>NC_041405.2:126446157-127093657 GCF_900747795.2 Erpetoichthys calabaricus
TGCTCGATAGATGATTTTAAGTTGAATAAATGTATGCTTTGCACATATGGAGGTCGAGTGCAACCTCACATCTTCAATAAGCCGCATTGAGATGTCAACCTGCCTACTATCTGGGTGGCCTTGTGACAGACTGGCCCCTGCCAGAGTGGGCTCCTGACCAAAGTGACATCAAGAAGCTTGAGACTTCGTGTGCTGGCGTGAAATGACTTCATATCACCAATCGTCCCATCGTTATGATATGAAGCATAGTTGTGATGCTACACACAATCAACACTAATCACTTACTCTGTTAAGGTGGCTGAGACTGATTGGAGAAAGCAGAGGTTGAGTGAACAATGAGAAGTGGACCACTTCATCGTGTGCTGCCTCAACTATCAGAAAAGACCCTCACATTTACAAATACCATTCCAATCTAAGGAATTGCAAACAAAATACTCTTAAAATCACTTAATTCAGTTCTTGGCTGAGGGGAGCCACAGCCCGTCTCAAGGCAGGAGACCCCATTGGAATGGGGTGGCAGTTGGGAGCCAATTTAGAATCACCAAATACACTCTTCAAAATAAAGGTGTCGGAGTGGCTCTTCAGAGCAATACTATAGGGGAACCGTTTTTGGTTCTTTAAAGAGGTGTGTTATCCTATTTTATAATAAACAGACATTGGGTACAAGCAGTCCTTTACATGGGGATTGCTTATTCCTTGTCTGATCTTTTTGTGTCTTAACAAAAGGTTATAAAGAGGAGAGGAGGTGTGAGCTAAACATGAGCTCTGCTGACGCCGGCTCTGTGACCACAGCACAAATCCTGTAGGATTTCTTAAGGCATTAACATGCACTCCCTTAAAAATGAAGGGCCCAGAGAGTGGTTCTTCACAGCAGTGCAATGGGGGAACCATTTTGATTCCTGAAAGGCCCATCCACATGAAGGTTCCATAAAGAACCCTTTATTTATTTAGATCTGTAGCAGGTTCCATATAATAAATAACCAAGATGGTAGCAGATCTGTGGAATGCCAATGGGTCCCGATTTTAAAAGGACTCCTCCTACACTCAATAACACAGGCTAAGTCCAGGTTTTCTTAATCTATTAGTGTCCTGCTAGGTAGCTTACCACACATTAAAGATTTTGAATCTTTCGATTAAAGATTTCACCTTCAAAGAACACGTCCTACAATGAAATAGTACTTGGTCAAGCAATGGCTTTATGAGGAACCACACAATCCAGTAAAGAACCATAAAATGCCATTAAAGAACCTTTACACTCTTCTGGGATGGAGGAGAAGTACCAGAGAGCCCAAAACAAGTAAGAATTCACTGTGCTCCGCACACGTGATAGTAATATGAATTACTACTTGAAAAGCCAGGCAGACATGGAAAAATGGACAATGGCCGGGCATGACATTCAAACCCGGATCTGTCAGGCAAATGTGCTGCCCACTTATGGTATCCACCCATTCATTATCCAACCCGCTATATCCTATCTACAGGGTCACGGAGGTCTGCTGGGGCACCAGTCCACCACAGACTTATGGTATCCTCCTGTGCAAAAAAAAAAATAGCATTCTACTTTATAGATTTAGGAGTGATGCATGCATTCTTGAAATTGGAATTTCTTTCTTTTTTTTAATATTTTATTGAATTTAATAAAAGCAAGTAACATTCCATACAAGCAAGTCAAACTTGACAAAACTAAATTCAAATCAACCCCCACTCATGAGAAAGAGAGGAAGGCCAACAGCCAGAGTGAAACTTTAAGAGTAGAAATGAGGAAAGAGAATCCTTTCCCCCAATATAAATGCTTATTCTAAAATGTTTTGATTTAGATCCTGCCAGGTTTTAAAAAGTTTTGAACAGATACTCTAAGTGAGAATTAGACTTTTACCAATTTCAAATAATATATAACATCAGTTACTACTGACTTAAAAGAGGTGGGCTAGGATTCTTCCAGTTGAGCAAGATACATCTAGGTGCTAATAGTGTAGTAAAGGTAATTACAGTTTGCTTGTCCTTCTCCACTTTAAGCCCCTCTGGGAGTCCACTAAACACCGCTATTAATGGATTAGGAGGGATTGTGACACCAAGGCTGTCTGATAGGCATTTAAAGATTTTTGGTCCAGAATGATGTTAATTTGCTGAAGGTCCAAAACAAGTGGCCAGCGAGGCTGGAGCTCGATTGCAACGTTCGCAGATTGGATCTTACCCTGGAATTTCTCTACCACAAACCGTTTGTAAGAGCCATTTTCCTTGTTCTATAAGATTCATGAATATTTCTTAGATGACAATACATAAATTATGGAAGGTTCCTATAACCCCTGTAAATAGAATCGCATTGGTATATTCTTGCCATTTCTAACAGCTTGGAGTAAACATTAATCTTCAGTTAGTTAGTGACAGCCTTGCCTTGTATAAGGTGTAGAGGCATACGGTTTTTAACCATGACCGCACGTTACCGTGCCTGGGCACTTGCCTATGTGCCAACCGGCTTACGAGCCTTTTGAGTGTGAGAAGCAAATATGTAAGAAAACAGCACTTAATTTATGTGTTGTGTCATACGTAAAGCGTACAGAAGAAGAAATTAAGAACCTTTACATAGAGAAGAAAAAATTAAGAACCTTTAAGTAGAGAAATAACTAAAGTCTTTCAAGAAAAGCTAAGTTTATAGAAGATACATTTTTTCCCTTTTCTTTTTGCCTTTTATTCTACGTGTGTAACTATTTTTTCTTTTATTCCTATTTGGATTATTTGCTTTTAACTTTCACTAAAAACCTTTAAAACGAACTCTCGGACTCTGAGAATTCTTTTGACACGCGTCTCACCCATGCCTGATGACACCTTATATTTCAGCAACTACACCGTTTATGCGAGAAAAACACCATTTTGAAAAAAAAAAAAAAAAAAAATTTATTTTAAATAAACTTCTTTTGTTTTACGACATAAGTATTTTTCATGGTCAGAATATCATTTGAAGTATACAATATGTTAAGCTGAAAAATGGCAGTCATTCCTCTTTCTTAATGTTAGTTGAAGTGGAGAGGGCCCTATAATTAAGTACTTATTACACATTTTTTGCTCTTTAGTTATTCTTTCAAACTAGCCAGGAGTGAATATTTAGGAGGTCAAGAACATGCTGATGTTTTAGTTTAAATGGCCTTTACAGAAATATGCAAGGTCGGGTTGATGTCTGGGCCAAGAGGAGATGGGAGCGATCGCTGAAGAACGTGGGTAATAGAAAGTGCAGTGAGTCTATGCTAGCAGACAGCTGTTGGTCATTCCACCACAAAACCTTCAGAGGAAAGAGAAGAAAAAAAAACGAAACTAGTAAATGACAACTTTTTGGAAGTAATAATTATGTTTAAAACAAGTAAAATCATAAAAATAAAGGTGCCAGAATGGTTCTTATGAGTGAGGCCATAGGGGAACCATTTTTGGTTCTTAAAACACTGATACACATGAAGGTCCCAGAAAGATCTTTAATTTATTTAGGACCATAACAGACTCCATATAGTTAATAACCAAGATGGCAGCAGATCTGTGAAACACAAATGGGTTCCCAATTTTAAAAGGACTATCAAAAGGCTAAGTTCAGGGTTTTCTAATCTGTTAGTATTCTGCTAGGTAGCCTACTGTACATCAGTATACATGCAGTGCTGTAAAGTTTTTTAAAACACAAAGAACCAACTTCATAAGTGAAGAGTCCCCCCAGAATGAACTGGTGCTTTGTTAAGCGATTGCTCTACAAGGAACCACACCGCCCAGTAAAGACCCATAAAATGCCAATAAAGAACTAAATTTTTAAGAACATATACACTGTAATTTAAATGTTTTTCATGTATAAATAATTTTTAAAATATATTGCTTTTTATTTTCCTCTAAAATAGCTTTTTTTTTTTTTCATTTTAAAAATGATTCTATCAAAATCTGGATGTGGCAGAGCAATTCTGTTGCCACATCTGGTTTAGGCATCTCAAATCTAACAACACCTGCAAATTAACAAAAGGATCTATAAACAACATCTACCTATTACCTGAAAATAATATTTAGGGAAAAATAACATCTAATAAAATAAAAGATTCATCATAATTACTCAAATGTGGGTGACATTTTTCACAGTTGGACATTTTGAACTGTGTAAATTGCAGTCTTGAAAATCCAGGTTCTTTAATGGCACTTTATGTTTCTTTACTGGTTTGTGTGGTTCCTTGTAGAAGCATTGCTTGACTAGGCACCATTGGTCCTTTGGGCTTTGAAAAACGTCCTAATATGTAGAAAAATCTCCAAATCTTTAATGTGTATTAGGCTACCTAGAAGGATACTGAGGGGCAAGGAAACCTGAACTTATGTCTGCATTATGGAATGTAGTATCCTTTTACTTCACTGTATGGAGCATGTCAAGAGTCTAGATAAATAAAAGATTCTTTCTGAAACCTTCACGCGGATGGGTCTTTTGGAAATCAAAACTGGTTCCCCTATAGCATTTGCCAAGAAGAACGGCTGTGGTCTATTTGTTTTTAAGAGGGCGCTTAGAAAGCTGTTTTAAAGGTTACATTGCTATTATCCATCCATTTTCCAACCCGCTGAATCCGAACACAGGGTCACGGGGGTCTGCTGGAGCCAATCCCAGCCAACACAGGGCACAAGTCAGGAACCAATCCTGGGCAGGGTGCCAACCCACCGCAGGACACACACAAACACACCCACTAGGGCCAATTTAGAATCGCCAATCCACCTAACCTGCATGTCTTTGGACTGTGGGAGGAAACCGGAGCGCCCGGAGGAAACCCACGCAGACACGGGGAGAACATGCAAACTCCATGCAGGTAGGACCCAGGAAGCGAACCTAGGTCCCCAGGTCTCCCAACTGCGAGGCAGCAGCGCTACCCACTGCGCCACCGTGCCACCCCATTGCTATTATTATTATTATTATTTTTAAATATCTTGCTAAAAAACAACAGTTTACCCACAAATCGGGTCATCGTCATTTTCTGTCCACCCACTTTTGGTCCCAGATATTCCAGCACAATTTCGCAAAACAAAGGCAGCAGATTTCAGTATTGGTCGAGACAGCAGTCCCCCTCAATCCTTTGCATATCCTCACTATTATGGTTGTTAACTTCATTACTTTTATTTCATTATTTTTGGGATACCAACCGCCCCCCACAGCCAGCCACTCGCATCCCGGTCATCATTATCACCTCAGTCATCAGTCACCATCACCTCTGCTATCTGAGCCACTTCAGCGAAGCACATTCGGGACTTAATTTGTCTAAAATATAAAAAAAAAAGAAGCAAGGATATTAGAATACAAGTGGTTGAAGACGACAAAAATCCTATAATAATTTGGTCATGAGTTTCAATGATATGTATTTATTTATTTATTGTGCTCATGGTACAATCTGATCAGAATCTGAAAAATGACAGACGCGCTATGCGATCTGACTGACTCAGCACATAAAACAGAATCCAATTTCATAGACTAAGCGGGTTATACGTCACGCTTTAAACGATCTTTTAGCATCAATGTACAGCCGCTACTCTCCCGTAACAAGTTCTTTTTATTTCCCATTCTCTCATCTGCATTTTGGCTTTGGTACTCGCATCAGGTCTCCTCCCGTTTCTAGAAGAGCGGCGCCGCCGTGTCGCCGTGCTGTCGACGCCATGTGGTGTAATTCAGCAATGACAGCCAACCCTGCCCTAATTGAGAAGTGCGCCCGGGCATCGGAGGACACCGCACAGTTAGACTCTGGCAGATTAGGAAGTGCGTGCTCGGCATATGAAAGAAATGCAAAGTGCAGATCTTGGCAGCAGAAGGGCGCCCCGTGGTGCACTTACAAAGAAAAGCGCTTTACGTTATCCCTGATTTTTTTCCCGTTAAAGTCCCTATTACTAAATAATGCACGCCTTTCATGTAGCATAATTGCAGTTCTGTCATTTGCCAATCGCTTGTCTCCGAGGGGGTGTCTCACTGCACGGACTTTCATTCTAACCTGTTTCTTGATCAGACGTGAATTCTGCACACCAGTTAATACAGGTATGTACTCCTATGGCTGTTCTCCTTTTACAATATGTAAGTTGTCAATTAACGTGTAGGCCTGCTTATGTTATGCTTTTAAAATACAACAATATTTTGCCAAACTTTTAAACACGGAAGTGAATTAATTTTATTACCTTAAAAGAAAATATTGTTCAGCGCCCCTGGGTCCGGATCTGAGAGGGACACGCTGCTCGGGTGGCCGTCTGGTATACCCGGGAGGGAGTCGGCAATATCAGCATACAGACACAAAACCGGGATAAACCGGCTAAGACAGACGCCTGCTTTACGTGCGCGATTCACCTTATGGAGTTCTTTCGTAAAACGCTGAGATGTGATAAAAATGCGCAAATAAGTAAATAATAAACATCATGGGAAACCATGAGTCCAAAAACGAGCATAGAGCCTGTGACTCCCAAGCAGGGTGGGAGTGTTACGAAGATTCCTGCACCCCGTGGAATTCTGTGTTTCTTCTGATTTGGCGTTACATTATACGTTACTTACAACAAAAGTAACTAATGTTTATGTAGTTATTTATTGTATCTGACTCCATTACTTTTGAGTTACTTGTATTCTTTTGTATGAAAAGCTGCAGGTTTGACAGGCTGGCATTTGTTTAAGATTCTAAGTCAGGGGTGGACAACACTAATCCACATTGGCTACAGGTTTTCATTCTTTCATTTTTTTTAAAATTACTGACTAGTTTTTGCTAATACAGTAATTAACTTAATTTAATTTATTTTTTTATTTAAGGCACAGACCCTTTAAATAAGGGTTGATTAATGTCGATCCTGAAGGGCTGCAGTGGCTTCAGGTTTTTGTTTCAACCCAATTGCTTCATGAGAAATCATTCATTGCTGATGACGCTCTTATTGCTCAAGTGACATTTTTCTACCTCATTATAGTTGTCTCGCTTGTTAAGATTTTGACCCCTAAATTGTATATTTTTTAGTCTTAAACAGCTGCATTCATTGTTCTAACTGCTCCTTATTAGCAATAAGATGCTAATGACAGTGGAACTAACAGTTCTACATTTAACTTGTCTCCATGTCCACTCGTGTGTATTCATCATTCGCTATTTGGTACTCAGAAGGAAACTGAAAAGAACGTGAAGAAGTGAAAATTACTCTTCCATTTTAGGCTTCAAATCACTTGGATGATACATATATCATTAGAAAGGAAAAAAAAATCTATGATTTAAGAATGAACAGACATGGGAGAGTTAAAACATTAACAAACTGTGAAACTAAATAAGATCTATGTGAGGATTGGCTTCTAATTAAGAAACTGTGTCAGAAAGTCCTTTGCCAGGTTAAATGGCGACCTCTAATGGCAGAACACTGGAAACCAATTGCAAAGCTTTTTTCTTGCATACTTCCAGGTGAAAGTTCATGCGTTTTTACTTTATTCAGTTACTTAGTTTACTTGCCTGCGGTGGGTTGGCACCCTGCCCGGGATTGGTTCCTGCCTTGTGCCCTGTGTTGGCTGGGATTGGTTCCAGCAGACCCCCGTGACCCTGTAGATAGGATATAGCAGGTTGGATAATGGATGGATGGATAGTTTACTTGCTGCACGTTGTGAGAACAGTTTGTCCTTTTCCCATATAACCTGAGCCATTAATGCTGTGCATCCTTGCGGAAAAGTAAGTTTATTCTAGATAATTTGATATGAAGAGGTTCAAATATTTGTTAAACGTAGACATGCAGAGTAGTTAAAATGTGTAATTGTTTGAAATATTGTGACTTAGTGTATTTACCGTATATACTCACATATAAGTTGGGTCCTGAATCCCGAAAAATCAATCATAAAATCAGACCCCGACTTATACGCCCCTTCAAAAATGCATCACATTTTTTTTTTTACATCTTCTTGCCTCCTCCAGTCTCACATCAGTCTCTCAGTCACATCAAAGTTTGTTGCAGCAGCGCAGTTACCAATTTCTTTCGCCGCTTCAATGACTGTTAATTTAAAGCCAGCTTCATATTTTCTTCCGATCGAGCGCTCCATCGTTGATAATGGATGTTCTTACAGTAAAGGTGTATGAGCATGTGAGATACAAAAAAACACAGAACAGTGCAAACGTCACTTTGGAATAGTCTGGGTATTACCGTGTGGTCACGTAGGTACAATACATAGAAAAAAAAGGCAATGTGCTCCATGGTTACTCTCTCCGGTGGGCGTTAGCGTATCATAATCTCTTGGATCAATAGTGTTAGTTTTCCTCATTCCATTTATACGACCGACATTATAAAATACCAGAAATTATACGGTCAAATCAAGCCCCAACTCATCCGCTGGTGAACTTATCCGTGAGTATATACAGTAACTTTATTTACAGACTACAGCAATTGGAATGAAAGTCCTTTCTGAGTTCAGACTGTGTTTGGAGCGATTTCTTACGTCTATACCACCTGGAAGGGGGAGTTTACAACAGTAAAATTGTGCAACTGTGGAGTTAATAGCGGCCAGACATCTGATTGTGTCTCCTGCCTTTCGGAGTTTATCTCACCGCATTTCCTGCACCGGCCTAGTGTACTGAGGCCAGCCCTCATTTACATGGTCCTTCAAGTTGGAACCAAGGATAGAGTTCAAAGGCAAATGGATAAGGAGCAAAGTGCTGATGAGCTGAGCCCTGCTCTTCATGGTACCACTTCAGATAAGGCGGACATAATCAATATGGCTGGAAATGTTAACCCTTCAGCAGCTGGTCAGGTCAGTCCTTCTGTTTCATTTACTGAGACAAGCACAACTCAACACACAAGTTCTGCTGCAAGTCAGCAGTCAGTTCACCTCCACATCCACTGGGAGACCTGCGTTCCACCCCAGCTAAGAGCCTATGAGGTGGGATATGACCCATCAAGACAAAAGGCACCCTCTGTTACAAGATATTCAGTATCACAATGGAATATTCCTCTGATGACTTTGGGCTCCCATGCAGGTCACAGCAAGCGGTCACAGCCCACCTTATCACAGCACACTACGCAGTAATGTTACACATTTGTCATTGAGCGATTCACAGAGATTTCTTAGAGAAAAAAGATAAATATGTGGAACTGCAAGAACTCAGAAAACAAATAGAGGAGGACATTAGAACTGATGAGTAGACTACTAGACAATCAGGCTAGAAAAGCATTGAAGGAAAGGGAGGTTATAGCACAGCAGCTGCCTCAGCAGAAGAGCTGAACAGGAGCTAGAAGAAGCCAAATGATTTCTTCATTTGTTTTGGAAAATGAACGCAAGGGGATTGTGACCCCTACTGTTCCACAGATGATCCCAAAGCACTTCACAAATCTGTCAGCATCAACTAAAGCAGTGGTTCTCAACCTGTGGGGCGGGTCCCCCTAGGGGGGGCCGCGAAGATGTGAAAAAAAGAAAACAAGAATCGAAAATATGAAAAATACATCTATTGAAACCAAAACAAATTAACTTAAACTACATTCTGATACTAGAAAAATAAATATAGAGTTAGATAAATGTCGATAAAAGTTAAGTAGGTATAACAAAATATGCATCTATGATATATCATTAATTAAAAAAGAACAAATTGGTATTAGTGGGCTCCTTTCAAAGAAACATTAGGGGGGGTCGTGATTATAACTGTTATGAAAATTCGGGTCGCAAATACTTAAAGGTTGAGAAACGCTGAACTAAAGGTTTGCTTAATGCGAATATGGAGCCCTTCACCATGTCCTAACCATTAGACCTGTGTGGCAAAGATAAGGAGGACAGTGCTAGGGTCCCTCCTGCAACAATAGTATCCCATGACCCCCAGGATTTGAGTTTACCTATAATTAATAAACCAGTCGAATACGTAACAAACAGTATGCAGAGTGGAAATGCCAGGCACCGACTTCCTGGGGGTCCACAACTTGTACATCACCCAGTCCCACTAATTGATGTCGCTCCTACATTTTTTGACATGCTTGCAGAATCACCCTTGCTGTCGAGGCCATCTGCCTATGCCCCTTCAGAATAAGTCGCACCCAATATGATGGATTTGCTCATTGCTTCTTCATGTGGGATTCCTAAGCCAAAACTGCCATGCTTTGTGAGTGGCAAAGACAGTGATTTTGCTCTCCTCAAAATGGGACTAGGCAGTCTTTTGCATGGCCATCCCCATCTGACTGAACAGAAGAAATATCAAGTACTGCTTGGATGTTTGAAATTTCCTGGTGCACACAAACTGGCCAAAGCATATACAGTATGTATAGCCCAAATCCATATTCGGCTTCTCTGTAACCTCTGAAGGTAAAATATGGTCAACCAAGGCACCTAGCAGAGTGAAACAGGAGCAATATTTAATGCCTCACCATTAAAATTTGGGCATGCTAAAGTATTTGAGGACTTTGTCCTTTCTGTGCATTCATTGGTCGGTATGCTTCAGGCCTTGGAAGGAGAAGGTGGTTACGAATTGAGGTGTGGATCACATGTGGGTCAGCTTTTGAGCAATTTGCTCCCTAGTTATTGTGATGGAT
This sequence comes from Erpetoichthys calabaricus, assembly GCF_900747795.2. Taxonomy (NCBI): domain Eukaryota; kingdom Metazoa; phylum Chordata; class Cladistia; order Polypteriformes; family Polypteridae; genus Erpetoichthys; species Erpetoichthys calabaricus. The sequence goes on from NC_041405.2 coordinate 126,456,655, forward strand.
TTGTGGAATATTGCTTTGCCTGAGGAATATTACAGTCCAATGCAGACTGTACCTACACACTGCAGAACTTGTCAATCTGGTGACAAACTAAGTCCCGTGCTAAAAGCATTTCAGAACAAGCTGCTGCCCTGTATCGGGGGAAACATTGAAGAATGGCAGAAAGGAGAATACACCCCCAGTGCGGAAGAAAGGTCCTACCAGCACAATTTAATATAATGCTGAGCCAGTTGTAAGTCAACAAAATCCTCAGCCCTCTCCTTCGCTTAAAAAGTCCAATGAAAAGCTCAAACCTTATTGCCCATTCTGTGATAACAAGGAGCTCTATCTGAGCACCTGCACAGACTTCAAGAAAATAAATGCTGAACAGTTTGCTAACTGGATAAGAGATAACAAGCATTGTTGGAAATGTGGCCGTACACACACACATACAAGGAGTTCCACCTTACCATTCTGCATGATACTGTTATGCAAAGAAGAGGACAGAGTGTGCTCATGACTGTAGTCAAGCCTGATGCCATGTACATTGACTGGAACAGACATCCACAACAAGTGCTACTTAAATACGTGAACTTTCTAGTGCACCATGCTGGGCGGTCAGTTGAGACCTTTGCTGTCCTACATGATGGATCGGAAAGGACCATTATCATGACTGCGGCAGTCAGCACACTAAAGTTACCATAAACTCCAGAGGTAATGACTATTAGAACAGTCCAGCAGGATATTGTTCGTGTTCCTGGAAGTGCAGTGAACTTCGAAGTCTCTTCAGTGAATAAACCCGACAAGAAATATGCCATTCAACGGGCCTTCACTGCCAACAGTCTGTGCTTGTCAGAATACTCATACCCTATTAATGTACCATTACCACCAATAGATCAGACATGATCTTTGCTTCTGATAGGCTCAGATTTTCCCCACCTGGTGATGCTGATTCAACCAGTCAATTTTGGTCCACCAGACACACCAGTTGCAGTTTGCACTGTTTTGGGATGGACAGGGACAAGATGAAAGTTGTGTACTGATGAATGTCTCCTCCCACACTATTGAACTGTTAGGAAATGTGGATCAGCTTTGGCAGGCGGACACTTTAAACTATTTGAACCTGCAGCATGTTCCCCGGTCCAAACAAGACCAACAAGCCCAGGACTTGCTTGAAACAAAGACTGTGAGAGTTGAGGTCCATGGGGTCAAAATATATGCCACTCCATTACTGAGATGTTCAGGAAGTTTACGCTTCCTTGCCTCTCCAGAAGCCATGCTTCCCCTCCTCAGATGTTTAGAAAGGTGTCTCCTGAAAGATCATGATTTGGCCGACTTACATACAGTGCACACCAGAAGGTTGTGGATGCAGGCCATGTCAGAATTCTGACCAAAAAAAAAAATAAAGGCATCTTAAGAGACTTGGTACATACCACATCATATGGTGCAGTGTAATGGTAAATACAGGCTTGTATTCAACTGTTAATATCAGAGTGACGGACTTGCCTTAAATGATCATCTGCTTGCAGGTCCAACTTTGAGACCCTCATTACTGGGTGTTCTTTTTAGATTTCGCCAGCATATAGTTGCCATATCTGGTGACATCAAGGCTATGTTTCATCAGAAACGATTGCTACCTTCTGACAGGTCACTACTGAGGTTTATATGGAGAAAAAAGGACTGTGATAAGTTACCAAGTATATTTGAATGGCAAGTCCTACCTTTCAGCACAACCTGTAGCCCCTGTTTTTGCCACATATGCATTGAGAAAGCATGCTCAGGACAATCAGGAAGGCTATGAAGAGATGTGGAATTGTGTCAATCAAGCTTTTTATGTTGATAACTGTCTGCAGAGTCTACCATGTATAGAAAGTGCCAAGCAGCTCATAGATAAGCTGTGTCAACACCTTTCCGTAGCAGGCTTTGAAATTAGACAGTGGGCCAGCAATTTTGTATCAATTGTCCAACAGCTCCCTGATGAGGCCAGATCAGAGAATTCTGTACTGTGGCTTTCATAGTATGGCAGAGACTCACAGGATACAACACTAGGTCTCCCTCCGCTGGAACTGTGCCATGGACAGTCTTGTTTACAGATGTTGCCAATTGAATGCACTGAGCCAACTAAGCGAAACGTTTATAAGGTGCTTGCCAGCCAGTATGACCCACTGAGATTTCTCACCCCATTTACCGCATGAGCCAAGGTTCTGGTACAGGATCTTTGGAAGACTGAAAGCAGTTGGGATGATCGCATTACCCCCAAAGCCCTTGTGCAATGATAGTTTACCTAGGTGAAGGAGCTAGGTGGTACATAACATGTCATCTTTTCTTGCTGCTGCATCCCACCATGTGCTGATACCCCCAGGGCTAAGAGAGACCTACATGTGTTCTGTGACACCGACACCGATTATATGGGTCTGTTGCCTATCTATGTACTGAAGATGAAAAGGGGGGAATACACATCAGCTTTGTGATTGCTAGGTCCAGGGTAGCCCCCAAATGGCAAATTTCAATGCATCGCCTAGAGCATTGTGTTGCTATAAGTAGCACAACTGCCACAGAGCTGAGCTTCCCTATCAGGCTGGTCCTCTTGTGGAGTGATTCCACTACATTACTGACCTGGCTGAAATCTGAATCCTGCTGGTGTAATGTGTTTGTTAGAGTAGCGGAAATGCAGAACTTAACCAATCTAGACAACTGGAATTACATTGCAACCCAAGACAATCCAGCTGATGACATTTCTTGGGGAAAGACCCTGAAGGAGCTTAGTGAGTCAAAGAGATGAAGGAATGGACCTTCCTTTCTCAGGGAGCCTATTAACGAATGGCCATGTTCCTTGATTACTGACCCACCTAAATGAGAAATCTTGTAATGGAGCAGCACACTAGACCTCCAGATCCCAGTCTTTTCCAGTCTTAGAATGACTTAGTTAAGACTACCATCCAGGATCTTCATGAGGCAGCTGATGGGAATCCAAATGCTTACTGCTTAGCAGAAACCTTGAGAGAGGCAGAGGTTGAGCTCCTTAGAAAAGTTCAACAGAGGATTTTTCCTGCGGAATTCAAGAATCTTCAATCAGGAGCAGAAATACCTCTAAGCAGTTGCTTGAGGACATTATCACCAGAATACAACCATACAATGGGTCTCATTTGAATCGGTGGCCAGCTAAGAAGAACAGAGAGTTTTGAAAGGGAAAGCATCCATCCCATTGTGCTGGACGAAAAATAAATAAATAACTAAATAAATACTAACCCAGCCAGAGGGGATGCACAAACCAGTGTGTTTCTTCATGCCGGTCCCAAACCCAGATAAATGGGGAGGGTTACGTCAGGAAGGGCATCTGGTGTCAAATTTTGCCAGATCAAAATGGATGGAGGAGAAAGATTTCTGGAGTGAGTTGGATGAAGTGATAGACAGTGTACCCAAGACAGAAAGTGGTGATTGGAGTGGATTTCAATGGACAAGTTGGTGAAGGGAACAGAGGAGATGAAGATGTGATGGGTAGGTATGGTGTCAATGAGAGGAATGAAGAAGGTCATATGATAGTGGATTTTGCGAAAAGGATGGGCATGGCTGTGGTGAATACATATTTTAAGAAGAGGGAGGAACATAGGGTGACATACAAGAGTGGAGGAAGATGCACACAGGTAGATTATATCCTATGCGAATGAGTCAATCTGAAGGAAATGAAAGATTACAAAGTGGTGGCAGGGGAAAGTGTAGTTAGGCTGCATAGGATGGTGGTCTCTAGGATGATGTTGGAGATCAAGAGAAGGAGGAGAGTGAGGGCAGAGCCAAGGATCAAATGCACTCACACTTGCTGGCTACCATTCCTGAGCAAGCTCTGCACTGATGGTGTCCTGATCCCGCAGCTGAATCAAGTTTAGGAGACGGTCCTGGAGATTGCTGGACTTTCTTGGGTGCCTTGAAGCCTTCTTCACAACAGCAATGGAAATGTTTTTTTTTTAGATTAAGTTCATTTTCATGGCAAAGAGGGACTTTGCAATTTGCAAATAGCTGGATTAAAACTAAACTGACACTTCATTAATAAGGTTTGTTTCTGGATTGCATGCAGCACACAGTTTTCTACTTGGCTGAACAGACCCAGCATACTTGCTTCCTGCTTTACACTTAGTGTTGCTGAGATAATGACAATTGCAAGTGTTTTTACTTCAATAGGTATAATGTTAGGTTATTCCTTACTTTAAAAAGTAATCGGACTACATAATACATGTTACTTTTAATGCATACCTCCAATACCTCCCAAGATAATGCTGCTGAATTTAGCACTGTATGTTCATCTCATTAACATAAATTTAGAGGTTTCTAAAATATCGAGAAAGATTATTTTAACCAGGAGAAGGAATAATGCGATCACCCAAGCATTTGCCTCAGAAAAATGTATCTTTGTGGCTGCTGGATGTGTATGCAAAGCAAAGAGTGGTGGCCACGGACATGCACAGACTGCAAAATCTTTAACTGTAACTGGGTTAAGGGTTTACATGGCCACATAACCAGGTTACTGATATGGAAAACTTTGTGTGTTACTATGGTTTCTCAAAGACTATTATCCCAGTTTCTTTAACTGGAATAAGTTTAAGAAATTTTAGAAATTGGGTTTCTGTGAATAATCGGGTTATTAAAGTACACATGAATGCTCCGATTATGAAAAAGCATTTCATTTTGCATCTCCCTTCTTCTGAGGACTACTGGCCTGTGTGCGTGGCCACCAGCAAGACTTAGGCATGTCCTTGGGTCGGCTCATGCAACTGTGGGATAGTGTGGCCATCAGCTGATCCCAGGTGAGAGAAATGAGACGGACCTTGTTGGTGTGAGTGTACAGGTAGATGGGACGAAGCAGCTTGGAGGGCATGGCGCCGCAGAAGACCTGGGCAGCATGATGGAGACGTTGCTGAAGAAGCCAAAGATTCCTTTTAGGGCCACACCAACGGTCTGGCATAAGGTGGTTGGTTCCATTCCTCCATTATACCAGGTACGTTCAAAAAGTTTCCGCACATTTTTTTAACTCTATTTATGAAGAATTTCAAAAATAAATTACATCAATTTTCTACATAATCACCTTCATTTGTGATGCAATTTTACCAGCGATGTACCAACTTTTTAATGCCATCAGCAAAAAATGTTTTTGGTTGAGCGTGTAGCCATTGATGCATTGCTGCTTTCACATCAGGGTTCTTTCTTCATTCCTTGTGGTCATGGATGTAGCTGGATGTCCGGAACACTCTGCATCCGTCACACTAGTACGGCCATTTTCGAACATTTCAATCCACTCATAGACGACTCTACGAGAGAGAACTTTATCCCCATGCTGAGCACACACACACAGATGAATTTGAGCTCCCGGCACACCTCCTGCCTACAAAAAGTGTATGACAGAATGCTGTTCCTTTTTGGTGCAATTTACTGTATATGTTTTGCAGCCATCTTCACTACAGGGTAACAACTCTTATACTAAACTGCAAGGGCAGCCAGCTTGCCAGGCAGAACTAGTCACATGACAATCTCAGACACGACCAGTTACTACTCCTCCCGCCTTCACCGTTTCCAACGAAAATATAAAAGTGCAGAAACGTTTTGAATGACCCTCGTAGTATTGAAAGTATGTTAAAACAATCAGTTGACACCACTTCATTTTGAGGTGTCCTCTTGATCGTGAAGAGATGTTTATCACAAATGGGCTTCAAATGACTCAGAACAGCTCATCTGAATCTTATTAATTTCATCCATCCATCCATTATCCAACCCGCTATATCCTAACTACAGGGTCACGGGGGTCTGCTGGAGCCAATCCCAGCCAACTCAGGGAGCATGGCATGAAACAAACCCCGGGCAGGACGCCAGCCCACCGCAGCTTATTAATTTCCAAAATTATTATTTGTTTTGCTCAGAAATAATCAATTTATCTGTGTTATACAAATAAGTAAACAAGACTGCACATTGATCTATAAAGATAATTTAAAATGAATAAACATTGAAAAAGGCAGGACATGTCCACTGTGACCACAAGGGGGCATAAACACACTCTAAAACTCTGACACAACTTCAGTAACACAAGCCTCGGGTTCAAATAAATCATTTATTACAATCTAACACCCTCCAGGTAGACTTCTTAAATTAAATTTAAAGCATAATTAAACATTCTTTTCTCTTTCATTTTTTCCTTCACTTTTCTTAGGTGAGCTTAGTCCTCTTCCAACTCCCTAGCTGAATCGGCGATGGTTCCTTTATGCTGGACATCGAGGTATTTCTGGTGCATACTACTCTGTGCCCTGGAAGCACTTCCAGGTCGGGGGAAACCTCTCTGTGACAGCAGCTCCTCCTACTGACACCCAAGGACCCCAACATGTCCGTCCACTAACACTACAACTCCCATGCAGACCTGCAGGTGTCCAACTAGGAGCCATACTGGAGGAATACTGCCTCCTATTTTACTGGGTTTAACACATGGCCCTGGGAGGTCTCCCTCCATCCATCCGTTTTAATGGCTTCCCGACAGGTCAAGGTACCACCAGCCGATTCAGTCAGGGTGCCCATTATGATAAGAATGAACGCAAGACATTATAAAGGTTTGGGCCAGCCACCCGTATAATATGCCCTGGCTGCGAAAGATTGAGATTTAGAACAGAGTTGTTCACAAAACTGAGTCCAAAACAGAACTGATTAACTGGAGGTAAAATGGCGGCTTTAAAGGCCCGTAGAGGAAGTGACATCATTAAGGGGGGCTGGAACCGGAAATGATGTCATCAGGACCAGAAGTGACATCATCCAAGGCGCCTGACCTTGAAAGTGATGTCATTGGGACCAGAAGTGACGTCATTGAGGGTGCAGGAACCTGGCGGGATTTCCCGGGAATGGTCTGCAAGGAACTGAGAAAGAGAGTCGGTGCACATCGCCACCCCCTGGTCTGTTGTGGTATTACCATTACTCAGGCCATTTAGCGGTCTCCTACTCACATATGTGTGATACCATCCATCTTTCTCCTTCTGTTATAAAGGTGTCCAGGCCAGGTAAGGACCCATCCACCTTGACTGGGATGCCAGTCAATCCATGTAATCTATGATACCACATGCACTCAGAGAAACAACAAATAAATATAGTGAGTGTGAGGACTGGCAGCAACGACAGATAAATGGCCATAGCGTATGCAGGAAAATAAGTTAGGAAATAAAACAAAATTGTACTAAAATCCCATTTGAATTATAAACAAATAAATAAAACACAAAATTGGCAGGGCATACACATAAACAATTGCCCATTCATTGTATTTCTGAGGTAGCCAGGTTTTTAATCTCTTACCAAAAATGCAAATGTATGTACCTTCACAAACTTAAAGTCCCACCTTTATGGGATTGCCTTTTAGATCCACTGCCACAGTACGTGGTCTCATGGAAGCAGCCAGTCCACCGAAGCACTGCACTTTGTGAGTAAATGTGCTGTAAGCATTTCTCGCAGTCACCCTGGTGAAATATCAGGGTAGACCCTCTTCAAGGGTGCCACGGTGGTTGTGCTGCTGCATCGCAGTACAGGGACCCGGGTTCTCGTCCTGGTTTATCCATGTGTGGAGTTTGCATGTTCTCCATGTGTCCTCTGGATGCTCCAGTTTCATCTCACAATCCCAAAACATGGAGGTTAGGTGAACTGGTGACACTAAATTGGCCCTAGTGTGGGGGTATGTGTGTGTTGGACTGGCCCAACGTCCGGGGTTTGTTCCAGCCTTGTGCCCTATGCTACCTGACCCACAGGGTTGGATTAAGCAGGTTAATCAAACCCATGACTGACATTCTTCGAATCTCTGACCAGCTTCAGAAGATCTGTTTTCTGCCGGAGCTTCATGATAATTGCATGTTTGTCTGTGTGCCTGTTTTTGTATTTGATGCACACACCCAGAAAATTCTACCAATTTGTAGAATTTCTCCCTTTGAAACTCCAATTATCCTCCTACATCCCCCCAAGACGTGAAGGTTAGGATAACTGGTTTCAAATTGGGCAATGTGTGAATGTGAAAAGTGGCCATGAGTACAACTTACTGGAGTCCTGTTTTGCGAGGATTGTCTCCAGCCCGAAGGAACCCTTAAATGGTCTGAGAAAGGCATGGCGTATTTGGGACTCTTTCTGAGAAAGTCACTATCACCTTCTCTGGTGCATTCATCAAACGGCAGTTCTTCTTTGTTTCTCTCCGTAGTTTATGATTTTTTAAAAAGCGTTTTCTTGTTGAATTGATCGACCTTTCAGAAACGAAAACAAAAACTCAAGAACTTTCTGCACATTATGAAAGTTACATTAATTAAATAACTGAAGGATCTGATACGTTAGCGCACTCGCCCCTGACTTTTACATTTTTGAGTTCATAGCTGGGCTGTTTGCAGTGTTCGTTTCTTGCGTGTCCCATCCGGCGTTTGTTCCTGTCTAATTAATGTTCCTTATTATTCTAGAGGGACAGAGAAAGAGGGCTTGGATCGTCTCTTATTCCTCGTGATCACACTGTATAAAACAAGTTTACAATGGCTGAAACAAATCAAATAAAGGGGAAATAGTAATTGGGTTAAAAGCAGCTGTTACGTGCGAGCATAGCAATAGGACAAAGTCTGCGAACACCCGATCTAGTCATGCAGGCAGCAGCAGTTACAGCAAGGAGTGAACTGTTTCCGATCGCATCTTCCCAGTGTCCTCCTAAAACAAACAAACAAAATCCCTGACGCCGACAACAAATCGTCTTCCTCCTGCGCTGACGCGGGGTAAGCGCGAGAGCAGCTGGGAATCCGACTCTTTAAATACGGGCAACCCAGCGCGTCTGAGCGCTTCTTTCAGTGGGATCGAGGGTTTCGGTTCAATGATCTAAGCAACGTGGCCGAGAGTGGTATTTAAATAAAATAAATAAAACCAGATAAATAAAGAAGAGAGCAGCTCGGATTTGACCACTTTCGTTTGCAGGCAGGTAAGCGTGAAGTTTGGGGTCCGCACTTCAGTTTGCTCGACTTCATTGCCTCAGCTGTTCTAAATGTTTCAAGCTTTTGTATTTTTCTTTTCAGAGCACACTAACGCTGTTTGTTTCGAGTACGTGCATGTTATTTGACTGTGTTGCCATTTATAATAATAATAATAATAATAATCATTCTTTACATTTACGTATATAGCACTCCATGGACGAACCAAGACTCTAAGCCATGACCATCTTACAACAGCGCTACCATTTATGTTCTTGTAAATGTTTCTATTTTTCAATTTTTGCTAATGCCAATGAAACGCGAGGATGAACGGCGGCGTTTTGTTCAATGGGGGTTCGAACAGACATGCTAGGAGAAACTTTGCGGCCAGGCGACAGCCCGGTGTCCGAACATCACAGCCGTCGACTGACCTCGCAGTTCGACTCTGTTGTTGGGGACCCCTCTACTGGCGGCAGAATTTAATTCCAACTAATATCTTAATTGCGGCTCTTTTTAGTTTCCTCCACTTAAGGGGGGTTGTTTTTGCCCCTGTGCAAAGTAGAGGTTCATAGCTGAAGGCAATGAGAGACGTCTTGATTATACTGTGGTGGGGAGCGCTTGATGTTTGGGTGTAAGAGATTCGAATGATTAAATGTTTTATTCGGGGCCCTCTCTTCACTTAAGGTAGCAGAAGGTTTTAGTATACTCGTATAATGGCTTAGTGCTTTTCATCATTTGCCTCTTCTGAATAGAAAACTAATGATCGTTCTTAAATATTACTAGGACGTGTGTTATCCTGTTTAATAACGAACAGACAATCAGTCCTTTACATGGGGATTTCTTATTCCTTAGCTCTTCTCTCTGTGTCTTAACAAAAGGTTACAAAGAGGAGAGGAGGTGTAAGCTAACTGTGAGCTCTGCTGACTCTCTCTGTGACCACAACAAGAAATCCTGTAGGATTTCTTAAGGCATTACCATGTACTCCTTTAAAAATGATGGGCCCAGAGTGGTTCTTCACAGCAGTGCAATGGGGGGGGGGGGGGAAAACCATTTTTGATTCCTGAAAGGCCCACCCACAAGAAAGGTTCCAGAAAGAACCTCCGTTTATTTAGATCCATAACAAGTTCAATACAGTAAATAGCCGTGAATAGATGGCAACAGATTTGTGAAATCCCAGTGTGTTATTGACTTTATAAGAACTCTCACTGCATATACTAACGCCGGCTAAGTGCAGGTTTTCCTAATCTGTTAGTGTCCAGGTAGCCTACCCAACATTCAAGATTTCAGGGGGGTTTTTTTAAAAATTTTTTTAAACATATTAATTTTTTCAAAGCATAAAGAACCAACGTCGTATGCAAAGCACCCATCCCAGAATGAAATGGCTTTTGGTCAAGCAGTAGCCCAACGATGAACCACCCAACCCAGTAAGGTACCATAAAGTGCCATTAAAAAAATCTGATTTTTAAGAGTGCTGCTGATGAGCATGGTAAGACAGCAGTTGAATTACAAGAGAAGTGATGTGTGTAAGATAGCAGTCTCTGTCCTCCTCCTGTCACCATCTTAAAGGGGTGAAGGTGTATAAAGATCAATATTTTCCATACTGTGTGTTTAGCTCAGATGGAATTTATAATGTTTCTTTTACAGATACGTTTTCAGAAATGGGGCAGTCAGGCAGTTCGTCTTATCTGATGTTACTTTGCACTTAATCGCTTAGAGGCAGTGCAGTATCAGCATCACCGACACCGTCGGGGGTCATGAAGTTCTCCCACAGATAGCCAGTATGGCTTATCAAGCTGTATGGGTCAGCTTCAAATGTCTGGAAAATTCTGGAAGATCCCATGATTGTTCAGCCTTAATACTATGGATTAATACATGTGTGATGTGTTTCTAGCAAAAATATGCTCCTTTGTGAGGAGGAACAGGTGGCGCACTGTCAGAGCCCTACAAAATGACGCCCATCTGGCTACTGGTGTACATGTTTCTGACCAAACTGTTAGAAACGTACTCCATGAGGGCCCAATGTCCTCTAGTGGGACCTGTGTTCACAGCACATTACTGGGCAGCTCAATTTTTCATTCGCCAGAGAATACCACAGTTGGCAGCTTTGTTATTGGCAGGTTCACAATGAGCACATGCAACTGACATGAGAGAGTCTGTAGAAACCGTGGTGAATGTTATGTGGCCTGCAACATCATCCACCATGAACGGTTTGGTGGTGGGTCAGTGATGGATTCGGGAGGCATACCTTGGAGTGTCGCATAGACTTCCATGTGCTAGGCAATGGTACCCTGACTGCTATTAGGTACTGGGATGAAATCCTCTGAGTTGTTTTCAGACCTTACACTGGTGCAGTGGGCTCTGGGTCCCATCTGGTGCAGGAAAATGCCCAGCATCTTGTGGCAAGTGTGTGTAGGCAGTTTCTGGATGATGAAGGCACTGGTGCCATTGACTGGCCTGCATGTTCTCCAGACCTGAAACAACTTGAGAACCTCTGGGACGTTGCGTATCGGTGCATCCGACTCTGACAAATGGCACCACAGACTGTCCAGGTGCTCACTAATGCCCTGGTCCAGGTTTGGAAGGAGATGCCCCAGGATACCATTCTCCTTCTCATCAGGGCCATGCCCAGACATTGGCAGGAGTGTATACATGCATACACACTACTGAGTCGCATTATGAGCTGCCATGGTGAAATTCACGCAAAGCTGCATCGGCCTATGATTTCAAGTTTTGACTTTAATTTTCAGTGTGATTTTGAATCAGCCCCTCGATGGGTTGGTGGTTTTGGTTTCAATTGACTGTTGTCACATCGTTTTGTTCTCAACAAATTATTCGATATTACTTGGTAAAGATTTTCCACTTGAACATTTCATTCATCGAGATCCGATATGTGATTTAAATGTTCCCTTAATTTATTTTGAGCGTTGGCTTTTCATTGTACGGGGAGTTATGGTGTCAATAGATTTTAAATTTTTCTTTATTTCTGTAAATTTCAAATGAGCCGTCTTTATATAGAGCCTTCTTTATTTTTTGGTGACCATTTAAGTATAGACTCCTGAAGTAACTAACTTAAGAGTCGCTTGTAACCTTCTGGTTTAAAGGTCAGTGCCTTGACCCCTGGGCCACGCTGCTTACTCAGCCAGGATGTTTGGACTGATTGAACCCCTGCCTGCGATTTGTTGCGCTGCTTGCTTCAGCTCCTTGTCATCTATTTGTGTAACATTTCATTTCCTTGGAATGGAACTGGCAATGACCAGGTACTTTGTACATATACTAGCATATTAATACAATTTATTTTTATGAAGAGCTGCTTTTCCAATACCACATCTTAGGGATGTTTTGCTTAAAACATAAATCTAGAACTGTTGATTTTACTGCTAAAAATAAAACCTATTTGCTCAGTGTGGTGGTGTTCAATTGTAGGTCAGCCTAGTGGCTCGATGGGTAGTGCTGCTGCCTCACAGAGCCAACAAATTAAGTCTGAAGTCAACGCCTGGTTGTTTTGGTCCATAGGGGTTTTGCGTACTTTCCCCTTATTTGTGTTTTTCTCTAGATTACTGCAGTGTTCCTCCCAGACCCCCAAGACATGCTGAGTTGGTTGAGTGATGATTACAAGTAAAAGGAAGCAATGCTCAAGATTTAGAACACCCTAGTTAGATCTCATCTGGAGTACTGTGTGCAGTTTTGGTCTTCAGGCTACCAAAAGGACTTAGCAGCGCTAGAAAGAGTCCAAAGAAGAGCAACTAGGCTTATTCCAGGGCTACAGAAGATGAGGAAAGATTAAAAGAGCTGAGCCTTTTCAGTTTAAACCAAAGAAGATTAAGAGGTGACATGATTGGACTGTTTAAAATTTATGAAGGGTATGAGTCCAAAGGATGGAGACTGTTATTTTCAAAACAGTTCATCAAGAACACAGGGACACAGTTAGAAACTTAAGGGTAAATTTCACACAAACATTGAAAGTTTTTCTGCACATAAAGGACCACGGACACATGGAATAAGCAACCAAGTAGTGTGGTAGACCGTAGGGCTTTAGGGCCCTTCAGAACTAGATGTTATTTTGGAGGACTGGCAATCTTTGTTGGACTGCGTGGCCTGTTCTCGTCCAGATTGTTCTAATGTTCAGACTGTGATGGTGTGTGGGCCTGTGCTTGACTGCAATATGTCATTGTGATTTTGTGCTTTCAATAAGCTTTGCATTCCTATAGATACTCTGCTCATGAAATATTCTGCTTTCATATATCTCTTATGTGAAATCCTCTTTATATCCTACATCTTACTTTTTGCTTTCAGTTGTATGCTGTGCCAATCAGTATGAAATGTATTTCTTGAGCTCTGCTAGGAGAAACCCTGAGAAAATTTTGTTTCAAGAGATTTCTCATACTTTTTAAACACTAAATGGTTTATTGTACCAGAACAATATTATTTTAAAGTTATGAAGGCGTTGCAACGCCCTTGCAACTGGGAACAAGAAAAAACAACTGGAGCACAGCACCACCACCACTGCTGACCTGGCACTTTTGAATGGTACCCTCATGATGTTCCAACCTCCAAACTTCTGCATTCTTTGACAGCACCTGGAGGAGACTACAGCCTGAGCACCAGAGCACCTCGGCTCATAGACATGAGGAGAGGGACATGGAGATGAAGATCAAGAGTCAGTGAGGGTCCTAACTGCTGGACTTATGCACATCTTTGACGAATTCCAGTGGGGTTGTATTGGCAGATCTTGAAGTGGATTATATTCTGTATGATTATCTAATACAAGCTAAGTTTAGAATAAAAATTTGTATCTTCATTTGCTTGTTGTTTTTGCTGTTGTGGCTTTGAGATGGCACTGTAAGTGAACCATCCTTCCAAAATGCATTCCCCAGCTTTGAAACTCATAAATTCATTTAGCCAGTCTCTCCTGACTGAATATACAGTGGTGTGAAAAACTATTTGCCCCCTTCCTGATTTCTTATTCTTTTGCATGTTTGTCACACAAAATGTTTCTGATCATCAAACACATTTAACCATTAGTCAAATATAACACAAGTAAACACAAAATGCAGTTTGTAAATGGTGGTTTTTATTATTTAGGGAGAAAAAAAAATCCAAATCTACATGGCCCTGTGTGAAAAAGTAATTGCCCCCTGAACCTAATAACTGGTTGGGCCACCCTTAGCAGCAATAACTGCAATCAAGCGTTTGCGATAACTTGCAATGAGTCTTTTACAGTGCTCTGGAGGAATTTTGGCCCACTCATCTTTGCAAAATTGTTGTAATTCAGCTTTATTTGAGGGTTTTCTAGCATGAACCGCCTTTTTAAGGTCATGCCATAGCATCTCAATTGGATTCAGGTCAGGACTTTGACTAGGCCACTCCAAAGTCTTCATTTTGTTTTTCTTCAGCCATTCAGAGGTGGATTTGCTGGTGTGTTTTGGGTCATTGTCCTGTTGCAGCACCCAAGATCGCTTCAGCTTGAATTGACGAACAGATGGCCGGACATTCTCCTTCAGGATTTTTTGGTAGACAGTAGAATTCATGGTTCCATCTATCACAGCAAGCTTTCCAGGTCCTGAAGCAGCAAAACAACCCCAGACCATCACACTACCACCACCATATTTACTGTTGGTATGATGTTCTTTTTCTGAAATGCTGTGTTATTTTTACGCCAGATGTAGCGGGACATTTGCCTTCCAAAAAGTTCAACTTTTGTCTCATCAGTCCACAAGGTATTTTCCCAAAAGTCTTGGCAATCATTGAGATGTTTCTTAGCAAAATTGAGACGAGCCCTAATGTTCTTTTTGCTTAACAATGGTTTGCGTCTTGGAAATCTGCCATGCAGGCCGTTTTTGCCCAGTCTCTTTCTTATGGTGGAGTCGTGAACACTGACCTTAATTGAGGCAAGTGAGGCCTGCAGTTCTTTAGACGTTGTCCTGGGGTCTTTTGTGACCTCTCGGATGAGTCGTCTCTGCGCTCTTGGGGTAATTTTGGTCGGCCGGCCCACTCCTGGGAAGGTTCACCACTGTTCCATGTTTTTGCCATTTGTGGATAATGGCTCTCACTGTGGTTCGCTGGAGTCCCAAAGCTTTAGAAATGGCTTTATAACCTTTACCAGACTGATAGATCTCAATTACTTCTGTTCTCATTTGTTCCTGAATTTCTTTGGATCTTGGCATGATGTCTAGCTTTTGAGGTGCTTTTGGTCTACTTCTCTGTGTCAGGCAGCTCCTATTTAAGTGATTTCTTGATTGAAACAGGTGTGGCAGTAATCAGGCCTGGGGGTGGCTACGGAAATTGAACTCAGGTGTGATACACCACAGTTAGGTTATTTTTTAACAAGGGGGCAATTCCTTTTTCACACAGGGCCATGTAGGTTTGGATTTTTTTTCTCCCTAAATAATAAACACCATCATTTAAAAACTGCATTTTGTGTTTACTTGTGTTATATTTGATTAATGGTTAAATGTGTTTGATGATCAGAAACATTTTGTGTGACAAACATGCAAAAGAATAAGAAATCAGGAAGGGGGGCAAATAGTTTTTCACACCACTGTAGGCTCAGGACCCCTGGGACCCTGAACTGGAGTAAGTGGGATTGAGAATGTTATCTTTTTGTATTATGTCAAAAAACACAACTGTAGCTTGAATGTGAATAACTGACACACTCTGTGGTGGGCTGTGGTGCTTTTTTGCCTTTTTCTTTGCTTGCTTCCAATTGCTAAGTACCTTATTTAATTTCAGCACTCGGTCTTAGGAAAGTTTAAAGTTCCCATTAGGTAAGGTGTAGAGCATTCTCTAGGCCAGTGGTCCTCAGTCCGGTCCAGTCCTAGTGGCCTATGGTGGCTGCAGGTTTTCTACATAATCAACTTCTCCATGCTATTTCTATTATCTAACGAAATTCCAAAACTTGAAATGTAGAAGGTGTTGGTTATATGGTGATAATGTGTTTTTTATCGTGGCTTTTAGGATTTAACATCTGCATGGTTTGATTTAGTGACCTGAGAAATCAAAATTCAAAAAATCTCTAGTAGTTTAATAGAAAAAGAGGGATAACTCAATAAACATGTATCACAGGGTAACGAAGAAACTGGAAAACATCTTGGCTGATGACATCCATTAGTGTACCTTTAGCAGATTACGCAGGATGTTCACTTTAAAGACCCCCAAACTTCCTCGGGAACTCCTTTCTTCCCAGTGCTATTTGGGTTTCAGCAAAAAATATCACATAGACGCACATGTCCTGGCTTATTGTGTAAACACGTCTACGTAAAAATGTCAAAGTTGTTATTTAATTGGCTATTTTACGACTCTGTTGTAATTCTAGCAAAAATCGTGAAATAATTAGAAGGCTTATTTTGGTTTTGTTAGAAATTTCAACCTAAGTTTGTTTCACTTAAGACATTGTCATATTGTACAATTTTTCCAGAGATTTGCAGTCGCATACTTCATTTGCATTATCTTAGGGAGATGGAGACGGGTGCAGTGTGCTCTTGTGGCATGTAGTGTGACATACCCTGCGACTCGATCCAACCAGTCTGCAATTTGCCCTGATTAAATCAAAATGGTCTGAAGTATTGCCTTAAGTCATAGGAGAAGACTGTGTGTGTGAGAGGGTTAAGAACCAATGAGTGCTCCGCTGGAAGGATATAATGCAGCAACAAGAAATAAGGAACACGGGTGTTTTGGACCTCCCAAGCAGAAGAGAAGCTCACTTGTCTGTTTTATATACTGCAATAGAATGGAAAAAAGTAAAGTGTCCAGAATTGAGGTTGAGCGCACCATCCTGGAAAGCATTCGTTCAGAACCAGCTCTGTTGTGCAGCACATTGTTGGCTGTCAGAACAAGGGATGAGCATGCAATACTTGGAAATGTGAAACTGTGCTGGCAAGTCATCAGGGAGTCATGTAATTTGTCATGTCCTATAATATCTAGTTGTTGGCTGAGGAAATCTGATTACTGTACACAAGGTCGGCAATATTAGTCACCCAGTTTGACATAATGTACCACCTGCTTTATCCAAGAAAATACGTAACCTGATCTGTGGACCCTCAAAAGGTACATGCTTAAAAAGTGGCTGCAGGGGTGATGACATCTTGTTAACTGGTTGCTAGTTAAGAAAACAATACATCATTTAAGAATGCAAATTCTAAACAAATTTGGTTCAAGTAAGAAGTTGCACAACTTTCTTCATTCTTGTAGGCAGCACATCTATGCTCTGTAGTCTAAATTTGGAAATAACAAAACCACCACTGATGTTTATTTGATCCGTTAAATAGAGTAGACTGCAGTTGGACAGAGTATGACTTTGTGGATGTGTTGGGGGTTTCTTTCCAGGGATTTGTTCATTTCATCGTTTGTTCAAAAATGAACTAAGAATTTCATAAGACAATTCTCAATTTTTGTTTTGTTTTTTTTCAAAACCCCCAAAACATTATTTCAGAAAATGAAGTTGCAATATCAAAATCAGTGAACCCTATTCCATTAGAAGTAAAACCACCACAGACCAGAAATAGTTAGAAGTCTTGATAAATGTTGTCAAGATTTTGACAAGACAGAAGTTGCATGCATTTTTTTTCTTAACACCTTATCTGAAACCCTTCTTTTCATTACCTTAATTTTCCTTTTAAATCTGAACCCAAAAATTGTATTCAGTAACTTGGACATTCCCATGAATGAGTGTTCTTCCAAGTTCAGTAAGGTCATAGCATTTCAGGATTGTAATTGGAGTGCCATCTTCAATCAGGATCTTCTAATCCATTCACAAGGGTTCTTGCAACAGACTCCTATTGTGATGTGGATTCTGTGAGGTATTGCCTATAGTATCCTAGAGGGATGTGTTCCATGCTTGCATCAGATTAAATAATGGCAAGTTGTTCCAACATGTGAAGCTACCAAGACACACACTTTCTGAGGTATTTGCTGGTTAGTAGACGTCTGTTTCATTAGATTTGATGATGGAGTATTTAACATCACAGGTTTGACTCACCAGTGCGCAATCTTCAATAACTTTACATCAAGTCACAACTAGTGTTCCATTGTGTTTCTCATGCTGCTTCTACTTTTGACCCTTGAATTTGTTTCTTGCTAATGAATTTACAGTTGCTTTATAATTTAAGCTTGTCTGATGTACCGAATTCTGATCCTGTCTCTCTGCTTTTCCATGTTGCTCATTAGATGCCATCACAGTCAAACATTCAGGAAGTGCTCAAGAGCTTTTCTTATTTGTGATAGATTGCTACATTTTTGTAGCAATAAGCACCCTGCCCAGGATTGGTTCCCTGCCTTGTGCCCTGTGTTGGCTGGGATTGGATCCAGCAGACCCCCGTGACCCTGTGTTCGGATTCAGCGGGTTGGAAAATGGATGGATGGATAATATATATCTGTCAGTGTAATTTTACAACTTGAGTTCTCCAGGCCTCTGCGGGCCAACTTTGTGGTATCCTTTCATCTGATCAGTCTGTCTCTAAGGCTCCAGAAAGTACTACTGCTGTGGAAATCATCCTGCAGTGTTCCTATTCTAAAGAAGGCAGGTGCCTCATCACCCAATGACTACAGACCAGTGGCACTTACATCTCACAGCATGAAGACTTTTGAGAGACATGGACCCACTGCAATTTGCCTATCAGACAAAGATTGGAGTGGAGGGTGCAATTTTCTGTCTGCTCCACAAGGCTGCTTCTCACTAGCACCAAGCTGGCAGCTCTGTGAGAATTGTTTTTTGATTTCTCCAGCACCTTTAGTGCGATCCAGCCATCCCTAAGGGATAAGCTCAGAGATGTGCAGGTGGAAAAGCCTATGCTGTCCTAGATAATGGACTACCTGTCAGGCAGACTGCAGTTTGTGAAACTTTAGAACTGTCTTTCTGATACAGACACGAGCAACACTGGACCACCACAAGGAACAAGGAACCACCACTCTGTACTCCTCAGACTAAAAGTATAACACCAGGTCATGTCACTTGCAGAAATTCTTAGATGATTCTGCACTTGAGTTGTATTAATAAAGGGGATGAGAGAGAGTACAGGATTCACGGTGAAGAACGTTTGTTTCTTGATGGAGAAAAAAATTGTCTACAACTTAACATCAGCAAAAACAAGGAATTGGGTATTGACTTGACATACCAAAGAGCATTTATGTCCGGTCACCATTCAGGGAGTGGATTTAGAGGTTTTCCACATCAATGACAGACTGGTTTTGTAACACAGAGGAATTATATAAGTAAGTGCAGAACAGGCTCTTCTTCCTTAGGAGATTATGCTCCATTCATGTAGGTAGTTAGATTCTTCACATCATCTACAAGTCCGTGATGGGTAGTGTGATTTTTTTTCTACCCTCTGGTCTGGTAACATCACTTCAAGAGGGGCCCACCGAATCAACAAGCTAATTAAAAGGCTAGCACAGTTATGAACATACTCTGAACCTCCTGGAGGTATAGGAGGAGATCATTTGTCTGTTTTGTTTTAATTACATTCTGTCTGAAATGTTTAATATAACAAAACAATAATAGAAAAACCTGTGATCACGATTTGAGAATGTTATACTCTAGTGCCCCTGACTGAAACCCCAAACACTATGGGCTCAAAATCTTGGCTATTGTTCTTTCATGATGAGGGATTTGTTGGATTAGGAAACTCCATAATTTGCTGTTAACTAATGCACCTTCAGTGTTTGTGGTTTTGTTTTGTTTTGCTTTTTCTGGTCATAATGGTAACCAGATACATTTATAGTGGGTGTAGCAGTAGACAGCCTGCTAAGTTGTGTACTCTGATATTATATTCTGTTATCTTTTAAATAGAAGTGGATGCATAAACTTCAATCAAGTAAATTTAGACCCACCTGGTAGTTCTCATCAGTGCAAAGGAAGCCTCTCTTACTGTATGTTTACAATCCAGTGTGACTGTAAATGTGAGCTCCTCACCAAAGTGAGGCACAAATGAATGTTACGTAAAGTGGCTCCTCAAGTGTTTCATGCTGCAGGTGACACTGTCATCATTCACAAAATAAAGGTTTGTTTGGGACGGCTTGTTCAAATTGCAGCAAGGAGAATCTTGATGAAAAAAGACCATTTGAGCACATACACCAGTATTAGCATCATCACACTGGCTGCCTGTGTCTTTTGGGATTGATTTTAAAATATTCAGTTGTACAGAAGGCACTCTGAGAGATGCAAGATTATTTTTTTTTGGAATGCCTGTTTCCATACTTCCCTAATTGTAATCTCGCATCTTATAACACTTATTTGTTAAATGCTCAAAGAACAAAGTATCTTTTTTGCACAGGACTGAATGTTACTATTTCTTAATTGTGTACCTGAAACATTCTGCATAGACTCTGCAAGCTCATCTTCTGTACACTTGTAGCCTTTGATTCAGACTGTAACAGTTCCAGTGTTGCTCAGTGGGATCACTCCTTCACCATACGGACTCTGCAGGATGGTCAAGTGAGTGGTGGTATCTTCTTGGTTTTCAAGTGGGCACCCTCTTTCCTCAATATTTTACCGATAGGTACACAATACCTTCAGATTTCACCTCTGGGCTCATCCCTTAGATGCCATACACTCACTTGAAGGCCCAGGTGGAGTCTTTCCTGTTTATCCAGAGGGACCAACTACCCTGCTCAGCAGTTCTGTAGAGGTCTTTGACAACTTTCTGGTGGGCCTTACCTCACACCCCTAGTTTGTTGAGCTGCCTTACTGTTGGTGTGGCTATGAATGCTCTGCAGCCTACAAGCTCAGCATACCTCGGCTTCTTGAGCTCGTAAGCCTCCTCCATTGCATCCTCCCAGGGCATGGTAAGCTCGATAATGTAAACGAATATAAAGCTGGAGTGAGGCCGACCATAGCACAAGGCCTGGTCTCAGGTTGGTTGCCGCAATTTCAAAAACCTAGTGAGACAGCAGTTTACTTTCTTGCACTTAAAAAAATCTGAAATTATTGAATAGGTTACTTTAGGCTAGTACTGTTAAATGCTTCAAAAAATATTGCTTTTTTTTTTTTTTTAATTTAGCCTGTTCATAATTTATTTATAATACATTTGCAACAGATTAACACTGCATGATCATGTATTTTAAGCTTTGAATTTATTTGCAGTTATAAGTATGTCTTCTTAGAATACAACTGCTAGACAGTCCTAAATATTTGCAGTACTATAGCACTGCTGACTGACACCACGGAGCATCAAAGTTCAAAGATTTGCGCAGTTGGGAGTCCGTCGCCAATTCACAATTTCCAGCAAGAACCTGTCTGATTGCAGCATGAGCTAACAGGAGAACTTATAACATGCTGGTTAGACCTCATCTGTGGTACTGTGTACAGTTTTGGTCTCCAGGCTACAAAATAGGCACACAGCACTGGAAAAAATCCAGAGAAGAGCGATCAGGTCGGTTCCAGGACTGTAGAAGATGAGTTATGAGGACAGATTAAAAGAACTGAGCCTTTTCAGTTGAAGCAAAAGGAGATTAAGAGAAGGCATAATTGAAGTGTTTAAAACAATGACAAGAATTACTACAGTAGATCGAGACTGTTACATTAAAATGAGTTCTTGAAGAACGCAGTTAGAAACTTAAAGGTAAATTTTGCCCAAACATTGTGAAGTTTTTCTTCACACAGAACCAGACACAAGGAATAAGTTACCAAGTTGTGTGGTAGACTGTAGGACTTTAGGGTCTATCTATACTCTATTTCATGTTATTTTGAAAGAATTAACTGGATAGGACTGATGAGCTGCTTTGAGCTCAATGGCCTCTTCTCTTCTAAATTGTTCTAAAAATTCCTTTAATCAAACAGTCCATTTCTGAACCCTGTGATTGGAGAACTTCCTGTCGAGGTTAGCTGAGGTCTGTTGCTCTCAGTCCTCACCTGTAGGGCACAACATCACCACTACACTGCACCTGTCCTCAGGGCAAATCCCAACCTCATCACCAAAGTGTATTGCTGTGGACTTGAATTGATATTTTTCACGGTACAAGGATTTGCACCGTGGTGAACTGTTGGAGGTGCGTCTCCTTGCAGCATGAGCTAAGATGTGTTGTAGATAAAGTCCACAGCAATACAAATGCATCTTTTTTTTTTTTTTTGCTTTTGTCTATTCCCCTGTGACCGGAGGATACAATGTTACTGTTCCTCTTGCATGTCCTGTTGTAAAAGGGAACTAAAGGAAGCTGGTGTGAGAAAGGACATCTGACTTTAAAAGTATCTGCTCCAATAACCCCTTTTCAGAAAGGTAACAAACGGTACAACCTCTGAGAACACAGTAGATTGATATTACACTGTCATTAATCCATTTCTCTTTCTGGTGTTCTGTCACATGGCAGCTACTTTTCATGCTGAAAAGGCTTAAGGATACCACTGCTGTCATGATCACTGCAACATGGAATTTTCTAGTTCTTTTCATCATACACAAATAATTCTCATCCAAAATTGTTGTCCAGGTATTGATTTGGCAAAATTTTACACTGGATGCCCTTCCTGATGTAACCCTCCCCATTTTTCTGGGCGTAGGACTGGCACGAAGAAACACACTGGTTTGTGCAACCCCTGTGGCTGGCATTAATACAGACTAAAGTTTATTTTCTTCTCCTCTCTCTGATCGTAGCATATGATATTATATCAGACATAGACTTTCTCTGTGTTAACTATTGGAGACTTATAAACCTTGGATTTTTCCATTTTACCTTATTTATATTTTTAATTCAATTTTACTTTTGAGTTGTACTTACGTGTGATAATAGCACTTATTACTATAGCACATTATGTTTAAAGAAGGCCTTGCATATTTGTATTTAGCCCTGAGTGTGTTTTCCGTGGGCTACACGGAGGATGTGAAGTAAAGTGTGACTCCATCAAAAGGGACTCTAACCTTAAATATCCAAGAGGAGTCTCCCAACACTTTTAGATTTAGAAAGTTGGCCAAAGCTTTGCAAAACAACGAATCTAAATGTAACCTGAGGCTTTAGAATTGATTCCTTGAATTGAGCACTTTTTGGTGTTTGATCCTCCCAGTCAGTTGATTTTATTTAATAATCTTTTTTTAAGAGCTGAATACAGTGATTATGAACTGCCTGGCATAGGCATACATGTGACAAGTGTGGTACCAATCTGGTCACTTTCTTGCATGCATCAAATAATAGTCAGAATTTTGAGTGAAAATCAACTTCCATAACTGAAATTAAGGAAAACTTGAATTGGTCTTTCTGACAGCTCTGTTCTTAGAGAGTGCACTGATTTTTATATTGTGCTAAAGTGTACACTGTTAGTTGTATTTCTTACTTCTAACTTCCCTTTCTCTTCCTCCCTTCAAGTTTACTGCAGCTAAAAATTGAGACATCATCTTGCCGAGTTCCTCGACATGCAGGCAGAGATGTCCCTGCAGACTGTTCACATCCACCCGGTCATTGAGGCAATGATCAATCTGACCGCAGGAGCCGCAGGTAAGCTGCTCAAAATGGTTAAACCTCTTGCTTTGCAATGACGATGATGACTTGGGTGCACCTTAGACTGCATCAGACATTGTTGGCTCTTTGTTATAAATGTTGATTGATGTGTTTCACCTTGGATCACCCTCCCACCAATCCATGGGACAGTGTGTCCTAGTTTTCTGTATCTTAACCACACAAGTTGTCCAAAGTGCACCAGGAGGCGACTTTGTTTAGTTTTATGCTGCGGTAAATAATGATAAAGGAATAGTGTCGTGTGGGGCTGATGCTAAAGGGCGCCTTGAGGAACAGAGGCCTACCTACCAGACTGCAGACTCCTACTCTGAGAACAGAAGGCGTTCTTTAGCGTCCAGTGCTCAGCTTGTCCCACTTTTTACTTGAATGCACTGGGCGCATCTTGTGCTTTTTTTTTTTCCTCCCAATTCAGTATATTAACATGGAAAGTTGTTTTTTTTTTTTTCTGCATTCTTTTATAGCCTAACCCTGTTTTGATTGATTTCTATGTTGTGGTTTCTGACATTTGCTCTTTTCCAGCAGCCTCTTAATCTCTATCGGTATTGCATTCTGTTTAGATAAGCAGTGTTGTCTAGTACAGTAGTTTTCAAAATGGGGTCTGCCACATTCTCGGGGGGCCACAGCACCCCTGATGAAGTTCACATTCAAAAAATAAAAAATCCATTCCGATTTTACAGATTCTCATGGTTTTTTAATATTCATAACTGAAAATGTTCTGCAGTTGCTTGCATGAGGGTGGGTCGGTATCAGTGTAGGTCTAGACGAGTGCTGC
The DNA here is from genome assembly GCF_900747795.2 of Erpetoichthys calabaricus. Lineage (NCBI taxonomy): Eukaryota > Metazoa > Chordata > Cladistia > Polypteriformes > Polypteridae > Erpetoichthys > Erpetoichthys calabaricus. Next base: position 126,480,781 of record NC_041405.2, read on the forward strand.
AGTTCTCAACCAGAGAGAGGGGCAGTGGGCTTTAAAAAGGACGGTTAGTTATACAGTGGTCTAACGATTACAGCTATACCAGCATGAATGCGCCCAATGTAATCGGATTGGGAGGCTAAGTAAGCTTAGGCTCAGTTAACGTACTTTGATGACAACCGTCTATCCCGAACCTCCATGCTAGGCTGTGTTTTCGGTTTTACTGCTTTGTCTCTCATTCTCCACTTCTGTTTTGCTCAGCCATCCGCATTATCCAATTCTGTGCCCGCCACCCTTGGTAATTCATGCCCCTGGTGTTCTGTCTTGCTTCCACTGCTCTGAGCCGATCTATGCCAGGATAGAGACTGCCCAGGTGCGACAATTCAAGACCAATGGATTTTTGCAAAAGAACATAGAAGAGAGCTGTCTTAAATACCCTGACAGAAAGCATCTCTCCTTCCAATGTTAGTTTTTTTAGTTTTGTATGGCAAGCCAAATTAACATTTAGAGATATCTTGAAATGAATTTCGGATATCTTAAAATGTAATTTACTTTTTAAGATATCTGAAACTCGCTTTGAGACATCTTAAAATACTTTCCTTTACATTTTAAGATATCTGCAATACATTTCGGGATATCTCAAATGCATTTCAAGATATCTCAAATGAATTTTCAGATATCTTAAATTGACCTTTCATGCATTTTAAGATATCTTAAATGCATTTCAAGATATCTCAAAATCATTTCCTGTAAAATTGCCTATTATTTCAATGGGACTTCTTGTTTATTATAAGATATCTTAAAATGTATTTGAGATATCTTGAAATGAGCAGGAAGTGATGTTGAGATATCTGAAAATGTATTTGAGATATCTGAAAATGGGCAGGAAGCTGTTTTGAGATATCCCGAAATGTATTTGAGATATCTTAAATTGTATTGTAGATATCTGAAAGTGCTATTGAGATATCTTGAAATAATTGAGTGTCCTTTTAAAGATATCTTAAAATGCATTTTAGATATCTTGAAATACAATTTTAGATATCTTGAAATACATTGTTAGATATCTGAAATAGAGCAGAGACCCATTTTAAGATATCATGAAATTAATTTTAGATATCTAAAAATGTATTTCAGATATCTGAAACAACAATGAATTTCAAGATATCTTAAATGCTTTTTAAGATATCTAAATTATATTTCGAGATATCTTAAAATAACTTCCTTCTCATTTTAAGATATCCCAAATTCATTTCAAGATATCTTAAAATGACTTCCTTCACATTTCAAGATATCTCAAATACATTTCAAGATATCTTAAAATGACTTCCTGCACATTTCAAGATATCTCAAATACATTTCAAGATATCTTAAAATGACTTCCTGCACATTTCGAGATATCACAAATACATTTCAAGATATCTTAAAATAACTTCCTGCACATTTCAAGATATCTCAAATACATTTCATGATATCTCAAAATCACTTCCTGTGCATTTCGAGATATCTTAAATGCATTTCAAGATATCTTAAAATAGGCAGGAAGTTCCATTGAAAGTATAAGAAATTTTACAGGAAGTGATTTTAAGATATCTGAAAATGTATTTGAGATATCTTGAAATACACAGGAAGTTATTTTAAGATATCTGAAAATGTATTTGAGATATCTTGAAATACGCAGGAAGTTATTTTAAGATATCTGAAAATGTAATTGAGATATCTTGAAATACGCAGGAAGTTACTTTAAGATATCTGAAAATGTATTTGAGATATCTTGAAATGTGCACAAAGCTATTTTAAGATATCTGAAAATGTATTTCAGATATCTCAAAATGCCTGCAGATGTATTTTAAGATATCTTGAAATGTATTTGAGATATCTCAAAATGCACATGAACATATTTCAAGATATCTCAAATTGCATTTAAGATATCTTGAAATGCATTTCAGATATCTGAAAATGTACAGCATATCACTTCAAGATATCTTGAAATCTGTTTGAGATATCATACAATTCTTTTTAGATATCTTAAAATAGATGTATTTTTAGATATCTATAATTCAATTTGAGATATCTAAAATGCATTTCCAGATATCATAAAATTCATTTTGAGATATCTCTAAATGTTAATTTGGCTTGCCATAGTTTTGCTTATTTGTTTGTTGGATCATTTTCAGAGCAGTTTTAGAAACCGGCACAGTAGAGCAAAAACATATATAATGAGGATGAAAGACAGATGTTTACAAATATTTATAATAAACATATCTGTGTTATTAATACAGCATCAAAACACCTCAAAGCCTTGAGTCAGTAACCTTCGTCCTTCCTAAAAAAAAATAAATTCAAGAACAGGCTGAAGGTAGAAGCAGAACTGGACAGCCATGAAGCAGGCTCGGCCTTTACATTCACTTGGAGCCACCTGTGAGTTAGTTCTCACTTTTTTTTTAACTATAATTTTTATGCACCTTGCGAATTTCTTTACTCCTGCTTTGATCTGAATTCAAATGTAACCGTGTACTTTCTGTAAATGTGAAGTATAGAATGGTCTTTGTTTTTTAATTCCATATCAAATCACACTACTGATTTTTACATTAAAAAAAATTTACATTTTTAAAAAGCATTTGGTATTTACATGGAAATTTATATAATGCCTACTTATTTTATCTTTAATAATAATAATTATATAGCTTCTTCCATTATACCATATGGTGTTGGGGTCTTGAGCCACTGATTACCGTATATACTTGTGTTTAAGTTCTCCTGCGAATAAGTCGGGGCTTGATTTTACTGCATAATTTCTGGTATTTTATAATGTCGTCGTATAAGTCGAATGCAGAAAACTCACGCTATTGGTCTAAGAGATTGGAGCACACTGCCTTTTATTCCTATGTATTGTGCCTATGTGACCACACGGTAATACCTAATCTATTCCGAAGCAACGTTTGCATTGATCTGTGTTTTTTGTATCTCACACCCTCATACACCTTTATCATAAGAGCATCCCTTATCTATGATGGAGCGTTCGATCAGAAGAAAAAATGAAGCTGGTTTTAAATTAAGTCATTGAAGCAGCAAAAGAAATTGGTAACTGCGCTGCTGCAACAAAATTCAATGTGTCTGAGAAACTCATGTGAGACTGGAGGAAGCAAGAAGATTTAAAAAAAAAAAAAAAATGTAAATGTTGCATTTTTGAACGGGCGTATAAGTATAATTTTATGATTGATTTTTTCGGGTTTCAAGACCCGACTTGTACGCGAGTATAAATTAAAAAAACACAGACCCATAAAACAAACTACCAAAAATCCCTTGTTAAAATTTCCCAAATCGATCTGGGGGGACTGTGAAGAAATATCATCTTTAATTGTTGCTAGTAAGAGTTCAGTACTTAACAATTTAAAATTTAAAAAATATATATATATATATATATATATATCTAGTGGTACTTCAAAACATTTCAAATCCAGGTTCAGCTTTGCAGCATTGGGCTTTATATTAGGGGGAGGCCCTGTCCAGATTGTGCCATGTTTTGGAGGGCCTTGGCATAAAGTTTGAGAACTACTAACCCAGGGGCATCTAGGATTTGTAGATATCAGGATCGTGGCATCCTCTGTTGTTTTTGAGCGTTTCAGCCGAGTCATAAATGTATGTTGGATGAAAGACCAGGAGGAAATATGGACTTGCCGATTTTCTATCCAATTTCTAAAAGCTGAGAGCTTGTGTCCTCCTTGGGGCAGTACATGTATGACAGATCGAAAAGCAGAGGGGAGTGGAGTCAGAAAGATCAGGACTTGGGCACCAGAGGTCCCTGAAGAAAAAAAAAAAGTCTGTTTTGTTTAATTCTGTTCATAAGTTCAATAACACTTCAAAATCCTGCTTTACAAAGACTGTTAATTTTTCATCCATCTGCTGAGCCCATTTTTCCTTTCATGATAGGAGGATGTCCGCGTGGCAGCTGTTCGCACACAGAATAAGTTCAAGGAGGCCAAATGTTTACAAACACAGCACTTTTTTTTTTTTTAAACTGCAAGGGAGGGAGAGCACAAAGTTCAAAGCAAGTGGATCACAAACTACACTTTTATAAAAGCGGGTTTGTTAATGGCACTCTATGGGGTTGTGGGGCTCATCTCAGAGTCTTTGCTTGACAAAGAACCATTTAATTCTGGGAAGGGTTCTTTGCCAATGAGTTTGGGTCTTTGTGCTTCAAGCAAATATGTGGAGAAAACCAAAATCTGTAATGTATAGTAGTATGGCAACCTACCAAGACGCAACAAGTTAAGAAAACCTGAGCTCAACTGGCATTATTGTATGCAGCAAATGCCCTGTTAAAATCAAGAACCATTGCAATTGCACAAATCTCTTTTCTGTTTATGCCAATTTAAGGAACCTGATACGAATCTAAATAAAAGGGTCTTTCTAGAAGTGCATGTGATGGTTCTCTTGAGTTTCAAAAGTGGTTCCCCTAATGCATTGCTCTGAAGAATTTTTTTGGCATCCTTTTATTTTCAAGGGTGTAAAAACTTCATCAATTTGCAGGTGTGACTACTTGGGCCATGTGTCCTTCTCTACTGACAGGGTGGCACATCCACTTATGCACTGCACAAACCCACTGGTCCCTGGCCTGTTTTGCCTTCCAGCTCATGCTTTCTTCACGCTTCTTCTGAAAACTTACAGTACTGTGCAAACACCTAACCAATTAAAGAAATGCTTCAGATCCAGGGGCACTAAGCTCCAGCTCAGTCTGTCCTCTTCACTGTCCCTAAAGCCTACAGCTTTCACTTCACTTTAAATAGCTAGACCTCTCAGACACCCTTAATGCTGGCTGCCATAAAGAGGCAACAAAGTGTGAATCCTTGTTGCATGGAACAGTCTGCTGCTATCTAACAGGCCTAAGATTTACCTTCTGCCAGTGCTTACCATTGAAAGGACACCATGGTACCACTTCTCTAGTTTGGGACCACGTACCATACCCTACTCATCTACATTTTGCCAACACTCTTAGCCTCCCACTGTTTGTAAGATCAGATATCCCTGTCTCACTGCTGAATTGCCTGTCCCCTAGTTAGAGCCGGTGAAAACCCATTTGGAACCCTAGATGGGGACTTGATGGATGTCTGCCTATCATTGTCCATATAGTGGGTAGTTGTTGTTGTTAGACTTCGATAACCTTGAACAAACTGCACCTTTTCATGCATCTACCACAGACTTTAAGGAGTGCACACCCCTTGGTGTACGCAGTGTGCACACTTTTACTTTCTTAATGGCACCCACTCTGCATCATCAGAGTCTGGAGATCAATGGGATTTCTCCAGTGAGTTTACTTTTACTAACGGTGCCCACTCATTATCCGAATACTTTGACAACCCTTTCCCCCCCCTCAGTGTTCCTTTGTGTACGTACCATGGACATTATTACCATACTTCTATGACCTGGGGGGGGGGTCCACCTTAGTGTCCAAAGCACACACCCCTTAACTTGTATAACTGTCTTCCCTCAGATTATGTGTTATGGAGGGAACATTGTATGATTCCATTTGAAATACTGCATACTCGATTTTCAAGCTGGATCGCCTAGTGGTTTTTGTGTTCTTGCACTGGTATATGCAGGACTCCTGAGCTGTGGGTTGTACCAGTTTTAAGACTTTCTGTAACCTAACCGATTTATCTTTTGGATATACCAGAGAAACATGTAAACTACAGACAGAGGAATTGAAACCAGGTCACTGGAGCTGAAAGGCATTGACAAGAACTACTGGGCCACTTTGCTGGCCTCTTTTTTTAGTAGTAATAATAGAACACAGGTTGACAAACACTTTTTTCCCTTTGGCTGGTACACATAAAACACCCTTTGACCTTTGGGCCAGCTCAAGGTGGCATATCTGTACTTTTTTGACAGCAGCAGCACAGCTAAGATTTCGACATGCTGCTGGCAATATGCCAAAGAGAGGTCAATATAAAATTACTGCAACTTCATTCAAAATAAAGTAATAGCATAATCTGCAGGTGACTTTTTAGATAACACTATCTGACATTTGTCTTGGTTAGCAGTGGAAGCTTATATGATGTGACTTGACATTTCAAAGTAGGTTAAGGCATTAAATTCCTGAAGACCTTCACCCCCAGCCATATGTGGACCCTGAGCAACTATAAGATTTCCAAGTACCTTGAGAAGAATAGCTGTGGCATTGGCATACTTGGTGGGTCAAGTAGTTGGTCATTTCAGTCTTCCTCTTTTGTGCCCTAATGCTTATTGTGGCACAGTCCATGTTCGGTCCAGTTCTACAGTAAAACACCATCTCACAGATGTGCAATGGAAGTCATTCTGAACTGCAAATTTGGAAACATTCTGCCATTCCTCATATAATAACACAGAATGAACAGAAATTTGTATCACATATAACAACAGTAAAACCTTTACCTAAGAAACTTCTGGTCTTCGTAGAAAAGTGGTTCATGCACTTAGATTTCCTGTTTGCTTTCAGAAGAGCTCTGTGATACCATTCTTTAAATTCATGCCATGCACTTTGTGTGAATCCAATGGAGGCTGCTTGGTAAGACAATGAGCCACAGGGTTAGCGAGCTGCGAAATGACTCTTTATTTGGGCCATGTGTATGTGTCAGCATCCTGCCATCTCACTGTTTGTCATTCATTGTCAGTGAAACGGTTCAGAATTTTGGGTTAACACTGAGGTGAGCTTGCACATTTTGTTCTTTTTCATGGCATAACTGTGTGGGTAAATTTGTTTTGAGATTCGAGTAAATGACTCTCAGTTACAATTAAAACAACCAGTCTGCTGTAGTGACCCAAGCAGGCAGCTGTCCATGCTTGTGGCTTCTGCATTGTGTATCTCTCAGCTGACGTGCGACTGGGTGGCCTGTGCGGTGTGCTTCACTCTCTGCTAATGTCACTGTTGTTCTTCTCCTGTCAGCCATGGTGTGTGCCTGTACTGCCATTTGCTGTGAAAAGGAACTGAGGCCTGCTTATATTGATGTGGTAGCCTGCACCTCGAGTTCATAAGCTCTCGATTAAAACCAAGAACATGATTCCAGGCCCAGTGGAAGACAAGTTTTTGTGTCATAAGGACAACCCTCAGCAATCCCACAGCGGAGCATCCATGCTCATTTAACTTTGCTTTTAACTAAACTAATGACAGAGTGCTACCCATAGGCCACTGTGAACGTGTTGTATTGCATCAGCTTCAGTCTGTTTCAGTTAGTGTAATTTTCAAATTGCCATTACTTTTGATTTACCGTCATAACTAGTAAATAATTAAAAAAAAAAAAAAAAACACATTCTTGGGACCCTAACCTTTTTTGTTGAATATATTCAATCGCACTGAAGTTCTTCTTCAAAAAAGAAAAATAAATATAGAAGTTGAAGAGGAAAAAGTAATTTACTCATGCATAGGTGGTCAAAATTGTTCTGTTGACTTTAAAGATCAGGAGTAGTCAATGATTAGTTAAGAGCGTCAGTTGAGCATTATCAAAGAAGGGCTATGAATGACTTTTTATAATTGCAAATAGTTCCAACACATTTTGAAATTTAGCATAGTTGGTGAGATGGGATTCCCTGATGATATAATAGTTTAGTGACATTTTTCACTTTGGAATGCTCAAAGAGCAGCGGTCTGCCTTCTGTTATTACTCTGAAGTGTACTTGCCACTAACTCCCCGTAACCGGCAGGTCTGTGGCTGCAAGTCATTCAGATTTGTTTAAACCGAAGAACGTCAAACAGGTTGCCAAGTCAGGAAAGTGAGATCGAGTCTAATTCAACAGACTGTTGAACATATATTTTTAAAATTTTTATGTTTAATTTTTTTTCTTTTGACAAATCCCACTGAATACTGGGATGTTCAATAAATTGTGGTGAATTAAAGGTATTAGTTTGCAAGTTTGTTTTTTTTTTTCCCATTTTTTTAGCACAGTTGTCACAAGTTGCTTATTTCTTTCTTATCAACTGCTTACTGTAACAAAGACATACCAGTGAATGAATACTGCTGGCATTCAGGGAAAAAATCCTGCATATGAATGAATGAGACCGTGTTCAGATGAGTTTCTTTTTTAGTCAGAGAGGCGAGATTGCGTTGGTTTAGACTTGTGCAGAGGAGAGATGCTGAGTATACAGTGGAACCTTGGTTTACGAGTGTTTTGCAAGACGAGCAAAAATTTTTAATAAATTTTGACTTGATAAACGAGCGAGGTCTTGCAGTACGAGCAATATGTATACGCTTTGTCTGCTGAGTGTCATGTGATCACAACTGAGCTGATGGTTCTTCTCTCTCTCTCTCGCTGCGGGATTGTGGGTAATCATCTCCTATTCTCCGTCTGATGCCTCACTCATATAGTCAACATCCATATGAGCGTATACTGTTTACTGCAGCATTAGCATTGTGCACACACAAGCGCACGTGTGCGCACACACGCGTGTGTGCTGTGACGTGTGAGTCCCCGTTTTGCACCCTAAAACACAAAGCTGAGTCTCAGTACTTTAGCAACACCAGCTTTATTTAGCTTGAAACAGCAACAGCGCGGTTATTTATTGTAGCGGGATCTGCCGCTCTCCTGTACACAGACACAACAGTCAGGCAGGGCCCTGCGCATTTATAATGTTCCTTGTTCCTTGTATCACCCATCGACGGCAGGCGCTTATAGCATGTCTGTGATCTTTTCGGATTCACTTTTACGGCGAACTGCTACAGCACTGGGAGACAGCGATTGCTTTGGGACGCTCTTCCGCGTGCCATCCCGTTGGGTGCAATCCCACAAGAGTTTAGAAACTCACTCACACCAGCCATGATTCTTTTCAAAGGCAAAGTGCAGATTAATTTGTTTTATGTATTTTTACTTTATATTTTGTATTAATCATTTTTATATGAATAGTTTTGGGTTGTGGAACAAATCATTCGAGTTTCCATTATTTCTTGTGAGGAAATTCACTTTGGACTACGAGCACGTTTCCGGAACGAATTATGCTCGCAAATCGAGGTTCCACTGTATTAGGAAAAGGATGTTAAGGATGGAGCTGCCAGGAAAAGAGGGAGGCCTAAGAGAAGGTTTATGGATGTGGCAAGTGAGACATGCAGGTGATGGGTGTAACAGAGAAAGATGCAGAGGACAGGAAGATATGGAAAAGGATGATATGCTGTGGCAACCCCTAACCGGAGCGGTCGAAAGAAGAAGAATTGCACTTGTACAGGGAGATTCTAATGGGCAGGGCCTCCAGTTATGATGTGTTACGTAATAATGAAGTGATAGCAACAAAAAATAATACAGTACATACCTTGATAGATGTAAATGATCCTATCGCATTCACTGTTGGAAATGGTCTCCTTCTTGCAAACACAGATCGACACGGTGCTCCATATTGGCAAAGGTATCCGCAAGCAATGTAGGGGTGATGGCAGCAACTTCCTGTTCAATGCTTCGCTGTAAGTGTTCGTGTGCGAGGCTTGTTCTTGTACACTTTTGATTTCAGGGGAGCAATCTGGAGGTGACAGGTCCAGGAAACAAGGTGGCCATAGTCCCTTTGAAATGCTCCAATTGCCAAAAAATGATTTCAATTTGTGCCATGCTGTGAGCGGACGTGTGGCAGGTTGCACCATCTTGCTGGAAATAACCTTCACTTACTGTAACTCAGTCATCCAGTTCATTCACAAATAAGACAAAAAGAGTGCCATGCCTTACTCATTCGTACATTTATCCAGGAATACTGTGATCTTTATTTCGTTTGTATTGCTTTATTATTAAGACAGTAATACATCATAACTCGGGACCCAGCTCATTAGAATCGCTCTGTATTTATTCCCAATAATGTGCCCATTTCAGCTCAGTTTGCTGTAAACCTCTTCTGTTGAAGCTCAGCTCTCTCATTTTCCAGAATGGCAATTCAAAACGCTCAGCTAAATGTTTTTGGTAGCCCAAATATCCATTCATATTATTTACTAACTTACCAACATTTTAATATATTTGTTAGACTAAAATGCTTCTATTAAAGCAGGGATGGGCAAAGTCAGTCCTGGAGGGCTGTAGTGGCTGCAGGTTTTTGTTCCAACCCAGTTGCTTAATTAGAAAACAATCCTTGTCAATTATTCAATTTCATTCCTTGTTAGTACTTTAATTCTGCCATGTCAAGTCATTCTCATGTCCTATATTTTTTTTCCTTTCTAAGGATGTCATCCAAATGATTTGAAGTCTAAAACAGATGAGAAATTCTTAGTGTTTCACTTTTTTCTCTTCACTTTCCTTCCAAGTATTTATCCATTCATCCATCCATCCATCCATCCATTATCCAACCTGCTATATCCTAACACAGGGTCATGGGGTCTGCTGGAGCCAATCCCAGCCAACACAGGGCGCAAGGCAGGAAAAAACCCCGGGCAGGGCGCCTGCCCACCGTAGGGCACACACCCACACACCAAGCACACACTAGGGACAATTTAGGATCGCCAGTGCATCAAACCTGCATGTCTTTGGACTGTGGGAGGAAACTGGAGCTCCAAGTATTTAATTAAACCAAATAGTGCACAATAAATGCACACAAGTGTAAATGGAAACAAGCTAAATGGAGACATGCTGGTTTCTTTTGGCATTAGCATCTTATTGCTAATAAGGAGCAATTAAAAACCAAGAATACAGCTGTTTAAGACTAAAATAAGCAATAAGGGTTCAAAATCTTAACGAGCAAGACAACAAAAATGAAGCAGAAGTGTTACTTGATCAATAAGCACTTCTTATTAAGCAACTGGGTTAAAACAAAAACCTGCAGCCCTCCAGGACCGACTTTGCCCACCCCTGTATTAAAGGGGAAAAAAGCAGCTCTGTGTGCGATAAGAAGGATCTGAGCCTCACTTCAGTGAGATATTGCTGAACTTAACTCAAAATCCAAAGTATAGCATTAAATGGTACTCATTTTAATTTTCCTTTTTCAAATTCATGTTGTTTTCTACTTGTTGCTGGAGCAGGAGGTGTTTTATGATGGTAATCTTCTTTCCACCATTGCTTGCTAGGATTCCTTGTATCCCTTTTCTACAAACTACATCCATTGTGTTTGACTGCTGTGCCAGATCTGCAGCTGGCTTGCCAATTATTTTAACGTACTAAAACAAAAAGCTCTTGGATTTTCTGCACAGCATTGCATGAATAACATTAACAACTGAACTGCTGTCCAAGTACAAGAAATTAACTTAAAGAACTAGAAATGGTGAAATATAATACAAAGTGAATATATTAGACCCCAAAAAAGGTTCCACTAATCATTTTAAATGGTTTATGAAACAACAAAAATGTCACGTTTTTTAAAAAAAAAAAAAATGTTTTACAATAATGAATAATTCCAAAAAAAAAAATAATACAAAAATAAATGAATTCAGCAAAAAGGTTCACACACAGACCAGTAGATTCTATACATCTTTGACTAGAAATTATCCAGTTGATTCCAATAGGAAACAATGGTGGGTGTAACTGAAGAAGGGACTGGCTTGTTAATCTGAGTTGTGCTGCTTTCAGTCTTCCTTGAATTGAAAAATGAAGAAAATCGGAGGATAAAATAAGGAAAAGGATGCATCAACAAAAATAAATGTCAATGTCAATTTATTTATATAGCACATTTAAAACAACATAGTAATGCTGTGGCCAAAGTGCTTTACAATAATGGAATAAAAGAAAAACAAAACAAATTAACATAAAACATAAATAGAAATAAAATATATGAACATAAAATATAATACATAATAAATAGAAGTAATGTTATATACATAAAAAATAGAAAATGTGTAGGGCCACTGAAAAACAAAGTCATTCATAATTAGTCCTATTGCAAAGCCCATATTTTTGAAATTATTTTCCAATATGGAATCTTAATTATGGGGATTTTCTCACCCGAGTGGCCCAGATGAAATATTCATCTCATTATTTTGGTGACACTTTCTCTCTAGACATCTTTGTTCCAAAAATCAGGTCATTGATTTCCAAGATTCTGTGGAATAGTAAGAAATATCATCTTAAGAACTCAATACCCTCTGTAGTATTTAGTCATGGCTATGTCTTCCTTCCAACCCACCTCCATGGTTCCTTATACAATTCTCCCTTTCTTCTCTATATCTTTTTCTGGGTGTTCTGTTGGTCTCCCTAAAATCTCTAGGCCCTTCTTATAATCTGTTTTCTCATATGCAATTATTGTCTAGCTTCATATGGGAAAACCTTCTTGATCTGCTGGAAGATGGCATGCACACAAGCATTCATCTTCCAAAACCCAACTTTTTCTTTGGGCAGTTGGTCCTGTGTATATGCCTCTTTGTGGCACACACAGATTAGTGTGGATGTTGATTTTTCCTTCTAGCCTTGGGCTCATGATGTCCCAAATTTAGACATTTTCCATTGTTTCTCTGAAGCAACAGCCTTAGTAATGAGGCCCAAATGTCCTTTTCCCCAGCCACACTTGCCAACTCATACTGTGGGATTCCAAGGCATTCCCTTGCCATCTGGAGATATTATCCTCCCAATGAGCCCTTGGGTCTTACACAGGGTCTCATCCCAACTGGTCATGCCTGTTAAACCTTCACAGGGAGGCATCTGTGAATTTCCCATTGGGATTAATAAAGTATCTATCTATCTAGGAGGCATTCATCAGATGCCCGAACCACCTCAATTGGCTCCTGTCGATGCAGAGGGTCAGTGACTCTACTCCGAGCCTCTACCAGATGTCTGCGCTTCTCACTCTGCCTATAAGAGTGAGCCCAGCCACCCTGCGGAAGTAGTTTCATTGTACCTGCAATATCATTCTTTCCATCATTATCTAAAGGTCATGACCATAGGTGAGGGTAGGGGCATAGATCGACTGGTAAATCAAGAACTTCACCTTCTGATTCCGCTCTTTCTTCACCACTACAGATTGGTATGGCGTCTACATGACTGAATTCACCACCCCCTTCTGTCGATCTCGCCTCCCCTTTTCCCCTCCTTGTCAACAAGAACCTGAGGTATTTAAACTCCTTCACTTGAGACAATAACTCGCCTCCCATTTGGAGAGGACAGTCCATCTTTTTCCTACAGAGGACCATGACCTCAGATTTGAAGGTGCTGAAGTTCACAGCCCAGTGAAACCAACAGGACCACATCATCTTTGTGAGATTCTAAGGTCACTAATCTGGCCTCCCCTCTGCTCTCCAACTGTGCCTTGAGATCCTGTCCATGAAAACCAGAAACAGGATAAGAGACAAAACCTAGCCCTGTCAGAGTCACACCCACTTTTTTTTTTTTTTTTAGGTGCTGATGTTTCTCTGAGTAAGGGGACACAACTCCACTGTGATTATATAAGGCCTGAATAGCCCTTATTTGGGGCCCTGAAACCCCATAGTATCCCTCAATGAACACGGTCATATGCCTTCCATAAGTGCACAAAACACATGTGGACCGATTAAGCCTACTCCCATAACCCCTCAAGAATCCTTATGAGCGTAAAGAGCTGTTCCACCGTTCTACGGTCTGGACAAAATCCTCATTTCTCCTCCTGGATCTGAGATTCCACAACTGGGCAGAGTCTCATTTCTTGTACCCTGGCATAAGCTTTCCCAGGGAAGCTGAGGAGAGTGATCCCCCTATAGTTGGAGCAAACTCTCCTGTTCCCCTCTTTTAAAAATGGGAACAGCACCCCAGTCTGCTACTCCAGAGGCACAGCTTCCGATGACCACACAACATTGCTCAGGTGTGTCACCTATGACAGTCCAACAATATCCAAAACCTTCCCGGGGTCTTGCCTCTGCAGAGTTGCATAACTATGTCAGTGACCTCCATCAGGGAAATGGTCATTGATTTCCCCCAACAGCTTCTGACTCTGCCTCATCCACAGAGGGCATGTCCATTGGGTTCAGGAGCTCCTCAAAGTGTTCCTTCCACTGCCAGAGAACTTCCTCAGTCCTGGTCAGCACTTCTCCAACCTTGCTCAGAACAGCCTGGGTGAATCCCTGCCTTCCGTATCTGTGTCACCTGATAGTTTGCCTGAATCTCTTTGCGCCCGATTGATAGTCACTTCCCATGGTCTCTCTGAACTCTTCCCACACCCAGGTTATCACTTCCCTGACCACCAAAGCTGCAGCCCTTTTGGCCTGCTGGTGGTACTTTGCTGCTCTGTGAGTCTCCCATGCCACCCATGCATGAAAGGCCTCTCTTTTCAGCCTGATGGCACCCCTCATCTCTGGTTTCCACCATTGGGTTCTTGGGTTGCCACCTTGAGGGGCACCTATGGCCTTCAGGCTGCAGGTCTTTGCAGCTGCTTCCACAATGGAGGCTTTGAACAAGGCCCATTCTTACTCTATGCCCAGCTTTATAGTTTTGTTTAAATCTTCATAGCATGACTTTCTTTTTCTACTTCCAATTCAGATCAGTGTCAATAAAATGTGACTCCCCTAACTGCTCCTGTACCTTCACAGCCCTAAGTACTCTCTTGCTTGTCCTTTTTCACCCAAAGAAAAACTTATTCCCTTTGGTCTGGTGACTGTTTCCCTCCCTCTTCCGTACGGTACAACTGGGAAGTCTGAAGTTGCCTTTGCGTCATTTGTAGCCTCTGTGTGTTCTCACTACCCAAGTGGGAAAGTAAACATGGATGACCCCAAAGAAAGCCAGTGTGGTAGCAACAAATTCTAACTTAGTTCCATAGTCCAGATCCAAGAAAAAGCTAAAGAGCAAGAAAGGTGCAAAGGTATGTTGACACATCTAAAAAATTTTACACTCCTGGCAATGATAAATAGTGCTGTTAGTGCTTGAAAGCTGCCTAATACAGAGAAGCATGCAGAAGTCTAATCTTCTGGGTTTCAAGGAACAAATATGTGCCACTGTTTGTGTAGGCTTCAGGCATTAAACATCACACATGATCAATTCTTTGCAGTCCATAAAACACAAAGCAACCATTGAGCTCAGTGTACGAACAGTAGCACGTATCAAGCTAACATTGGTTAGTCCATTACTGTTCATGCTGGTAATGTTAACGTTTACCTCCTCAATATTCAGTATTATGGATTAAAAGTAAATTCTTGTAATCAACAAATTAAACCTATAAAGTGTACTTGTACTTGCTGTTCACAGCATTTGCTGCCATTTGGGATTGGTGTCCTAGTCTGAAGACAGACAATCTCAGACTTTAGAGATGAAGTCTGAGTATGAAAGTAGTAATTCTGAGTTCAGGGTGTAATTTCTTTTCTGTTTCAGAGTTGGAAATTGCAAGTTTCAAGTTTTAGCCAAATGCGGCTTCATATTCTATGTTGTATGCTGCCAGCACATCATAAGCCAATAGTTTTCATGTTCAGTCCTGGGCAGTGGTCCGCATGTTCTGTAAGCTTTTATTCCAACCGGTCTCGCAATCCATGTGTCATTCTTGCTTTATTGATCTGTTTAGTTATCTGACCTAAAATATTTTCTAGGAAATGTAATAAATATTTGTATAGTTTGCCATAGCTTTGAGTTTTTTTTCATTTTCTTTGTAAACTTGCGCTTTTATATGAAATTTGCACCCTTATTCATATCCAAATGTTGATGATTAGCAATGAGAAGTACAGACACAAGTGAAAACAACAGTGAAGCAGGGCAATTACTCCACTGTCATTTTCACTTATCTTCTCATTAAGAGACATTTGTTAGCAATGAACACACAAGTGAATGCAGTGCTGATGTAATTGCTCCTCTTTAGCATTCAGTCTTGTCAGCATTTGGATAAAATTAAGGGAGCAAACACTATAGGAATACCAAAAAAAAAAAACACACATGGTCAAGGCAACTTAAGCATTTAATGTTTTGGCAAAGATACGTTTCAGAATTTGTTAGAATAAAATGATAGGTCATGAAAGAATGAGATCAATAAAAAAAAATAAATAAATAAAATGATGTACTCTTTATGAAACCAAACAGAATAAAAACCCACAGCCATGGGGGTCCTTCAGAACTGAACTTGAGAATCGCTGCCCTCTAATGGGCCTCGCCAATGACTCACACTGCCATTTGTTTCCCCAGGTATACTTGACCGCTTTCTCCACACTCCTTGACACCGTCTTCCCAATTTTTAGTTTTGTTTTGCATACTGTATGTTGCTCTTTATCTTATTTCTTTCTTTACGTATGTCTCTATTACCTTAACATTTCTTCTGTTAGATTCATCATAACACCTCTTCACCTTCCGACTTGTAAATTATTCTGTCATGGTTCTCCGGCAGCCAGACTTCTACTTGCTTTCTGTAGGAAGCCCCCAAGCTCATTACTGTTGGCAAATAACTAAACACAGGGAAAGCAAAAAAATGTTGGGGATCCACTCCGTATACTGAAGAAAATGCAAATACAAGTGAAGGTCTTTACAGATATGAGCTCCAGATAGAAATGAATAAGGTTACATCATGGTTGATATATGTGTAACAGACAGGAAGTGATGTAGACCGCAAGGTGGAATTCTGGGAACTGGAAAAAGAAATGATGTCAGGGTAAGGGGGGATCTTGAGGTGTGGAAGAGAGTGACGATATTGGAAGGTGACTTCTGAGGACTGAAAGAGGGATTAGGCTGAAAGATAAGGAGAAAAGTTAAGAGGACATCACCAACCCTGGTCTGGCAAGAAAATTGAAGTATTTGTGCCCATACATTGTCTCCCATGTGCACATGTGTGACAATAGATAGAACTATATTTGTCCCTAGGGGGAATCTGGCTTTTTACAGAAGCTCATATATATAAAACACACACAAAATATGTGCTGAAAGTACACCAGAGTGACTAAAAAGAAGTAACATTTAAAATAAAGACAAACTTTTTTCAGCCCCAGTACCATTGAGGCATTATGCAGGTGTGTTGCTGTTGGTATGAAGGAGCGCCCCCCATTGTGCATCTTGACACACCTCTGCTGAATATTCCATAGGCTGAATATCCCCAGTGTTAGTGTGTTGAATGTGTAGCATTGCTCATAATGGCACTCAGTTTTGTTTCAATTCTCTCCTTTTCTGTGACCTCCAGGGGGTCCAGAGTGTGTCCCATAACACTGGTCAACAAGCATTTTGCTACTGGAATTCTTTTACCTGTACTTTGACAAATTTTACTTGCCGACTCCAAATCTGAAAACCATTTTTGTCCAGCATGTCACGCTTTTTAGTTATGATGTTCCAAGTATTGGACAACTAGGGTGACTGGACAGTAAAGGCAAAGCATTTCTGCATTTAAGAAATAAGTTTGGTTTCAAGAAAAGTGAAGCCAAAATTAAGGAAGGTGTTTTTGTTGGCCCTGAAATACGTGAACTGATGCTTGACGAGGAGTTCAAAAAGAAACTGAAGCCAACTGAATCAACACCCTCATTCGTGCAGGTTGTCCAGAACTTTCTTGACAAGCACAGAGCAGAGAATTATACTGATCTTGTGGAGAACATGCTGAAAGTTTATTGGCTTATGGGAGCCAGAATGTCACCGAAGACGCATTTTTTTACATTCTCATCTCGACTTTTTTCCACCAAATCTAAGCAATGTCAGAGATGAGCATGGGGAAAGATTTCATCAAGATATAAAGGTGATGGAAAACTGATATCGGGGAAAATTCACTCCAAGCATGATGGGTGACTACTGTTGGTTCTTGCAAAGGGAGACAGATGTGCAGTACAAGCACAAAAGCGAGTGCGTCCAATATTTTTGGGCATGCTGACCTCACTTTTATATTGAGGTAAATTGACATAAATATACTTTAACATGTCTCTGGTATTGTCTTCTGGTTTGTTTTCAGAATAAACACATCAAAACAATTTTGGTGGGAAAGAGTTCAAACTCTAGATATTGTGTTGATCTATTGTATAGATATTCAAAAGTGTCAAATGGCAATGATGTGTATTTCAAAAAACCTGACATGTTAGCTTAATTCCAATTTCATATATGCAGTGCCGGATTAACCAATAGGCACATGTAGCATATGCTACGGGCCCCGCAATTTCGGGGGCCCCCAAATGGTGGACCCAATATTTAATGAAAAAGTGTAGCATTGAAAAACTGGTCTTTAAAAATATCTTTACGTTTTTAAACTGTAAATTTCTTACACAACAAAACTTTAGGGGCCCAACACATAAAATTCACATAAATATTATAAGATTCTTATTATAATCGAGAGTAAAATAATTATTTAGTCCGGTTTGAACTGTTCAGAATCTAAACTTCAGATGATGCAGACCAAAAGGGCCCCCAAATTTGAAATGTGCTACGGGCCCCCAAAGCTCTTAATCCGGCCCTGCATATATGAAATCAGTGTAAAAAACTTAATAAAGAGATGCTCTGAAGTTCCCAGAAGTAAACAAAAAATATTTTTGTAGACCAGTGTAACCTGCAGAAAGCATTAATTAGTATTGATTCAGTGGGACTTTCTTGAAGTGATGTTACCAGCCCAGCACACCACGATGTAGAAATTCACCCTGGCCATCAGAGTTGTAGAAGATGTGGAGGAGGTCACTTCCCACATTGAAGGAATGCCATCTCCTAAGGAAGAAGAGCCTGCTCTGCCCTTTCTTATATAGCTCCTCTGTGTTCTGAGACCAGCAATCTTCTTTCTACAATATGATTCAGCGTCAATAGTTTTCATCTCATATTAACAGAGCATCCTGCCAATCTGTTGAAAAGGAGGCGTCTTCAGCTCAGCTGTTCAAATTCAGGCTAGCGTGAGCACCGTGATACCACATTCTGCGAGTGCTGCTCTCTTATTGGTGTTTATCCTGCTGCGGTTTGTCTGTTGCGCCTTTTCACTTCTTTCCTGTTTGGACTGCTTACCCTAAAGTATCTGCACTTTGGTTCAAGTAGTTAGTTTTACTTTTTGTGTTTGTTACTCTGTATTTGATTTTATAAAAAAACACACAAATAAGAATTCATAGTTGAACTGCAGATTTTTAAAACATGGAAAGCAATAAGCGATAATTCATTTCATAAGCGCTTCCCTTTCCTATCTGTCTGGAAGTCCCATAATTTGTGTGATGAATTTTGTTTTCTTAAGTAAATGTCCCTTTGGAAGCTGATATAAAGCCTGATAACAATCCCATAATGAAGACCAAAGTAAATCCTGGGTAAAGCTATTGAGGAACGGCAATCTGGGTAAAACAAAAAATATGAAGGAATTTAAATATCTCCCCAATGCACAATCAACATTTCTTATACATAAACTAGCTGTGTAAGCCCATGCTGTAAAAAGCCCAGGGTCCTAGAAACTATTGAAATGGTCAGAAAAAATTTGAAATGTAAAGATGTCAGGTAATTGAAAGGAACTACTCTGGGCGTCTCTGTCCTAGGAGGATTCGGTTTGCTGATGTGCTCGCATCACTTGTGTATTAGTGGCAGGAGGAAAAGTAAAAGGGATACCATTTTGCCATTGTTAGCGGCTCAGAGACTGTCTTTCTTCTGAGTTTTCGTTTTGCTGACGTGCTGGCCTTGCTTGTGTTATTAGCGGCTAAGCGAGTTTTCTGTTTCCTTGGAGGTGCAGCCCTTACCCCAATTCCACCTCTCACTTCTGGACCGGACAGACGCACACACTTCCACACATAGATATTTATATTATAAGCTAGAGAAATGTAGCCAAATGCCAATCCATACACAGTAACTCCTCCAATAGAACACCCCATCGAATTCTATGGCTGAGACCAGAGAAACCGAATTCAACAGCAACAACTTGGTTCCTTCTCAGAAATGTTCTATAAGGGAGAATGTCGGACAAAACCCTTTACTGTTAATTACCCCTTTAAATAAGCCATTTCCATGACTAGTTCTGAACGGGGAAATTTGTCAAAGCATTTCTCACAGCATTGTTGGGTTTGCTAGTAGATAGATAGATAGATAGATACTTTATTAATCCCAGGGGGAAATTCACATACTCCAGCAGCAAAAAATATTAAATTAAAGAGTAATAAAAAATGCAGGTAAAAAACAGACAATAACTTGAATAATGTTCGTTTACCCCCTCTGGTGGAATTGAAGAGTCGCATAGTTTGGGGGAGGAATGATCTTCTCAGTCTGTCAGTGGAGCAGGACAGTGACAGCAGTCTGTCGCTGAAACTGCTCCTCTGTCTGGAGATGACACTGTTTAATGGATGTAGTGGATTCTCCATAATTGATAGGAGCCTGCTGAGTGCCCGTTGCTCTGCTACGGATGTCAAACCGTCCAGCTCTATGCCAACAATAGAGCCTGCCTTCCTCACCAGTTTGTCCAGGCGTGAGGCATCCTTCTTCTTAATGCTGCCTCCCCAGCACACCACTGCGTAGAAGAGGGTGCTCGCCACAACTGTCTGATAGAACATCTGCAGCATTTTACTGCAGATGTTGAAGGATGCCAGTCTTCTAAGGAAGTACAGGCGGCTCTGTCCTTTCTTGCACAGAGAATCAGTATTGGCAGTCCAGTCCAATTTATCGTCCAGCTGCACTCCCAGGTATTTATAGGTCTGCACCCTCTGCACACAGTCACCTCTGATGATCACGGGGTCCATGAGGGGCCTGGGTCTCCTAAAATCCACCACCAGTTCCTTGGTTTTGCTGGTGTTCAGTTGTAGGTGGTTTAAGTCGCACCATTTAACAAAGTCCTTGATGAGGTTTCTATACTCCTCCTCCTGCCCACTCCTGATGCAGCCCACGATAGCAGTGTCGTCAGCAAACTTTTGCATGTGGCAGGACTCCGAGTTATATTGGAAGTCCGATGTATATAGGCTGAACAGGACCGGAGAAAGTACAGTCCCCTGCAGCGCTCCTGTGTTGCTGACCACAATGTCAGATCTGCAATTCCCGAGACGCACATACTGAGGTCTGTTTGTAAGAACAGTGACTTTGTTTACAAAACTTTTCTCTAGAAATTTACAGTGTGGCAGTTGGTGGTGGGATTTTTATTCTCTCAAAAAGATATGACTTGTTATGCTTTGCAAGGCCAATTTGTTGGATGTGCCACCATCATTCCATCCTTATCAGCAAGCTGGTTGAGGCCTAACTGCCCCATCTCACCATCTATTCATCAGAGAGCAGCAGCAGCAACACCACCACCACCACCAGCCATTTTAGTGATAATCTGTTGGATGTGTGGAGTTTTTTTCCAGCCTCAGTGACACTGTCAGACACAGGGTGTTGGCAGCAGCAGTCGCCACCAGAGGCTGAAAAGCACAGTGAAGAGACCACCTCAGGTCCATTGGCACACTTCAGTCTATGCACACTGATGAATATGGAGTTCTGGGTCACAAGCTTGCTCGGTAAGTTCTGTAAATGCCATGCTGTTTGGTTTCCAGCACACTTTCTAAACAGGCTGGTAGTGTTGCAGGTGGGGTCTGTCTGTTAGACTGACATCCCTAGAAATGGGGGTGGCGGATCAGTGGAGATTTCCAGTCCTGTACTTCTAATTGCAGGGGCTTGATGGGTCCTTGTCTCTTACTCTCCCTTCTGGTTTTCTGTAACTTATATGTGAATTGGGCTTGTGGTGGCCAGGCCTTGGTGTATTCATGCTTCCTGTTCCTGTTTGCAATACATTTTACTGTTTTGATTTTACATTTTATCACTGTTGGGTGTATCGGTGGGAGATAAAGCTCAGTAAATTCATTTTTCTACTTCCTGTTGCCACGATTTGCAAGAAATGTCACTGTTCTGATATTTAATTCAGTTACTTAAATCTCAGGGAAGTGCAGTGGTTAGTACTGCTGCCTCACAGCTCAGGTCACATTTATAGTCACAATCGGTCCAGTGTGGATGGAGGATGGTTCCCTAACTGTTAGGGACACTTAAAAGATCTTTGCACCATTACAGTCCACTCAAAACTAATGTAGTTCTTCTTCCCTACTGTCTTCAATGCATTTTGCCAAGTTAAGCGAAACTCCTGACCCTTTCCCAAATTTTGCCAAACCTGACCTAGAAAGAATTCAGCAGGGTTCTCTCATCAATATCCATGACATCTGAAACTTTGAAGAGAATAAGAAAACACAAGTGAGACAATAATTGCAGCAATTTGGCCTTTGTTAACCAATATTCATATCTCACATAAATCCTCCTTCCTTCTAGGACCAGGATCAGTTATGTGAAAGACGGACAGTACTTTATTTGTCCCAAGGGGACCAAAGTTCATTAAATTTTGTATCAAACAGCAGCAACAATCCAGTCATACACATAAAGATGGGGGGGGGGGGGGGGGGGGAGAATGTCAGACTTAGATAATAAGAGAGCAATTACAGTGATGCGTTATGCAAGCATATTGCTGTTGGTATAAAGGAGCCCCCATAGTGTTTCTACACACGTCAGCTGAATAATTCATTGGTTGAAAGTCTTCAGTGTTAGTGTGGCAGAGAGAGGATGTGCCTCATTGTTCATAATGACACACTTAGTCACTCCGCTACTACCTCTAGGGGGTCCAGAGAGCGTCATATAACTGAAGCTGCCACCTTATTCAGTTTGTTCATTTGGCGGGCCTCTCCTGAAGTGAAATTCATACTGGCCGTCAGAGTTGTAGAAGTGCTAAGAAAGCCCATGGCTGTCAACAAGGGGCCTGCTATTTTTTCACGCTGGTTCACATTAAAGAACAACCACAGGCGAAATAATCATGGGTGTAGCTCAAGTCAAATTCACACTTGAATGCAGAAAGAAGGTGATAGCAGTTGAAAGTCGCTCTTTACCAATGGCCGTCATCCAGTTTGACTATTTGAGGAGTAAACACTGACCTATCTGGAAATGCAAAGCTGGTGTTGAAGAGGCCAAGGAGACTTCTGGCTGGAATTAACCATAGAGATTCAGTTCTTATGTGAATAATCTTTATTCAGTTTTCTGTACAGTTTAATTTCACTTGTAACTTATTCTATTAGCGATTTAGTGACAAACCAATTATATCATTAAATACAAGAGTACATAGTGGATGAGAAGTAGCATAGGACTACAGAAGTTTCACCTGTTCTGACCCATTGATTCTTCTGCATGCAAGCATCGTGGATTTGAAGTTTTTGTGAGCCACTCCAAGGAGCCAGTGTAGTGATAAGAAAAGGATGATTTGTGTCTGCTTCTGTTGGTAGAATACCAAACATGCTGCTGCATTTTGAATCCTCTACACTGGCTTGGTGACACATGCCAGTACTCATGCCAGCAGAGAGTTACAGTAGTCTAGACATGACTAAAGCAAAGCCTGGACCAGAAGTTGTGCTGCACACTCTTGGATTTGGTCTGATCTTGCAGATGATGTATAGAGTGAATCTACAAGACTGAGAGAGTATTGCAACATGGTTAGTGAAGGATGTCCATCATTCACCAGCCCAAGGCTGCATACAGACTTATCCAGGTTGCAATAACAGTGAGACATGCAGAGATTCTGATAGATTGTGGTCATCTGGAGGGGATGGCAGGTACAGCAGAGTATCATTGGCATAGCACTGATATGAGAAACCATGTAACAGGGGGCCAAGTGAAGATGTGTATAGAGAGAAGAGGAGAGGGTCTGGCACCAATCAATCATTAGGACACCATTGTGCTTGCCTGGTGCCCCCTTTACATCTCCATTCACCAGGACACATTGTAAGGTGTGCACAAAAATGTAGGACTCGAACCATCTGAAGGCAGTCCCAGTGATGTAAGGGCCAGAGACTGTGGCAAGGAGGGTCTTTACATGTAAAGCTGGGTGGTAGTGGGAAAACTGCCATCAAATGTGCAGGGAATAGGCAGGGTAGTGTGCCCTACACATAGGAGTGTGGATCAGTCATTCAGGGTTTTTTTTTTTTCCTCCATAAATTAACATTAGTAGCTTATACACAGTAAGCACAACTGTGATATAAAGGGAACTCGGGGGAGTCAAATTTAAAGAATGCACAGAAAAGACAAAGAGCTTGAAAATGTACCTGTCCTGTGCTATTCAAATCGAAGACCACTGCAAAGAAGGGTATAGTGCAACGCCACGATGCACAGCAGTGACCCACCCAGCAGCTAATTGTAGTAATCAAGACTGGCACACTGAGATCGCTTCAAACTGGTGAGCCTGGCAACACCCTTCAAATTTAAGGGACAACATTTAAAAAGTCAAACTGCAGGAGGCAGTTGAGTCAGAATTTGGGGATTTAGATAGAGAATTACAAATTAATCTAGGAGGGAGTTCTACAGAGTAAGTGGCATTAAACTGGATAAATTGTGTTGTGTGTTTGAATTGTGTACTAGGAATGTACTCCATATGCAGCATTGTTTGGTATTCCAGAGAAAATGCAGCAGATCTGCTCTAGAGGCAGGTCATTTAACAGTCCAAAAGTTATTTCTAAATCTTTTTGTGTTGGTTTCTGTGCTGTCTTTGCTTTTCCAGGTACCCCTTGATTCATCCAACTGCCACTGGGAGTCGTTTTCACTTTAGGAATTTTTTTCCGGTCTTGTTCCCTAAAGACTTGTATTAGTGCGCCGCCCTCTGGACAGTAACCCTCATGTTGGCCCCAAATCTGTGAAACTTAAAGTACACAAATTTGTTAAACCAGAACATTGCCATAAATACAAAAAACTACAATTCTTCATCAGTAGCATCTTTAAAATGATTTATATTTATTATTTGCTCCCTCTGTAGGTGGTGTTGCTTGCGTTGTAAGTGGACAACCATTTGATACAGTAAAGGTGAAAATGCAGACCTTTCCCACTATGTATAGAGGCTTTCTGGATTGTTCCGTGAAGACCTACAGACATGATGGGCTGAATGGGCTGTTTAAAGGAACAATGCCCGCCCTTCTAGCTAATGTGGCTGAGAATGCCATTCTCTTTGCTTGCTATGGCTTTTGTCAACAGTTCACTCGGCGCCTCTTCGGTTTGGAGAACACGTCAGAACTCAGGTAAGGAAAATGATGGAGCTCGTTTTGAGAAGACCCTTTAAAAATAGGCTATCATGAAAAGGAAAAGTAAACGAGTGCAACGTATAAGAATGCAAAGGTGCATAAAGGTCAATCAGGACTTCTTGGTGTGCTTGTGCCTCTGTATGTGAGATTTCTTTTGTCAGTCCATGTAATTTAAAGCTAAACTGGTGTGCTTTCTGTGTTCTGAGGTTACAAATGGGTTCCTCAGGGGGACTTCAGCGTCTTGTCAAGTGCTGTGATGTGGGTATGATCTATAATGGACTGCCATCCAACCCAAATTATTGTTGTAGAGGAAAAGGCAGGTTTGCAAAATGGACATTAAGTTTCAAATCTCTGTAGAGAAAAGTCAAGGAAAATGACACCTTTTATTGGCTAACTAAAAAGATTACAATATGCAAGCTTTCGAGGCAACTCGGGCCCCTTCTTCAGGCAAGATGTAATCGAAAGCTTGCATATTGTAATCTTTTTAGTTAGCCAATAAAAGGTATCATTTTCCTTGACTTTTCTCTACATTCATAATGGCTAACATGGTGCAACACCCTAGTACTACAAATCTCTGTAGAAGATTCTTCTACACCCCAAAATAGTATGCATGTTCATTTGACTGGCTGTAAATTGACCTAGCTTACATTTCATGTCCGGTTGATCCCTGCCCTTGCATTTAACTTGCAGAAATCCGCCTCGGCCTCCTGAGATGTAGACATCTCAATCTACAATGGAAATTCATGCATTCATTTATCCAGGCCTGCTTAGTGCAATACAGAGTTTGCATTGAGTAGGAATGTTCTAGAGAGAGATGGGACACCAGCCTGTTACACGGACACTTTAGGGTTACTGATTAAGCCATCATGCAGGTCTTTGGGATGAGGGTGTGTGTTCTGTCCAGAGTGTGACATTCACCCAGATCTTACAACTCTTAATTTCAGTTATGCCCATAATGGTGCACACCTAACGCCAAATACTACAAAATATGTAGCTTTAATGATGAAGATGGTAACAGTCTTCACTCATTCTGGCTTTCAAAATTGTTCAACACTGATTCAGAACTTGGGGGGTTTGTCCCAGTCACAATTTGGGTTGCCTAGCAGTTTGTCTGTGGGTGAACTTCAAAGCCATTACCATGGGTTCCTCACTTAAAACTCCTTTGTAAGAAGAATGGAGGCAAGAGTGGACTATTCAAAAAAAGGTGTGATGAACACTTCAAGCTGAGACTCTGTTTAAATATGAAGCACAAGAAAATTGAGATTAAGAGCTCTCTGAGAACTGAAAACCAGCATCCTGGAAAGTTTGCAATTCCTCTGCTAGTATTGTTACTCTAAATTACAGTGTTGTTAGGTTAATTTTTTTTTTTCATTGTGCTGAAATGTCCTTAAGAAGCAAATCTGAGCACCAAGTCCCATTGGACTTTAGATGTGGATCTCATAAAGCACATGTTAGCTTTGTTTTCTCTTTCATGGGATGTAGTTGAGGAATGAATGCAATGTGATCAACATATTCATGTAAATCATTACAACTCTCATAAATCTATTGCTTCTTCTGGATGCCACCCATCTGGCTTAATGCCACCCATTATTTTTGAGTGTTATTGTTTTCAACATCCCAAAGACATGAGTGTTCGGGCAGTTGGCAGCTTCCAATATGCTGTGATAGCCTGCTGAACCATCCTGATGACCTTTCATTCCCAGTGGGTTGAGTGAGATTAGTTAATGGAAGGAAGGTCATGTAGTTTTGCTATAAGTGAATATAAAATATGTGCCATCTAAATGTCCAGTTTTTTCCTACATGTTTGCTAGAAGGTTTCACATTAGTGGATTTTTTCTTTTAATCTGGGGTGATGGGGCTATGACCCAAACTTAAAATTCTTCAGCATTCTAACTTGTATTTTTTCTACTCCTTCAGTGATGTACAGAGTGCATTTGCAGGCTCCCTCGCCTCAGTGTTCTCGTCACTTGCACTGTGTCCCACGGAGCTAGTCAAGTGTCGATTGCAGGCCTTGCATGAAATGAAGGAGGCTGGCAAAACGTCTTTAGCCTGTCGAATGTAAGTAACATGTCATCCTGGTATTCCACCTGCTTGGCCTTTTTTCAGAAGTGAGCTGCCAGCTGAGTTAATGTGGTTACAAGGATTAACTCCCTTTTGTTTTTTTTCCCCCCACTTTGAGACTACTGGGGGGAGAACCTTCGGTGGAGCACAAAAAATATCAAGGCAATGTTTGATAGTTTAAGCTTATTCGAACTTGGGTGATGCAACACCAATGCCCCGAAACACCAGAGCAAATCTATAGCAGAACAGCTTAAACAGAAGAAAACTGGTGTTCTGGAATAGCCAAGTCAGAGTTCAGTGAGACCTCAGTGAGACCTGAGGTGCTGAAGAGAGAGATGTTCAAAAAAAAAAAAAAAATTGAAATATCAATGGACTTGAAACAGTTTTGCAAGAAGGAAGCGTTTAAGAATTGATCATGCACGTCTGATGAGAAGCTACAGGAAATGTTTGTTGGTGGATATTGCTGCTGAAGGATCTATCAGTTATTGAAATAGAGAGGTTTACAGACTTCACCCCATCTTCATTTTTTTTTGGTTTTTCCCCCATGTGCTTTCCTTAATTTTTTTTAATACCTAATGAAGTGATAAGGGGTGGCACTTAATAAACAATTATGACTCTCAGGAGCGACTGCTATTGGAGGTGCCATTGCGTTACAGATAACACCTGCTTGATATAGCTATTTGCTTCAGTATTATAATTTGCTACATTCATTAAATAAAATATATCCACCTTCTTGAAGATACATTTTTGTAAAGTATCAACAGACAAACTAAATGAACTGAGAACATTAGTGAACATAACTGAACGTTAGTTAAGCCTCGTTTCTTCCTCTATTCCATGGAGTAGAGTCTGTCCTCGGGAGAGTAGCTATGTGCTACACGTTTGCTGAACTTGTAAGAACTTCTCTGTACATATGACAATACTACTGCTACTGTTACCCTGTGAATGTTTAAACAACCTGTTCAGTATTTACAACACTAGTACAGTGGTTTGCCTTCAATTAGTTTAAGCAGATTGTGTTTGTCTATTTGTCACTTAACTGAAGAATAAACCACATTCTTAGGAGAAGTGAGGAGCAAAATATGTTATGATTTGTACAGTTTTCTGAAACTGCCGCTAAACTGTTTCACAGGTGATTTCGCAATAGCAAAACTTTGTGTTTACCTGAATCTCTTTTCTTCAGCCATGCATGCATGTAGCCAATCAGTTCTACTTATGCCTCTCATTCACATCATCGCAGAGGTGTGCAATGCATTTCTCTAAAATGAGATATCACAATCCACTCCCCTTTTCCCCAAGATGCACCATGCTAAGTCATGCTGTTTGCCAGCGATGGCGCTTTGCTGTTTGTTGATTCCAGCAGAAGGAGGTTTAGCACATTCTCTCTCCAAGAACTGTGCAGCTTCATGTTTCTTTTCTGTCTCTGATGCAGCCTTAGAATTGCAATCCCCAAGACTGTCGTCATACCTGGGAAAGTGGGACTGAATCGTACCTGATGAACATGTCTGGCGGCTCAACAAAATGTCCACACATGACAGAAAATGAGTCTGTTGACTCC
This sequence comes from Erpetoichthys calabaricus, assembly GCF_900747795.2. Taxonomy (NCBI): domain Eukaryota; kingdom Metazoa; phylum Chordata; class Cladistia; order Polypteriformes; family Polypteridae; genus Erpetoichthys; species Erpetoichthys calabaricus. The sequence continues at coordinate 126,509,158 of NC_041405.2, forward strand.
CTACTAGTGATCTTTATCTAAATACTAAATAACAGGATGATGTACTGTATGTGGAATTAATGCATGTAAATGATTCAAGATTGGAGACAAAAAGAAAGATGTTTAGTTCCTATGGCATGAATTTCACTAGAAGTAAAGCGCAGTTTATTTTGTAAACTTTTTGGCAAAATTAAAACGCAATTTCACTGCAAATTGTTTTGATGTTAACTATTTATAAGTAGTAAGTACAGTAATTCCGAAGGGTTTACAAACCTCATGAATGGTGTATTTACATAAAATGTATTAATCCCAAGAAGAAATTCAGATGCATACAGAAACAGGGAAAAAAAAAACAAAAGTCAAGGACAAATAATACAGCCAATAAATGAGTACAGTTATATTGTGCAGCAAGTTCAAAATGAACTTAACGAATACATTGGGAGAAGGCATTGTATTGCCCGATAGCAGTGGACAGAAAAGACCCCAGTGGTGCATCTTAGCACACCTTGGTGGAATGAACCTGTGGCTGAAAGTGCTCTAAGAGAGCTCCTCATAGAGATTTTTTTCATGATGCCATCTAGTTTTTCCACCATTGTTTTTTTCTAGTGGTACTTCCAGTGTATCCAGGGTTTGCCAGGTGATGGAGCAGGTTTTCCTGACAAGTTTCTTCAGGCCTTGTTTCTTTAGAGCTGAAGTTGCTTCCCCAGGAGAGCATAGCATAGAACACCATGCTGGCTACTTTGGACTGGTAGAACATTTCATACATATTAAATAATGCCTCAAGATTATTGACCCTTTTGTACGCATACCTTGTAAGAATAATGATTTTTAGGATTCAAACCGAACTAGTGATCATAATTTAATTGTTTATTCTGATTAAGTGTACTTTCAACTATGATCCCAAGCATTATTATTTGCAAATGAATAAAACAAATAATAATATACAAAATACACATTGGATTGAGAAATATACAGGGTGGTCTTACATCAAGATTCCAGCTGTTCTAAGTCAGTATTCTGAATGTGTCTACAAACAGGGGGTGTCTGAGGTGTAAGCAAACGCTATGAAGTTTTAATTTCCCCACACCACACCACTGTAATTTTATAGCATCTTTTGGCACTTATAATTTTCCAGGGTACTCTTCGTATGTGATATCTGGTGTGTGTGTGAGAACTGATGAGAAAAGAACAGGCTATTCAGCCCAACAAAGCTTGTCAGTCCTATCCACTTAATTCTTCCACAATAACATCAAATCAAGTTTTGAAGGTCCCTGAAGTCCTACTGTCTACCACACTACGTGGTAGCTTATCCATGTGTCTAAAGTTCTGTCTGTAAAGAAAAACTTCTTAATGTTTGTGCGAAATTTACCCTTAACGTATTTTCAACCATGTCCCCTAAAATAACAGTTTCAATCCACTGGACTAATTCCCTTCATAATTTTAAACATGTCTTCTCTTAATAGTCTTTTACTTAAACTGGAAAGGCTCAGCTCTTTTAATCTTTCTTCATAACTTATCCCCCGTAGCCCTGGAATCCGCCTAGTTGCTCTTCTCTGGACCCTTTTTTGCAGCCCAAGAGACCAAAATTGTACACAGTACTCTAGATAAGGCCATACCAGTGCGCTATAAAGCCTGAACACATGGGCATTTTTAACAAATATTGTCATAAATGGTATTCCATATTGAATAGTAAGTACAACATTATATGAATGGCAATTATGAAATAATCACATGCAAAGGTACTGTGTTTTTCACAATTCATTTGTAATGAAACAAGTCATCTAATTATTATGAAATGTGAGTATTTTATAACAATTACATGTTTTATTTCAAAATGGCATTTTTAAAGACCATTTTTATTTCACAGTGCAATTTTTCCAAACAAGAGATTTCCAAATAGCTAAAAATGTGATGGGTCCAACTGCAGTCTACAATACATGTGACGAAGAATATGGGAGGCCCACATCATCAGTCACAAAATGACCTTCAGATCTTACCTAATGTGGGACACCTACCCTCCACCAGTGGCGTAGCGTAGTGGGGGCGGCAGGAGCAGCCCGCCCCGGGCGGCACTTTTAGGGGCGGCAAAATTTCACAATAAATAATAATAATATCTTGTAAAAATTTGAACTATACCTAAATAAGGGGGCGGCGGAATTTTCCTCCGCCCCGGGCGGCTGACACCCACGCTACGCTACAGCCCTCCACTCAAGTCAATGAGGCTCTTGTTATACCACCTTAATTAAAATGATTTGTTTCATGTTATATGATGCACAGTATACATTTCATTTTATTCCTGTGATATGCCTTTCATTAGTTGCATTGTTGTTTTGATTCAACTTCTTGAATAAAATATAAAGTATCTAAATTTCTAAAGGACTATGTCAAATGCAATGGTTCGATATACTGCCTCAAGACTTCAAATTTCAGGCTTCAAATCCCATTCTCACAACTCTTATTTCTTATTGGTTTGCCCCACCTGCTGCTGATCCCCTCCAGTCGTTGTCATGTTTGAGCTAGGAGAACTTCCTTTAGCCCAACAAAAGGCAGCATTGAGGCCTAGTTCAGGAGTGGTGACACCACTCCATTGCTCTTTAGCTGTGTTCCTCTGTGTTTTTAAGGGGGTGTCTCAGTCTACTGACACTCCTGTTTGATTTACTACCACAGTTAGTCCTTTAACTGAAATGGAATGCGCAAAGTGTATTGATTTTTTTTTTTTCTCTTTAGATCCACGTGGTCAATTGTCAGAAGTATACTGAGAACTGAAGGACTCCAAGGGTTTTTCCAAGGAATGACGAGCACTTGGCTGAGGGAGGTGCCAGGATATTTTTTCTTCTTTGGTGGCTATGAATTATGCAGGTCCTTTTTCACAAAGCCAGGCCAGACCAAAGATGAGCTAGGTAAGGGATCTGTTGTAACGCGTAATGTGCTCAACATTTTTTGGGGGGGCATGGGGGGGGGGGGGGCATTCCTTCATTCCCTCATTTCCTTCTGAATTTCAATATTTTTGTTAAATGAAAAATCATGCATTTCTGATGTTGAAAGCTTAAACTGAACACAGTTACTGGAGAAAGAAGTAAAAAAAGGCAAAGATAAATAATTTAAACCTAATTTTTTTAATTTCTTTTTACAACGCTTTATTCACATTTGAGACTGAATTTGTTTTATACTGCACTGTAAGCTTCTATCATTTATTTGAAATAAGATATCTGATGATAGGTTGAAGTGGGAAACAGGAAGTGCTCCATGTTTCACCTTTTTCACCTACACATGGAAGTTTCAAGATGGATATATTTTAAGCATGAAGATCAAATGGGGGGGGGGGGGGGGTCGTCCCAGGAGAAAAATTGGATTCAAAAAGTATTCACACTTCACTTTCAGTGCACTTTGTTTTATAGATTTTATTTTTTAACAGATAAATTTGCCATTTTTGCCCATCAATCTATACTCAATAACTCTTAGACGAGAAAGTGACATATTTTCAGAACTGCTTAAAAATTTATGAAAAATCAAAAACTGAAATATCTCCTTTATACAAGTACTGATATCCTTAACCCTTTTAGGGCGGATGTCAACTTTTGTCAACAGGAGGGGTTGAGGGCGCATGTCGACAAAAGTCTACATCCAGGGGTAGAGGGCAAAAATCAGCTGTTAATGGCGACAAAACACACTGTTACGTCACAGGCATTCCCGCTCTGCTTGGAGGAATGTTAGACTCATTGACTCGGCATCTGATCCTTGTGTGTGTGACATACGAAATGTAAACAAATGCAAACAAAGGCAAGATGGCATCGACAACTCACAAGGGAGTGAAGCGTGTGCAGAAAAGAAAATACTGAGCAGATGATGTTTTGAGCATTATCGTGGAGTCGGACTCTGATTTTTCAGAATCTGATTTTGTTGACAGTGATCAGGAGATTGAGCAAGAGAGTGAGGAACTAGCCGATGCTGTCCCAGCTGATTGGCTGCCAGCTGAGCGCATTTGCGCAGCCGACACGCCTACGGCAAGGTTCGTGTGGGAGGAATACCCAGACATTAATCCGTGGGAGCCAAACTGGCTACCGGACTTCACAAGACAGCATGGCTTGCTGTTGGACTTGACAGATTACCAGCCGCTGGACTACTTAAGGCTGCAATATCCTGATGCTGCTTTTCAGCTACTGTCAAATGAGACAAACAGGTATGCAGAGCAATTTTTTTGAATCGTGGGCTGCACTTACACCGCATTCTCGTTTTTCAAAGTGGAAACCCACAACAAAAGACTAGATGAAGGGCTTTGTGGCATTACAAACAGATGGGACTAGACTGGTGATATAACTTCAGGGAGCATTGGTCCAAACGTGCTTTGTCCCCTGGTGTCTTTGGACAGGTTATGCCGTGTGATAGGTACGTGCTGCTGCAAAGTTTTATTCACTTCTGTGGTAACCAGAAGCAAATCCCAAGGGGTGAGCCAGGCTATAACCCCATGTATAAAGTTCAGCCCCTGTTTGACATTGTGGAACCAACATATAAACAATTTTATCAGCCTGGCTGTGATTTGTCTGTGCATGAATCTATGATAAAATACAAGAGACGTCAATATATGCCAGACAAGCTCACAAAGTATGGCATAAAGGATTTTGTACTGGCAGAAGCAAACACTGGTAATTACATATACAGGAAAGTATTTTTTCAAAGAGAGAACTGTCCCTTGACAAGTCAGGTTGTGCTGGAGCTGCTTCAGGGCTATGAACATTTGGGTCATGTTGTGTACATTGACATTTTTTATGCATCACCAGAATTGTTCATGGAGCTACAGAGCAGGGAAATTGGAGCTTGTGGCACAGTGAGGGTGAACAAGAGAAACATGTCTTCACAGCTGAAGCCAGACAGGCTGAAGAGGAAAAGAGGTGACAATCCGGTTTTCATGTGGGCGGAAAACTTGGTGGCATTGGCATGGCACAATGTCAAACGGGTGACTTGTCTCTCTACAGTACACACTAACAATACATGTGAGAAGGTGCAGCAACAGACAATTGAAAAGGAAGCACCAGTGCAACACACATTGTAAGCAGTGCAATGTGGCAATGCATGCAATTGGCTGCTTTGAGCAATATCATACTTGTATGTGAAATCGTATAGTATGCAGGCTCATACAACATGCAAGACAGTAACATTTGTCAAAAGTAATTATTTTTTGCTGATTTGATATGTTAAACCATAGACCAAAGACTTGACCTGAAGCTACTTCCGTATTATCCTAGCGCTATCCTTTTGGTCATTGTTATATTGAAAGGTGAGCTGTTGCCCCATCCGAGGTCTGCATTCTCTTTATTTGACTGCATTCCATCCCTTAATTCCGACCTATCTCTCTGCTGTTTCTACTGAGAAGCACCACTGTAGCATCAAGCTGCCATCACCGACATGCTTCACCACAGGGATGGTATTAAGCAGGTGATGAGCAGACATAGTGCTTGGAGTTCTGCCCAAAGAGATTGTTATGTATATGTAAAAATTTAATACTAAATATAAGTTCTATTTAATGTTTCAAATAATTGCATTGAATGTGTTATGTGCCTGCACCCTGGTATTAAGGTGCACGTTACAGCCGGAACTTGTTTATATACATAAAATGGTGGAAGTTTGGTAATTGCCGTATTTGTGTCTTTCTTTATTAACTTACTATTATACTGTTGGTTTACGTGTAAAAACACAACAGAGATCAATTTTTGTCTTGTCGGACCACATCGTCCTTGGGTTCTCTGAGTCTTTAATTGGTAAACTTCAAAAAGGTTTTAATATGTATTTGGTTGAAGGAGTGCTGTTCAGATTGAAAATCCTGATGGAAGGACATCAATCTCATCAGAGGACTTCTGAAGCTCTGTTAGAAAGACCACTGGGTCCACGGTCACTTCCTTGACTAAGGCTCTTCCCATTTACTCAGTTTGGTCAGATGGCCAACTGTATGAAGAGTTGCTTTCGTTCCAGACTACTTGCGTTTCACAATTATTGAGGCCAGTGTGCTCATGGAAACACAGAAAGCTATAGAAATAGTTTTATACCCTTGCCTTGATCTATGCCTCCCCACAATTTGATCTACAGAGTATCTTGGATTTACGGCTTGTTTTTTGTCCTGACATGCATTGTGAATTGTAGAACCTTCAATACACAGGTGTGCCCCTGTTCAAATGATGGACTCCAGTCAAGTTCTAGAAACATCTCAAGGAGAATTCAAGCAATCGGGGATGTACATGACCACAGTTTGGAATACCACAGCAAAGGGTCTGAGTGCATCTATGAGTGAGAGGTTTCAGTTTTTGATTTACAAACCTTTCTGAAAACATGGTTGATAAGCAAATTTAAAATTAAACTTTGTGTTGTAGATTTTTGGGAGGGGTCTGAATACTTTCTGTATCCATTGTAGCCTCCTGTCAAACAAACAATGCAGAGGGGTTGTGAGAACTGACTGCTGGTATGCATGGACATTCACCCGGGACTTCATACAGCAAATCATAGAAGTGCCGGTGCAGATGACCAGTGAGTGCTTACCCACTTCAAGAACTGCAGCCCACCTCGTCTTGTCTTTCTGTAATTTCTTTTCAAATACAAATCTGTTTGTTTAGAGCTTTTAGGAAAGCCAGCTGAATAACGGAGTGACACATTTCAAAAGTGTGCTGCAATAAACGGCCAAGGATGTGAATTCTATTTTGTGTTTTCTCTCTCTTCATCCTTAGGAGCAATACCTTTAGTTGTGAGTGGTGGAGTTGGAGGAGTCTTCTTCTGGCTTGCTGTCTATCCGATAGATTCTGTAAAATCTCGAATTCAAGTCATGTCAATGTCAGGCAGACAAAATGGATTTCTTTTCTCCTTCATTAACATCATGAAAACAGAAGGTGCGTTTGTAACGTAACAGAGCCTGGAATGGGGTGGGGGGGACTTGTGATGAACCGAATTGTGAAACGAGGAGTCTAATGTTCATACTGTTAGACATTTTTAAAGATTTTTTTTTTTGGTGCAATGTGTTTTTTTTTTTTTGTTTTTTTTTGCATAAAATAGATCATTTTGTATTATAAAATATGTGATTATTATTCTAGTAATGTCTTTGTGTTATCAATTTTTTTTTTTTGGGGGGGGGGGGTTTGGATTTGAGTCTTAGGTGCTGTCATTTTTCCATGTAGGTTTCCATAGTAGATGTTACACTGTTTGTTTGTTGCTATCAATACAAGTATCATATGACACTTACAGAGGTCATGTGACCTAAGGGTATCTTACAGTATTTTACACATTTCGTGAACAATCTGAGGTGGCGAGTGAAGTGTGGTGAAGCATTTTTTTAATTTGTTCTTGCCCTGCAAATGAGTCAGTAGTTGTAATTCTGTTTTGTTGTAGCGTTATGTAGAATCAGTGTGGTGGAGCCTATTTAACTTTACTTTAGCCAAGTTACTTCAAATTTGAGATTAATGCTGTTTAAGTACATTGCCTTGTGGAATCACGTACTTTACATTTGTAACATTAAGCTAACGTTAGTGTAACCTCATCCTGCAAATCGGGGAGTGGCATTTTATTTTGTTAGTAGAGTTGTAAAGTGCATGCATAAGATTTCAAGACTTCATTAAATTACTACATTAAGTTAACTTAAGAATTTGTGCTAACTGGTGAACACACACGAGGTTAGATAAATGTAGCTAATGTTGCTCTCCCTGTATTAACATACCAATATGGCGTTCTTGTAATATAACATTGCAGCATGGTCATTCTCATGACCTCCTTTTCGACTTTCTCTCTGGTTGTTTGCTAGTAATGTTATCCAAGAGTGCTAACCTTTAAATGTTAAAGCAACAACATTTATTTATATAGCACATTTTCATACAAATAATGTAGCTCAAAGTGCTTTACATGATGAAGAAAGAGGGAAAAAAAAAAAGACAAAATAAGAGAACACTAATTAACATAGAATAAAAGTAAGGTCCGATGGCCAGGGAGGACAGAAAAAACAAAACTCCAGACGGCTGGAGAAAAAAAGCAAAATCTGCAAGGGGTACCAGGCCATGAGACCACCCAGCCTTCTCTAGGCATTCTACCTAACATAAATGACCTCAATCAGTCCTCATTGTATTCAGGGTTCTCATGGAAGGACAATTTGGCAAGGAGCATTAGATTGAAGCATGTTCTAGCAGAACCACTAAGCAGCAATTGTTTCCATTTCAAGTGATAAACATCTTACCTGAAGAAGGGGTCTGAGTTGCCTTGAAATCTTGCACATTGTAATATTTTTAGTTAACCAATAAAAGGTGTCATTTTGCTTGACTTCTTACTACATTCATAAAGGCTAACATGGTACAACACCCTAGTATTAAAGTTATAAACATAAAGGTTTTATCCCATTTTATTAAAAACAGTAGTAAACTATAAAACTTAGAAACATTAAGGTGCTGTTAATTTTACAGTAAATTTCTGGAAACCCTGCCATTTTTACATGTAAGGTATGTTTTGATGTAGTATTAGGGTTTTGACACATGAGGATTCTGTTTCTAATGCTTGTTATATGTTAAGATTTGAATTAACAAAGAGCAAATTCATTGGCATCTTAATTTTTCTTGAAATATTTTGTGACACTGGTCATCACACCGGATATGCTGTAAATATGGTGGCAATTTCCCTCAGTTATCCCTTAGACCAGGGGTGTCGAACTCTGGGCCTGGAGGGCTGCAGTGGCTACAGGTTTTCATTCTAACCCTTTTCCTAACTAGTGAGTAGTTTTCACTGCTAATTAACTCCTTTTCCCTTCATTTCAATAGCCCTGTTTTTAAGGATTCGGTCCTCTGAATTGATTTGTTTCTTCATTAAATGGCAGCCAAACAGAAATGAGACGTGAAACGAGCCAACAGACGACCAGCTAAACTGGAATTTCAAACTACAACCAATTTCACTCCAACCAGTCTCTTAATGAGAAGCTGATTCTTGCTGTTAATTAAGCCCATTATTTAATTCAATAGCTTGTTGCTGCTCTCATTCTGCCACAGCAGACATTTCCAAATCTGTTGATTTTTCTGTTTTTTCTGTCATATGGTGGCTTGTTTGATGTCTCATTATTGTTTGGCTACTAATTAAGGAAAAAGAGACCATTAAGGGGCCTGAGTCAAGTTAATTAAAACTAAAGCAAAAGAAGTTAATTAGCAGTAAAAATGTCTCACTAATGAAGAAGATGGTTAGAATGAAAACATGCAGCCACTGCAGCCCTCGAGGACTGGAGTTTGACACCTGCGGCTTAGACAATGCAGTGTCCAAGTTCTCCTGATGTAATTAGCTTCTTTACAAAGTAGACCTCAGTGCTCGTTTTGCCTTTGACTACTGGGAAACTAACGTCTTGTCCTTCTGGATCCTGGCTGCCTGGCTTATTTGATCTCATGGTGTTGACCCCTCGCTATCTTTGTTTTACTTATCTGCCAGTCCAAGTACTCACAATGCAGCAGCTGTACTTGGAATTTTGGCCTTTGGTGTTCTGGTGCTTGTACATTCGTATATTAACCCTAGCTATATTTTGCTCTTTTTTTTATTTATTTTTTTAATATATACCCCTAAAGGCTTGAAAAAAAATCTTACTTGCAGTGCTTCATCTGATTACAGGAAACTCAATTCTAGCACACTTGAATTCTTTTTCATAAGTTCTTTAAGTGTTAATTTAACATTGACAATTCTTCTGTGTTGGAGGTGCTGTACATTTGAAGTTTTGAGCTGAATGACATTTTTTTCCTTTTGATGATCTGCTCTAAGCCATGATGTAACATCAGTCAGTCATTTTCTAACCTGCTTAGAACAGAACAGGGTCGTCGGGGCGCTGGAGCCTATCCCAGCCATCATAGGGTGCAAGGCAGAAACAAACCCTGGACAGGGCGCCAGTGTGTGAAACTAGGTCTGTACCATCAAGAAAAACACTTTTGTGCCAGTTTAAAGAGCAGGAGCAAAAGAAGAAGATGGAATGGTTGGCCTGATGTGTCCTACCTCCTGTCCTAATCAATAGGAGTCAATACTGGAGGTATTTGATAATCTGAGTAGTATAAGACTATAGTTTTCTTGATGATATTAGATTTACTGTAGATTATAGAATTTGGTGGGAGTAGATTTTGTTGAGCCCTGAGTTGTATGCTGCTGTTCTGGTAGTATGATGCCCACTTTGCCAATTTAGAATGACAGTCTCTGTAATTGCAGTCCTAAAGATGCACTGAAGACAGAAACGATAATGTTGTATACATTTTAAGCTTCAACAGCAGGAAACATGAGAGAGGGCGGTTTCTAGGTAATGGACAGGTTTCCCATGTAGTGCAATTTCTGCTGGAGACAGCACAGTAATATGCACGGCAGTAAATGTTGGTGCATTATTGTGTAGAAACTATGCAGTGTTTATTAAAAAAATCTCCACTCTGTGATGAAAAACTTTAGAATACAGTTGGCGTGCTGTGAATTACCTACATTACACAGCTGCAGACGAAACGTTGAAATGGAGCAGTGTGAAAGAGGCCTAAGGCCGTGACACTCCTTGCTAAAGCCTCCAAAAATCATCTTTTAAGCGAGTTTCATGTCTCCTGTTTACAACATTACACGCAAAACAAATTTGAGGTTCAGTTTCATGAAATATAAAATTTGGCTATTGTCACCAGTGTTTAATTTCCTTAGCGTTATGCTTTTCCCCCCCCAGAGGAGAAGAGAGTCAAAATGTTTGAATTATTTTCCACAAGAAGAAATGTTATGTGCAACAGAGAGAATTAATAATAATAATAATAATTCTTTACATTTATATAGCGCTTTTCTCACTACTCAAAGAGCTCTCCACACAGGGAGGACCCGGGAGGCGAACCCACAATCTCCTTACTACAAAGCAGCAGCATTACCACTGTGCCACATCAAGACATCAACATAAATTATAGCAGAAGCCGTATGTCTAGTGTCCACTGCTGTACTGATCCAGATTTAGTATACGTCCTTCAAGCGCCATGTTTTGAAATGGTCACCAATGCACAGCCTGATGTTGCAACTGGGACAGTAAAGTGGGTTTCTTTGCACACTTAAAATTTATTCTGTTGCTTGTGCATGAGAAGGTAGAATGTCAGCACCTGATATGCCTGATCGATTTATTGCAGACTACCACAGATTGGCTACTTTCACGTTTCCCCTGAACGACTGACTATATTGTAAACGGTGCTCAGGGCGCTAGCATCTCCCTTGTCCTTCTTGATCAGTCATTTTGCTGTTTTTGCCATGTAGCTACAATCACATCAGTGAATTTTCAGGTAATTGAATTCAGGGCGGTTAGGGTGTACAATGCCATGTGTATCAGTTTCACTATCCTGTGTCAATGTCTGATGACCAATTCATATTATCATGACTATCACTTGATTCAACTAATGTCTGTTTCAGTTTGTTATAAAACTGCCTTTACAGCTTCGCGTTTACTCACCAATGTGATTCGGTTGAACTCTCCACCCATCTAATGAATGTTGAGGAGTTACTTTAGTGTGGCAGATTGCACAGACGTATTCGTTTTCGGCAAGATGTTTTTTATCCACTAGATGGCAGCAGAATACCATCCTGAGGGTTACTTGGGCTTAACACTGTAAAAGGGGTCATTAAATATCATCCTTGAGTCTGAGTCTGGCTTAACTGTATGTAAAAATGTCAAGCCAGGAGGTTAATAAAGGGAAAAAAAGCTTTACATCCTATTGTGCTTTTCATTTGCCCTGTTTGGCGGAGGGCACTAATTGGCCTACTTTAGCTCCCACTAATCTTTTTAGCATCAGGTCCCTTCCAACACAGTATAATTGTATTGAGTATATTTCATTTCTTTGTATTAACCTTAAACCATTTTTTTTTTTTTTTAAATCACGTCTGCCCATATCTGATTATTGCTTGTGTACATTAGTAGTGAATTTGCTGTCTCATGCAGCATCTTATAATTCAGTGTAACCACCAGTGTAACCCTAACACTTGCCTTTAAGGCCAAAACTGGAACTGCACCACCTTACATATCAGCACTGGTTAAGCAGCGTGTCACTTCTCGCTCTCTCAGAACATCAAGCACTGCTCGTCTCGAACCACCCTTACTTAAAAGAAGAGGACGACATGCATCAAGACTCTTTGCAGTGTTGGCTCCTCAGTGGTGGAACGAACTTCCTCTTGCTGTACGAACAGCGGAGACCCTCACTGTCTTCAAACGTCGTCTGAAGACACACTTCTTTAAACAGCACTTGGGGGGGTAAAGTCCCCATACTTTTTTTCTACCCTTTCTCTTAAAAAAAAAAAAAAAATTGTACTAAACTTACTCTTTTCTTCTAGCATGGTTTGTGTACAACTTGGTCAGCGGTAACTTGTTTAATGACAGTAGATTTAATCCTAGCCTAAAGACTGAAGAACAGTCGTAGACTACTAAGCACTGTTGTAAGTCGCTCTGGATAAGAGCGTCTGCTAAATGTTGTAAATGTAAATTGATATATTCATTCAGATATAGGTGAACTGTAAGTTATTTATATATATATATATATATATATATATATATATATATATATATATATATATATATATACATACATATAAATTATAATATGACAAGAAAGGTGGTGCCTCTAGCACTGGCTTATGAGAAGCCCCTTTTGACCCTAATAATGCCCACTTTGACATGTCGCGTCTCCTGTCTGTAAGCCAGTTTTGCACACCATGCATCACATCCTTATTTCCTATAGTTTAATTTCCTTCCACTTAGGCGTCAGTTCAAAAGCATTTTGATAGACCAGGCATGTAATATTGTACTCTACGCTGCCATAAACTGTGTTGTGATGGCATCATTTTCATTTTTTTTTTTCCTTTGTTAGAAGTTTATGGATACAAGGTATTCAAAGGTTTAGCATATTCTGCAGGTAGAGGCTTCTCTGAAAAGCTTATTTACTCCCATTTTTGCCACCATTTTGGGGATAGTTGCGTGGTCTTTGCTATAGTAATCTCTCACATGATGCGCTGGGAGCACGAGACAGGCAATGTCATTTACTGTATAAAGGTCACCGCATGCATTCTCGGCTTATCTGAGATTTATTTAATAGCGGCTTTGCAAATCTTATCTTAGTGCAGCTCCTGGCAATAAATTTGCCCTGATTTTGATTTTTGATAAGCAATTTGGCTTCCAGTATTAGATAGATACTTTATTAATCCCAATGGGAAATTCACATTATCCAGCAGCAGCATACTGATACAATTCATAATATTAAATTAAAGATTGATAATAATGCAGGTGAAAAACACTAACTTTTGTATAATGTTAAATGTTAACGTTTACCCCCCCGGGTGGAATTGAAGAGTCGCATAGTTTGGGGGAGGAACGATCTCCTCAATCTGTCAGTGGAGCAGGACAGTGACAGCAGTCTGTCGCTGAAGCTGCTCCTCTGTCTAGAGATGACACTGTTTAGTGGATGCTGTGGATTCTCCATAATTGATAGGAGCCTGCTGAGCGCCCGTCGCTCTGCCACAGATGTTAAACTGTCCAGCTCCATGCCAACAATAGAGCCTGCCTTCCTCACCAGTTTGTCCAGGCGTGAGGTGTCTTTCTTCTTAATGCTGCCTCCCCAGCACACCACCGCGTAGAAGAGGGCACTCGCCACAACTGTCTGATAGAACATCTGCAGCATCTTATTGCACATGTTGAAGGACGCCAGCCTTCTAAGGAAGTATAGTCGGCTCTGTCCTTTCTTACACAGAGCATCAGTATTGGCAGTCCAGTCTAATTTATCATCCAATATTGACTCCTGCCTGTTATTGATCATGTCCTTTTTGTCTTGATCATTGCTGATTTTATATAAAAACTAGGGGGCAAAGCCCCCTGCTCATTTCGCTCACCCACCTCGCAACCCCCCAGGAGCGCGCTTCACTCTAGCCACTTCACGTCTCTGCCACTTCGCGTTGTGAAGGGGTTCTGGACGCACGCTAAGGAGATGCGGTCACATCAGCTGCTGGCTTGCTGCTGTGTGATCTACTTGTTGCCCTGTGTGTCGATCATTTAAAAGCCTGTACAGCAGCTGTCCTTTTAATAATAATAATAATTCATTACATTTATATAGCGCTTTTGTCTCACAGGACATTAAAGTGTCTCTGAGAAATTGTTTGTAAGTAGGGCGTGACGTGCAAGTCATCTCGCGGGACTTCAAAGTGTCTCTCCAAGATGATCACGTCTCGACCCAAGATTTTTTTATTACAATAGACAGATATATGTATATGAATAAATACATTAAAGGGCTTATCAATATTATACAAATCTAATAATGTTTTGTTTCCTTTTTCAGGTTTTTTGGCTTTATATTGTGGACTGACTGCAACTATTGTTCGAGCTTTTCCATCTAATGGAGCTCTCTTCTTAGCTTATGAATTGACAAAAAGGGCTTTAAGTCAAGTGTCTACTAGTTGAATCTGCTTTTTCACCTGACATTTGATTTTATGATGCAATCTGCAGAGAAGAATCCTACTGATCATTAAGAAGAATGACATGTATTTTTAAAAAATGAATGTATATTTATGTATATATGATTGTATTCTAGTGCTGGAAATGAAATATGACTGTCTTACAGTTCAGACAACGCTTTTTAAAATGTGCTTTGATTTTTTTTTTGTTTTGTGTGTGTGTGTGTGTGTTTTTAAATTGGAAATGAAAAATTTGAAGCGCATCCATCTCCAGCTCGATGTAAATATTTTCTTTGTTGTGTTTTCAGTAAAAAGGTACCCTTTACATTTTAAAATTGTCAATAATATTTAAACATCATAAATATTCACGTTTTCTATTTTATGCTTATGTTGAGCATTTCTAAAAATGGTTTAATATGTCAAAATAAACCTTTGTCAAATCATCCCACTGCCCATCATTTTTCATTATTATCTAGTGTGCTTCATAAAGTTTGGGACAGAGACATTTTTGTCATTGATTTACCCCGCTCTGCTCCACAGTTTAAATTTACAAATAAAAAAATTCAGATATTTGCTCACATTTTGGCCACCACATGGCAACACTTTTTTTTACATGCCCCCCTCATCTCTAGGCACCATAATGTTAAAGGTATGTGGTGTTCCAGGTGTGTGTCATAATTTCATAAGATATCTTGATTTACTTCTACCCGTTGGAGTCCGCAGTTACCAATGTTCAACATGAGGACAAGACCTGTACCAACGAAGATCAAAAAAAGCCATAATCAGGATAAAACAAGAATAAAACCATTAGAGACACATCAGTAAATCCTTAGGATGACCTAAATCAACTGTTTGGAATATCATTAAAAAGAAAGAACACCCTGGTGAGCTCAGTATAATCACAAAGGGACTGGTAGACCAAGGAAGACCTCTGCTGCTGATGACAGAAGAATCCGCACTATGGGGAAAGTAAAAGCCCCAAACTCCTGTCCGACAGATCAGAAACAGACTTCAGGAGGCATATGTGCTTGTGTCAGAGACGGCTATCAGCAGAAGACTTCATGAACAGAAACAGAGGCCACACTGTAAGATGCAGACCACTAGTTAGTCACAAGAAACAGAATGGGAAGATTAGTTTGCCAAAAAGTACTTAAAAGCAACCTGCAGAATTCTGGGAAAAAGTCTTGTGGACAGACGAGACAAAGATGAACCTGCATCAGAGTGACGACAAAAGCATAGTGTGGAGACAAAAAGGATCCAAAGCAGACCACCTCATCTGTTAAACATGGTGGGGGTGTTGTGGTTTGGGCATGTTTGGCTGTCACAGGGACTGGCACACTCATCTTCACTGATGACAGAACTGCTGATGGCAGTAGTGCAATGAATTCTGAGGTGTATAGAAACATCTGATCTGCGTAAGTTCCAGTAAATGCCTCCAAACTAACTGGACGGCTCTTCATACTACAACAAGATAATGATGTCAAACATATTGCTAAGACAACACAGGGGTTTGTCAAAGCTACAAACTTGCAAATTCTTGAATGGCCAAGCCAATCAACCAATTTAAATCCAACTGAGCATGCCTTCCATATGCTGGAGAAAAATTCAGGGGACATGCCCCCCAAATAGTCAGGAGCTGAAGATGGCTGCATTAGAGGCTTGGCAGAGCATCACCAGAGTAGATCCTCAGCAGCTAGACGTCTATGCATCAGACTTCAAGCGGTCATTACATGTAAGGATATGTGACAAAGTACTAAATATGACTGCTTTAATAGACCTGCCTTTGCTGTGTCCCAAACATTATGGCACCCTGCAGTGGGAGACCAGGTATAAAAAGTGTTGTCACTGCTGGATGCTGTGACCAAAATGTATGAAAATACCCATAAATGAGTCTGCAGTGTGCACATTAATTGCACTCATCTAAAATTACAACTCAAACTGTGGAGCAGAGGGGTAAATCAATGATAAATGTCTTAGTCTTAGAGAACAAATTACTATTCTGGCAAGATGGACAGAAGGGGAGGTGTCCATTGTAAAACTTCAGGTAGAATGGCCTTACAATGCCATAAATGAGTGTTTACACCCAGTTTGATTTTCACAGTAAATTTGGTCAGATCTTTTTGTATCTTGTAGATGTATATAGAGGAAAGTTGGGGTTGGTTTACATTAAACTTATTCTTCTTTTGACTCTTTGATAATCAAACATGCAATCTTCATTTCACGGGAGGCACCCAGAGTTGACGTCACATCTGTACTGTAGGCTTCTGGGTAGCCGTTTCCTGATAAATACCCACACATTTTGCATTAAGACTTTTCAGTGAGCTATTTGTTATCAATAGCAAGCAGAGCCATAAACACCCACAGGTTTAGCATATTTACAGCTGTTTGTCTGTGTTATGTATGGACTACACTCTTAAGTCCCAAGTATAGCACATTTTCTTCACTATCGATGAAGAATGCATCTGCTCTGTTCAGCCATGGCGTCTGCCTAAAAGTGATGGGTCAGGCCTGCTTTAATCACTTAAGGTCCCTGCCAGAATAAACTTCCCTTGCTTCACAAATGAAAATTTCAGATCGTTCTATTTCAGTTCTGGTTACAGAAGAGGACTCTAGGAATAAGACTTGAATTGGTCCTGTGTGCCCTGTGGTGACCTGTCACCGTGTCCAGGGTTGGTTCCAGCCTTGCTCAGTCCCCGTAACTCTAAACTGCTTATTAAGAAGGTTAGAAAATAAATTGATGGCTAAATGATTCTAGAGTTGGAAAAATGACAAAATTTACCTTTTTGGTACTGGAAAACTGATAGTAAATATTATAGTAATGTTGGGTTCAGTAACCTTGATTCTCATAAAAATGTATGAGTGGAAACCTTAAACAGAAAACATCCATCCATCCATCCATTTTCCAACCCGCTGAATCCGAACACAGGGTCACGGGGGTCTGCTGGAGCCAAACCCAGCCAACACAGGGCACAAGGCAGGGAACCAATCCTGGGCAGGGTGCCAACCCACCGCAGGACACACACAAACACACCAACACACCAAGCACACACTAGGGCCAAGTTAGAATCACCAATCCACCTAACCTGCATGTCTTTGGACTGTGGGAGGAAACCGGAGCGCCCAGAGGAAACCCACGCAGACACGGGGAGAACATGCAAACTCCACACAGGGAGGACCCGGGAAGTGAACCCGGGTCTCCTAACTGCGAGGCAGCAGCGCTACCACTGCACCACCGTGCCGCCCAACAGAAAACATGATAATATGAAATAAACCTAGCATATCTATAATTCATGCACATGAATAAGCACCCATCTGGTGATTAGCAAAGCTTTCTCATTCTTCTGTGAAGGTCCTCGCACTTACTTGAGCAAACAATGGAACACTTAACTGTAGTTTCCTGGCACAACTTCAGACTCCACGAAGATGAGTTTTACCTGGATATATTTAGATTAGTGCTGCTCAACATATTCATAAAAATGGAAACAGATACACTAATGTGGTGGTAAATAAAAAAAATGCACTGAGACACAAAATTAGGAATACTGCCGTATTAGCAGACAGCTTTTTTTATTCATGTATAACCAGTTCTTTACATAGTAACATACATCACCATCCTAGGTCTCCATCACAGTTTGTTTTATTCGTCAGTTTTATTTACATCCAACATTAGATTCATGTCATTTTAATACAATATGTCAACTAATGTCTAATTTTAAAGAAATACTCTAAAAACAAAGATCAACTGCTTCTGAAGGAGAAAAATCAGATACAATTTTTACAGGCAGTGACAAGATCATTCCCATGAAAAGAGGAATGCATTTCACTTATTGAAGATAACCTCTCTTAAACAAACACTGCAGGAAGCGTATTCCCACGGACATTGTATGCGACTCCAACCCTTGGTGCCATTTTGTTTTCTCAACAATACAATACCATTACAGCAAGACTGATCATAGTAAACACCACTGGCAAGTTTTGGCTAACCGATCAAGTGAAATGCACAGATCTGGCCCATGATCCTAAGCATAGACTTATCTCCCATAATAAACAGTCAAGTACACAGTGAATGTAAACAAAAATGTGAAGTGCATTGTCTCCTTTTACCTTGTGATTTGCCATTTCTTTTCTACAGCATACACCTGTCACAACAGTACCAAGCACAAAACTTGTGCCACTGATATTTTCATTTCTTTCAAGAAAGACAACAGCAAGTGATTGTAGGTAGTGCCCTGCCAGCCCTAATGCTAAGACCAACAGGAGGGAGAATCTACCAAACAAAATTACCAAAGAGACAAAATAAATCATGAGTCCTAATAGGTTAAAGAGAGCCTAGTCTAAGAAACTTTCCCAGAATGCACTTGTACAAAAGATAAAACTACAGACTGAGGAAAGCAAATACACTGAGGGCTCAACCCAAACAAACAAAAACACAACAAAACCAAAGATATTAAAACAAAAGCAAAGACTCAACGATGTAATCAAACAACTTTGAACCTTCACAAAGCTGAGCAAAACAAACATGTAAATTATATCACTGGCAAATTTAGTTCACAATTTATACAATAAATGACGCATTTTTGTTTTTACTACAATACATAAATAGATTAAAAATAGTCTAATTTCCGGTATCTTACAATACAGATCATTGAATGATTGCTCTTATTTCTATATTTACACACTCATTCGCATACACACAGAAAATTGAATTATAATTAAAACAGTTGTTTTGGTACGTTTTCTCTTGATATATGTGTAAATCTTTCAAAGTTTTAACTATTTTCATTTGAAAGTACAAACTACGCAAACATCCATCTATTCGTCCCAATAAAAACACACCAATATATTTTGTCTTTAAATAAATCAAAAAGTATAAATCCCAAAAGCTATTTAATTGTTAAGTATAGAACAGTAAAATCATTTGAACCTGTCATATTTTCCTGTGGATTCTTCACATGGTAACAAAAGGTTAGCTAACTTCTCATTTTAACATTTCCAATACAAAATGTGCTTAATAACCTGAAAATGAAACAGATAAGGCAATGCTGTCAATTTTAAACACAACTTATCCTTTTACTTATGTCATTTTGGTTACTGAAATATGAACACATACTCATAATTCTGTTTTATCTTGTGTGAGAGAAACCTTCTTTTGGATGTCATCATCAGAAATATCAGACTCGTCTGTTTGGAGATCTCTTGCTCCTTTTGCTTTCTGCTTCTTTTTCTTGCCTTTACTACCATCCTTCTTTTCTCCCTTTTTCTTTTTCTTTTTACCAACAGTGGCCATATCTCCTTTCTTCCCAGACCAAGTTTCATTTAAGCACTCTAAAACAAATAATGAAAAAACATCAGCCATATCAATATACTGCCTATAATCCAGCTGATAGCAGTAAAGCACAATTAGTATTCACAGTGAAGATGCTATCAAAAGGAACTTTTCCATCCAACGTGCAAGTTTTCGGCTGGTTTAGCATATCTAGATTATTATCAGCATCCTAATAAAATCAACTGCATAAAGAAGAACATTACGAGTATATACGTTAGAGAGGTTAGTACTATAGAAAATGTATTAAAATGTCTAAACACCTGAACAGAACAATTATGATCTTTCCATTCCTAAAATACCAATAACAGTAGCCTTAATATGGTTGTCACACCTTGAGCATAGGTAGTGGACAAAATAACTTGGTAATACATTGTTTGCTATTCTGACAAATAAGATATGGAGTGAGGAGAACATTATACCGTGTTTCCCCGTAAATAAGACCACCTCCAAAAATAAGCCCTAGTCAAGATCGTCAGCTGAAAAGTAAGGCGCCTAAGGCCAGGTTTATACTTCACGTGATGCGACGCGTGTGCCCAAAACATCCATTAAATATTTTATTTGCCTTTTTAACTACTTCTTTATATGTCATAGGCAACAAGAATGTCTGCAATGAAAAATGAAGAGGCACAAGACGTGGGCAATCCAGAAATGGAGTTTAAAGAACTTGGTCCCTTTTCCTTGTCATCTTTTCCATCTTCACTATCCTTTCACTATCTCTCACAATCACTTATCAGCCCATAGCAATGACATCACAACCACCACCATTTCCTCCTTCTCAGTTTGTTCAGGGAGGCCAGTACAGCTACCGTTACTTATTTTTAATTACCTTTGTCTCCATCTTTCAGAACATGTTTTTCGCAAAGATAGGTTAAAAGTTCTTCATCTTGATGATTTTTGTACCAGTCCTCAATCACATCTTCATATTTTTCTATCAACACATCACACTGTTAAATAAAAAAAAATATATATAAATTGACACTTTTTTCCATGAAAACAAAAAAAACTTGAAAAAATTAGTATCAACTAATGAGTTCAAGAAATATTATTACAGACCCTTAAGAATCTATTTGTTCCCTGTGATCATCTATCCATCCATTCTTTTAACTATCTTATATTAGAATTCACAGGGTGGAAGAGACTATCCTAGTGGTAATGGGACTAAACAGGAAATACACCTTTGATGGTAATCTAGTCCACTGCAAAGGTATATGCACACGATTTGTAACACATGTGCCACCTGATGTCATGTCTTTGAACTACAAGAAGAAATAAGAGTCTCTGCAGGAGACTCATCTGATAATAAGTAAATTTTATTCAATTTCATCTGGCCTATTTGGTTAGCTAACAGCTAAACGGTCCCAATACCCAGATACTCCTTAAAAAGTTGTCAAAATTTCTCCTTCGACTCCAAGACTA
Organism: Erpetoichthys calabaricus; assembly: GCF_900747795.2. Lineage (NCBI taxonomy): Eukaryota > Metazoa > Chordata > Cladistia > Polypteriformes > Polypteridae > Erpetoichthys > Erpetoichthys calabaricus. The sequence goes on from NC_041405.2 coordinate 126,530,294, forward strand.
AGTAATTTGTCTAGGTTGTCATGGCCTGTTGTGTGAAATGTCCTGTTTCCATCTTAAATGCAGTCATATTTTCCTTTAATTTCCATGGTGCATTTGAGTACAAGTGTTACTGTTTAACTGAGGAATTCTACTACATTGATTTTACTGAAAACTTTGAGAATTTTTGAAGATCTGGATTATGTTCCTAACAAAGTCAATTACTCTTTACATTTATATAGCATTTTTTCACAACTCAAAGTGTTTAGTGAGTGGGGAGCTACTTTAGTCTAGGGATAAATTCAGCTACAAATTTCCAATTTGGGACATGCAAGGCGGAGTGGTGGCTCTGAGGCTAGGGACCTGCACTGGCAATCGGAATGTTGCCGGTTCGAATCCTGTAAATGCCAATAGGGACTCTGGTCTGGGGCGGCACGGTGGCGCAGTGGGTAGCGCTGCTGCCTCGCAGTTGGGAGACCTGGGGACCTGGGTTCACTTCCCGGGTCCTCCCTGCGTGGAGTTTGCATGTTCTCCCCGTGTCTGCATGGGTTTCCTCCGGGCGCTCCGGTTTCCTCCCACAGTCCAAAGACATGCAGGTTAGGTGGATTGGCGATTCTAAATTGGCCCTAGTGTGTGCTTGGTGTGTTGGTGTGTGTCCTGCGGTGGGTTGGCACCCTGCCTGGGATTGGTTCCCTGCCTTGTGCCCTGTGTTGGCTGGGATTGGCTCCAGCAGACCCCCGTGACCCTGTGTTTGGATTCAGCGGGTTGGAAAATGGATGGATGGATGGACTCTGGTCTGTTGGGCCATTGAGCAAGGCCCTTAACCTGCAATTGCTGAGCGCTTTGAGTAGTGAGAAAAGTGCTATATAAAATGCAAAGAATTATTATTTCAATATTCTCCAGAAAGGTCTACTGGTTTGCTCATGTAAACTGCTTTCAAATGATCACCTTGTGTAAATGCAGAATAAATCCAATATTTCAATTGAAATATACAGACCTCAGAACTGTAAACATGGAATGCAATCTAAAATAATTTTGAATAAGATGACAAAATGTTGATTTATTAACATTACTCAAGTTCTGCTGTACTTTATCATTAACTTTCAGTTATTTACGAATATTCTTAAACATTACTCCAAGTTTTGTATATACAAAAGATTACAGCACACAAATGACACTTTTGACCTGCATTCAATAGGTTTTGCTTAATTCATTGCACGGATATATAAAGATGTGAGACAATGGATAAAGCCAATATTTTGAAGTATAAAAATGGGTGTCCAGTAAATGCCCAACTTGCCTGCCGGTTTGAGGATAGCTTGGAGAACTATTATCATCTACATACTCATCTGGCCATCACTCAGTGGAATTTCTTGGACCCTAGAAACACTACCTTGAGGGTTAATGCAGAGGGACAGTAAATCCAAGTTGAGTTTCAAAGAAAAACGGTAGTGAAGCCATATTTAATATGGAGCCAAAACAAACAGGTGTTCATCATTTGGTGTTGGCTGGTATTAATAGTGTGTTATCATTTGTGCTTGACTATTTCCTTGTGTGTGCAAAAAATTATAATAAAATAAAACTTGTGACTGGCTATTCATTAAATGAAAAACAATTTCAAAGAGTTTCAAATGCAAATATTAACATCTATTAATACTGCAAGACATACTTGCTTTTTTAGTTCAGCAACTTCAGCTGATGTTTCATTCCAGAGTTCATAAGGAATGTCCATCACCACCTTGACACCCTTGTGAACCAAATTATGTAAGGTCTGGAAAGTCTCAGACATCCCCTAAACAAAGACACACACAAAAAAATAAGTAACATTATTATAAATCAGAACAAATGTATAAATCAAATTAAAATGACCAAATGATTTAGTATAAAATGCTTTGTTATAAATCCATCTACCAAATTAATGTAAGAGATTTCAAACATTATATTTTACAAAATAAAATAAGGCTAACACAGTGGAAACCCAGAAAATAAAGTGTAATGGGATTGACTGGGTTATGAACAAAAATACAGTACATGACATTGCAATAGAGTGGTTTAATGGGTCCATCATCAGAGTCTATTTTAGAATCAAAAGACAAAACTTGAAACACCTAGCCACACTAGGACTTTGCAGTCTTTTCTAAGCAAAATGTTTTATCTTGTATGACTGAATAAACAGATGTTCCCTCTTTTATTCATGCATATGGATAATTTACCTAATCAAAATGCCCATTCCCAAAGTGCAGTGCTATAGGTCATGGCATTAGAGTATACACCATACTGTGCATTGTTAGGCAAACGTATTTGTATTATAAATATACTGCTATGTTTGTATCTTATTTATTGCATATGATTAATTTGTGTAAGAATAAAGCTCTTGCTGATTTAGTCGAACTATGATTATTTTCAAAATATCACATGAAGGAGGGAAGTAAACATACTTTTGGCTATTGTTCACTCTTATTTGGAAAGATTGGCATTAGTTCCTGCTGTTTACTATAATATGAAAATGACACATTAGTTATGTTGCCCAATTCACTAGGCTTGTGGGTATTATACGTGCAACACAGATTATTATTAATGAAATAAACAACTGTTCCTCCTTCAAATAAGGAAAGGCATATTAAAAGTGAACACTTGGTACAAAAAAAAATGCAATATCTTACACATGACCAAATTCAGATCAGTTAAAATACCTACCTTAGCAAAACGATTGCTTCCTTGTCTTTCTTTGTGCAAATTATAATCCATCAATCTTTGACAAATTGTCTCCATTACTTCTATAAATCTGATATCACTAAAACAAAAAAAATGTTAAGTATTATTTAGGCTTGCTTGGTTAAAGACGTACTATAAAATTAACAGTAGATTTTAAATTGGGCAAGTGCAAATGAGTGTGGTTAAATACAGTAAACACTTAAATAAACTGGTCTCCTTCAATACAGCCACAACTAGCCCCAGTACCTTAGAAAAGCAGGATTTTAATAACAGAGGAGTGTACTTTTTGTATGTATATGCTGTAAGAAGGTCTGCCCAGAATGTTTTCAATAGTTTTTTTTTATTTTTTAAAACAATAGTAACTATTAAAGTGTTTTAACATACTTATAGGGCAACAACATGTATAAGTTACATTCCTCATTTTTCTACATAATCTTCATCAACTTCAACTGCCTTGCACCAGAATAAAACAAAAGCACTTGTATAATAACCTTGCAATCATTTCAAAGCCCTTTCACTCAGGTGCCAACTCTCAGGCCTCCATAGATGTAGACATCTGAGTGAGCAAGATCTGTGCTATAGGGTGGATTGGTACAGAACAGTCTAACCTAGTTCTGCAATTGCTTCCATGGTTTTCATACTCATATGGCGCTGTGCATTATCATGTTAAAGGAGGATTTCAACAGCGTTTTATTTTTTTTAAATAAGGATGAACTCTCCTTGAACTAAAACTTTAAGAATTTGAATATATATATCTGTGTTAAGATTTGATCACAAGCAATAATATCTACCGAAATCACCACTTCTGCATCACAAAAAAGTGGACATGACATTCTCCACTGAACAGAGTAACCTTTAAATACTTCTGAGAAACCAGACAATGCCATTACATTCACTGTCTTTTGCATTCATGTTTCGTGCCCAGCAACAAAGCTTTTATCCTCGGCTTTATAAAGAGAATAAAAACTTGAACACATAACAGATTTCTTTACAGACAGTGTTCTGATGGACAGGTTTCATGTAACAAAACACACACACACACACACTTCTATCAGACTTCACCCCGTTCAGTTGTCAGTCTGGCTTCAGTGGATCCTCAATTATGTCCACTATCGTATTTTAGCTTGAACCTCAGGTCTTGTGTTGTTATATTTGTCATTGAGATAGCCTACTGTCTTCTTTTTGATGGTTTTGGTGAGATCTGTGTGATCCTCTTGCATTGCCAATATACAGTTGTTGAAGAAAGAGGTGGGGGGTTGGTTTAAAAAAAAAAAAAAAAAATACAAACACACACATACACACGCACTTCTCTCCAGAAAATGCATCTGTGAATTCAGCCAGAGGGCTCAGCGATTTATTGATGACCTCCAGTACATCAATGTCTTACAACAAGTGGCAAGATGTCTGGCCATTTGAAAAGACCTGGGCAAAGGCCTTCTGCTGCTCGAGACCCTGTCAATCTTGGCCTGTCTATATCCTCATCTGGTTGGACATTCTGACTTTAATGAATGTTCATGCAGATTCAGGTCTCTTCAGAGCCTCTGTGAGCTCTCTAATTTGGCTCCACCTGTAAAGAAGCTGTAAAAAGCTTCTTGCAAAGCCTCACTGCATGGTCGATTCTGGGATTCTTCATTGCATTCTCCAAGATTAAAACAAATATATATATATTTAGCATCATGATGATCTTCATATCCTTCATCAAAGTATCATCTGGCATCTGATCATCAAAGACCAGATGATATGTTAGTTACTTATTATTATTGTAAAAAAATATCACATATTACACACAGTCAGGGGGGATAGAATCCTACTTACTTATGGCCAAATGGAGTCTATGGCCGAAGCCTTGTCCATCCATTGATGACAGCCACCAACTTTATGTTTGGGGTGTTATCTGAACTGATAACAGACAAGCTTGTCCTCCGTTAAGCCCCATGCAGCCATCAGTTCCCATAGTCCATGGGAAATATTTTGCCTTGTGTGACCTTCAGGAAAAAATTCTCTTTGGAGACTCGTTGTCTTTAAATTGAATTCATCCCCAGTGTAATGAACCAATGTAAGGTTCCATGGTGCAGCTTGACCATATGTTCATTGTGATGGCAAAGTGTTTTGCTGTAGACACATCATCTGCAACTTCCTTGCTGCATTTATTACACAGGGCAGGCAATGAACCTCTGGTGAAATGGTGTTGAATAATTCTTGTCCATAATGTTTACTACTTTCTTGAATCCCTGGTTGCTAATTTCCCATTGGGATTAATAAAGTATCTATCTATCTATCTATCTATCTAATAGTGCTGATTGGGCATGTCTTTTGCTAGGAAGAATATGATGCCTTCTGTTATTGTTTTATGTCTTTGAGAACTGGACGGTTCGACACTGGCATTATAAAATGGTTTAATCAATGACGGTGTTGTGATACAAGAAGTTGAGAGGGCCTTACTTTTCTCCATTTTTATTACTTTATTGTTTGGTTAGAGACCACTTTGTGATCGAATTTCAGATGATTAAACAAACCTGTCATATTGCTGGGTGGTGCAGACATCTCTATGTAGCAAATTTTGCACAGAATATGTTGTTGTTCCTCATCGGACTCCTTGAAACCAAAATTTTTCCCAACAGATGAATCGATTTTACCTTTCCTAGTGACCAAAGGCTCTTTCTATCATCTTGGTTCAAGGTGAACTAAACATGCCACAGTCCAGAAGGAAGCTAGTTTGGGCTATTAGGGAGGAGCAAAAAAACGTGCCACTGGAAAATGGTGTGCTGGATTTACAACATAAGACAAAAACGGGAGCATCACCACAAAACAAAAAGCAACACAATAATCGCTTTATCTCCTTTGTTCTGTTTTCATAATTGTTGCAAGCTAAAATCGTAGCTAAAATTAAAATTCAATTAATTGTCCTGTCCTATTGGCCAAGAAACAATACCCTAGATATCGGGTATCTGAAAAGTCTGTAAGAGGAGAGCAATAGCAGTTGGTACTCAGTTCTGGGCAGGAGAATGATTAAGCCACTGGCAAGGTAGAATGTTTAGATTAAATATACAATGTAACAGTTCTGGGATATTCAGCTTACAGTGCTAGCTAGATGTGTAAATGTGCATCTATTATGAAAAGATAAATTATTAGGTGAATAATGGTTTAATATTCATGAAACATAAAAGGTTTCCTGAATGTAACAAGGATATAAGTTATGTTAAATAGTCATTATGTACATAGCAGGTTCCCATATAGCTTTACAAGCTAACATCATAAGTGAAGGTAAGCTTGTAAGCTTAAATTCAATGTGGCTATATGATAACATTAACAACACAAATGTAATATTACGCTTAATGATTATTTCTTTTTGGTACATCAAATGCAGTCAATAGTATTTGAGAAATGCTTTGGATCTGGCAGGGTAGTATGCACTAAATGCACCAGCATAAGTGCCAGGAACAGCAGCACTGCTTTCCTTTCACATGGATAACAAGAAAATACATGCAACTAATGGCAATCTGAAATAGACTCCTCATGAAAGATGCCTGCGAAAGAAGACATGAATTGAGAAGAGTATTGGATAAGCTACAGCCAGTTAACTTACTGTCGAGAATAGCACTAGTGCCAAAAGATGCATTTCAGAATGCACATCTCTTCGTACCTTATCATGGAGGGGTATGGCAATTTAATTTACTTATGTCAATGAAAAGCAAAAAAGATGTGCCTGCTGTGGACTAAAGCACCTTAAACACCATATGATTGGAAAAAAATGTCTGGCAAGAAGAATCCCATTTCTTGCTGTTTGATGCTGACGGCAATACTATGAAATGGTGAAAACTTCCCAAAGTACTTGGATATACCATACGGTATTGTCAATAACACAGGCTAGAGAAGGTGGTCTTATGATATGGGATATGTTTTTATGATATAGATTTTTTCTTATTACTGTAAATATCACAGGCTATCTAAAAACTGTTTCTATACGGTTACATTCATAGCATAAGTGTAAATTGCCCCTTTCAACAGGATAATGCACAAAGTTCCAAGCCTAGGAAACACCTGACCAAGCTGCTTTGAACAGAGGTCTAACTACTGCTAATTACAAAATAATATGAGATACACTGAGGTTGACATGGACCAGTATCCTCTGTCACACATTTAATACCTCAATGATCGTCAGGCTTAACAGAGGGAAACTCTCTATAAGGGTAGGAATATCCAGTAGAATGACTCAAGTCAATTAACAATACAAACAAGATTACAACACATTTTTGAACAGGAATAAGTTAAAATAATAACACAGCACAAACAGTGATATAAGGATAGAGCACTGATGCCAATGAGTATGTAAATACTTGACATCAAGAACAGAATGAGTTGATATAAAAAAATAAGACAATGAAAGTGCTAAGTAGAGTCAACTCCAAAAAAACGCCTCTTTAACAAAGCAAGCGTATTCAGCTTTGATGTCAGTATCACAATTATTATACAGCATCTCCAAATGACTTAAAAGGCAGGTTCCTGTAAGTTGGGTACTCGTATCTATATTCAAATCCTCCGCCAAATAAGTTACAAAAGCACTTTCTAGCACCGAACCTTTCTGTGAACATCTCCACAAACCATTATTCAAATGAACACACCTACACATCTGTCTTTTTGCCATCACTTGAGCACATGATTATTGTATAAACAAAATTAAATTCTGTTCAAACAACCGAACATTACCGTAAGAATTCAAAGACTAAATTTAAGTCACCTGAAAACCTGTGAACTTACGATTTGACGTATTTTATCGGTGACCCCTTCCCATCCATGAAGCCGTACTTCGTGTCAATCACCTCCTTGGTTTTCCCTGTTTCTTCAAACGCGGATTTCATTTCAACTGCAACGAATTTGCACACTGGCAAAACAAAATAAAGTGTCAGGTTGTGTCAAAAGCATTTCTTCACGAAACTTTCGCAGCTGGCATTCTAGAGGCTTCTATAAAAAACGTGCATATGTGCAGCAGTTCCTCTTTTTATTTCCGTTGTCATATACAACAAAGCAGTTTTAAATGATGTTACGGATTGGTCGGCAACATAATAAAGTTACAAGTGGCACCGCGAGAAAAAGTAATTCAATATCGAATAAATAGGGACACGTTGTGCACTTTTAAACTGAAAGCTAAAGTAATTCATATTAATGCCACTTCAAATTCGTTTTACTTTAACGGATATAGTTCAACCAGCAAAGGCACAAATTAGAGTGCAAGATAACCCGTCCTCAGTCGTTCCATCAAACACCCCACAATAATCTCATGCAGTAAAGAAAGCTCCAGTTTTAAACACTGAATATTTAACTGTGTAAATACCTTCGCACTTATTAGGCAGCTTAACCCATTCCTCGTCGTCATTTTTTGATCCAGATGCAGACATTAATAGCAGTAAACACAATGATGCAAAGATTAAATATTTCATGCTGTATCTTTGCATAACGTTTCTACACCTACTCGTGAATGAAAAACTCGCACGTATTTTAAGATACAGCTAGACATCCGCCGTAACTATGTTACGTAGAAATTCATTGGACTCCCTTGACCAATCACAGGCGGAGCAGTGGCACCGCGACCAGCCTATCTACCATAGAAAAATGAATAAACTAGATTGGCAATTCCAAGAGAGTTTTTCGTCCCTATTACCTGGGTTACTTCTCCGTTTATTTGATTTTACATTTTACTTTCAAACTGTTTTTGTCTTCCTTGCAGTTTGCATATAGTCTACTTTAAGAAGAGTTGCTCATGGGCTTCTTTTTTTCTTAAACTGTTTTACAGTGGCACAAGTGCTGTGTTGCTGCCTCACAGATCCTGGGTTTCGAGTTTGATTCAAACACTGGATATTGTCCAAATGGAATTTGTATGCTATTCCCTTGTGTGAATGGTCATTTCTCCCACATCCCAAAAGGTGTGTTGTTAAGTTGACTGGCTATTTCAAACTAGTGCATGAGTGAACCCTGTGTTGGACCGGCACCCTGTTTAAGACTATTTCATGGCATGTGCTTGTTGTTGCTATGCTAGACTTCACTCCCCCATGACCATGAATTGAATTAATCTGGTTTTAGAAAGCTTTGCATTTTATTCTGTTAATATTTTTGGACTGTTTTGGACTCAAACATGTGAACATCACAAACCATTCAACCCATTTGCAGCCAAGGCACAATATACGGGTGGCTGCTCCAAATCTTTTGATGTCTGTGGTCTGCTTTTGTGACAACAGGAAAACCCCAGGGTTAAGGTACAGTGTGTGTCACTTTCTCTGTTTAACGATTACAGACCAAAAGATCCTATTTAAGAGGTGGTTTATTAGTTGCTAGTGTATCTCAGAGAGATTTATTGCATCTTTTTTACCTGTAGCCATTTATGCATTAAGCTGTGCTAAAACATAAGACATTTCAAAAGACTGCTTATTGTATGTTTTAAACCATACTCGGCCTGATCTGGTTAAATCTCTTGTATGCTGTTGATGTGTCCTTCTCAGCACTAAAGGCAAGAGAACTTTGGGCCAATTGGAGTCTTGTAATATGGCACAGCTTTTATTGTGACACAATTGTGTCATATGTGTACTCAATAAAAGAATTCTAAAGGTTAGTAAAAATCATTCAAAATATTATGCAAAACAAGAAAACATGAGTCTAACCAAAATGGAGGCACCATTCTATTGTTACAGATTGCTCACAATCAAGTGCTTTACATTTGTAAACGATATGCAGTTAATTTTGGTGTATCTGGTAAAGCTCGCATCATGGATGCTAATCTAAAAAAGAAAGGGAAACTACACAGAAACAGTAGCAGTGCTTTGACGCTGGATTTACAAAATCGAGCAGAAACATGTGCACACATGGTCCAAGGCTGTTGTGAAAATGTGCATAGCTTTACACTAAAATTAGTTTTTCATACATCTTGATGTAAACGTGGAAATGGGAGTATGCAACATTTTGGTGCGTATGCACCGATTATACATGAGACCCCTGGCGAGTATTCCCATAAATATAGTGCCTCTTTCAAGTATGCAAAATCTTAATCAAATATCTACAAATGTCTTTATTTTGAGCTCAGATATTAATGATAACCTGAATAACAGACACACATACAAAAAATATCTTTTTTAGCAGAAATTTATAAAGGATTATTTATGCCAAAAATAAAAGCAGTCGGACATTTAAAATACAGTGAAAACCAATGAGTTTTCTATCTGGAAAATTAACTGATCCTGTTGGTTCAATAAATGGTTGCATTCTTTACCACAGGTGAAAAAACAGTTATTGCTGTTGTCCCATGTATCTGCTGCCCTGGGCTTAAATTCCATGCAGAGTCATGGTCTATGTGGAGTTTGCTCATTCTTCCTGTGTCCATATTGTACTCCAGTTTTATCTTATATCAAAAAATGTCACGTGTCTTAGCAGTCACTAATTATAATATCTGTGGGAGACATGTGTGAGAATGGTTATGATGGACTGATGTTTCAGGATTGGTCCATGCTTTGTGCCCAGTTGTAGGATAGGTCTTGGACTCCAAATTTAAAATGGATTAAGTTAGTCTGAGAATGTCATACACAGAATGTTGCATCCCTTAGCATCTCTAAGGGCCAGTTTAATGAAGCAGTTTGTTAAATCCTTATTAAAAGATGAAGTCTGTTTTATGTATTTGTGCTGAGAGTTTCTTAGTTTGGCTGAGATTAAAAAATGTGCTTTTTCAAAGACCTGATATTAGAACAGTGATTTTAATGCAGAATTTGAAGGTGCGATGAACAAACTAAAATGAGAGGCTTGTGTATCATTCAAAGAAGTAATTTCTATGTTTCTAATTAACAATAAATAAATTGTGAAAAGTGAAAAGTAAATTAATTAAGTTTAAGGAGTTTAGTTGAAACCTTATTATCAAGGCTCGCATTTTGGTTTTTTACATTCAGAATTTTTCCCTGAAAATCTTGAAGCCGGGAGGAGAAGCAGGATAAAAGATTCAGGAAATCGAGAACATGAAAGGAAGATACGAGGGATATTGGGATGTCAGTATGATGGTCAGTGCAGGATTTACGTATAAGCTACACAAGCTATAGCTTAGGGCCCCCGCCTTCTTGGGGGCCCCCAAAACAAATTGTCCGAGTGAGCAATTGTCATATATACTTAAATATACTACAGCATTATTTGTCCCAATCAGGCCCAGCCTTAGGCATAGGCGAAGTAGGCGACCGCCTAGGGCCCCGGCGTCCGGGGGGCCCCGGATCGACTCCTTGGTCTAATTTTCACGCATTTCACAGAGCTTCCAGGGGTGCTCTGCCCCCCTCAGGGGGCCCCTGGACCCCCCTTTCACCTAGGGCCCCATAATACCTAAGACCGGGCCTGATGATGGTGGACTACACTTGGATGATTCATAGGGACACACGAGAAAAGCATTATAAATGCCAGGTCACCTATCAAGGTTTTCAATCAAAACAACTAAGAAGTGACAAAAACTAGGGAAATTATACATAAGACAATGAATATGTATTGCTGATTTCTTTATATATAATATATATGTTTAGAAATATTACATTCACTAAATATTTTCATGTTAAATTGATTTAGAACAAACAATATTGAATACATGGAACAATTGTGTTATTATGTAATTTAATAAAATTTCCTTCCAGTTTTGTACTTTAATATGCAGTGATGGAAATATTCCAATTATAATTTTTCTATTGTGCTTATGAATGCAAATACAAATAACTATTGTGATGGATGGCCAGCTACATATTCCAGCCCTCACCCCCAGGCCGCCATGTAGAGCTCTCCCGACAGCATGATCGTTCCCCGAATTCCAGCAGGGCCTCATGGACTTTGTAGTTTATATGCACAGCCCTGCTGGATACCATGGGGGCCACCAGGAGTCGCTGTAGGGAGGCTGTCAGACTCTTATGTGCCCTATAACCTGGAAGTACGTCCTGGTCACATGAACAGGAGAAACGACGTGCTTCCAGGTTGAAGAAAGGACTTTTACCCTGACCCGGAAGTAATGAGGACTTCTGGATTGTCGGACAGGAACCACTTCCGGGTCAGGGGGTATAAAAGGACTCTGGGAAAGCCCAGACATTGAGCTGTGCTGGGAGGAAGGGTGGCTAAGTGTCTGGGAGAGGAGGATTGTGTTTTGAGAGTATTATTGTTGATTAGTTACTGTATGAGTAGTGTGGAGTGGAGGGTGTTTGTTGCACTGTATTATAGTAAAATAAATAATAGTTATACTTTTACCTGCTGTTTGGCGTCGTGCCTGAGGGTTCAAGAGGTTTATAAGAGCCTCTACTGTTACACTATTTATAAATAAAACATTTATTATGATGTTAATTTTGCAGACCTATTTTATTCTTAAATTGGTTGAACTAAAGGACCATGTAGCTCACTTGCTTTTCTATGAAGCTTAAATTTTAGATTGCTATATACCAATTTCTTTAACATTTTTAAGCCTATTTATACACACACAAACACACACACAGATATATACATATACACACCCACTACACTGTATATACAGTATATATAAATATGTGTATATGTATTGTGGAAGATCAGCCTTGACACAGACAGACACCAGGACAGACAAGTCCCAAAATACACACGTTTATTTTTCACAGTCCTTGGCACAACACACAGTGCCCAAACCAGTAACAATAATGCTCACTCCTTTCTTCTTTTCTCTCAGTCCTCTCTTTCTCTTTCCTGCCACCTCCACTCCTCTCCCACAGGCTCTGTCCTCAACCTATATAAATACTATACTATACTGCTATATATATAGTGATAAAAATTAGGCAGCAGACAGAAAAAGGTTTGGGTATGGCCACCTTGCATACTGAAGAAGATGGATTCTGGGTACTGAAAATGACATCATCAGGGTTTGCCGGAAGTGATGTCAACAGTGGGTGGACTGGTTGTGATGTCATTGAGAGGCAGTGTCTTTGCTGAACTGCAGAGGAACAAGTGGAGAGAGGATCAGGTGAGAGTGCCAACCACTGGTGTGTCTGACAAAGAACACTATTTGAGCCTGCAAACTGTCCCCCATGTGGATGTGTGTGACACGGTACCCTATCAGCCCAGACTCATTGGGTCAGGCAGCCCAAACCTGAGATGTTTTCAACCTGAGAAAGAGCATCAGCTTTGGCCTGGAGAGAATCCCGATGATAAAGGACAGAAAACATAAGGCTGGAGGTCTAAAAACCAATGAGTGACACACGGGTTAGACTCCTTGTGTAGTGTCATCCACTGCAGAGCGACATGATCAATGACCAGGGTAAACTCACGGCTCAAGAGGTAGTACCTCAGCTGTGTTACTGCCAATTTGATCACCAAGGCCTCCTGTTCCACCGCCGCATACCTGGTTTCCCAGTCCAGCAGTGTCCGGCTCAGGAACATGACAGGGTATTCAACGCCAACAGCACTTTGGTTTAGCACGGCAACAAGTCCTGTGTTCGAAACGTCAGTCTGTAGGATAAAAGGCAGAGAAAAGTTAGGAGTCATTAGAACAGGTGCCGATGTAAGCGTCTGCTTTACTATCCCATACCACGTTCTGAGGGACCTGTTTCTTTGTTAAATCAGTCAAGGGCAACACTCTCTCAGAGAACCAGGATACAAACCGGCAGTAGTATCCAGCCAGACCAAGAAAGGATCGGACCTGCCGCTTGGTTTTGGCAGGGGGCCACTTCAATATGGCATCTAGTTTGGAACACTTTGGTTTGACTGAACCACCACCTGCTAAGTAGACTTTAAAACTTTTGTAAAAACAATACTGTACTTGTCCTTTATTTCCGGCCCCATGCATGGTAAAATCTCTTTCTCGCAGGACGTATAATGCTGCTCGCGTTGCGAAGTGGGGGCGGCTGAACGCACGCTAAGGAGAAGCAGTCGGATCATCTGCTGGCTTGTTGCTGCTGCTGCTGGCACGCTGCGTGTTCTGCTTGTCGCGCTGCACGTCGATCATTTAAAAGCCTGTACAGCAGCTGTCCTTTTGCCACTTCATGTCTCTGTCCCTCTTGTTGTAAAGGGGCGGGGATTGGGGGTGGCTGAATGCACGCTAAGGAGAAGCGGTTGGAATCATCTGCAGGCTTGCTGCTGCTGGCGAGCTGCGTGTTCTGCTTGTCGCTTGTCACTGTTTTAAGAGCTGGGAGCACATGAAGTGTGTCTGCCAATGCATTCCAACAACTGTTAGGTTAGATGTCCGTGAACTTGTTTTAAATGTTGTCTCACTGCCTTGTCTCGCGTGACGTTAAAGTGTCTCTTGTGGGATGTCAAATTGTCTTCCGAGAAGATCACGTCTCGTCTCCCTAGTCTCGCTCCCAAGATTTTTTTTATAATAGACATATATATATATATATATATATATATATATATATATATATATATATATATATATATATATATATATATATATATATATATATATATATACATATAATTAGGGTGATGCACTAAGAGTTGCAAAGAGTTGATGTCTGTACAATCATTTCTCCACAAGTCTTAGTGTTGTCTGTTAGGTATAGTTTGCTTACCAGTAAAATAAATTTCAACCGAATTGTGAAACTTTTGAGGTCCACTCCATTCTAAAACACATTATTTGTATTGTTACTACGTACGTACTCTTGAGTGGGATTCTTAAATGTCTAAGTGATTAGTAAACAATAAAAAAATTTTAAAAAATGAGACATATAACATTCTACTAATAAGATGGAGTTCCCACAACATTCTAGTAATAAGGGAAAGTTTCCAAAACTATTTAGTATTAAGTAGGAGTTTCCAGATCATTCTAATAGTAAGTGGGAGTTTCTGTTTTAGCCCTTTCTGAGTGTCAGCAGAAACAAAGAAAAAGCTGATGCAAAGTCTGCAGCTGCCACCATTACCAGGCATTCTTTACCATCTTAAGCTGACAGATGAATATGAACATCTGAAGCTGGAAGATCTGGTAACACAAACAACAACATGATTCTTTGAAGTCCTTATGGAAAAATGCAAAGAAAAGGTCTTAGTTGTTTCTAAAGAAATCACCAAAACAATGGCCAGATGATCCAGTCTTCAGTGAACTTTGTGTTTTTCTTCGACTGGTTGCAAACAGGTCAGGTCAGATTCAGGTCAGGTTGGGGAGCATGCACTGGTACAGCGTGTTGCCGCACCCACCACACGATGAAACAGCTCAGGGTCCTGGTTGGCAACCCCCCAGGCAGACACTCTGTCCAGTCCCACCCTCCGGAAATTACCCTCTATCTGCCTCAGCCAAGTGTTACATGGGCGTCCCCTTGGCCTGGTCCAGCCACTCGGATCCTCAACAATGAGGATCCTGCAAGCCGGATAACCCTTGGGGAATCGTGCCACATGTCCATAGTGCTGTAACTGATGCTCCCTCACAATGCAGGTAATGTGCCTCATTTAGGACTACATGAGGAACCGCTCATTCGACACAAAGTCAAACCAGCGGCACCCAAGGATTCTCCGAAGAGACACAGTACCAAAGGAGTCTGTTCTTCATCTCAGGTCACTGGATAGCGTCCAGAGTAGACACACAAAAGTCTACTTCCTCTTTGCCTTCATAGGCTTTTACCTTGCTGTCTGAGGACAGCAAATATGAAAGTATCCAATATGTATTTCCATACTTCCCTGTTGTTTGTAAATCATGTTATATTCTTGGCCAAGTGTAGAGTCAATTGTTCCATTATCCTAGCAATCACACAGAAAAGGTGGTGATTTAAAGTTCAATATATATCATCTCACTTGTGATCATAGTATATGAGTATAATGACCAAAATAAAAAAGATTGTGAGTGCAGTTCAATGAAATAGATAGATAGATAGATAGATAGATAGATAGATAGATAGATAGATAGATAGATAGATAGATAGATAGATAGATAGATAGATAGATAGATAGATAGATAGATAGATACTTTATTAATCCCAGGGGGAAATTTACATACAAATGACACTCCTGCACAATGTTACTGGGCCCATTCTTTCTGATATGAAAAAATTTTGGCAATACAGGAGGATCTCAAAGTACAGCTGCTGCTTCTCTGAATTAAAAGGAGTTTCTTAGAGGTGCTTGTTCATCTATAAGGTTGCCACCAGGCACCTCCCACTACCTGACATGGCCTACTGGGACAATACCTATGAACAGACCCACTGCAGTGTTTAATATGTGGGTTATATAATCAGATGTTATATAAATTTAAGCACATTAGGCATCCAGAGAAGGTGTTGCCACTGCGCATAAATGTTTGCTGTTTTTGATTACATAACCAAATATTTATCACCAGTCTGGAAATTACGGGTGTAATTTATTTTTTTGCTTTGACAAGATGAGTTAGTTTTTTCTTTAAATTTGGGCTTCAAAATGGAGATTATGTCTTAAAGTGTAACTAGTAATGATTCTTAAGCACTATGTGAAGCTCAAGCCTTGAAACACAGATCTGTGCTGAGGTGCAAACTACAGGTGATTACAGTTAAGAGTGTAGTAACAAGCAATAAAAATACAATGCAAAATGTCACTTTTAACGTTGACAGAAAATGAGAGCTACTTGAAAGCAACAGTTAAATCATATAAGTATAAAAAAATATACACAAGCTTAGCTAGTATGTAAAACATAATAACATTCTCATCTAAAAATTATGCCACCATTATGCATTATTAGAAAATTGCATTTTTTATATACTGCACATTACTGCATGGCTCAAAGCACTGAATAGACCACTAAATAAGTAGCCAATAACCAATAAAAAGATAAAAAAGGTGTAAAACACATGTGTGGAGAACAAAATAATACAACACATTAATTTCTTCAAATGCGCTATTTCTGAGTCAGAATCTCGGGATGCGACCAAAGCTTATCCCGGTAATGTCACACACAACACAAAAGCCAACCTCAGATGAGGTGCCATTCCCTCACAGGACCCGCTCACGCATGCACCCACACTTGCATGTAGGATCAATTAACAGTTGCCACTTGCAGATTATGGGGATATGGGTGGAAAACAAACTTACCAATCAACATTGTCATGTTTTACTAATTTGCTGGAATCCTATGAGGAAGCAACAAAGGGATATGATCAGAGTGATGTATATGATATTATTTATCTTAATTTTCAGAAAGAATTTGTTAAGGTATTACATGAGAGATTGGGCATCAAACTCAAAGAAGTGGAAGTTCAAGGTGTAGTGTGTAGATGGATGCTGAATTGGCTCAAACAGGAAAGAGTTATAATAATAATAATAATACATTTTGTTTACATAGCACTTTTCCCATGCTTAAGACACTTCATTGAGTTTCAGAAAGGAACAACAGGTATATGTAACATTGGATACAAATGTTTCCTGAATAGAACACCAAAACAGATAGATGCAGGATACATAGAGCATTAAATAGAATAAAAGTCAATAAAGCAGAGTAAAATACTAAATTAAATATTAAAAGAAAACCTAGCAGATAACATCACTTTTGATATAACACACACACAAATTACACTGAGCATCTCGACAGTGTGGGGGCAGAATGTCAGGTTAAGTTAAACACCTTCCTGAACAGATGAGTTTTAAGTTGAAAGAATGAATGGAGTCATCTAATCTAATTAATTTCGGGTGGTCATTCCAAAGTCTGGGTGCTATACAGCAGAAGGCCCTGTCACCCATAGAGTGCAGGTTAGTGTGGGGTACAACAAGATTGCCAGAATCAGAGGAGCCCAGTGAGCCAACAGGAGGGTAATGATGGAGAAGGTCACTGATGTAGACTGGTGCAAGGCCATTTAAAGCTTTGTAGGTTAATAATAGAATTTTATACTCAATCCTGTAAGACACTGGGAGCCAGTGAAGGAGAAGCAGGGTGGGTTCATGTTAGGACTCTTGCAGCAGAATTTTGAATCAACTGGATCTATGATATAAGATTAGAAATGGCACCTGCCAGTAGGGAGTTACAATAATCAGTGTGGGATGTGATAAAAGCATGGCCAAGTTTCTCAGCATTAGAAAAGGAAAGGAATGAGTGAACACAGAATATGTTACAGAGGTGAAAGTAAGAAAGTTTCTTAATGTGGTTTATGTGGGCAGAATAAGAAAAGTAGGAATCAAAAATGACACCAAGATTCCTTGCATCAGAATAAGGTCTAATGAGATCACTGTCAAAAGTGACTGAGAAGGAGCTAATTTTCTTAAGTTGCGCTTTAGTGCCAATTTGCAGTTCACTTTTAATTTTAAAGAGTTCTGCTCCATGCAGGTTTTAATTTCACTGAGGCAGGTTGTGAGCTGATAAAGCCCTGATGAGGTTTTACTTTTAACATTGAAATAGAGTTGAGTATCATCAGCATAAAAATGACAACTCAGTCCAAACTATGAATTATATGGCCAAGGGGAAGCAGAGGGCTGAGGACAGAGCCCTGTGTGACTGACGTTGAGCTGGATCTGCTGTTGCCAAGACTAACAAACTCTTGACAATGCCAGAGATACCCAGCATGGTCTCCATTCTGGACAATAGAATGTCATTTCTGACAGTGTCAAATGCTGCACTAAGATCTAACAAAAGTAATATGCTGGTTTGTCGTGAGTCTGATGCCATAAACAAATCATTAGCTACCCGAAACAGAGCAGTTTCACAGCTGTGCTGCGCCCTGAAACCAGACTGAAAGGGTTCCATCAAATTATTAGAAATTAAGTAATTGGTGAGTTGGGAGGCTACAACATGCTGAAGAACTTTTAACAGAAAAGGTAAGTGAGAAATGGTCCAAAAATTGTTAAGATTGTCACCATAAAAGACCAGACTTTTATAACATTTGGGTTACAGAAGCAATTTTAAAAATGTCTGGCACAAAGCCAGTGTCAAAGGATGTATTTATTATTGTTGTAACAGTCAGGATTGTGGCATGAAGGCATGATTTAAGAAGTGTGGTGGGGATGGGATCCAGTACACAGGTAGGGGGCCTCATCTTACAAAGCATGTCATTAACAAAAGCTGGATGGAGTAGGAAGAAAGGGAAAGATATAAATGGATGATGGAATTATGTTAGTTGAATTATTTAGATCTTTAATTTTATTGTAGAAAAAGTGTAGGAATTTTTCACAGTGCTAAGTAGAGGAGGTAATTGGGTCAGATGCAGGTTGAAGTAGTTTATTAACTACAGAGACCAGTGCCCTTGGGTTATCATGACCACTTCCAATTATTCTGCTATAATGTGTGTTCTTGCCTGCAGTTAGTGCATCCCTGTAAGCCCTCTGATGGTCAGAGAAAGCCTGGGTATGCCCGGTGAGGCCAGTCTTATGTGACATTCTCTCAAGTCCTCAGCCAGCTGCTTTCATAGACCATAACTCTGAATTGTACCGTGGATCTGAGCGCTTAAATGAAGCATCCTTATGCTTTAAAGGAGTTGTTTTATCAAGTGCTGAAAGAAGAGCAAAGAGTTATGATGGTGCGGGGAACCTTATCAGAACTGGGTGATGATAACAGTGGAGACCTTCAAGGTCAGTGCTATTTTTAATATACAGTATTTAAATGATGTGGATAGCAATATCAATAACAAGCTGATTAAATCTGCAGATGATGCCAGGCTAGGTGAATTGAAAGATAATGGAATCCATTGAATCATTACAGAGGGACATGGCCAGCATACAGGTTTAGGCAGATTTGTGGCCGATTACATTTAATGTAAATAAATGTAACATATAGGAAGTAAAAAAGTTTGATTTGAATACACAGTGGGTGGTGTGACATGGTGTTATTTTGGAGGAATTAGGTGTTAGGATTGGTGAGCGTTGTTAAACTAAATGACCTGTCCTCTTTCTCTAATGTTCTAATATTCTAATAGCATGAGGACAATGTGCAATCTGCATATAGATAGCACCAGGACAGTGGATCTGTGAGGCAGCAGAATAAGATAAGATGATGAATTTGTTTTCAAATATCAAAACGCCTTTTAATAGTTTGTTTTTTTTTTGCTTTTTTTACATTAAATACAAATTTCTCAATATTTCTTAAAACGTTATTAGTTATTTTTTTACATATAGAATACATATTTATATGCGTTCATGCGTATATTCATTTACTTTAAAATTTTTTCGTTACAAAGCTTACAGTACTTATCAATACCTCACAATGAGTTATGCATTTTATTTGACAACGGCATGAGAAATGTTTCAATTTAGGTCTGTGCCGTTTATGGGGCTCTTCAAATATAGAGCACCTTTGGGGTACAGGGTAGGCCCGAGACGGGGCGAGCACTCTCTCGTCGGTCGCTATCTCGCCGCACCGCATGTCCCTTGACTCGAGTAATTAGTGTGGATTGGCACCACCTGCCGCAATAATCACACAAAAATCAGTTTGTAGCAACACGCGTTTTGTTCGACATCTCTCTGTACGCGGGGAGAAGTTTTGTCATTATTTTACGGATAATGTACATCTAAAACTCTTTCATTAAGATGCAGAAAAGCTGGAAAAAGTACTTTCTTCAGAAGCCACCGAGTGAGGTAACCATGGACGAGTACCTCGCCAGTTTGGGGTTGTATCGAAAAATTACAGCTCGGGACGCCTCATGTCTGTTCCGAGCTGTGTCCGAACAGGTGAGAAGCGAAGAAATGGTTGAGATTTAAATGAATACTCCAAAAAGGAGTTTTGTCTGTTTTAATATTTTCAACTGTTTGGTAACCCAGACCTGGCTAGTTCGGCGCAAAGTTGCGAACCCTTTGGGGTCTGCGCCAGTGCGTTTGCCAGAATTTCGGGTTACCAAATACTGCACAAGAAGACCACGGCACCGCGCCTTGTGTCATTCGAGGTTGTGATGTATCTCTGAGAAGTACACTAAGTGGAGTTGAAAAGAGCGCCCTGCATTAACACGTGTACTGTATACAAAGTAACGAGGTTACAACTCTCAGGGTAGACATTTTTTCGCTTTATTCCCCCAGCTATACTACTCTCAGAACTACTACGAGCGCATCCGAAAAGCCTGTGTCATGTTCATGAGGGCCAACCGGTGCAACTTTGAGCCGGTAAGTTACGACTTTTTGTTAAGCCCTTTGATGTATAACGTATTTATTTTAGTTTGTTTTTCATTGGACGGATATTTTTTGGTATTCCAAATTGTATTTTTGTGATAATGCGCTCTATTCTTTGTTTTTTTTATTACTTGCAGAATAAAAATAAATTATTTAATAGTGTAATTATATGTCATATGTTAGGATAAAAATATATAAACTGACGTGTATATAATTGGAGGCGGATTTATTGGTACGCGTAGGTGCCCCCACGACAGAGGGCCCAGCTCCAAATTAATAAAATGACGTAGTTTTGTAAGATTTACTAACTGACTGGTCGATAGTGTCCGATATTTTGAAAATTGATTTTAGGTTTGCACACTCGAACGTCATTTTGCGGATGTATTCACTGTGGTGAATTTCTTTCTGACTAATGGTCAGCGCGTGGCCATTCAGGAATACACCTTTTTCTGTCCGTAGATGTAAACTTTTGCCTTGCAGTAAGCTCTTATTCAGAGATGTTATTAACCCTTTTAATCGAAAGTGTAATATGAAACGTAAATCTTGATCGGGAAGTGGAAAAAACGGAGCAAGGGAGAGCCAAAGTATATTGAAACAACTTTTTTGACGAGGTTGAAGATGGCTACTTACCTGCAGCTCCTAATTCTGACACTCTTGGTGCAAACTTTGGGAAGCTGCAGTTGCCCCAGGGGGAAAAAAAAAACCTCAACGTGTGTACCTGGATCAAAAGAACAGTCACTGTGATGATTAAATGGCACTGTAAAGGGTTAAAAAGCATTGGGCCATCCCAGTTGTCACAGATGTCTTTGTTAAGTTTCAGTTGAGTTTTACTCAGCCCAACATGGGTACCTTGTCTAATGTTTATACCGTCATTACTACAGTCTACTTCTATATCACACAAAACCCGTGATGGGTCGTTTACCCGCATGCACACAAAGAATCAAACTACTGTACTTCGGTTCCGTACATAACAACATTTAGCAAGTACAGATATGCATTGCAAAAATGTACTTTTTGACAATTCACTCGACAGTTTTGTGTTAAAAATTGGTAAGAAACAAGCACTCCATATAGTTCATATGTGTAACTACACCTCAAGAAATAGAATAACAACGTTTAAAAATGTATAAATGTGGAACTGTAAAAAAACTATTAATGGTTAAAAATGATTCAAAACAAATGCAAGTATATTTACATTTTAAGCAGTGTTCAGCTTCCAATATCAATTGTTTCAAAGTGCTAAATTTTGATGAATTATTGTTGTATTACTAGACTCGCAATAATACTGGATTACAAAACAGAATATCCGTACAAATATTGTATGTAATACAAAATAGTGTTAAACCCATGACTTCTCAAATTTCTGGTTCTCATTCAGTTTTTCCTCGTATTCCAAAATTATAAAAAAAATGTAACGTTAAACTCTTTTCTATATTTATAATTAATGGATATACAGTATAACTAACAAGATTATAAGTTGTATATCTGTTTTATATTTAGTTAAAAGTAATGACTAGTAAGCCAATAAAAGCAGCTTAGCCAAATGCTCAGTTTAAAGAGAATTTGTTTACAGCATTTTCCTGTTCCACACTAAAGACAAATGTTTCTGTTCAACCAATAAACAAATATTAATGCAACAGTTTACAACAAGCTTTTTGAGTTATCTCAACATCTATAAAATTAAGTAGATTCTACTAATTGAAGTGAGTTATGTGAATTAGCTTTTCCTTAACATTTGAAAGTATTTTAAACTCTGTGTTCTTAATAACTAGGAACATAAACACAAATTTTTAAGTTGGTTGAATAAAATACCTTTACTTACTCTGAACCAACTTTTTTAAGTGTCATCTATCCATTTTATAAACACTTTCATCTGGAGCAGAGTTGTGGGGCAGTCTAAGCCTATCCAAGCAAGCAGGGGTGCAGGCAGGAGCAGTCCCTCTGGACAGGGAACTAGCCTATTGCAGGGTGAACACACATGGGACAGTTTAGCATTGCCACTTTACTTAAGGACAGTGGGGAAGAAACCCACACATACACAGCTAGAACATGCAAAGTCCATCACCATACTTAATTGCCACCACCATATTATTTTAAGTTGACATTTAACATATTTACATTTTTCAAAATAGGTTTATCTCCTTTGTTAGCATTTTCAAGTTAAATTGTGCCATTACCATAAATCATCTGTTCTATCACAAACATAGGCATTTATACAGACAGTCTTGTTTAGTGGGCAGATAACATGTCTACACAAGTTCATAGTATGTTAAGTGTATGGGAACTTCTTTTGCAAATGAAGGTGGAAAAAAAATTGCATCTCCCAACCAACTTAAGTTACCACAACAATTTTTTGTCCTTTTTATACTGAATTAATGAAATGGAGTTCAGATATAGTAAGTTGAAGTAATTATTATTATTACGAGGTTATTAAAACTTATTAAATAATGTTTGCAATTCAGAAAGTTTTACTAAAACATTATATTTGAGTTTCTACCTTGCAATCAGGCCTTTAAGTATTGGCTAAAGATCCCCAAAATTATTTTTCACAGTGAAATGGAACAGTGGTCTACAATTTTGTCAGGTGAATGATTGATTGGAATCTATTATCCATCAATTGAGATATTGTTCTATGTAATGGTAATGTGTTGGGTTACGGTGTTCTTTTAGGTCTGTTTTTAAATTTTTTATGTATAAAATAGGGTTCCCATTAAGGCCTTAGTATAGAGCCCTGTGACTTGGTAATCTGCCATTGTTAATGTCAATTTATGCATCTCTGGATTGCGACAGCCAATCAGTATTAAGAGCATGGCTGAGTAAATTTCAAAATATCTTTTTCTGTGCAGCTACAATCTTTATAACCAGAATTAATTAAATTGGCCTCAGGTAGAAATAATAACATGCACTTATTGAGTTACACGTTGACTTTCTGCACCAGGGAATAATTGAAAAATTTGGATGTGAGCGTCGGTAGGCTTTGCACCCTAGGAACCAAGTTACCCGAACTGTTCTATAACATTTCAGTAATTATCCTATTACATTTCAGTAATTAAATACTGATCTTTCTGATCATAAAATAGGTAATTATGGCAACAATTGACGAGAATTCATAATTAATTGTAGAATTACGGTATTTCAGGATTCCCCTAGAGTGCCTCTAATCTCTTGCATGATTTGGCTCAAAAACTAATCGGCACTTCATCCTCTCACAACAGGCTTAAGTTTCAAGTTTGGTATTTTTCCATCCAGCCAATTTAGCTCTTTTACCATCCTCAAGAAACTGTGACACACAGACACATCATCGAGATATCCGATGTTTGTTTTCAGGGGATCCTAAAATTTCGAGATCTGTTGCAATCCAGAGATCAAAACTTTTGACGAACCTAAAACTTTTGCTCCTCCCTCATAGATGATAGGTTATGATGGGGGAGGGTGCAAAGCAAAACTAATGCAACATACCATTCTCAAACCTGATTGTGAGGGGCACAAGGTAAAGCACAGCTCACAGATGACTGGGTGTGTGATTCACACCCACAGACGTGCATCCATGATGCAGCAGTAGTCTAAATTGCTGTTTTTCCTGTATCACTAAGCTCTTTGGATGAGGCGTGAAAAGATGAATATAGGGAATGAAAAGGAAGATGCATATGTTTATTTCTGTGAATGTTCAGTTTATTACATTTCAATTGCTGGTGGGGATGAAGTGAACACAGGTTGGTAGCAGTCTTCCTCAATTAACAAAACGGAGTGGAAATTCTGAGATTAACAGAGAACTGTTTGACCAAGGAACTGAAGTATTCTGTTGGAAATGGAGAAGCAGAGTAGTATTTATGCAAAATAACAAGGTAATCTTAAACATATGGTAGAATAAGCACTTGTTTGTGCACAGAAGCTTAGCCTAAAATACAACCATTCATCTATAAGTTTTTTTCTAGAAGAAATAAGGAAATGGGTGTTTTTTTTCTTCTACTATTTGTTGTAAACATGCAGTAGAAATACTTTGTAAAAGTGGAAACTTTGCTACTTCAAATTGGACATGTTTGGTAAGGTGTAGGATTTTAGTTTGCCTTATTGCTCCATTGTTTCCAATTGTAATTGGTTGGGCAGAGATATACTTTTATGAAGTACACTCACTTAGCAAAACAAGTTTCTCAAGGGGAAAAAAACTGAATGACACAGTAGTGTAAATCTTTTAAAACAATTTTTTTAATGTTGATGCTGGGTGGCAATTTTTATATGGATGTGGGCTAATTAATATAAATAAAACGGAAAAGCTTTAATGATCTTGGATGATATCTTTATTTCTGTGCTCCAAAGTTAGGTGGACTTCTAGGTGCTGCTTGTTGCATTTAATGTTTACCCATAAGAGTTGTAAATGTGTAGAGCAAGTTATTTAGCTTGAAGAACTATTAAACATGACCTAGCCTTTGAAAAATCAACAGTTCAGAGTTTTTAAACCTCTACAGTGCAAGAATTCACACTTCCAACAAAATATTCAAATTTCTACTCTGAGGTTGATAAAATGTATTAAGATGAGCAATGTTTATAATGTGCAGTGTTAAGAGAAACAGAAACCTTAAAGGAACATACTTTAATATTTCGTTTTTTTTTTTTTTTTTTTTTTTTCTTTTTACTGATTGGACATGGCTGTGTCTTCAGTTGCCTCATATTATTCCTTCCTATAACAGTAGAATATACTTGGATGCTTACAGAAACCTCTTAAAACATGTTTAGGCAATGAACCAACAAGTGGTATCAGTAGCATTTCCAGTTCACCTAACCTACACGTGTCCCTGGACTGTGGGTGAAACCCACAGATACACAGGGAGAACGTGCAAAGTCCATGCATGGAACACCCAGGACTCCGATCCCTATCTTTCTGATTTTTTTTTTTTTTTAATTCAAATTGATGTATGTGATGTTTGAACCTGAAAATCATGTTTATTTTAACCAAATTGTACAGTAAGACAGTTGAGCAGACACTTTAGTTTGATCAGTTGGTCACTTATAGCTAAATGATTGATGCAAAAAATGTGATGAGTGGCCCTTCTCTTACAAATGAGCTGGTTCCAAAGTCGGCTGTCTGGAATTAGCTTGAATATGAAAGATCTGATGTTGAACAAACTAGTAAAATGCAAAAGTTTGCAAAAAGGCAATAGCAGTTAAAAGTGGCAGCTCATCCAGTTTATTTCAGAACTTAAAACAGAAACCTCAGAATGTAACCAGTGCCAGAAAACATGGGAGGAAAATAAAACCTGTCCTTAACCGACTGCTTCAATGTACTGTATTTTCTACCCTGCATCAGCATGCATCGTACAATGTGCGCTCCCCATTATATAGCCAGTTAGACAGTGTGATAACATTAAGAGCAGAGACTGCATTTCTGGAAGAAAATGCCACTTTACCCTACAACAATGGCCAGGCTACAGTGGGAGAGAAGCACAAGAACATTGTCTGAAACGGTCTGGTTGGAGTGACTCCTCTATACATTTACATTTAGCTGCAGTCAAACATTTTTTTTCCTTCCTTTCTGTGGGGGGGAAAGGGAGGTATTTTCTGTAAAAAAAAAAAAAAAATGCAATCTCTTTTGCAATTTAATTTTCAAAGTCAACGTGCAAGAATGTTGCAAAAATTTAAAGGACAATGAATAGAACAGCATTTGCAATTTAATTTCCAGACTGAACAGCAATGAAGCTGCTTAAAATGCAGATAAGCACTGGCGCCACCTGTTGCTCAGTGTATTTTCATTTTCTCAGCATGCAAATAGTGTGGGTCAATGGGTGGAACTTTGCACCTCTATTTGCAAATGTAAAAACAAATTACAAAAAAAAAAAAAACAACTCCAGAAAAGTTTGCACAGAAAGTTATTGTGCACCTTGTCTTTATTGACAGCACAAATGTAATATTTAGATATATCTGGAATCATTAACTTATGTTAAAAAAAGTGCAAAACAATAAAACCCCAATCGCCCAGTCCTTGCTGCCAGTGTCATGAAATTGTTCATCAGATGGGTGAAGGTCACACACTTTTTTCACTGTTTTTCCTCCTGCAGAACTATGAAGAGCCAAAGCACATCTCTAAAGTAATTGCTGGTTGGCAGAAATTAACCTTGAATCACATTAAAGTCCTTTTCAGGGTGCAGCCTTGTGCATACCTCTGCACAGACCAGTTTTTACAGTTTTGAATTACCCTTATTTAATTGTCGTGGATGTGGTAGAAAACTAGAGTAGCTGTAAAGAACCTATATGGAAAGGCTACATCTGGGTAAAGTCCTCCCATAATTTGTGGTCTATTATGAATACAGTTCGCTGTGGATCAATATTGCTTATTATTGTGATGTTCCCACATTTTGTGTATATGCATTGTAAAGCTGGAGCTGATGTTTCTGTACAACACTAAAGGGATCATAGTTTCCACCAAGTCCATACGATCTGCATATTAACTGGTCTGGTATGAGTGAGTGGTAGTGTTTTTGTGTCTAATGATTTGGTGTCCTTTGGTTCATCACCTTGCTATGTATTTCTTGAATAGGCTCTAACCACCTTCAACCATTTGGATCATCCTGTCCAAAAAAAAAAAAAAAAAAAAGGATGGATGGTTACAATTCTTGGCAATGACTGCAATATTGTTTCCAACCTCTGACTGAAATAGAAGCTTCAATGTAGAGCACTTAATAACTTTGTTTCAAAATGAAGCTAAAATAGCCATTTCAATAGGTACTCTCCTGAAAACATTTTTTATTTTCTCCTAGTTTGTAGAAGGATCCTTTGAGAAATACTTGGAGCGGTTACAAGACCCAACGGTACAATATTTATTTGTCTTTAAATGTATATCCTTTGAAGATGTTCTTTTTGTATGTGTTTAATTTTTGCTGACTTCTCTTTCAGGAAACAGCTGGTCAGGTGGAAATTAAGGCTCTTTCTCTTTTGTATAAGTAAGTTTTAAGTATTTTCATTTGCTAAGTCCTGGCAGAGAGAAATGTGATTCACCCACATTTCTGGAATTTTAGTTATATTTAGCTGACTTTAAACAGCAGTTTGACAGTTTTATATAAAAACTTTAATCCATATATATAGATATTCTATGCTGTAGTTTTCAGCTTAATGTTACTGTATATTAAGCATTTACAGTATGCTACCAGCAGAAGTGCCACATTCTGTCAAATACAATGCAGAAGCTATGTTAACATGGAGATGCTAACTACAACACTTTTAAAGTCTAGTTTCAATGGTAGAGAAGAGAACTACCAGAGTGACATGAAATTTAGAGAAGATACATTTCTGCGACTTAGTAATCTTAAAGGCCTAGCTATAAAATCCCTGAGTGGTTGTCCTTTATTCTGATGGTATTTTGTGAAGGATTACTTTTTTAGCAGTTGAATGGGGATCATTATTTTTTTGCATATTGAACAGAATTTTAGGATTTTATGCACAAGGCTGGGAAAAAACTTCCCTTTTTTTTCAAGGAGGGGAAAAGCTTCTAAACATGCATTTTCTTTCAAATGCGAAAGAAATGCAAGTTTGCACCAACTACTAGAATTTATGTTAAGAAAATACGGGGTAGTGAAGTTTTGTGTAATAGGTTTTTACCTTGTGTCTTTCTGTAGGAGATGTTTTGTTATATATCGTCATCCAGGAAAGCCACCCACAGAAATATCTGAAAAAGATTTTAAAGAAAAGGTGAGGCATACTGTTATTTAAGTCCAATGTTTATTAGGCTCACTGTTAAAGTGATCTTGAAATAGACCTAAGCAACTGATTTTTGTTAGGCTTTATCTATTTATCTTGCACTGATCTTCCTTTGTCTTCTAAAGAAACTTAAATACTAGTTTGTATACACCAACTATTCAGCAATAGCAGCACAATTGCTGAACCTTTCTTTTGTCTTGACATTATGAAATAGTTTAAAAACGTGTGTATTACTAACATCTTGAAGTAGGGGGCAACTTCCTTGGCACATGCATTGCTGGTGCTTGTTGACCCTTAAAGCTTACATAATTAAAGTAATGATGATTGATTTAATATACTCAAAATTGTGAAACTTTTGATATTGCAGTTAATTCTGTAACATGTGCTTTATAGGTCAATATTCTGCTTTTTTGCTGGTGGTGTTTTGCTTGACTTCTCACTAAATGCATTTTATATAAAATGATCAATCTTAGCTATATGTTTGTTAGCAATAGGAATTGTATTGGCATATTTTAACCTCCCCAAAAACACTTTTTGTCAAATCTTGTAGGGGTCTATTTTTTTTTTCTTTGAAAACAGTTACTCTGTGACTCTGGTTTCCATAATCCAAGGACATTGTTAGGACACTCTTTAACAGTTTCAAGTGAAAGTGGATGGAAATTATTTATGGCTTCACTTTTTTGATAAAAGTAACAAATTTCCAGTTTGGATGACTTGCCAAGTGTAATTGCTGAGAACCTGTTTATCTTCCACTTACACCTGTAAGTTTGGTTGATGCCATGTGTGAAAGGTGCTGTCTGTAAACCTTACCCGGTCGGGTCACCCACTGTATGACCGAACAGGGGGAGACAAATTGCCAGGGCTTTGTCTCAACCTGGGTGTTAGATGGCAGCCACGGATCGCCACAGATTGCAGCATCATCACTGATTTCCACAGAGCATCATGGGAATTGAAGTTTATTGGCAAAGCCCTGTGCTAGTTGTCTTCCCTTGTCCTTTTTGGAATGTGTGTCTGTGATGAAATGTTTGTGGATGTTGTTACTTGAACTAATGCCCTGATTGTTTTAGTAGCTGGTTGTAATGAATTTGTAATTGCTCTTTTTTTTTTTTTTTTTTTTTTTTTTTTTTGTACCTACACAAGCTTTTAATTTTCAAAATTTTAAGACAAAACAAACGTCTTGAATGTTAAGATAGTCTGACGTGTGCCAGCTGGGGAACTCTGCAGACCACCTCATTTAACATCCAGAAAGCAGGGCTGTACCCTGTTGATAAAAGAAGGGCACAGCCACAGGCTGTAAGCAATAAAGGCACAGTAACTACTGATCCAAGCCCTTCTGGTTAACAATGTTGCACAGGGCAAGTTGTATAGTCGGTGGGAGGTTAAAAGTTTTATACCTCCATTTATCTAGCAACCCTAGTTGATGGCTGTCCCTTTTGGGCCCATAGAGGTTTTACCTTGCACATTGTATGACCTTTTTTTAAACAAAGGAGTTATGTCATCTGCACATGACAACTGACAAGGACAACACGTTAATTTTCATCTTGTGAAGGACCTCTGGATCTTTATTTTCAGGTTTGTACATGGTCATGGTGCTTCAGTTTTAAAACACAGATATGGTTTGCTCTGTTTGGTATATTAGCATTACGAGGCTGTTTCAGGATGTTCAAAAAAACTGTAGTCCTGTTCATTAAACTACCAGCGGAACTTTTTCTGCTTTTCTTTTGTTTAGATGCATGTAGCACTTCTCATGTAGTAATGTCTCCTCCTGTTTCGTTAGGCGGCACTTTCCTGGATGGAGTTTTAATTCGCTGCATAGAATTTTTGTACTACTTGTAATGCTTCCCAATCACCTTTTGTTTCCATAAACCAGATGTTTTAAGTCATTTATATTGATATGAGTAGTGTATTGATCCTACAGCTAAAACATGAGATCCATTCATGCCTCTAAAGGCATGATCTGGGGCTGCCAGTGGCATCAGCCAGAAGAAAAGTATGTCTTGGATATGGGTTTGGATATAAGGGCCAACTTTCAGGAACCACTCTTTCAATATAATGGAGAGTGCCATGCTGACCTGTTACCAGATTCATAGGTAAACTATTCATTACCTATATCATTGTGATCCTCAGTGAGATCTGTTTTACAGTAGTTGTCTTTCACTTGCAGAAATACATTTCTTTAGAAATGAACTGCTGCACAGGAACAGACTAGAAGATATCCAAGTGACGTGGCATTGTCTGGTGACTTGTAAATGTACTTTTCTTTAAAGAAAAAACAAATGGATTCCATCCAACATGCAGGATGAAAAATTTACATTTGAATGGCTGAAACAATTTATTCACAAAACATACTTAATATGTGCAAGATGATTTACAGAAATATCTCGAGCCGTTCACCATCATGTTCAACACATGTACCATATGTGGCAAATTGTCCATAAAACTTGTATATAAGTATATACATAGCAGTACCATAACATAATTTTGACTCGCCCTGTACATGTGAGAAATTCTCTTTAAATGCTTATGTCAGTTTACTAAATCCTAACAATATGTCTGCTACAGTAGCTCTTCCAGCTTAGTATTATCACTTGATAGTCCCAGAGCTCCTAAAATCTGTCACAACTGCTGGTTCAAAGATAAGATGAAGATAAATTACACCATTCAAAATGGCTTGGGAAAACAACTGAAAGTCATTGTCTTTTTACAGATCTCAGCTTTCTTAAAAGTTGAGGCTGTAAATCCAAACTGTAGTAATTTGAGCATGTAATAAATCATGATTTGTGGTCCTAAATTTGGAAAAGAAACTGCTGACAGTTGTGTATAAAGAGCAAAAAATTGTCTGGTTAATATTGCCGGCCAGGCTGCTGCTGCAAACTGCTGTATCTACCACCTAAAGTAACAATACAATATTTATTGACTGGCAAGCAATGCTCTGAGACGAGCATGAGGAAAACCTTTCCTTTTTTTGCTAATTTTCTTGGCAGATGCACAAATATTTGTTGCTTTGTTCAACTTTTTATGAAAATCTATTTAATAAAAAACAACTCACAACTAATTATGCATCTTCTGTAACAATTGCCACAGTTGTGCCACTCCCTTAAATCCTTTAATTCTCCAGAGTAACAGTAAGCTTTTAGTTATGAGCAGGTTTGTGTTTTTTTAATCTTAAATGTAATACTCAATTAATAGACCAAACCTTTTAGGTGACTTTCAGTTTTGTTTTCAGAAGCAAATAGTCCCCCAACATCTGCATTTGCTTTTCTGTACTGTGTGTGTGTGTGGGGGGGGGCGTTGTGTGTTTTTTGTAATTGTCCTCATTTCTACCTCATCATCACTGTTCATTTTGAGAGGTGTTGATGCATGGGTTTGTATATCACTTAAATTGAACATTAATGTAGAGACATCTTATTGTCCAAGATAGATTTTTAAAAACTATATCAGTTTATTAGTATAAAGATAATTCTGAGAGGGGTGGCACAGTGGGTAGCGCTGCTGCCTCGCAGTTGGGAGACCTGGGGACCCGGGTTCGCTTCCCGGGCCCTCCCTGCGTGGAGTTTGCATGTTCTCCCCGTGTCTGCGTGGGTTTCCTCCGGGCGCTCCGGTTTCCTCCCACAGTCCAAAGACATGCTGGTTAGGTGGATTGGCGATTCTAAATTGGCCCTAGTGTGTGCTTGGTGTGTGGGTGTGTTTGTGTGTGTCCTGCGGTGGGTTGGCACCCTGCCCGGGATTGGTTCCTGCCTTGTGCCCTGTGTTGGCTGGGATTGGCTCCAGCAGACCCCCGTGACCCTGTGTTCGGATTCAGTGAGTTGGAAAATGGATGGATGGATAATTCTGAGAGTGTTGGTACACTGAACAGATTTTATGTAGAAGATCCAGTAGCTTCTTACCTAAAACTTGAGTCGAACAAGAATGCTTAGTGTACTATAATATAAAATTGATATTTTAGACTAGTCCAATAATACTTCTTTTAATATTCAATAATCTTTTGACTTCCTAAGTTTTCTTAAGAGTTAAAAGCAAAGGAGAGCATTTTTCAGTTAAATTCTATCCTTGTCCTTGTGTGGCAAATCTCTAGTATCGCAATCTTTAGGGAATATGAAGAATATTAAGGAAGCAATAGTGACATGACTTCACACATTAGCTTGCTGCTCCTCCTAATGCTCTCTGAGATGCATCATTAACTTATTTTGATTTTAGGCGTGTATCCTTTTTAAAAGGTGATGTGTGTCATGGAACATGTGATACTTTGGAAGTATTTGAAATCATATTTGTTCAACCACGGACTCTGGATGTATTAAAACAATGCACTCTGAACGTTTACTTATGCAGTGTTGTTAGAATGTTATGAATGGTGGTGTTCTTAGTTGTACTTTTTTCTTTTAATCATTCCAGTACTACAAGAGCTGCAAGTCGGGTAACACAATAGATGCGGAATCTTCACTGTGATTATTAGAATGGTTATGTCTACTTGTTGAAGTAAAATCTAGTATAGTATACAGTCCGTATCCTTCACTAAAACTCCTCATATGTTAGTGTGGTAGCACACATTATTATCTACAACATAAATTGTATATTATTGTGTAACCATTTAATGTTAATAAATAAACCCATTAATAGGTCCCCTCCACACAGTCTCTGCAGTGAAGCATTCTCTCTTCACTTTTAAAAATTGTTTTCACAAGAGGCAGTCAGGCTAAAGATGGCTTAATTCACTTCATAAACATTTTTCCAAAATTTCTTAACTATATTTCATGCAATGTTCCAACTGTAGTTTGACACCAAGCTCGAAATTGAGCTCCGGTGCATCCTGCTTCCCCTGATCATCCTTGAGATGTTTCTGCAGCTTAATTGGAGTCCACCTGTGGTAAATTCAGTTGACTGGACATGATTTGGAAAGGCACACACCTGTCTATATAAGGTCCCACAGTTGACTGTTCATGTCAGAGCACAAACCAAGCATGAAGTCAAAGGAATTGTCTGTAGACCTCCGAGACAGGATTGTCTCGAGGCACATATCTGGGGAAGGTTACAGAAAAATTTCTGCTGCTTTGAAGGTCCCAATGAGCACAGTGGCCTCCATCATCCGTAAGTGGAAGAAGTTCGAAACCACCAGGACTCTTCCTAGAGCTGGCTGGCCATCTAAACTGAGTGATCGGAGGAGAAGGGCCTTAGTCTAGGAGGTGACCAAGAACCCGATGGTCACTCTGTCAGAGCTCCAGAGGTCCTCCGTGGAGAGAGGTGAACCTTCCAGAAGGAGAACCATCTCTGCATCAATCCACCAATCAGGCCTGTATGGTAGAGTGGCCAGATGGAAGCCACTCTTTAGTAAAAGGCACATGGCAGCCTGCCTGGAGTTTGCCAAAAGGCACTTGAAGGACTCTCAGACCATGAGAAAGAAAATTCTCTGGTCTGATAAGACAAAGATTGAACTCTTTGGTGTGAATGCCAGACGTCACGTTTGGAGGAAACCTGGTACCATCCCTACAGTGAAGCATGGTGGTGGCAGCATCATGCTGTGGGGATGTTTTTCAGCGGCAGGAACTGGGAGACTAGTCAGGATAAAGGGAAAGATGACTGCAGCAATGTACAGAGACATCCTGGATGAAAACCTGCTCCAGAGCGCTCTTGACCTCAGACTGAGGCGACGGTTCATCTTTCAGCAGGACAACGACCCTAAGCACACAGCCAAGATATCAAAGGAGTGGCTTCAGGACAACTCTGTGAATGTCCTTGAGTGGCCCAGCCAGAGCCCAGACTTGAATCCGATTGAACATCTCTGGAGAGATCTTAAAATGGCTGTGCACCGACACTTCCCATCCAACCTGATGGAGCTTGAGAGGTGCTGCAAAGAGGAATGGGCGAAACTGGCCAAGGATAGGAGTGCCAAGCTTGTGGCATCATATTCAACAAGACTTGAGGCTGTAATTGCTGACAAAGGTGCATCGACAAAGTATTGAGCAAAGGCTGTGAATACTTATGTACATGTGATTTCTCAGTTTTTTTATTTTTAATTTGCAAAAACCTCAAGTAAACGTTTTTCACGTTATCATTATGGGGTGTTGTGTGCAGAATTCTGAGGAAAAAATGAATTTAATCCATTTTGGAATAAGGCTGTAACATAAGAAAAGGTGGAAAAAGTGATGCGCTGTGAATACTTTCTGGATGCACTATAATATAATATGTATTTTATATGTACATTTTATATAAATAAAAAAGGGGTCATTGTCTATAGTAACCAGTGCGAGAGTGGGTGAAAAGTTACACTCCTAAAGCGGCTGTTTAAAAAAGAGAAAATCATAAATGGCCGTCCTAAAAGATTCAAGATTCTTTTTTACTAAGCAACTGGCTACTAGGTTTTTGCTTATCCAGTAACTAGATTTGGATTTTTTTTTTTTTTTTTTTACAGTTAGCTAGCACTGAGCTGTATCAATATATAGCAGTAGTGCAGAGTTTTCATTCCATCCTGTGAAGACGTATTTCTCAGTTTTCTTTTAAGTGAACATTAGTATTCTTGGAAATAAAGAAGGAAGTCTCATCTGTAAGGCCAATTTCAGAATGAATTTTATTTTGCTTCAGAAATTTGTGGTGGTTGGCTGTGTATTCAGACTTTATGGCAGTTAATTTACTTTTCTGGTTAAATAGTGACCTGTACAGATAGAAAGACTTGTCTGTTATTGTGCGAGTAAAACATGCATACCTTGCATTTATATGCATTTTATATGTAAGGTTTTGTTTTCTAAAACTAAATGGCTTAGTTTTTCATGTTGTATTTATCGTTCAAATTTTAAGTATTTGTTTTTTTATATCACTGCCTTATTTGTGAATTTTACAAATGTGACTTCATTTAGTGGTGTATTTAGTGTGTTGTATTTTAAACTTGTGTCCAAAAGAGAATTTTTTAATTGGTTACATAATATGGTGTCCATTTTCAAAACCGGTCTGAATGATATTTTGTAAAGGTGCAGGGTATGCTGCAGTGTATGCCAGCAAATTTAGGAGGGTACTATATTTCATCAAAGAAAACATTACACTTTAATAGTAACAAAATGGTTGCATCCCCATAATCCTCTTTCTATACTCCAAGTCTATACCCTATCAAATTTTTACCAAGGACATTTTGTTGGCCCATCTGGGCATTTTATTTGAACACTTGGGTTATTTTAATTTGTACAACTGTAATCTGTTGGAGTATATAAATGAATGAATGATGTTGCATGATGTGTTCTGTATACAGTCCAATATTGCAGTACCTGTGATATAAAAATTCAATATGAAAAACTTAATACAATCTAATTACAGAAAATGTGGGAGATGACGATGTTTTGAGTGGATATAGATGGAAATATGCAAAGAAAAGTTTTGTTCTGGATGGTTGTGCCACATTTATGATACCATTGTTGCTTTTCAGATTCTTCTTTGCTGTTCCAACAATGGTCACTATGATTGCGTGTATCCAAAGCAGTATCCTATAGATGCAGCTGTGTGCCAAGGTATTTAGTCTAAAGTTGATATTTTATGTTTTCATTTGTGCCTTACTCAAGTCAATAGAAATTTTAGTCAAACCAAATTGAATATTAATGAGTAGCTATATTTTTTGGCTTTGCCTAGGAAGTTTTCTGTTAATGAGATGCATCAGATGTACTTTTTTTTTATTTTTTTTTTTTTTTTTTATTTTGTAAACAATATTTGTAGAGTTGTTCTGTTTTTTTTTTTTTTTTTTTTTTTTTTTTTTTTTTTTTTAAACTTGTGGCTAATATTCGTGCACTCAAACCACTTATTATTGAACATGCTCCATACAATTGCCCATGAGTGAAACATTAGATCAACCCTTGTTATTCCTAGATACTTGGCTGTTGTTGATGGTCCTTGCAAAACTTTATTTTACAGGAAACTGTATGCTTTTTGAATTGAAACAGGTAATCAGTAGGTGTAATGTCAACTTGAATATACATTGTTATTAGAAGTGTATGACTTTCATTTGTTTACGTTATTCACGAAAGCATTTATTTACATGGTTGGGTAACCATATAACCTCCAAGCTTTTTTGCCCTAGATGTACCATTCTGCCAAATTTTAGCTTTTTAGCTGAACCTGAAATAGTGTTTTAATTGAACTTTATCTTTCGCTCTATATATAACTAGCAATATACCCGTGCTTCGCAGCTGAGAAGTAGTGTGTTAAAGAGGTTATGTAAACATATATGTACATATCTACATATACACCTATCTATCTATATACACATACACACATAAACATATATATATATATATATATATATATATATATAATATGTAATATATAAATAAATATACACACATACAGACACATATACATATTTACATAGACATATCTACACATATATAAATATATATAGCCAAATCCCCGCGCTTCGCAGCGACGAAGTACTGCTTTTAAATTTTTATTAAGAAGAAAAGAAAACCTTTTTAAATTGAGGGAAAATATACCAATAACAATTTAAGGATCTGTTTTTTTGTGAAGCTGCCTTTACACAGCCTCTCCGCTGTTTTATAAACGAACGCCATATAAGGCCTTCCTTTCTCCTTGCTAAGCGGTTCTGTATTGTTTTATTGTTCGTTTATTACGATTGTTATAGTTATTGTGTAGCTATTTGAGACTCACTTTTCTGTTCAGGTACCCATTTCCTTTATGTAGTCCGCGTTTCCAAAGTACCTGCACTCATGAATATGTCTGTATGCGTCAGTCGCTTCATATTCTTTTCCTACATTATCAATTGTGTAATGTGTTTTTTGAACTGGTTTGATTCATTGAAGTGATCACTCGTGCTGCGCTCAGTCAGTTCACGTGAGCCGCTCTCTTGTGTGATGTTGCGATGTCCACAGCTTTATTTAATGTTAGCTAAGACCCGGCACTTAAAAGTTTCTCACTACAACAATTTTAACTCCGTTACAAAGTGATCCAAAGTCTCGTTTATACCTTGTGTCTTCTCATTAAACTTGTATGTCACGAATATGGTATTGCAAGCGGGAGCGTTTCTATAAACTTAATTTAAACTTTCGGTTTACACCTTGCTTTGTTTCCGCAGTAGCTGCACTTATGAATATGCTTGTATGCGTCACTCGCTCGCTTCTTATTGTTTCGCTGCCTTCTCAATTGTGTAATGAATGTTTTCTTCAGCGCTCTTTGGGGCTCTTCCTTGTTTTCTACGTACTGCGCTCACAGTCAGTTCACGTGATTACGTGGGAGGTGTGATGACGCGATACGCAACTCCGCCTCCCACGGCCATCGAGCTGCAGTCTATTACAGTATATGGACAAAAAAGAGGTTCCAGTTATGACCGTCACACGTAGAATTTCTAAATGAAACCTGCCTAACTTTTGTAAGTAAGCTGTAAGGAATGAGCCTGCCAAATTTCAGCCTTCCACCTACACGGGAAGTTGGACAATTAGTGAGTGAGTGAGTGAGTCAGTGAGGGCTTTGCCTTTTATAATAGCAAGGCAGCTTCACTGTTTAACGTGATCATCACTTTCTTGTATCCACCTTCCTTACATAGTCTTTTGCCATGAATGTAATGAACCTCCTACTTAAAAGCTTTAACAGATTTTTCAGTTTTGAAAATGTTAGAATAAAACTCTGTTATGCAACACTTCCTGATGCACTTCTATGTTTATTGCAAGAAGCAAACATTTTGACGACAGGCCATTTGGCATGTCATAGCTTGTTAATTCTGTGGTCGAAATGCCACATCTTATAAAAGAAAGAAACGTCCTCTAACACAGGCATGTCAAACTCGCTACCATTGGTGGGCCGCTTCGACTGCCATACGTGCATCAGCGGGCCGCACTGTAACTTATACTATTTATACAGAGTTACTGTAGCTTTCTTTCCAATACTGAAAACTTTAAAATATGTAACACTTAAGTTTAAAGAAAAGCAATTTATTTCCATACAGTCTCCATATAACAGTGTAGAATTAGAGTCTTAGCCTCTTAGCTAGGTCCTTATTATATTCTATTCATTATATTATATTCATTGCTTATATAGGAGTCTTACAATCTGAGATCTATTTCTTTTGTCCCGACACTTGGCATCTCTTGTTAGTAACCAGTTCGTCGATATCAGGCTTGAAATCTTGTGCAGCTGCAACTTTTATGAGGGATGAAAGGTGCTCGACGGTAAGTCTTGAGCGATGTGGGGTTTTGGTAGCTTTCATTAACGAAAACAATTGCTCACAAAGGTAAGTGCTTCCAAACAGACAGTACTCTCGATGCCAACTTACAGATCTGCACATACGAGGGTGGCAGGTAAGCATACAAGCCTGGCACACCAACTTAGTTGTATTTTGCCTTCAGAATAGAATCTGACGGCACTTCAATCAATTCCATTTGGATATTCTCAGGCGCGTTCTCATCATTGTAAGAGAACAGCGCAATGCCATGTTTGTGTGAACTGAAAATCACGAAAATGCTCACTGAATTCATTGCTCAGTAATTCAAGTCGGAAAACAAATCCTCCAAAAATCAAATTTTACTTTTACTTCGTTTACTTCAAAGTTTATATTGTAAAATAAGCCGATATGCAAAAAGCCACCTGACCTACAATAATTTTACAAACTCAAAATCACAAAAATATGTAAATAAACAACTCGCCAACTTCTCGCGTCCACTTCAGATCTTCAGCTGTAGTCTGCACTAACTGTTCGGTACAATACTAGCACAAAATTACATGAAACTGGAGC
Source organism: Erpetoichthys calabaricus (assembly GCF_900747795.2). Classification (NCBI taxonomy): domain Eukaryota; kingdom Metazoa; phylum Chordata; class Cladistia; order Polypteriformes; family Polypteridae; genus Erpetoichthys; species Erpetoichthys calabaricus. The sequence goes on from NC_041405.2 coordinate 126,569,391, forward strand.
AAAAAAAACGTGAAAATATGCGGGCTATTACTACTCGTGATGGTCAGTTCTGCCCAGTGGCCAGTCTCAGCAGCCCAGTCAGTAGTGTAGCCTTAGCAGGGGCGGTTCTAGGCTCGTGGCGGCCCTGAGCAGAGAGAGAATCGGGGGGGCCCCTTTGCCTGGCAATATCAATACGGTATCTTATGCACGGCGGATGGCCACATCCATTGCGGACGCTGCATAGCCGCCTCGTGCTCATGACACACTTCTATATACGCGTGTCCATAACTTGAAAACCAAGTGGCGGCCCATGATATTCTCATTACGGCAGAACGTTATAATACTACATATAGCTTACTGCTCCGACTCTAGCGACATTTGTAAATACAGCGTACTAATTAACAAGAAACACTGTTTTTCGGCCACATTGCCGTCAGCTGTGTCGTTATTTTCTCTTTGTTTTATATTCAATATATATTGGCGTGGCGGACCCTGGGATTTGGCGGCACTGTGCAGATGCACAGTTTGCACATGCCTAAGGCCACCCCTGCTGCAGCCTAGCACTTCAGTTGTGACGCTGCGGCTCATTAACTTTGGTCAAGGCTCGTGGCTATACTAGCAGATGACGTTTCCGGTACCGTAATGCCATGGGAAAACGCTCTTTTGTCAGAAGGCAGAAGTAAGAAAAGTCAATAAGTAACACCAAAGATGCAGAATGATTCAATCAAGAACTATAGTAATAATTTTGTACAAGTTCAGTGCTAACTAGGATCTGTCATGCGGGCCGCACAGATTTCTGTTGCGGGCCGCATGCAGCCCAGGGGCCGCGTATTTGACATGCCTGCTCTAACAGGACAATTTAACGAATCGGGCAGGAGAAAAGTTGTTCATTGTATCTTTTAATTACTCCACGGCAAAATGCCTTGGAGGGAGCATTCTTCAAAAGCAGTCTGTTACAGCATGATCATAGTGGTCCGAATGGTCAGAGAAACAAAGAATAGAGGTTCATTTTATAAACTGTACATACAGTGTCAGTCAATACATATATACATTTTACTCTGGTTGGTTCGTTGGTTTACACCCAAATGATTTAGATAAAATAAAAGTCTATTATATTCTGGTGGTTCTTATACCTTTTGAGATGAGCCACCACCCTTGAAATTTATGTGCATATAACAATTGTCCATTCTCGTTTATAGGAAATCTGCTGATTTCTTAGTCAGCCTTCAGTACGTTTTGTATATTACATCAACCTTTCTTCTGGTTCATTCTTTATTTACTTGACCGCCTCAGTATTTCTCCTAAACCAAATCTTATATTTCAGTGTACATTTTGTTGTTCACTTGACCGTTATTTGGTTTCCCACATTTATTAACCCTTTATGCTATTTCTTTAAATTGAATACTATGTTACCCTATTCTTCCACAATCCCTATTTTGCTCCTTTGCAGGATGGTATCAGATGAAGATGTAAAAGTACATAAAGAATTGCTATAGACTACACTACTAACCATTTAGTATCTGCGGTGTTCAGTAGGATGAAATGGATTCTAATGATGTGTTATGGAGAACTATTTCAAGATTAATGTACAACTGCTACATAACATTTTTGGTTAGAGCAGATCAACAGTACCCAAAGAAAATGTATTTATTCCTATGGAAACATTTTATGGAAGTATTTGAGCATAAATATGAATATTATTCTGAAGAAAACCGTATAATTGGCTGTAACATAGAATGAAAATCAGATCATGCAGTAAACAAAAATTAATATTTACAATTTAGCTCCAATAAGTGCTTATTCGAAGATGATGGCATGTTCTATATTCATCATAGTAATGATTTGCAACTTTTGCATTAAGTACACACTTTCTCATAAGAGACACAGAAATGTCTACTTTGCTTCTTGATTGTTACTAAGAACATAATCTACAGTTAGGTCCATAAACATTTGGACAGAGACAACTTTTTTTCTAATTTTGCTTCTGTACATTACCACAATGAAGTTTAAATGAAATCACTCTGATGCAGTTGAAGTGCAGACTTTCAGCTTTAATTCAGTGGGGTGAACAAAACGATTGCATAAAAATGTGAGGCAACTAAAGCATTTTTTTAACACAATCCCTTCACTTCAGGGGCTCAAAAGTAATTGGACAATTGACTCAAAGGCTATTTCATGGGCAGGTGTGGGCAAGTCCGTCGTTACGTCATTATCAACTAAGCAGATAAAAGGCCTGGAGTTGATTTGAGGTATGGTGCTTGCATGTGGAAGATTTTGCTGTGAACAGACAACATGCGGTCAAAGGAGCTCTCCATGCAGGTGAACGAAGCCATCCTTACGCTGCGAAAACAGAAAAAACCCATACGAGAAATTGCTACAATATTACGAGTGGCAAAATCTACAGTTTGGTACATCCTGAGAAAGAAAGCAAGCACTGATGAACACAGCAACGCAAAAAGACCATGGACATCCACGAAAGACAACAGTGGTGCATGATCGCAGAATCATTTCCATGGTGAAGAGAAACCCCTTCACAACAGCCAACCAAGTGAACAACACTCTCCAGGGGGTAGGCATATCGATATCCAAGTCTACCATAAAGAGAAGACTGCATGAAAGTAAATACAGAGGGTGCACTGCAAGGTGCAAGCCAATCCTAAGCCTCAAGAACAGAAAGGCTAGATTGGACTTTGCTAAAGAACATCTAAAAAAGCCAGCACAGTTCTGGAAAAACATTCTTTGGCAGATGAAACCAAGATCAACCTCTACCAGAATGATGGCAAGAAAAAAGTATGGAGAAGGTGTGGAACAGCTCATTATCCAAAGCATACCACATTATCTGTAAAACACGGTGGAGGCAGTGTGATGGCTTGGGCGTGCATGGCTGCCAGTGGCACTGGGACACTAGTGTTTATTGATGATGACATAGGACAGAAGCAGCCAAATGAATTCTGAGGTGTTCAGAGACATACTGTCTGCTGAAATCCAGCTAAATGCAGTCAAATTGATTGGGCGGTGTTTCATGATACAGATGGGCAATGACCTAAAACATACAGCCAAAGCAACCCAGGAATTTATTAAAGCAAAGAAATGGAAAATTCTTGAATGGCCAAGTCAGTCACCTGATCTTAACCCAACTGAGCATGCATTTCACTTGTTGAAGACTAAACTTCAGACAGAAAGGCCCACAAACAAACAGCAATTGAAAGCCGCTGCAGTAAAGGCCTGGCAGAGCATTAAAAAGGTGGAAACCCAGCATCTGGTGATGACCAGGAGTTCAAGACTTCAGGCTGTCATTGCCAGCAAAGTTTTTTCAACCAAGTATTAGAAATGAACATTTTATTTCCAGTTATTTAATTTGTCCAATTACTTTTGAGCCCCTGAAGTGAAGGGATTGTGTTAAAAAAATGCTTTAGTTGCCTCACATTTTTATGCAATCGTTTTGTTCGCCCCACTGAATTAAAGCTGAAAGTCTGCACTTCAACTGCATCTGAGTTGTTTCATTTAAAATTCATTGTGGTAATGTACAGAACCAAAATTAGAAAAATGTTCTCTGTCCAAATATTTATGGACCTAACTGTACTTGCACAGTGGCTCGTGGATTGATTGGGGATGATCATCAAGTTCTGATGTTCAGAGTGTGTGTGGTATTAGGTTTCTTAAAGCTGGGATGGGAAGAAAGCTCAAGCAATAACTGTGTTAATCTATTCAATTGCTCCTGTCCTCTTGAATATCTCATTTTAACATAATAGATGACATCTACTTAATCTAAACAGTAGTTTTTGTTGTGTATTAATATGAAAGGATTGAGCTCAGTCAGTCTTTTTCCTCATGCCTTATTCTTCTTAGTGTTGGGATTGGTTTACAAGCTTTTTGTTCTTTATCATTTTTCTTTTAAGTATAATATGGAAACTTGTTGAATAAATGTGATGCTTCTGGATTAGATAAATTAGAAAATCCATCCACATTTATTTGTAAGCATAATTTTTTTTATAATAGAATATTTGCAATAAAGTGTGTGTTTTGAACAGAAGTGTACTGTATTTGTGTGTCATAAATTTGAAGTGTCTTTTGAGCAGGAGGCTACATTTAAAGCCTAGTTTCTTGACTTCCCTAATGCTTTCAAAAAATTAAGCAAGCTAAATGCACTTTATGATATTCAATATATAAACTGCATTATTAGTGTGTTTAGTTTGAAATGTTTAAAACTGGTCAGCCATCCATAATAGGTGGCCATACTTGTTTGTTTTTTTTAACCTGCTTGACAGTACTTTTTTGTTTCCCTGACTAGTTAAGTTAATAATCTTATTAGTTCTTTTGTATGAGTTCATAACCATCCAAATAGGGCAACAATAAGAAAAAATATCTAATTCATTTTGATGAAATGAATTTTTGTAGTGGCTTTTAGAAACCACAAGGTGGAAGTATTATCTGAAAATTCCTTGGTGAAGGAAAGACTTAATGGACCACTCAAGTTGTTTAAATGAAGAGCCTTCCTTCTGCTTTTGATGAATTCTGTTTGTTTGCTTCTTTATATGGTAAATGGAACAGTTTTGTAGTGTTTTTTTTTAAATTATATCTATTGTATTGGACTTACCTAAAGTTCTAATCGGTACCAATATAATAAATGGAATTGGGCAAGTATAACAAAAAATGTTTGCTTTATATTACAAAAAAAAAAAAAAAATTTGTAATAGTGATTTGAAGATTTTCCTAATCTGTGTTTAGTCTTTCCAATACTTTTCATTAAAGGCTAGCATTAATCTGAATAATTTTTGGAATGATTTAAATTGATAGTAGGCATAGAATAAACCAGAGGGTTGAGAAAATGTTGTTTATTTGTGCTTTAACATTATTGGTTCAGTTCTTCAGCCATGAGCATACTTTTCAACATATTCTGAACTCCTTCCAAGTAAATGCCAATTTCTCTAAAATCCATACTTTTAATACAAAGGTGTCTTGTGTAATTTTTATTTGGAATTACTAAAAGGGTATCTGAACCACATATCTAGCTTTTCTAGAATTCATTTTCAAAGTGTTTTATTTTTATATATTCAGTTTCTAAATATAAACTTTATAATATTGTATATAAATAATCTATAGGTTCTCCTTTTAACATGATCTGTAATTTTGTGAATACCATCCCATTGTTTAATGTTCTTATTATACTCGGTTAAAATGTATATAGTGATTTTTATTAGGTAATCCTATGTAATTACATGATGGACAGATATATACTTTTAGCAATTATTGGGAAAATCTGAGCTGAAAATTACATTAATTGGGAATTTCATGTTGGCTCCTGTGTAGATTGGGTGCATGAGTATGAACTATGATTGACTGGTAAATTGCACAGGGCTGTGTGGTGCCTGCATCCATTGTTCCTTAATTGTTTTGTTTTTTTTTAATTCTTTTTTTAACATATAATATTGCTTCTCTTGCTGATTTGAAACAATGACAAAAACCAAAGCATACATACAGTTCAAGCTTTCACTTGTAAAAGTCGTCTCTATGAAATTTTCACATTAGAGACCTGATGTTATAGCTTTTGTTTAGTTCTGTACAAATTCTATGGTATTTTTTTACAATTCTAAATATGAATTGGATGGTATTATCACCACATCAGAATATGATTTAGGGTGCTAATTTTATGTGCTACTTTAATTCTTCAGTAGTGACATGTGCATTTTCTTACTGTTTTGTCATACAAAGATATCATTTGATTTAGTCCCTATAGAAGTGTTTTAATTTTTAAATTTCCCTTTGAAGCTCTTCTTTATGAAATACTGTACAAAGATGTGTTTGGCATTGAAGAGGAGGAAATTTATTTATGCACTAGAAGCATTTCATACTGGTGGCAGGAGATACAGGAATAGTATGTCTGTTGGAAGTGAAGATGCCAGCTTTGATACTTGTGAAGAGAAGAACCAAAAATCTTTCACAGAAAATTGGTAAGAGTCCCAAAATCCACATTTTCTGTTTTTTGAATTATTAGAAGTGACTAAAACAATGGTAAACCGAAAGAATTAAACAGAAGGAAATAGGGAATTTATAATATACATCAAATTGTCACACTTATTCCTTATTTTATTTTGTTTTTATTTAGTAAACTTGTAGTTTTTAATACCATGATAAGCTGTTTTCTTAAGTTATGAAGGTAAAAGTAGTAGTTTTGAACAATTACCCTCCACTATGGAGGATGAGGAGTTTGGGAGCATGCGCTTATCGTGTGTTGCTGCCCCTGCTGCTCGACAAACCACCTGGATTGGGACTGGAGTGCAGCGGGTGACATCTCAGCACTCCACTGATTTTCTTTCTCCATAAAAGTATAACTAACCATCATTTAGTCCTCTGACTTCACATGCCAAAACTTTGAATGGGCTTGAGATCTGTATTTTGAATTATCAGACACTCTTCAAGAAACATGTAAACTGTCCATAAACAAAAGCACTTGAACATCAATGAACTGAACCAGTTTTGTGAGGAAGTGGTGGGCCAAAATTCCTCCATTCATAATGTACTATAAGGGACAGAAAATGATTGCTGCAAATTCTTGCCACTAAAGGTAGTTTTTAATAAGTTACTGAAGCATCAAATGTACTTGGGGCTTGACACTAGTTATTCTATTTACATGATTTTTAGGGCTTGGTGAAGGTTTTCAGATGGTTGGTTATGTACTGATATCTAAAACAATAAAATTGAAAGAGTACATTCAAATGAATGACGTGTTCTTGAAAAATCAGATTTTAATTTGACCTAAGAGATCCTGATTTGTGAAAAAATCAATAGTCTTATTGACTTGTTCCCAACTAAAAAAAAATGCTCAGTGTGGACCCTTTTTAAAATAGACTAAGAATGTGTAGGACTTTTTTGATTAATCAATAAGACACTCGCCACAGGACCTGAAATTAATGCGGTGAATAGGGTGTAGGATATCTGTTTCACGTTCCAGCTGTGATACCAGAAATATGAAGAGATCTGTACAATTTACAGTGCATCCAGAAAGTATTCACAGCGAATCACTTTTTCCACATTTTATGTTACAGCCTTATTCCAAAATGGATTAAATTCATTTTTTTCCTCAGAATTCTTCACACAACACCCCATAATGACAACGTGAAAAAATTTACTTGAGGTTTTTGCAAATTTATTAAAAATAAAAAAAACTGAGAAATCACATGTACATAAGTATTCACAGCCTTTGCTCAATACTTTGTCGATGCACCATTGGCAGCAGTTATAGCCTCAAGTCCTTTTGAATATGATGCCACAAGCTTGGCACACCTATCCTTGGCCAGTTTCGCCCATTCCTCTTTGCAGCACCTCTCAAGCTCCATCAGGTTGGATGGGAAGCGTCGGTGCACAGCCATTTTAAGATCTCTCCAGAGATGTTCAATCGGATTCAAGTCTTGGCTCTGGCTGGGCCACTCATGGACATTCACAGAGTTGTCCTGAAGCCACTCCTTTGATATCTTGGCTGTGTGCTTAGGGTCATTGTCCTGCTGAAAGATGAACCGTCGCCCCAGTCTGAGGTCAAGAGCGCTCTGGAGCAGGTTTTCATCCAGGATGTCTCTGTACATTGCTGCAGTCATCTTTCCCTTTATCCTGACTAGTTTCCCCAGTCCCTGCCGCTGGAAAAAAAAATCCGCACAGCATGATGCTGCCACCACCATGCTTCACTGTAGGGATGGTACAGGTTTTCCCCAAATATGACGCCTGGCATTCACACCAGAGAGTTCAATCTCACTGGTGTTTTGTTTCTCATGGTCAGAGAGTCCTTCAGGTGCTTTTTGGCAAACTCCAGACGGAGCTGCCATGTGCCTTTTACTAAGGAGTGGCTTCCATCTGGCCACTCTACCATACAGGCCTGATTGGTGGATTGCTGCAGAGGATGGGTTGTCCTTCTGGAAGGTACACCTCTCTCCACAGAGGACCTCAGGAGCTCTGACAGAGTGACCATCGGGTTTCTAGGTCACCAACTGACTAAAGCCTTCTCCTCCGATCGCTCAGTTTAGATGGCCGGCCAGCTCTTGGAAGTCCTGGTGGTTTCGAACTTCTTCCACTTACGGATGATGGAGGCCACTGTGCTCATTGGGACTTTCAAAGCAGCAGAAATTTTTTCTTTAACCTTCCCCAGATTTGTGCCTCGAGACAATCCTGCCTCGGAGGTCTACAGACCATTCCTTTGACTGCATGCTTGGTTTGTGCTCTGACATGAACTGTCAACTGTGGGACCTTCTATAGACAGGTGTGTGCCTTTCCAAATCATGTCCAATCAACTGAATTTACCACAGGTGGACTCCAATTAAGCTGCAGAAACATCTCAAGGATGATCAGGAGAAACAGGATGCATCTGAGCTCAATTTTGAGCTTCATGCGCAAAGGCTGTGATACTTATGTACATGTGCTTTCTCAGTTTTTTTATTTTTAATAAATTTGCAAAAATCTCACTTTTTTCACGTTGTCATTATGCGGTGTTGTGTGTGGAATTCTGAGGAAAAAAATGAATTTAATCAATTTTGGAATAAGGCTGTAACATGACAAAATGTGGAAAAAGTGATGCACTGTGATGAACAAGTTCTTAAATCGGGGAAGGGAAGTCTACATTAACACTTTTTTTGCTGTGATTTGAAACATGGCCAAATGACTTGCTTTCACAAATAACCCTTGTTCTTCAACATTCTTGTTGAAATAAGCAAAGTAATAAATTTATTTTAAACATAAGGATAGTAGAATATGGATATATGAAAATATTAGTGTGTGTGTGTGTATGTATATATATATATATATATATATATATATATAATAGAAAAGAGACAAACACAAAACATTAAAAAAACGAAAAAGCTTAGTTTAACTTTTTTTCTCTCCTGTAGCAAGGCACATAGAACTGATAATTTATCTTTTGGCTTAGACAGAAGTTTCTTATAGGAAAAGGCACATGACTTATGAATCCTGAATCTTCAATTAATGAGGTTAAAATTGGTAAGTTTTCTGGTTGGTTATGAAGTTTCTGTTGCTGACAGGTGGTTCATTTGCTCACAGCAGCTAGCATTTGTCCTGGCTCGGGGGCCAACCACACTACACCGAGTTAGTTATCGCAGTGTGTGTGCATGTAGTGTGAGGCGCTGCTTTATCCTTTCCCTTTGGGATTTAGGGTGAGTAACCTTAACTTTGAAGGATAGGTTTAGGCTATGTAATTTATTATTATTATTGTCTTTAGTTATAGTATTCACTGATAACCCCCTAATACATTAGCTGGCTTTGTCTATCTTTTAAATTGCACTTAATAGTTTTTTGGAATCAAAGTATACTTATGGTTTAAGGTGAGCGATGCTTTGGTTCCTTTTCTGGTCACCTTTCTCCAGACATGTGGAAGGATTTTTTCGGTGCACTACCTTTTCCTTGTTCAGGAGTTCTCCTCCTTTGTCTTTGGTCTCGCTTTCTGACGATGTGTGTGGTACTGCAGTCTTTGGTTTTACACAAAGCATCAATAGATGCTAGAGCAAACTTACGCCTGCTAATCCAACTGTACATCAGTCGCTGACCGTCATTAGCAAGGCAAGTGTGTATTTTACATAGGCCTCTTTCTCTCTTGCTTCTGTCCTTTGGTGTCCCTCAGCATGGTTGGACTAATGGCAGCCTCGTCCACTCTCTAACACAGATGAATATTCCACCTTTTCATTCCAGCACAGTTGCCCTTTGGAGTAAAAGGATTGCTTTGCCCTCTGTTGTGGCCATACCCTATCAGCTATAGGTTCTGGCTATTGGGCAGCCAAGTTATGGATAGGTCAAGCTGTAACGTAGTGAGAGAAGAGCAATTAGTGTTACAGGGTTTTTTGTAGGGAGTCGAGGTTGTGCCATTGGCTTCTTGGGTGCACATAAGTCCATCCTCTTGGTTGAACACTGTTGCAAAGTTCTGTCCATCAGTGTTACTTAGTCCATTTCATTCCTTAGAGAGAGAGAGATGCACCTGTTACATGGTCTGGAATCGATCATCTGAGCAGATAAGGCTGCAGATACTGCATTCCAAAGGGAGGCCCAGTCAGGCACAGAGGCTTTTAGTTGGCGAGAAGAGTGTCTAATCCACTAACATCTGTGTTTGGTGTACTTCCAGATGGGCTTAAGTGGAGAAGGGCAAACACACTGTAATTGCCTTTACTTTGCTATTGGCATGTAGATTTGTTCAACTGGAAGAATGCTAACTCACCCTCTTAAGTCAATGGGTAACCAGGACCGGTCTTAGGCCACTGCAACCTATGCGGCCGCAGTGGGCCCCCGCACTTTCATAGGCCCCGCGCTAATTCTAGGTGTAAATTATTAAATTAAACCATTATAACCTTATAATCATGTATAGGTCAGCGTGTTTGTTCTGTTTTTATGTTTTTACAGTGTTTTTTATCTATTCCGTCGTTGTTTTCAAGTGATTACGACAAGTAAATAAAATTGAAAAAAAAAAAATTGTAGCTGCTCGGGTGCTTTATCTCTAAACTCGTCATTTAGGGGAACATGGGGGTAAGATGAAACAGACACCGTTCTTAACCTTATGATGGCTCAGCTCAGTGAAACCAATCAAATAGGAGGAGCTATTTATGGAGATGATGTTATCGATTTTTTGGATGAATAGTTTGAATTTACCCGGTAGTGGTTTAAAATTTTCTCTTTTCTGCCAGACGAAGATTTTTTCACTGGTGAGTAAAGCTTGTTCCTCAGAAACAAGCGTTGTATAAAATTCGAAGATCCTGTACATTGATAACCCACCCTATGTTAACAGTCAGCCATAGAATCATCGGCACGTCAACTTGTATCTTTATACAATTTGTTTTATGAATAGTCTCTCATTTCAAATGTTTAAGATAGTTTTACAAAATAAAATAATGTGATTCGTCTACCCCAAACGATTGTTTCATCTTACCCGTAGTAGGGGTAAGATAAAAAAATTTTTTTCACAAACACTTGCTCAAAAACGTACCGATTCATCCCTAAGCGACAAGCGCATGCATATGCAGATCATTAACAATAATTTGACTGAAAATTACTGGTAAAAAGCAAAAAATGTGGATTTGACAAGGAATTTTAAAAAGTGGTTCATCTTACCTCAAGTTCCCCTAAATTGGTAGACTTAAGGTATTTTTTTTAATTTTATTTACTCGTAATCAAATGCAAACGTGACAATCAAATGCAAATTGTCGTTCAAACGTTAAATCACGTAATCAAATGCAATAACGACGTAATAAATCAGTAAATACTTTATTTTTTCATTTTTTTAACTGTGGCATCTGGTGAAAGAAGCTTCTCGCGCCTCAAACTAATCAAGAATTACTTGAGGTCAACAATTCACGAAGATAGATTGAACAATTTGGCAATTCTTGCTATTGAGCGTGATCTATGTAGGAAACAAGATTTTGATGTGATATACCTGTGACTTCGCTACACGCAAGGCTCGTACTAAAGTAAAGTTAATTCTGATCGTGATTTTTGTACTTAGTAAAGAATGAATAAAATGCCAAAGACGAATTTATTTTCTATATACAAAATCTAAATTTTCACTTATTATCCTTATCCCCTACCCCGGCCTGGGCCCCGCGCAACTCCGTTTCGCATAGGGCCCCGCAATTGTTAGGGCCCGGCCCTGTGGGTAACTGATGTTACTCGCTATATAATCTGAAATTCGGAACACAATCAAATTTCACACTTAGAGGATCTGCTACAAACCTTTTCCAAAACTTGGCAGGATCTAATCAATACATTTTAGAATAAGCATTAAATTGAGGAAGTGGTTCTGTCCCTCTTTTTTTTATCTCTATTTATATTTGATTAATTTATTTACATATTTTTACTATTAAAGTATGTACTCTGCTGGCCTAGCCTCTCTTTCTCATGGGTGGGGGTTGATTTGTTTCAAGCCCTAGTTTTGGTTAAACTTGACTTGCTTGTATGGAATGTTGTTTGAAATTAATAAATGTTTTTAAAAAAGTGTCTGGAAACAGTTTTCTAGGACTCTGGTTCCAGGCCAGTAAAATGGATAATGCCATTCTGTCCTACAAATGTACGAGATTTGATGGACTCCACCTTTTAAATACTTAACATACTGTGGTTACCTCTTTCACAGTTTAGTCCATTGAGATTATAGCAGGCAAAGTACTAGCATCTTCCTTATAGTAAACATTGCTTTTATGCCAGAGAACTTTTAACACTGAGAATGAAGACCGGATTCTGAGTTTTGGTGAGAGAGTGCCAATCCTGGCAGCATCAAGTGCAAGATGAAACCAGCCCAAGACTTGGTTCCAGTCTATCACAAGACATGCATGTAGTATGTGCGAGCACACACAAACCCCACACTCTTGTACAATTATGAATTTCCAGTTAACCCAACCAATGTATTTGAGGGTGTGAATTCTTTGAGGAAAATCTATATAGAAACACTCGCCACACAGATGACTGGTGTGTGGGATTCAGGCACTGGATTCTGCTTGCACCTGGGTAGCAGCATAAAACTGTTGTGCCATATTGCTGCAATAAGAAGCTGAATGTTCCATCTTAATATTTAAGGTAGGTTAGAGGTTACCTTGATGCCATGTAGGCTTCTCCTTTTTTATAGCGTAACTTCAATTGGTAACTGGAGGCTTACATGCTGACAGTTTGTAGTCAGTATCTGATATTTCGGCTGATTTCTGTCAGACCCCTATGACAATTACCACCTCCCCAACACATACCATCTTTAACTTTTTGAAAGCTTTCTGAAATCTGTTTCACTGAGTACACTCGAGTTTTATTACATCTTCAGGTTAAGACAGCGACTCATTCTCTCTGACTCTTGTGTGCATACACTCTCTCTCTCTCTCCTCTCTCTCTCACTCATCAGTTCCTTGAGTTTTAATAGCTTGGTCTCCTCTTGCATCCATGCAATTAACAACTGTTATTCGCTTTATCACTCACTGTAACTTACTACAATCGATCGATTTTATAAGTGAGTAAATACATTGACTACTCTGATACTTTTATGCAAATGTTTGTTTCTAAATTTAGAATACAAAGCCAATTTTCTTTTTAAATTTAAGAATATTTCCTTCTTCATAATTATACATGTACAGCTATGTGGTTGCTTGTTATTAGTATAAATATATGTCCTGTGAGTTTTTAAGCAGACTTTTTTGTCCCTTTTTTTGCCCTAAGGGCATTCATTGTTTTAAAAATAGAAAAAGTGTGACTGTAAATGTTAAAGAAAAATTAAAGGATTAATTAGGCTAGGGTTCCCAGAACTGCAGTAGCTAGAGGTTTTTGTTCCAACTGAACTCTTAATTAAAAGCTAGTTCTTGCTGTAAAAAGTTTACTTTAATTAGTCTGTATGCCCTGGTCCTTTGTTCACAATCAGCAAATTATTTTTTAATGTACACAAGGATGCAAAATATACAATAAATCTTAGTGCAGTTATTGCTTTTGGATCACGGGGTGTCTTCTGCCATTCTTTTGGTTTGGGCTTATAAGACTTGAACCTTTTTAATTTGTAGTGTGTCAGAAAGTCAAGAGGTATCATTAGAAGCAAGTGATGTGTGGCTGGTAGATATTTGTACTCATATCACGTATCTACTGATATGTTCAACATTTTCTCAATATAGAACTGTGCAGGACTTTCAACACGGTTATATTAATTCCGTATGTAAATTGTTTGTTGCATGGCGCTCAACCCCCCCCCCCCCCCCCCCCCCCCCCCAAGTTAAATGTTGATCTAACTAGGCAATACATCTTCTGCTTTATAATCTTAGGTACATCTCCTTAGAGAGAGAATCGGTTGGTACAGTTCATGTCTCTTTTTGTTTACAGGTACACTCTGGTATTCATTCACCTAGGATTTGTAAACCGTATAGAAACAATTTTTGCCATATCCAATGTTATACTTTGGTTCATTCTTCTCCAAGGCCCTCTTCCTACCTAGCCTCAATTTTTTAACACAAAGGTAGAATTTCAAAAATAGCATGCATTTGTAGTGTTAAAAATATCTGTTCATTGACTGTGCATCCACAGCAAGACGAATACACAGTGGGAGTATTGAAAAAAATTTTCAAGTGCTTTGTGGAGTAGTAACTATTAATGTGCAATGAATGTGTGTAATCGGAGTACTTGTAACTTATTTGACCACCATGGGTCATGGGTCTGTGTACTTTTCAAAATATAGTGAGGGGAGTATCATAATGTTTGAAGAGGTAAAGTAGGTTCTGTGTAGTAATGTGTTTTAAGAATCATTTTTTGTACTTTTTGAAGTAATTTTTTGTGGAGTTAGTGTACTGCCATTTGCCTGAGACACTTGCTTTAATTGAAGTTGTAGACTTATACATTTTTTTTTTTTATATAAACATCTGCCCAAGTGTCTTGCATCCAATAGCACAACAGCCCTAACATAAAACAAAAGCCTTGAAACTTACTGAAAGCTTTTTCTTTTTGAAGAAGAAATCTGTTTCACAATATATTTCTTCTGTGTTTTGGAAAGACATTTACACAAACTAAATGAAACTGGAAATCTTCTTACTGCAGAGGAGCTAGTTCATTCACTGGGACAGTGTGGATGAAGTTTTCTTTTAAGCAGTAAAAAATGATATATGGTACAGTTTTAACAAAGTGCCTGAGGTAGAAAATAGCCAACTGTCTGGAAATTTGTGTCTAGCCGCATCATTCTCTCATTCTAAATAATTGAAATAGGTGTATAAATTCAATCCAAGATATGAGGGAAAAATTGTATGTCTCAGCTCTCTTTTCAACCAATTCATAAATTCAAAGACTTTTCAAGATATAGTAATTAGTGCTTAGGTTGAATGTCAATAGCACAGTAAAGCATATAACACTGCAATAATGTGTTTTAGGAGATTCATTGCAATTCAAGTTAGATCTTGCCACCATAAGATCTTGTTGTAATGAATAACTAGCCAAGTAATTGCACTGCAACTATGCAAAGTCAATAATCTGTTTTTTTTTTTTTTTAATGTCTGTTTGGGTCATACTGCGAAGATAGTATCTTCTGTTTAATTGTTTAGAAATTGTCCAACGAACCTAAATGTTTGGTGATGACTGAAAGCTTGTCTGTAATATGCATGGCATAGGTGTGCCAATGTTTTCCACCAGCAATAGGTTATACAATACAATACAATACAATACAGTTTATTTTTGTATAGCCCAAAATCACACAGGAAGTGCCGCAATGGGCTTTAACAGGCCCTGCCTCTTGACAGCCCCCCAGCCTTGACTCTCTAAGAAGACAAGGAAAACTCCCAAAAAAAAAAACCCTAGTAGGGAAAAATGGAAGAAACCTTGGGAAAGGCAGTTCAAAGAGAGACCCCTTTCCAGGTAGATTGGGCGTTGCAGTGGGGTGTCAAAAGAAAAGGGGGGTCAATACAATACAGTACAGTACACAGAACAGAACAATTTCTCAATATAGTAAGAAATAAAAAATATAAATTTTAGAAGTACAGAGCAGAATTTAACAGTAGATGATATATCCCATAATAAGATTTGGATTTGTATAGAGTCCTGGAGACCTCATCCTTCAAGCTTATAGCACGATGTGTGGAGTACAAGTCCAAGGAGGTTATGCTCAACCTTTATAATGCGCTGGTTAGGCCTCATCTTGAGTACTGTGTGCAGTTTTGGTCTCCAGGCTACAAAAAGGACATAGCAGCACTAGAAAAGGTCCAGAGAAGAGCGACTAGGCTGATTCCAGGGCTACAGGGGTTGAATTATGAGGAAAGATTAAAAGAGCTGAGCCTATACAGTTTAAGCAAAAGAAGATTAAGAGGTGACATGATTGAAGTGTTTAAAATTATGAAGGGAATTAGTAAAGTGGATCGAGACTGTTATTTTAAAATGAGTTCATCAAGAACACGGGGACACGGTTGGAAACTTGTTAAGGGTAAATTTTGCACAAACATTAGGATTTTTTTCTTTACACAAAGACCGATAGACACTTGGAATAAGCTACCAAGTAGTGTGGTAGACAGTAAGACGTTGGGGACTTTCAAAACTCGACTTGATGTTTTTATGGAAGAAACAAGTGGATAGGACTAGCAAGCTTTGTTGGGCTGAATGGCCTGTTCTCGTCTAGAGTGTTCTAATAGTAGCAAGACTCCCTTTCTACAGCAAAGGCTTTTTTATTGGTGGGCCATTGTTGAACATTTCCCACATGTGCACAACTGGTTCCCGTGAGCATTACAGCACCTACAGGCTGTAAATATTCCTCCTTCTGTGTCTTTGCTTAAACACCTCTTTATTCTCTGTCCTCAGTCTGTTGCAGCAACTCCTCACCAGTGTATTCTGGCTTATAAAGGTAAGGCTGACTGTTACTTTAGCATCGGAACATATAACTGAAAACTGCTTAGGGAAAACCAATTACCCAGTAAAAAGTATAGCTGAACTTGCAGAATGCTATCAAATCACTTCATTTATATTTTTAAAGGAAGATTTTCTATTTGTAACACTGGGGTTGAAAGAGAATTGTCCTAGTATAATAACAGAATCAACTACACTTTTTTTTTTTTTTTGTATCAGTAAAAACATTTTGGATGCAAATATTAATATGTACACAATCTTGGAGATGAGCGATTCCTCATGATACCAAGCTATTCAACTCTTATACTGTCTATAGGATTATTGTTACATGTATAGTACAATGAAATTCTTACTTGTGTATGCTAATCATCATGCAACCTGTTGTTACTCTCCATCACTGTAAGGCAGTATTAACAACATTACTTTGAAACTGTCTTACCTTAAAAGTCTCAGCAATGTTTACAATAGTTCCTTTCCACTTTTAATAGTTTTCTTTCTGGTGACATTTCTTAAGGCTTACAAGTCTAATACTGTCACACTCTTTAATGTAACACAGAATAAATCCTACAGAACACTGCTATGGGTGTGTTTGCAAACTGCCCATGAGTTTCTTTACAAACTATACTGAAAAAAATTCCCAATTTTTTATTATATAATTTTTTTTTTTTTTTTTTTCTTAAACTCTTCTACTTGCATTTTACCAAAAAATGAAAGGCTTAAGATGGTGAATAAAATAAAGTAGAAATTAACTAAATGACATATACCTTTTTATATGTCATTAAGGAGATTTCAAATTTGCCAGTTACATAAAACTATTGGTAAAGTACTGGTTCGAGCATTGTTAGCTTAATAAAAGTTGTGGTGAAAATATTTCAAGGAAAGAGACTTTACATCAGAAGCTGGGTACCCTCATATCACCTTCCATTTCATAGCAATTTTGCAAAATCATTTGGTTTTAGGTGGTAATAAAATTACATTACTTTGGTTCATAATACTTTTTGTTAACACTACATTTGTTTAAAATTGCAGCTTCTACTATTATGCATTTTTTAAATCTTCAGCTATTTTGTGGTCCCCAGTTTCAAAATAGAGCTAAACTAATTTTGGGGTTTCTGGGGATGGTATTAAATATTTGAGCAAGGTGTTCTTGTACACACTTCTGAAGTGAAATTGTCTTTTAAAAAAAAAAATAAAATAAAATAATGTGTATGATTTTGTTTTTATTTATTTATGATTCAGTAAACCAGTTCATAATTGTATTAAGTACTCCCATGACAGTATTTTCATATGCATTTTCCTTACCAAACAGGAGACTTGACCATATAAATGAGTATACTTAGTAAGGTAAGTCTTGAACTGGTTAAAGTTGTAGCAATGGACTGAAACTGAATGAACTGTGATAATTGAGGATTTCAATAACGGTGGAATTGCCTTGTAGTGGGTAAGCAGTCAGTTTTAATTTTGTATGAAGTAATCTGGGGCAACTATTTCCCAGTGGTCTCTTGTAGGCAAAATTGGATCTGAAAATAAGGTATCCAAGCAGGGAAGTCTTTGTTGTTTTGATAAAGTAATCATTAATCTGATGTTCCATTCAACGTTGTCCCAGTAAAGGTGAATAATAGATTTATTTTAATCCTGCGGCTGTCTGTGATAGGTGATTGAAGTGATTTTGAAGTCCAGTTTGATTTAAGTGGAATGTATGGCAAAAATGTTGCAACCTAAGGCTTATTTTTAAAACTATCTGGTCAAGAATATATTCTCAGTTTAAAAGTTAAAAGGGATTTATGTGACCTACAGTTTTGAACCAGAATAGATCATGTATATACAGGATACTCTTAACTGTTTGCATTGTTGGTTTCAGCAAAGAGGACAATGAAAAATGTCATTTTGAAGTTTCTGAAGAACTTTCTAAAGTGGAGGATTTGAAGGTAAGAAGTTTGCTCCTACAGGCTGTTCTACGAAATATTATAAGCATAGAAGTATCCTTTTATTAAAACTTTGGGATAAGGGTGGAGGTGGCACATTTACATTTTTTCTTTGTATTTAGAACGTTTATAGTATGGTGTTGTATTAATAGTCTTGTGGTCTTGGTATACTGTACTACTGTCTGTAATCTTTGGGAGAACTGCTAGGAAGAATAGTGTTGTACTGTGCATAAAACAATCCTGAATGTGATAATTGCAGTAATGTGGTGGTGCTATATGAGGTTTGCCTTGCTGAACATGTCTAGTTTTGAAACTGGTATGCACTAAAGATTAAAAGATTTGTTTTCTGTTGCCTCATTTTTTTTGAGGTGTAGATTGAATTCAAAGTGTGTCAACTTGTTGAATTTAAGAAGTCTCTTATTCTGGTTAACAAGTCCAATTGTGGCTCTATTTTAATGGCTTCTTGTTTTTCTTAAGTTGTGAAAATCAGTGTTTATATTATGATATAGATGGTTGGAGGAAGCTCCTGACGAGCACTCTCATTTGGGCATTGTATAAAATCTAATAGGGTTTAAATTGGTAACATTAGGCTATTTACCTTAAGGGGTGTTGCCGTACAATTTTATAATTATTCTTAAAGACAAAACAAAGTACAGTACTATGTGTATCTACATTTATGGAGAAGTCAATAGGGTCGATAATCTTAATACATAATTCCCCTGCCTCCTCCCTCACTTACGTCCGTCCGAAGCAGAATGCGCAGTTGCCTTCTGCACAGCTGCCTCAAAAACCTTATGAGACCGACATCCAACCCCAACATCGCGGCAGGCGGCGGATTTACGGCCGCAAAAATTCAAAGAGAAAGGCGACTTCGATTAAAGTTTTAGAGGCCTGAAAGGCGATTTCGACTACAGCTCAAGGCCTAATTACGCATTCTGATTCAATTACGCATTCATTCAATACACCTATATCAGGTTTGTGGTGCTTATACTTATTACTATTCCATATTGTACTGGAACATTCATCATTCAATATTATACTATAGGCCTGGAAAATTTATCAACTAACAGTACAAGCCTGTACAATAATGAGTAAAGCGGACTACAATCATTACAAAACAACATCTTCGTTACTTATCATTTGTTCTTCATTCACTGCTCGACACAAACTCGTGCCCGTTTTCATCTTACGTTGTCGAAACGGGCTCTTTGTCTAGTTTTCCATATTTAAGGAATTATACATTTCACCATAGTGGTTATTTATCATGATTTTTAGGAAGAGTTTTTAAAATAAGGTTTGTCTATAGTGGGCAGTGATCAAACTACAAGAAGCAGAAATTCAAGGCAAAGTGTTCAGACTGATGCAAATTGATTTAAGCATGAAAAGCTATATTTGAGAATATGCTATATGCACACTGTAGTGCTGGCATACTTCCAGTGAAATTTCAAGCAGCTCAGTCACTTCCGTTGTCCATACAGCAGTTGTGACTTTTGTTTAGTGGCGAGAATGTCCGAGAAAAAGCCTACATTTCAGCATACACAGCTGAACATTATCTTCCAGTAAGCTGAACTAGGTAGTTTGGGCTTCCACACTGAATATATGAAAACTAATCTAAATGGATCGTCGCTATCCAGAGAGAGAGCTTTATGGTTAGTCCCCATATCAGAGTTTGTAGCCAGCATTTTAAAGGATTTTTCTTAGACAGGGTGGCGACTGGTAAACAATGCAGGAACCACTCCTTTATTCAAGTGAAATGATTTCTCCGTTCCACTTGAATACTGCGGGTTTCAGAGAGGAGAAAGCGGCCAATGAAGGTTGACATATCGGATTAGGATGAGGATGATAAAATCTTTGAGGACCACAACTATGCTTTTGGCTCCAGATCCAGCAGTTACCAACCTAGCGTTTGATGAAAACATCCCTGAGAGGAGATGCTCCTACTGAGGAAACAAATTGAGACCCTTACAATGAAGCAGCGGTTTGGCATTCACCATTTTGCTTTTTTACAAGGTAAAATGTCCAGCAGACTTCTGTATTGTAGCATCAGCACCGAACACCACAATGGATGGATTCTCTGCCCTTTACATGGGTCTTTGAGGTGGCTTACTATCTTTTAAAAGGTCTCTTTAGAGTTGCTACTTTTATGTTTGCTCCTGCTATAAATTTTGTGATGCCAGCTCATTCTTTTGGTAACTCAGCCCTGCCTGATATAACTTATCCAGTACTGTTGCATAGCCTTGACTCTCCCTAGTAGCCACTTACAACTCTTTGCATTGGCGCACAATCTTGTTGAAATGGAAGGGTGGTCCTCTCTGCCGCTTCAGTCATGCAGCTGGTGACAAGGGCACACCAGTAGGGTTTAGGAGCTATGTGTTGTCAGATGGGACAGCAGGAATGTTGCATGAAGCACTGGCAGGTGGCACAACCGGCAAGTTAAGTGCTGTTCTATTTAGCATCATGTTCAGTGCTTGTCAGCTGTAGGCAAGCAGGCAAACTTCCTTGTGTGGAGATGCAGATGTTCCAGTCTCTTTGCTGTTTTTCTTTACTGAACTGGCACTGCAAAATGCCAGGCCTGGATCTTAGCTTAGAGACTCTCCCTTCAACGCTCCTTCACCATGCCTCTGCAATCTGCCTTGTCCTTTGCCTGCACATTTTTACCATTGGTCTTGCTGACTTTGGGTCTGTGGCAACTCAACCTGCAACACTTTTCCCCAGCTCCATGAGCCTGAAGCTCCACCAGTGTCTGCACACCCGGGCTAATGGACTTTAGCTAATGGAGAAGTGGTGATGGAGATGCAGAGGTGCCAGTCTCTCGGCTGTCTCCATCCCTGTACTGTTGCTGTAAATGGCACTCCAGAGTATGGATCTGAGCCACGAGACTCCCCAGCACCTCCTTTGAAGAGTCAAGCAGGTTTGTTTTAGGTCTCTGAAGTACTGTTGATGGAATGCAAGTTCTCTCCATGGTCCCTCTTCTAACACCAATGTAACATTGGCGCCAAGCATAACAATGGATGGATTCTCTACTCTTTACATGGCAATTTGAGGTGGCTCGTAATCCATTAAGGACTGCTTCCACTTTTATAGGAGCACCTTGTATTGATGATGCAATACCAGTTCATTCTTTTGCTGAATAAAGATTAATGACTAATTATTGAAATTCCGTTCTTTTTTAAAGAAGCCTAATGTAATCAACGGTTTGTTTCATGTAAGTTCATATTAGACACAAGTTTTTAAAATGTCTGGGATCTTCGTAATTGTGGGATGCAGTTTGAAACATACAGTATAGTTTCAAGCCCTTCTCCTTTTTAGCTCCTGACATTTGGCAAAGTGTATGAATAATGCAACTTGTCATTTACCATAAGTCTGGGAGTTTCTTGAAGCAATCGGGTGAAAAATGCCATAGCTGGTCCATTTTGATTTCAGCGGCAGAAGTGCAGCAGCTGGCTGATGCAGAATCCCGAAGAGAGTGTGCATATAGCCTTTTGGGTGTTGGTAAAGGTGGTGTCCCTAAGTGATCTGGTCTCCGGCTGGTACTCTGATACCAATGATTCAGGTAAAAATGTAGCTAACACGTTGGCTAATCCAGCAGGTGACACACTATGGTGGTTGGATTAGCAACTGCACTAAAAAAAAAAAAAAAAAAATGGACCTGCACTAAAGCAAGTATAAAGATGAATAGCATTATTACATATTGCTCTCAGTAGTACAAGCTGAGTGTGATTTTTGTTTGAAGATTTGAACTCCATGTTACTAAAATGACATAGCAGCCTAGAAAAAAAATAGTTACAGAAATAATGGGGGAAGATTATGGTAAATGAGCTATAAGAGAAAGTCAACACCCTTAACCTTCACTTCAGGCAAACATATTATCATTATAGATGTGCTTTAAGTTATTGAAGGAAATTTGGGTAAATTCTAGAGATGTTAAAATTAGTTATTCAGCAAGAACTTGAGAGAAAGAGCGCATAGTTAAAGGTAACTTTTGTACAAACGTAAAGGAATGAATACCTAAAATGTCATGCAGTATAATAGATATCTATATGTGGCAGACATTCAGTGGCCTAGATTTTGTATTCACATGTTTTTGTTAAATTGTATAATGTTTTGTTTTTTCCTTCTGTGCACTTAAATGAAATCTATGGGTACAGTACTGGAGCAGTACTATAGAATTATGCAAAGTTAATCTAATTCTGGGAGATTTGTGCTGGCAACCTGAAATATTTTTAGCTGGTGTGGAGTAATTTAAAAACAATGCTCCATCTTAAGTGCCTCAAAGTAAGGAGATCAGTGTTCACATCCCAGGTCCAACCTGTGTGGAGTTTTGCATGTTCTCCCTGAGTCTGTGTAAGGATTATTTTGGGTGCTTTGATTTCTTCCAACAGTCTGAAAACATCAGGTTTAGGTGAACTGGTGATCCTAAATTGACCCTAGTGGATGAGTGTGTGTTTCTAGTGGGTGGTTGTCAGTGTGTTCACCCTGTCCAGAGATTGATACTGTCTTATGCCCCTTGCTTGCTGGGTTAGGCTTTAGGCCTGCAAAAACCCTGCTCAGGATTAAGTGAAATTTAATATTGCCTGTCTTGCAAATCTGAATTAGATTACATAGATTTGAAAATATTTAATTCTTTGATAATTAAAAATGGTTGAAAAGATTCAAATGCAATTTTGTAATGTCTTTTTAGATTACTGATGGGCCATCAAAGATTTATTTTCCTTACAAAGTTTTGAAATCTCTTGATCCGGATATTTATCGTAACATTGAGTTTGATGTTTGGCATGACAGCAGGAAAGGTAAGTTTTATATCTGATTTTAAAATTCTGTTAAATAATGCCTGCTAGAATTAAGTTTCTGTTAAATTGGATGTTCTGTCATGTCTGCTTGTTTAAATTCAAATATTTCAGTCAGATTGGACAATGAAATATATTGATGTGCCTTGTAGTAGTTTTTAAGACCCACATGGCACATTTATAAAAATAAAAAAGCTGGTTTCTGATGCTTGCTGAAAACAGATGTAGCCTTTTAACTAAAGATGCACTACCAAAACCTACTAGATATTAATGGTGGTACCATGAAATGGGAATGGTTTCCACTAATGGGTTTTTAATCTGTGGCGTATGAATGAACAATATTGAATATGTGACATTTTCTGATGAGGTCTAAGTGTTGATGCCTTTTGATTATTTAGCAGTACCTGTATTAAAAACGCCATCTTCAAATGTTCAAGCTTTATTAATTACAGAGCAGCAAAACTTAATGCGAGTGTTAATTTTATCATTTTGAAGGGAATTAGGATAACCAACCAACCAACAGATGTTACTGGTAATGTTTGTAATGAGTGGTTTTACAAAACATTACAAATTGTATTTTGAAACCTTTCAGAGAGAACTGGTATTTTATGGTTGTAAATTCTTCACCTATAATAATCATTCCATATAAGACTGGACTTCTGGAAAAATCTCTGGATTCAAAACTGTTTTGATTTATAAATTATCCCTAATTTGAAGTTTGTGTTTCTGCTGCCTGTCTTATTCTGTGGCTTCCGAGACTTTATTGAACAATTGAAGAAGTTGTTGGTAATGTTTTGCCTATCCTAGTTTTGTGAAAACAAAATTGGCTAATTTGACTACTCCATTTAGTGCTGGTGTTCCTTGGTATTAAAGAAAGATACATGCATTCAGGAGTGATCTGCTGTTGAGAATTAAGATTTTAATCAAGAATTGTCTATTTATTCCAGAGAGGAGAAATTTGAACTAATGCTAATTATTTAGTTACAATACAAATTTTATCTCTCTTAATTTGGAATCGATCATATGTATTTAGCATAAGAGAACCAGAATCCACATTTTAATCTTTTTTTAAAAATCTACCTTTTATTTCTTCTAGCAGATACTATATGAAAAAAATTCACTAATTATTTCATACAGAATTTCATCACAGATCACTTTAACAAATGGACAAAAATACCAATAGGTTTACAACAACATTGTTTTGCAAATTGATGCTCCTATATATTTAAATAAAATATAAATGATAAAAAAATAGATTTAAAAAAAAAAAAAGTCCAAGATTTCTTATTGCTCAAATTTTTCAAGTATAGTGGGGTCATCCAGCGTACTATTACTCAAGGGAATAGAAAGCTTGTTAGCCTATTTCTTCTTCAGATCAAGTTCACATATTAACCTGTGATCTGTGAGATGCTAAACACTGAAATCTTAACTTGCATTTTACAACTGAGCAAGGGTATTTAGTTAGCGTTAAAACCTTGGATCACAGCTTATGTAGTGATTCTTTATTTCTGTAATTTAATACAGCAGCTTCAAACACAAGTGCTTTGCCAGATAGTGGTTGCTAATTGTAAAGTCGGACTTGAAATTGAAATGATGTTGCGATTACTACCACAGAGAATCGCGACGAATGAGAGAATTATCTCTCTGAATTGTGGGTTAGTTACAACAAAAACTAAGTTGAAAAAGTATGAGACTTTTTTATGGACTAGAAGGCTGAATTATCACTGACTCCTACAGTGGGCTTTCTGAAAGGCAATCTGTTACACTTTCAGAATTTTTTTTGACCAACCGTGTCTTTAAAAATTTGCTCCAAGAAATGGTTTAGGCATTTTAAGAGCATAGCCCAAACACCAGTAAGTGTAATTTTCAGAGCACTAGTGATTTATCTAGTCATGAGCATACACCTGCTTGCTACTCCTCAAATTAATATTAACTGAGATGCTGGACATCTCAAAGTGTATTTGGTAGAAAGATTCTGTACTTGCTTTTAGTAATTTTTATTTGTGAAATGTCTACTCACAACTGTATCAGCTATGTAAAAAATGACGCAATGTGCTTGACTTCCAAAGCTTGGAGAGAAATCCTAAGTAATATATGGTCTGTGGAAATTCAGTAAAGAAATTTTGTAAGTTTTATTTGTAGGTTCAGTATTACTTCCATTTGCCGAGAAATTTGGAACATTAACCACCAAAGGAGGTAAAAAAAAAAAGCCTGAAGTCCTGAAAGAGATTCAAATTCATTACAAAGGATGACAACAAGCCAAGTTGCATATCTGGCAAAATCCTCTTCTTTCTGATCAGTTTACAGTTACAATTGGGAAGATGAACAGATGTTAGCTATTGCAACTGACTCCTTTTCTTGTGAAATTTTGAACAATGGGAGGAAAAAAGTGAATAAATTGTACCAAAAATTAAATGTGCTCACCTGGCAAACTGTAACTATTTTATTTAGTCTTCTGACTTAGCAATAAAGCATTCGAAAAACACACGTTGTCCAAAGACATTAGAGGAATACCACTGTTGTTAAATGCATTTTAGAACTCTTTTCACCAAATGCATAGGTTGAAGTACAAGAATAATGGGTATTCTGCTCTCAGATCAAACAATTCTCCATCTTAGACATTCCCCTTTCACATTGTAAACTGCACTCTTCCTGTTGATTTGTACACAAACCCATAGTCACACCTTCAGTTGTGCCACTGCCATCCAGTTCCGTCTCTGATACATGTATGTTGAACCATGTGCAAACTGAAATTCTTTATAAACATGCATGTAAGACAGGCAGGCAAGCAGTTTAAAATATAAATGTACTTCTATGTGGCTGTGGTTATTCGTATTGCAATAGCTTGTGGTGTTTCTCCCGCCACCCGAGGAAAGCACCTGAAATGAGCCAGTTTATTGCCCTGCCTTTATCTAAAGCCTGTTATGAGTCTTTTACTATACTGGTTCACATTAACTTTTTTAGGTGAGGATTCCTGCTTATACAAAAATGAATGGCGATTATACAATTTTCCATTTGTAATTGCCCTGCCGCGGGTTGATTTATGGGCTATTGCTACACACTTTCTGCTGACTGTTAGTCTGGTATTACCCGGCATAGGAATGTAGAATCCAATCAAGAAAATGGGCAGAATCCTTTTCTGTTTTCAACTGTGATCTTGTGCATCTCACACACACATACACACACACACACACACACACACACACGTAAAAGTAGCACATTTCTCTTGGATACTTACATTTTATTGGTTTAATGAACACTGGTATTTCGTGTTCCTGCTTTTCTTGGGGTTCATTTTTGTTTCTGATCAGTGATATTAGATGTCTGCTCAGTTTAAGTAGTACATGGCCTTTGGAAAATAAAGGATAGACATTGTGTAAAAGATAGTTTTGGAGCTGACTTTGACATCCTTAAACATATTGATTTGTTTGTTATGTAAAAATAACCTGTAAAAATTACACAATGACAGTGAGCTCCAAAGTTGAACTACAGGGATTCAGGGTTATAATTGTGCTATGTAGAGTACCAGGTTATAACAGTTACACTTAACATGCAAAATGTGAGCGTCCTGGAGTACTGTATGCAGCTTTGGATGAAAAAACAGTGCTAGAAAATGTACCGAAAATCGCTATTAAATGTATATGTACAAATTGGACACATTTTCAACTAGTAATTCAGAACTTAAGATACATAGTGCAAGCTGACAAGTGCAGTTGACTGCAACATTTTAGAGAGATTCAATTTTCTTTGTGGTGATACTTGCGTAATATAACATCATTGCTTGCTGTTCACCCTGTGTTAGTGTGAATGGCTCATTCTCATCATCTCTCCATTTATGCATTTGTCCATTTGAGTTTCCAAATGTAAAACACTGTTAATACACAATTTCTCTCAATTTACCTTGAAGTTTTACCTTTATGCAAAGAGGCACTTCCAAGTGTTTAACTCTATCACTAGCAGATTAACTGCAAATTTATCTAATTTTTTTCCCATAACACTTGTCCCATGTTACTTGATGTAGATGCTCCTGTGTGACCTCTAGAGCGCATGCTTATTTGAGAAAACCGTAACTTTAGAGATTTCATCTTGACCATTTTGCACTTTGTTGCTACATTAGAAAGAGCTCTATGGTCCACTAGAAATAAATAAAGGACAACTTCATCTTCAAAATCCCTTAGAGTTTTGGCATTGCTTTGTGGTCTATATCGTGATTGAAGTAGTGTTCCAAAAAAGTGTTCTCAAATTTTTCCCTCTGGTCAAAGGCAGTGAAGTGATTTGTCTCAATTACATTATGAATATTTCTACATAATGTGCATTAAAAAGAACAGAATGCAAAAACATCCTTAGAACTGCCTGGCTTCAGCTGGGTGAGAATACCTTCAGCTAGTAGTTTGTCATAATCATGCTAACATAGGCAAAAAAATTTGGATTGAAGCTTTTGGCTGTGGGTGCTTTCAAGGCAATAAATCTACACAAGGCCTTTCCTAACTTTTGAAATTTAATTACAGGAATCAATAAGGTCTAGAAATGAGAACAGCAAAATTCTGTAATGTGACGTGTTCTATGACAGCAAGGTAATTTGTGTTGTGTTTTATAATATGTCAGGATAAATTACATTTTTAGCTGGCTGAACTTGCACTTTTGAATGTTCAGTTTTCATCTGACTAAGTTGGCTGCAGACTAAATTTCTTCAGTTAAACTGAACAGAAAACATGGGTACCCTGACCGCAAATTGATGGGTAAACTTTTTAAGCAGAACCAGGAGATGTGTGTACAAGAACATAAAAGGTGGAAGCCTGGAAATCACTAATAGAAACCAAAGCCAAGATGTGAGACAGAAATGTAAGAACAAACTTTTTGAGCATAACCAAAGGATTCATGTAGAGAAACAAATGGTCAAACCAGGAAATCACTAATAGAAACCGAAGCTAAGATGTGAGACATAAATCAAGGTTGAAAGAACAAGCAGGAGGTCAAAACGGAATGAAACACACAATAATATTAATAGCAGACATTTTGTTTGATAATTTTGGTATCCACAGATCTATTAAGGACTGTATCCAGCAGGGAGCACACTTTCTCAACTGGGATGTTTCTTGATGCAGAACTGACTAGAACCAATACTATCCCTTTTGTACCCATAGAGGATAATAATTACAAGAGAGAAATATGGTACATAATAATAATAATAATAAATTACATTTATATAGAGCTTTTCTCAGTACTCAAAGTGCTATACACACAGGGAGCAACCAGGAAGCAAAACCTTAACCTTCCACAGTCTCCTTACTGCAAACCAGCAGCACTACCACTGCGCCACCTGTGAGGACATCCCAGCTAAGTGGGAGAATGCTGACACACAGATGTCCTATTCAGTGAGAAATGTCTGCGGTATAGCCGTGCTGGATTCTCATCATTATAAACACTCACGTAATTTAGATATTCATAGAATTCATGTCAGATATGGGAGACCACCAGAAGCACTGGCAGGTTATTAATACCTTCACAGGCTCTGGGTTTTTTAAACCATACTGGTCAAGCAGACATCCACACCTTTTAAAATAACCTGCTTGTGTCCTTCAAGTTTTCTGCCCATCTCCCTAACCTGACTTACAGCTGTCATTTGTCAGTCTCTCTCTCTCTCTCTCTCTCTCAGCTGAATTGCATGGCTTTGTGAAATAAATTTCACAAATTAAATTTGGCGCAAGTAACCTTGCTACAGTCCACCCTTTGATAGTGTAATTTGTGAATATTCTCAAAAATCATGTCTAATATTCCTAGGGAAATGGAGTGTACCTTGTACTTTTATGGTTAATTTAGCAAGTATACATAATCTGTTTACATATTACAGCTACAAATGACAAACAGAACTCATCCATCCATCCTTTTCTGCTTATCCGAGATTGGGTCGCGGGGGTAGCAGCGCGAGCAGAGATGCCCAGACTTCCCCATCCCCGGCCACTTGTTCTAGCTCTTCCGGTGGAATCCCGAGGTGTTCCCAGGCCAACCGGGAGACATAGTCCCTCCAGCGTGTCTTGGGACTTCCCCGGGGCCGCCTCCTGGTTAGACGTGCCCGGAACACCTCACCAGGGAGCCACCTCATCTGACTCCTCTCGATGCAGAGGAGCAGCGGCTCTACTCTGAGCCCCTCCCAGATGACTGAGCTTCTCACCTTTTCTTTAAGGGAAAGCCCAGACATCCTGCTGAGGAAACTCATTTCAGCCGCTTGTATTCACGATCTCATTCTTTCGGTCACTAGCCATAGCTCATGACTATAGGTGAGGGTAGGAACGTAGATCGACTGGTAAATTGAGAGCTTTGCCTTATGGCTCAGCTCCTATTTCACCACGACAGACCGATGCAGAGCCCACATCACTGCGGATGCCGCACCGATCTGTCTGTCGATCTCATGCTCCATTCTTCCCTCACTCGTGAACAAGACCCCGAGATACTTGAACTCCTCCACTTTGGGCAGGATCTTGCCTACAACCCTGAGAAGGCACTCCACCCTTTTCCGGCTGAGGACCATGGTCTCAGATTTGGAGGTGCTGATTTCCATCCCATCCCCTTCACACTCGGATGCGAACCGATCCAGAGAGAGCTGAAGATCATGGCCTGATGAAGCAAACGGGACAACATCATCTACAAAAAGCAGTGACCCAATCCTGAGTCCACCAAACCGAACCCACTCAACGCCCTGGCTGCGCCTAGAAATTCTGTCCATAAAAGTTATGAACAGAATCGGTGACAAAGGGCAGCCCTGGCGGAGTCCAACTGTCACTGGAAACGGGTTCCACTTACTGCCGGCAATGCGGACCAAGCTCAGACACCGGTTGTACAGGAACCGAACAGCCCTTATCAGGGGGTCCGGTACCCAATACTCCCGGAGCACCCCCCACAGGATTCCCCAAGGGACACGGTCTAACGCCTTTTCCAAGTCCACAAAACACATGTAGACTGATTGAGCAAACTCCCATGCACCCTGCTAAGGGTGTAGAGCTGGTCCACTGTTCCGCGACCAGGATGAAAACCACACTGTTCCTCCTTAATCCAAGGTTAGACTATCTGACGGACCTTCCTCTCCAGGACCCCCGAATAGACTTTTCCAGGGAGGCTGAGGAGTGTGATCCCTCTGTAGTTGGAACACACCCTTTGGTACCCCTTCTTAAAGAGGGGGACCACCACCCCGGTCTGCCAATCCAGAGGCACTGTCCCCAATGTCCATGCGATGGTGCAGAGGCGTGTCAACCAAGACAGTCCTACAACATCCAGAGCCTTGAGGAACTCCGGGAGTGTCTCATCCACCCCCAGGGCCCTGCCACCAAGGAGTTTTTGACCACCTCGGTGACCTCGGTCCCAGAGATGGGGGAGCCCATCTCCAAGTCCCCAGGCTCTGCTTCCTCATTGGAAGACATGTTAGTGGGATTGAGGAGGTCTTCGAAGTACTCCCCCCACCGACCCACAACGTCCCGAGTCGAGGTCAGCAGCACACCATCCCCTCCATATACAGTGTTGACACTGCACTGCTTCCCCCTCCTGAGACGCCGGATGGTGGACCAGAATCTCCTCGAAGCATTCTGGAAGTCGTTCTCCATGGTCTCCCCAAACTCCTCCCATGCCCTCGTTTTTGCCTCCGCGACCACCGAAGCCGCATTTCACTTGGCCTGCCGGTACCTATTAGCTGCCTCCAGAGTCCCACGGGACAAAAGGGTCCTGTAGGACTCCTTCCTCAGCTTCAACTTCCTCAGCTTGACGGCATCCCTCACCGCTGGTGTCCACCAACGGGTTCGGGGATTGCTGCCACGACAGGCACCAACCACCTTACGGCCACAGCTCCGGTCAGCCGCCTCAACAATAGAGGCATGGAACATGGCCTATTCGGACTCAATGTCCCCCACCTCCCTCGGGACGTGGTCGAAGTTCTGCTGGAGGTGGGAGTTGAAGCTACTTCTGACAGGGGACTCTGCCAGACGTTCCCAGCAGACCCTCACAACACGTTTGGGCCTACCAGGCCTGACCGGCATCCTCCCCCACCATCAAAGCCATCTCACCACCAGGTGGTGATCAGTTGACAGCTCCGCCCCTCTCTTCACTCGAGTGTCCAAGACATGTTGCCGCAAGTCCGATGACACGACCACAGTCTATCATCGAACTGAGGCCTAGGGTGTCCTGGTGCCAAGTGCACATATGAACACCCCTATGCTTGAACATGGTGTTCATTATGGACAATCCGTGACGAGCACAGAAGTCCAATAACAAAACACCACACTGGTTCAGATTGGGGTGGGGGGGGGCATTCCTCCCAATCACGTCCTTCCAGGTCTCACTGTCCTTGCCCACGTGAGCATTGAAGTCTCCCAGCTGTACGAGGGAGTCCTCAAAAGGTATGCCCTCTAGCACCTCCTCCAGGGACTCCAAAAAGGGTGGGTACTCCAAACTGCTGTTCGGCACATACGCACAAACAGTTAGTACCCGTCCCCCCACCCGAAGGCGGAGGGAGGCTACCCTCTCGTCCACCGGGGTTAACCCCAATGAACAGGCTCCAAGTTGGAGAGGGCAATAAGTATGCCCACACCCGCTCGGCGCCTCTCACAGGGGGCAACTCCAGAGTGGTAGAGAGTCCAGCCCCGCTCAAGGAGATTGG
The DNA here is from genome assembly GCF_900747795.2 of Erpetoichthys calabaricus. NCBI lineage: Eukaryota > Metazoa > Chordata > Cladistia > Polypteriformes > Polypteridae > Erpetoichthys > Erpetoichthys calabaricus. The sequence goes on from NC_041405.2 coordinate 126,601,043, forward strand.
TTTCAAACTGTTCGTCGAGGTGAGCCCGACTATATCTAGCCAGAACTTCTCGACCTTGCGCACTAGCTCAGGCTGCTCCCCCTTCAGAGAGGTGACATTCCACGTCCCAAGAGCCAGCTTCTGTAGCTGAGGATTGGACCGCCAAGGTCCCCGCCTTTGGCGACCACCCAACTCACACTGCACCCGACCTCCTTGGCCCCTCTCACAGGTGGTGAGCCCATGGGAAGGGGGACCCACGTTGCCTGTTCGGGCTGTGCCTGGCCAAGCCCCATGGATGCAGGCCTGGCCACCAGGCGCTTGCCATCGAGCCCCACCTCCAGGCCTGGCTCCAGAGGGGGGCCCCGGTGACCCATGTCCGGACGAGGGATAACACCGTCCAAATTTTTCTTCTTCATAGGATGTTTTTGTTGAACCGCTCTTTGTCTCATCCCTGATCTAGGACCAGTTTGCCTTGGGTGGCCCTACCAGGGGCATAAAGCCCCAGACAACAGAGCTCCTAGGATCGTTGGGACACGCAAACCCCTAAACCACGATAAAGTGGCGGTTCGAGTAGGGGACAAACATAACTAGTTATATTTAACATATTCTAAGTGGATGGTGATCACTTAGTGAAAATTCTCACAAGTGGTGTATTTGGAGATTTCCTTAATTTTTCTGCAGAGGTGAGTATATTCTTTCTCCTGTTGTCTTGCATTACTTAGTGTTGAAACTGAATATCACTGGTCCCTTTCAGTGGGTACCATGGCCTCACATTACATTATGAATCTATGAAACACCATAGTGGACTCATTTGGCACTTAACATTTTCTAACTAAAGTATATGGATATATGTGCCCACCCCTTTTGGTGTCTGATCCCTTTTAATGAGTTATAATAGTTATGGCACAAATCAGATGCTACTGTAGTATTTCCGATCTATTGCTAGTATTATCATTGGTCTTTACTAGTATTATTGAATCATTTTTAGAGAGAAAGCATTCCACTATACTCTATCCTCTCCAGCTTCACAATGGGATGCTCTATTCCCCTTTGGTTTACAATTCAATATAAGTGGTTGTGATTTATGCACGTCCTCATACCCTTGTGCTCCTCTTATAATACTTTCAAATATTTTTTTTCTAAACTTACTATACATGACTTTTTCAACCCAGTGGTTTGTAAATGAGTCTCTTCTTGGTGGCTTTGTAGATCCCTCTGAACAAATGTGTGGCTGGTACAGGAACTGAAGAGGCCTTGCCATTACTGGAACAGAAACTAAACAGTCTGATTGCCATTACAGAGCAAATGAGATGCAGACATGTTGACTTTTCCAGCAGTCAATCATGAGAGCCTGCAGCCAACAGGTGCCATCTCATCTCTTTACGTCAGTGGCATTTCATAGTCTGTGTTGCAAATCCATAAACACTTCTGCATCAAATGTGTTCACAACCATATTATGCCATCCGGTTTACTTAGCTGGGCTTACAATCTTGTTTTCTACTGTTCTTCCTGTCTGGGTAAGCGTTAATTCTTCACCAGCTATTATCATGTATGTGCAGCACACCAAGAGTCATTGGTACAGTACAGTCCCTTTTGAATCTTCTTGAACACCACCAATTCTTTGTTGATAAAACACCACCACTGTGTTATAGAGATTTGAACAACCACTAAATTCAGCAGCCAAACTAAAATACTTGATATACTAATAGGGTTAAAAAGGATCAAGGGTAGAGCAAATGCATAACTAAACTAATATTGCAAGTTTACATTTTGAACCAGATTAGTGAAAGTGTTTCTTCAGTAGTATAATACACTAAACAAAATAAACACATTGCATCAGTTATCCATCAGTTGTTTTAAACTATAACAAGATGTTACATATTTCAACTTATGGGTGTATTCTTTTTATCTATAAAGCAATACCTTTATAACAAACTAGCTTATCTTATCAAGATACAAATAAATTATTATAAAAGCACAGTTTCTAACATCTGTATCTTCATATACCACATTTTCTGATGTATAACTGACTTGATAATCAACCCATCTGAGTACATTATCACTGAGCACTAACCTTACAATATATTGATGTATAAACAAAAGCTTCATAAAATTAACCACTAAATTGTTAAATGAATGCACATTTCAGTTCTACAATACATTTCATTATTACTGAAGTAATATTTTCCTGTACATTAAAGTATGTAAACCTTTTTCTCTTACTGTATTATATATGAAGACTAGAGTAGGAAATCAATCTTGCATGATGTTATAATATTTCAGAGCTTGTTTGTGCCTCACGCATTATATTTTGTATCAATTTTGAGCATTTTATTCTACAGAATGTCAAACCCTTACACTTGCACACTTAACCCAAACTTCCATCTAAACTTGTTTTTCATGCAGCTTGTATTGTGTGTTCCATCCACTGGTCACAGTGTTTGTGAATTTGGAGAAAAAGAACATCTATAGTTCTAAATCTTTAATGCTTTTAATACGTAATTGAAATTCAGATCTTACAATTCTTAACTGACCACGCTACAAGCTGTCCTGCAGTTTTTGCTGGCTTCACTAAAACTCAACAGGGTCAGTAGGTCATTGCCTTGTTTAACATTGCATCTGGTTTTTAAGCTTCATCAGTGACAGTCCAGGCCCACTGACTAGTATACAGGATGAATTACCAATCAATATGTATTATTATTTTACTTGCTGTAGCATTTCTAAAAATTCACATGTACTGTATTACTATGTCTGTAATTTGGATACAATCCCATATTACTATGTGTGGTGTCCCCCAGCCTTTGGGATCTGCTTCACTTTACTAATTAGTCGGCTTACACACAAAGAAGCACATACTTTTAATAGACACAGACTTTCACATAATGACACATGAGGGTATCTGCTACCCCAGACCCTGAACAAGATTCTTTTTAATCCTCTTCAGACCCCTTTATCAACCAAAATACTCTTCTTTCATTTCTAACTAGATTTTATCCCACTTCATTCCCAAGTAGGTTACTTGGCTAAGGCAGATGTACTTTATTTCATTTAAACAGGACAACATTCAGCACACTGGAGAAAACTGTTTATGGAAGACAGCCTTCGCTGTCCCTCTATAACAGTGGTCTCCTGTCTTTGAATTTAGTTATACACACTTTTTTTTTTTTTTTTTTTTAATCCATCGTTCAACGAACTTGTACACTAATCGCAGTTCATGCTTATATTTATCAGGAATAACAAACACCAAATAGCCTTTCAGGATGCAAGCTGATGTTATCGTCATTGAATTGGGAGCACATCCAGTTCAACTTCATGTGACGCTGGTCTCCAGTCAAATGAGACTCCATGGCGAACCGAGTCAGCGGCAACAAAGAAACTTCCGTGGTGATCTAATTCTGCGGCAACAAAGGTTATATCCAATCATTGGGAAACCACACAGTACGATACCACAATGAAAAAGCAATCCCAGAAAAAAATCTATGCAATCACAGAATATACCAACTCGACACAAAAAAAACATATAAGCTTGAACCTTCACTTTACATTTCTAGTCAAGAGTGCTAACGTCAGCACCACCACACGCTCCACCTTAATAGTTCCTAAAGCACACAACCTCCACATACACATCGGGCAGATTTTGATTCTTGCAAGAAATTATCTTCCTTGTCTTTCATCATTATCGGAAGAACATTTTTCCTTAAAACCTGATCAGGAGATGTTTTGCACATTTATGACTAGTTTTAAACAAAAGTGGAGACATTTTTCATTTCACCAAATAGTTTAACCCAAAATTTCTTTAAGATCAGATTTCTTTCTGTTATGTGAGAAGGTGTATTTTTTAAATCCAGACTTATCCAATGGATACCTTCATAGTGTATGGCCAGTACTCTCAGGAAGGTAACTTACAGACATGCTTCTCATTGCAAGGTTAAAACCAATTATTATTTGTTCTTTTTCCAATTTAAGTCGGAGCTCTTTATATTTTAGCTTTATTTGTGTACACAATCTGCTGTTTCTTTTTTTTAACAATTGCTAATAGATACAGTGTTAATATAAGCTTGTAATTTTAACAACTATCGTTGTTTCTTGTAAACAGAGCTGCAGAAAACTGATTACATGGTGTTTGCTGGGAGGCAGTATTGTTTGGGAGACAAATGTCAGGTAAAAGTTTTGATTTTACCAGAAAGTTGTGTAAATGAGTTTGCAATGGTTTTTTTTTGTTCCAAACATAGGAATCCCCAGTTTCTTTTTTGGTACATAGAGGGTAAAGAAAAATGGTTTGTGATCAGGGAATAGCCATTAACCCTTTAAACTAGGCCTAATTTATGTCAATTTTCTGCCACTTTAATTTAACTGGCTATAACTTCGTCATGTTATACCCTTCGAAATAATAAAGGTCAGATGTTTCCTTTTCAGACTTTTTATTTTGTACCTGGGGAACTAGTCATGTTGTACACAAGTTGCAAAATTAAGTAGCATTTTTACCACAAATACACTTTGAATATGTTTTTTGTTTTACTTAACATAGGTGTTGGAATAAACTTCAAAATGCTAAAGTGTCTGTCTGTGAATGTCAGGAACTCCCAGGAAAAATGTTACAAAATATCTACAAGTAATATTTCTAGTGGGTGGGTGTTTTTTTTTTTTTTTTTGAAAAAATACTAAAAAATGGGATTGTTTTTCTCCAGTTTTACAATTTTCAAATAAGGATCCATAGCATACATATCTGCTATTGAAGACCCATGGCATGCATATTATTCTGAAGGGCAAATCTTGTTTTGTAGAATTTCTTTACCAACTATATATTATGACAATGTATCCAAATTACAACATCAATGCAAGACAACTTTATAAAAAATATTCTGAAATATAGTAGGTGTTATTTCAAAAAAGAAAACACCCCTCTCATTTAGTAGTCAAATTATACACAAGTTAATAAGAACATTCAAGAAAGCCTTTGGTATGGAGCAGGGTTGCCTTAACACAGCAATTCACCATCTTTTAGAGAAGCAAGTTTAACCTTGCAGTGTGGTTTTGGTGGTATGCAGTGTACTTTAATTATAACAGTGAGGAAATGAATGATTTTATGCAGTATTTCAAAGAGTTTGGTTTATTGTTCGATCCTACCAGCCGCTCCATACCAATGGAGCTGAGTTTAGAGTTAAGCTAAATACTCCTCCATGTTATTTAAACAAGAACTTAAACATCTACACACAAGTTTAAGCTATTGTATTTTATGGGAAACTTTGGTTATGATAGGTGCTTCATTGTCAAGCAGTGTTTTTGATGACATGACTAATACAAAATTTGTGGGTTATTTAAAGTACGCCTGTTTTGGAAGCTGCAATATATTACCATGGGACCAAAGTGGAATGCAGAAGGCTAAGCAATTATCCAGCTTCATTTTTATTTATTTATTTATTTATTTAACAATGATTTGCTGTTGTGTTTATGAAAATTTTCATACAACAAATGACTTGTGTTTACTGTAGCCTAGCTCTATTCACCAACAAGGAAAAAGTTTTTTTTAACTGGTCTCTTGATTTTAGTGTACAATTTACATAAATGGCAACACTTGGTTATTTTTATGTAATATGCTTGTCTTTTTATAAGCAGTGTCTTGTTTGTATTTCCCACTAGTGCATTTTCTGTAGATATTTGAAATCTGCTTGGCAAGATCATCTATAATCTTATTGATTTCACTTCAATTGTTTTCTTGTGTGCCTTGTAATGATTGTTTATAAAAGGTGAAAAACAAGTGGTTATATTTGTTCTTTTTTTAATAAATTAAATACAATAATGCAAACAAATCCTGTGGGTTTCTCACAGAAACTGTTATCTGACAGTATGTAGACATGAACTTGGGCTACTTGCCAAGTCTGATTTTTGGTTTTGTGATTGGAAAGTGTGAATGTGGGCATTAGTGAACCTAATTCTGTCCAAAATTGGTTTCTGCCTTTTTTTTTTTTTTCTAGTTCTTTTCTGAAAGTACCAAGCTTGCAGAACTGCTGTCCGGCTACAACTGCTAATTCACCAAAGTCTGTAGAGAATTCTGTTGAACGTGACACTCGCTTTGTCTAGTGATGTATCAAGGTGAATTGGTACAACAAGCTACTAATTGCTGATTTGCTGTTGGGACAAGACATACTCTCCAGACATTATAAAGTTTTGGGGCATCCACCTGTATATTATATTCTGGCTGCAAAAGGTGAAAAATAATTGAACAGAGATATTCAAAAGACTGACCTCCAGTCTGGTAGTTCTGTTTTGGACTAAGATGGTGGTTTTAAAGGACCAAACCGGAGGTGACGTCGTCCAAGGTGCCGGAACCGGAGGTGACGTCGTCCAAGGTGCCGGAACCGGAGGTGACGTCGTCCAGGACGCCGGAACCTGGTGGGATTTCCTGGGAATGGTCTGCAAGAAACTGAGAAAGACTGTCCGCACACCCTCCCACGCCCTGGTCTGATATGGTGGTATCACTACTCAAGCCCTTTAGGCTGTCTCCTATTCACACGTGTGTGACAAGAGATACCAACAAATAAGCCCAGACCCATAGGATTGGGTGTTTTGCACAGAGAAGTTGTGTACTCGAGAGATTGCATTGGCATGGAGAGAGCACTTACGATGGACAAGTGAAAACTTGTATGGTTGAAGATCAAGAACCCACCTAGTGACCTGCAGATTCGACTCCTTGTGGAGGGCCATCCACTGTAGAGGCGCATGGTCAGTCACCAGAGTGAACTCATGACCCAGGAGGTAGTACCTCAACTGCGTAATCACCAACTTAATCGCTGTCTTTCCACCGCCGCATACCTGGTCTCCCTATCCAGCAGTTTCTGGCTCTGGAACATAACAGGGTGTTCAACACTATCGACACTCTGAGTCAGCATGGCACCCAGGCCTGTGTCCGAAGCATCCGTCTGGAGGATGAAAGGGAGAGAAAAAGTAGGTCCTTTCAAAATGGGAGTTGAAGTAAGGGCCTGCTTCCATGTCGCAGAATGCAGCATCCATCTTATCCGTCCATACCACATTGTTGGAAGCCCTCTTCTTTGTCAAATCAGTCAAGGGCGCTGCTCTCTCCGAGAAACTGAAGTACGAACCGGTGGTAGTACCTGGCTAATCCGAGAAATGCTTGGACCTGCTGCTTAGTTCTCGGACAGGGCCATTTCAGAATAGCCTAAATATTTAGCCTCTTTGAATCCAAAGAAACACTTCTTAGCCTGCCTTTGGCTAGCGTCTGCAATACCGCTTTCACCTGCTGTACGTGATCCTTTCATATGCTGGAAGAGATGACAGAATCATCTAGATAGGCACTATACGCATTATGGGGTCGGAGCACTTTGTCCACCAGATGTTGGAAAGTCACAGGAGCCCCGTGTAACCCGAATGGAAGGACACAATACTGCCAATGTCCGCTATGGGTGCTAAACACAGTCTTAACCTTAGTGGAGGCTGTTAAAGGAATTTGTCAGTACCCCTTAGTCATGTCAAGTGTAGTCAAAAATTTTGCTTGCCAAGTCTTTCGAGGAGGTCATCCACTTGGGGCATTGTATAAGCGTCAAATTGGGAGACTTGATTAGGCCAACGGAAGTCATTGCAAAACCTCCAACTCCCATCGGGCTTAGTAACCAAGACGATCGGACTGGACCAGGGACTATGACTTACCTCTATCACTCCTATTTCCAGCATACATTTGATTTCAAGCTCCACTTTTACTTTCTTTACCTCGGGAAGCCGATAGGGTCGCTCTTTAATGATAACCCCCTGGGCGCTGTCACTGTTATGCGCAATCAGAGAAGGTCCTTCCGGGTTTTTCACTCACCACCTCTGTGACGGACAGGATAGCTGTTTCAAGTTCCCGTCTCTGTCTGGAATTTAAATCTGCACCGAAATTAAGGTTGACTGTATGAGCAAAGAATGAGCTGGGCTGAGCGGATGTGGGATCAGGATCCCTCTCCTTCCACGCTTCGGCAAATGCACATGATAAATCCGCTCACTCGGTTGACGATTGGATTGTTTTACCAAATAATCGACAAGCCTGTTCCTGTCCTTAATTTCATAAGGTCCTTGCCAGTGGGCAAGTAATTTCGAATGGGAGGCTGGAACCAAAACCATGACACAATCCCCTGGATGGAATTCTCGGAGGGTCATACCACGATCATAATAGTGGGTCTGTGCTGCTTTTGCGCTTCTTTCAAGTGACTTTTTAGAACAGGTTGAATTTTTCCAAATTGATCATGTAACTGCGCGATATACTCATATATTATATTATATATTGGTAGAGGGAAGAGCCTCCCCTTCCCATCCTTCTTTCAAAATATCCAATCATCCTCGAGGTTGTCGTCCATATAATAATTCAAATGGCAAAAACCCCATAGAGGCTTGTGGGACTTCCTGATAGGCAAAGAGTATGAGGGGGACGAGCTGATCCCAGTTCCTTCCGTCCCCGCTGACTACCTTGCGAAGCATTTGCTTGAGAGTCTGATTAAATCTCTCCACTAGACCATCAGGTTAAGGATGATACACCGCATTCTAAGTGCTTTAAGTAACTTGGTAACTTCCCTGAACGTGTCTGAGGTGAATGGCGTCCCTTGATCTGTAAGGACTTATTTAGTCATGATGAACACGCAAAGACCCCTACAAGTTCCCATGCGATTGCTTTCTAACTGGCTGAGCACAGGGGAACAGCCTGGGGATAACGAGGAGTATGATATATTTATGTCCTCAGGCTGAGGGCTCTAAGGGTCCTGCAATGTCGACCCCAATTCTCTCAAAAGGAACATCAATCAGGGAAGGGGAACGAGAGGAGCTTGGTCCCTCCTAGGAATTTGCCATAATTGACAGTCTGGACAAGAGACATAAAAACCGCGAACCTCCTCAATTCCTGGCTAAAAAAATCCGAGCTTAATCCGCTCTAGTGTTTCCTAGGAGGTGGGCGTGTGCTAATTCACAGACTTGCCGCTGGTAAATTCGTGGGATTAACAACAACTTTCTCACCTCCCTCTCATGCTCAGCTATTCAATATAATAGGTTGTTTTCTATCACAAAGTGAGGACCCTGTGACATGGGCTGATGAGTGCGTTGGCCAGTGACAAGTACTGCTGCATTTTTTTCATGTTTCAGGGAGTTGGCATTCCACTGCTCCTTTTTGAACGAAGTCGGCGTTTCCCTGAACTGAAAGTGCATCTAAGAGACAGGGTCCGGTCTGACCTCAAGGGGGTGGGGATTCTTCTGGGCTCGTCGAGGCACGGGGTGATGAAGTGTCCACCTGAGACGGCCTGGGAATCTCACCCGTCTACCTCTGGGACTTGTATATCTCTCTCCACCGGCTGGTGGCACTGTGTGGAGACAGCTGAAGTCGAGTCATCCCTGTCTATAGCTAGGCCTAAGTTTTGTCCGGGAGTAGTGCCGTAATTTTCACACCATAAGACGCACTTTTTTTTTCCCCCAAAAGAAGGTTGGAAATGTCTGTGCGTCTTATGGAGCGAATATTGCGTCACAGTCCATGATGTGCATTACCTGACAAAAGTCGACAGCCAGGGGTAGAGGGCGACAAAACTCACTGTTACGTTTAGGGATGGGAATCGAAAACCGGTTCTTGTTGAGAACCGGTTCCCACTGTTTCAATTCCTTGGAATTGTTTGCCATTTTTGCAAACGATTCCCCTATCGATTCCAGTCGCCTCGAATGACGTCACCGCGTTGCGTAGCGTCATTTACCCAGCAGGAAACATGACGCCTAAGCGGCACAAATGCTCAAAAGTTTGGTTATACTTTACGAGAAAGGATGACAACAGGGCAACTTGCAATACTTGCAAAGTAGATATTTCATCAAAGGGAGGAAACACTACGAATATGCAAAAGCATTTGCACACAAAACACATGATAACCTTAAATGAATGTTGTGTTTTTGATCCGCTCCGGACTAGTGAATCTCAACCCAGCAGCAGCGGTAACGTTTGCAGGTCCTCTCCTGTTAATACGGCAGGTAACTAATCAACTAACATTGCATATTATGTTAGCGCGATTTGCCTTATTGCAAAACCTGCTATTACTGTGCATTGCATTTAGATGACCATGACGAGATAGACAGACAAGAGTCTGACTGTCTCAGATGCTGGCAGTTCTCGCTGCAGTCTACCGGTAGCTTCTCCTTTCACAGAGGCGGGGAAAAGTAAAATGACACAGGCCAGGATAGACGAATGTCACCGAGCAGTGACTAAGTTTGTGGTAAAAGGCTTGCACCCATTTGCCACAGTAGATGCCCCCGATTTTCGGTAAGTGAATGTGTTTAATTGTAGGCTAAGTCAGGGAATGTCAAATTTGCGTGTTCTCCTCTTACCAGATGTTTCATCCGTTTCCATTTCTGAGCTGAAACGTGTTGAAGGCAGCCGTCACTGCAGATGGATGGCAAGTTTTAGTCAAGATCATTACCTCACAGTAACGCTGCATTATGTCAGGAATGGCCAGGCTCAAGAAAAAGTCCTCAAAACCAAACCAGTGTACCAGGCACAGACAGGGACAGCTGTAGCAGAGGAGACTGATGAGATCTTGGAGGAGTATGGTATCAAAGACAAGGTTGTGGCAGCCACTGTTGATAATGCGGCCAACATGGATGTAGCTGCCAAAATAGTTGATGGCTGCAGAATTGCACTGTGCACAGTTCCATTGGACTTGAGTTGATTGTATTTGTTCCTGGCTGATGTAGTTTTATTTTTGAGTGCTCAGCTCATATATACTTTTAAAAAGGAGAGTGTAAATGTTACTGGACTTTCTTGTGTAATTGCCACAAAATAATTTGTTATACTTTGTTATTGCTATAGAAGAATATTTATTTTATTATTTTACATTTACAAATTTTTTTCTGGGGACCCCGTGGCACCCCATCGAGGAGCCATAGGCTGTGGATTTCTTAAGATCTCACTGTTGGGTTTGTAAGGTCATGCTACTCCTAAATTTCTATCTTGTTCAAAGATAAGATATAAAACAAAGTTCTAAGCTAATCGACCTGTGTTCTCCTTTTTTAAAAATAAGAATCGATAGGAGAATCGATAAAGAATCGAATTGTTAAATAGAATCGAAAATGGAATCGGAATCGTGAAAATCTTATCAATTCCCATCCCTAGTTACGTTACAGGCATTCCCTCTGTGCTTGGAGGAATGTTAGACTCATTGACTCGACATCTAATCCTTGTGTGTGCGTGAGTTGCGAAATGTAAACAAAGGTAAGATGACATCAACATCTCACGAGGGAGCGAAGCGAGTGCAGAAAACAAAATACACAGCAGACGATGTTTTGCGCATTATAACTGATTTTTGTTGAGAGTGATCAGGAGATCGAACAAGAGAGTGAGGAACTGGCATCAGCTGATCGGGACACCAGCCGATGCCGTCCCAGCTGAGCGCATTCGTGCGGCCGATGCACCTATGGCCAGGTTCGTGTGGGAGGAATACCTAGACATTGATCCGTGGGAGCCAAATTGGCTACCGGACTTCACAAGACAGTATGGCTTGCTGTTGGACTCGACAGATTACCAGCCGCTGGACTACTTCAGGCTGTTCTTTCCTGAAGCTGCCTTTCAGCTACTGTCAGACGAGACAAACAGGCATGCAGAGCAATTTTTTGAATCGAGGGCTGTGCTTGCATCGCATTCTCGTTTTTCAAACTGGAAACCCACAACAAAACACGAGATGAAGGGCTTTGTGGCATTACAAATATAGATGGGATTAGACTGGCGATATAACTTCAGGGAGCATTGGTCAAAACGTGCTTTGTCCCCTGGTGGCTTTGGACAGGTTATGCCACGTGATGATAGGTACATGCTCCTGCAAAGTGATTGTGAGCAACTGAGCTTCATAATTTCTGACACTAGCGATGAGGAGTTCTTGGGGTTTCCATAAAACTAGAAGAGTGCTTGAACCTTAAAGTCTCTCCTTATTTGTTAATGACAGTGATGATGTTTCTTAATACCGCTGTTGAATATTTTGGTTGAAATATTATTCTGCTATATATTATTAAACATATTAGTACACCATTTGGTTCAGAATATTTTTTTTCTTGTTTTCCTCCTCTAAACCTAGGTGCATCTAATGGTCAGGTGCGTCTTATGGAGCAAAAAATACGGTAATTAGTACATTGCTTTTAATGTCTGACCAGTCCCGCCCCAGAATCCCAACGAAAAGTGGATTTGGGAAGAATGCCATGGGGATTTTTTTTTTTTTTTTTTTCCAGCAATCCACCATAGCTGATGAAATATAGGGCAATTTTATATTTGAGTTTCCCCATGTACACAGGTAACACTGGTCTTTATTTTTATCCACTGTCACAGTAAAACATATCGGCAAGTAACAATGGAAATGTTGGTGCCGGAATCGGAGGGCTTCAACTTTATATCCATTAATTATTACTACTCCTGTATGCGCTAGCGATAGGGGGTTGACAAGTGCACATAAACTGCCTCTCCCCGTCCACCTGTATCCCTCTTCGTCCCCCGGCAGGTTGCACACCCTGAGGCCCGGGAACTTTGGAACAGGCTCTGGTTTACATAAGAGACCTAGTCTGTGTGACGTAATCCTCATGGAATCCACTAGAGGACCGTTCTGCTCCCTCGGATTGCAAGGCTGGCTCGGATGGTTCTAGGAGCTGTATAAGCTCCTCCATGGTATAGGAGTCTCCCCAGACTGGCTGGGCAAATTTTTTGGGGAGTCCCTTTAATAGAAACAGGCAGGCTACCTGGTGCATATTTGAAATGAAGACGCTCAAACAGCCTTAGCCAATGAGCTATTTGTTCCCAGAGAGCTTCTGCCTGCCCCAGGGTAGATCTCTCGGGGTCTAACTCCCAGTTTTTTTTGTTTTGTACCTGCTGGTTTGGAAAGAGCCCATATTTATCTGGAATCATAACCCCAATGGGCTGCTCAGCTCTCTCCTCCAAAAGAACATAATGAGCCCTTTTTGTTTCCTCCATAGGAACCAGTGCATGCCCGTAAGTCTCATCCATATTCTTCCTTTGAGAAAATACTAGCCCAGTTTCATATTTAGGAAGTGGAGCTGGAACCAAGTTACTCCTGACCCCCGGACAAGCTTCCCACCCGGAAGCTCGGCCTCAGTACTTTCTCAACTGGTCAATTCTTTGGTCCTGTCCCGGTTTCTTCAGGTAACCAAAATCCTGCTGGCTACACCACTGTGACACAAAATACTCTCCAGACATTATAAAGGTTTGGGGCAGCCACCCATATATTATATCCTGGCTGCAGAAGTTCGAAAATAATTGAAGAGAGAGGTTTACAAGACTGAGTTCAAAACAGAACTGCCAGACTAGAGGTAAGATGGCGGTTTTAAAGGACCGGAGAGGAAGTGATGTCATACAAGGCGTCGGAATCATAAGTGACATCATCCAAGTTAGTGTAATTTGACTTTTAACCCTAATGCAGACAGCTGTTCTTCACTGGATAGACACCTGTCCGCTTCATTTATCCAACCCAATAAGTTGTTACTGAATTTGACATACAAGATGACAGACTGAACATTTGCTGCATATGTACTTACGTGGAAAGTTGGTTTTAAATAAAATATTTGTAGTGGATTCAGGGTTTAATGTGTGATGATGAAACTGAGATTTTAATGTTTGTTGAAACCCAATACATGATTATCTATAAACACCTTGGTTAATTATAAAGTGTCAGAGGTGTGTGTGTGTGTGTGTGTGCATGTTTTTTATTTAAATTTTTTTTATGTGTATTGTAAAAAAAAAAAAAATTTAAGTATCTCGATCACCTTAGTTACCTTAGATAAAGGTCTTAGTCAAGTGAATACTTATTTTGTGAGCTTTATTTAAAAAAAATTTTACGTAATTGTTTTTTTATTTACTAATATTGCATCTTATTTTTCTTAAATTGAGTGTGGTTCAGTTATATCGGAGTCTGCTGGCTAGAACCCTGATCATAATTGAAAAGTTTTGGGGAAACGTATAGCAAAACCCCTACTAAAATTGTGATTGTTTGCTTTGCCAAAAGCTCCTTCTTTTTTTTGGCTGCTCCTGTTACGAGTTGCTACAGTGGATCATCTTGCTCTGTTACACCCATCACCTGCATGTCTTTTCTCACCACATCCGTAAACCTTCTCTTAGGCCTTCTTTTTTTCCTTTTGCCTGGAAGCTCTATCTTTAAGATCCTTTTCCCAATATACTCAGCGTCTACCCTCTGCTCATGTTCAAACCAATGCAATCTCGCTTCTCTGACTTTGTCTCCAAACTGTACAACCTGTGCTGACCTTCTAACTTACTCATTTCTAACCCTGTCCATCCTCTTCACACCCAATGCAAATATTAGTATCTTTAACTCTGCCACCTTCAGCTCTGTCTCCTGCTTTCTGGTCAGTGTCACGGTCTCCAATCCATATAACAAAGTTGGTCTCACTACCGTCCTGTAGACCTTCCCATTCACTCTTGCTGATAACCGTCTGTCACAAATTACTCCTGACACTTTTCTCCACCCATTCCACCCTGCCTGCACTCTGTTTCACCTCTCTTCCACAATCTCTGTCACTCAGTACTGTTGATACCAAGTATTTAAATTCATCCACCTTCGCCAGCTGTGTTCCCTGCATCCTCACCATTCCTCTCATTCATGCACATGTATTCTGTCTTGTTGCTACTGACCTTCATTCCTCTCCTCTCTAGAGCATATCTCTGCCTCTCCAGGGTCTTCTCAACCTGCTTCCTAATCTCGCTACAAATCACAATGTCATCAGCAAACATTATAGTCCAAGTGGACGCCTGTCTAATCTCATCTGTCAACCTGTCCATCAATATTGCAAATAAGACAGGGCTCAGGGCTGATCCCTGATGTAATCCCACTTCCATGTTGAATGCATTCTTCTCTCCTACAGCAGACCTCACAACTGTCACACTTCCCTCGTACATATCCTGTACAACTTTTAGATACTTCTCTGCCACTCCCAACTTCCTCATACAATACCACAATTCCTCTCAAGGCACCCTGTCATATGCTTTCTCCAGGTCCACAAAGATACAATGCAACTCCTTCTGGCCTTCTATACTTCTCCAACACCATCCTCGGAGCAAACATTGAATCTGTGGTGCTCTTTCTTGGCATGAAACCATTATGCTGTTCACTAATCATCCGCTCCCTTCTTAACCTAGCTTCCACTACTCTTTTCCATAACCATGTTGAGGCTGATCAATTGTATCCCCCTGTATTTACTACAGATCTGCACATCCCCCTTATTCTTAAAAATCAGCACCAGTACACTTCTTCTCCACTCCTCAGGCATACTCTCACTTTCCAAGATTCCATTAAACAATCTGGTTAAAAACTTCACTGCCATCTCCCCTAAACACCTCCATGCTTCCACAGGTATGTCATCTGGCTCAACAGCCTTTCCATTCTTCATCCCCTTCATAGCTGTCCTTCCTTCCTCCTTGCTAATCCGTTACACTTCTTGATTCACTATCTCCACATCATCCATCCTTCTCTCTTTTTCTCTCCCTCACTCTCTTCATTTATCAGCCTTTCAAAGTACTCTTTCCATCTGCTCAACACACCCTCCTCGCTTGTGAGTATGTTTCCATCTTTATCACCCTAACCTGCTGCACATCTTTCTCAGCTTGGTCCCTCTGTCTGGCCAGTCGGTACAGGTCCTTTTCTCCCTCCTTAGTGTCCAACCCCTCATACAACTCATCATACTCCTTTTCTTTAGCCTTCACCGCCTCTTTCTTCACCTTTTGCCTTATCTCCTTGTACTCTTGCCTACTTTCTACATTTCTGACTATCCCACTTCTTCTTCGCCGTCCTCTTCCTCTGTATACACTCCTGTACTTCCCCATTCCACCACAGGTATCCTTTCCCTCTTTCCTCTGTCCAGATGTCACGCTAAGCACCCTTCTTGCAGTCACCCTTGTTACTTCTGCTGTAGTTGCCCAGCTGTCTGGTAAATGTTCACTGCCACTCAGTGTTTATCTTACCTCCTCCCTGAACTCAACCTTTCAGTCTTCCTTTTTCAACTTCCAACATTTGGTCCTTGGTTCAGCCATCACTGTCGTCCTCTTCTTGATCTCCAATGTCATCCTACAGACCACCATCCTATGCTGCCTAACTACACTTCCCCTGACACCACTTTGCAGTCTTTAATGTCCTTTGTCTTTTGCATAGGATATAATCTACCTGTGTGCATCTTCCTCCACTTTTGTACGTCACCCTATCTTCCTCCCTCTTCTTAAAATATGTATTCACCACAGCCATGTCCATCCTTTTCACAAAATACACTGACATTCTTCATTCGTCTCCTTGACACCGTACCTCCCCATCACCTCTTCGTCTCCTCTGTTTCCTTCACCAGCATTTCCATTGAAATCTGCTCCAATCACCACTTTCTGTCCCTTGGGTACACTGTCCATCACTTCATCCAACTCCAGAAATCTTTCTCATCCATCACATACCCAACTTGCGGAGCACATGCACTTACAACATTCAGCATCAAATCTCCAATTTCCAGCTTCATAATCATTACTCTGTCTGACGCTCTTTTCACTTCCAAAACACTCTTGACGTCCTGAAGGAACAGTATAACCCCTACCGCATTTCTCCTCCCATCATTGAGCAATTTGAATCCACCTCCGTTCCACCTGGCCTTACTCCCCTTCCATTTAGTCTCTTGCACACACAATATATCAACCTTCCTTCTGTCCATCATATCGGCTAACTCTCTCCCCTTACCAGTCATACTGCCAGCATTCAAAGTTCCTATACTCAGTTCCACTCTCATTACCTTCCTCCAGTCCTTATGTCTCCAGAGATGTCTCCCCTTCTTAGCACCATGTTGGCTAATAGTACTGGTGGCGGTTGTTGTTTAAACCCGGTATGGAAATCTGTATTGTTGTCCTCATGTTGATCAGGCAAAATTTTACACCGGATGCCCTTCCTGACATAACCCATTTATCTGGGCTTGGTACTGACATGAAACACACTGATTTGTGCATTCCCTTTGGCTGGGTTCTTTGCTTTGCCTAAAGCATTCCTGTTAAAAGAATAAAACACGCTTTTGTTTAGTACCCATTGCTGCCAGGGTAGGCTTCGGTGCCCAGGTTTCTTATGGCCTCCTAACAGTGGTAGCAGGTTTGAAAATATTGAGAGAAGTCAACAGCCTTAAAACTGGACAGACGCATTTGTAAGCAAAACTGCTATAAAGAAAAACAATCAACAATATATGCCACTGTAAAATATAGTCGCTAAATAATTCCTTTTTCTGCCAAATGTAATTTTTCTTATTTTGAAGCAGTTAAGTCTTAAAGATAATGGAAGAATAAAAAAGAATGGTTGAAATCTGTAGTGGCCAGCACCTTAGTTTTCGTCTTTCAAATTGTAATAAAAAAAATTTGGCTCTGAAGTATTTGACAGTAGTAAGTTAAGAACTTAAGTTTAGATTAAGACTGCTGATCTCTGAAATACTTTTTACACTAATATTCAACAAATAAATGTTGACTTTTTCAGACCTAGGCATTCAACAGGATGTTTTTTTTTTTTTTTTCTCCTGCTTTGTTGGAGATTTAAGCTCTTTATGACTTAGATGATAGTGCTGTAGAAGCTTTTTAAAGTTTCTGATTTTTTTTTGTGTGTGTGTATTGTGTATATATATACATATATTGTTCAAATTTTAAACAAATACAGTGGAACCTCGGTTTGCGAGCATAATTCATTCCGGAAACGTGCTCGTAGTCCAAAGCACTTATATATCAAAGTGAATTTCCCCATAAGAAATAATGGAAACTCAGATGATTTGTTCCACAACCCAAAACTATTCATATAAAAATGATTAATACAAAATATGTTTTATGTATTTTTACTTTATATTTAACTTGCACTTTACCTTTGAAAAGAATCATGGCTGGTGTGAGTGAGTTTCTAAACTCTTGTGGGATTGCACCCAACGGGACGACACGCAGAAGAGCGTCCCAAAGCAATCACAGTCTCCCAGCACTGTAGCAGTTCTCTGTAAAAGCGAATCCGAAAAGATCGCGGACATACTATAAGCACCTGCCGTCAATGGGTGATACAAGGAATGCTATAAATGCGCAGGGCCCTTCCTGACTGCTGTGTCTGTGTATAAATAACCACGCTGTTGCTGTTTCAAGCTGAATAAAGCTTGTGTTGCTAAAGTACTGAGACTCCGCTTCGTGTTTTAGGGTGCAAGACGGGGACTCGCACGTCACAGCACGTACACATACACATACATACACACACATACACTCTCACACACACACGAGCGCGCACACTCGGTCACAATGCTAATGCTGTAGTAAACACTGTACGCTTGTACGGATGTTGACTATATGAGTGAGGCACACCGACTCAGACGGAGAATAGGAGATGATTGCCCACAATCCCGCAGTGAGAGAGAGAGAGAAGAACCATCAGCTCAGTTGTGATCACATGACGCTCAGCAGACAAACTACTCGTACTGCAAGACCTCGCTCATTTATCAAAGTGAAAATTTATTAAAAATTTTTGCTCGTCTTGCAAAACACTCGTAAACCAAGTTACTCGCAAACTGAGGTTCCACTGTACTGATGTAGCCTTACTATGCAAAAATTGCAAGGAATTATCTTAACCTTTACTGTCAGTTAAGCAAATTTATGTCACGCACTTAATGAAGTCATGAACTGTGGCTTAAATCACAGCCTCTGTTTTAAAGGTGTCCAGTCAAAGCAAGTGACTTTTTAAACTACTATAGTGTCTGTTTGAATCTGTACTTATTGCATGCCTTTCGAGGTTTTGTTTTCGATTATTCTGAAAATAAGTAATATCAGACCTGATGAACTGCAATTTTTTTTTCACTAGGTCAATAAATAGCTTCTTAAAGAAGTTAACCACTAACAGACTGAGCAGGATGTTTGCAATCAAAATTTGCAAGAAATGGACATATTTTTCCTTCTAGTATTTGTTGTTAGATATTCTAATATAAGATGTCCTGGTAATTTTCAAACATTGTTTTCATCAAGATGTAGTCTTTAAGCAAATACTTAATTTATTGCAACTATTTAAGACTATGTATAACGATTAAGTTTTGTTAAAAAGGTGATACAAAAATCTGCTGCAGATGTTTTAATTGCACTCTAGTGTCAGTAAAAATTTCTTAAACATACGAAGTTTGTGTGTTATTGCTAGTGTGTTTCTGCTGTTTGTGGGTGATGGATATTGTCAATGTATATGTTATTGAAATCAAAAAGGTGATTTTTCTTAGTGCTTTCCAGTTTGAAGGTTAAACAGCTGTAGCTGAGCATGTGGGTTGCATCTTGAAAATGGATTAGTAATTTTTTGTTACATACTGTAGCTTCACAGTATTACTTGGCTCTCCTTCCAAGTTTCTAAGACATCTATGCAAGTTTACTGACCAGCTCAAAAGAGCCTTTTATACAGTGTGGGCCTGTGCGTATGTGACTTTGCCCTGCAAAGAACAACTGTTCCATCCACTGGTTCCTGAAAGTTGTTCATAAATATTTGTTTTTTTGCTTATAGGTACGATTAGAGCCAGGTGGGAAATACTACAATGCTTTTATCCAGGAAGTTGGACCTCATACAAGCGCAGTGACTGTCTTTATAGAAGAATTGGGTGAAAAGTGAGACAATAAGCAAACATTTTATACATTTTGTTTGTGTATACAGGATTGTGCAACTTAAATTACCATGCAAAATTATTCAGATCATTTTACAATTTTAAATTCCTTGTCAGATTATGAATATCTTTTTACACTTTTATTATAAATTTGAAGGCCCAGGATGAAAACTTCAAGACAAAATGAGTTGTTAGTAGATACCTTACAATGTGCCTTTTGTTTAAGTATTATTTCCCACATGTTAATAGTTAAATTCAAAAAACTTTTGCTATATTAACAATGAAGTCTTTTTGCTTCCGTCACAACTAGCTATGTAAACTATTTAGCAGGGATTTCTGATGATTTCCTCTTTGCAGGTTTGATCCTGCTCCTTAGAAAATTTTAGTTCCTTTGGTTCCAAAGATTTATTACAGATCTGCTAAAAAGCAAATCTTTTACCAGATTGAAATACATTTCCTTGCATTGTTTTCCAGTTCTGAGCTTTATCTGTGGAATTTATTTATCTTTTATAAAAGCACTGACATGCTTTATCACAGTGTTCTTGTCCATTTCCTCAAATCTGAGCTAGAGTTATTCTACAAAGCAAGCTATGTGAATTAGCTTCACTTAATTTGTCAAGCTGGGCTAATTATGGTCACTTCCACCTTCACCAAAAAGAACTGGGTCATGTCATGCTTGGTGGTTGAAACAAGTTAGCATCGCCTCTTAGCCCACTTTGTACCAGGGCGAAGTTCAAAGCTTATTGTATCATGATAGTTGGTGAAGCACCTGTTTGAAAGGAAAGACACCCAAACCAAATACCTAATGTTGTATTCTTCACCATTGTTTAAAAGAATCTAATATGCTTGACACTAACTGGTCAAACATTTAAAGCTATACTTTCCATTGAAAGTATGAAAAAAGTGATTTTTTTTTTCCCCCATTCTTTTTATGTCAGTGAGTCCATTGCTCATTTCTTTTCAGAAATGAATATAAATAAAGCCCATCGTCATTTTTGATTATATACAGGGTGAGTCAAAATTGTTAACACTAATGGTACTGCTATTTATATACTTATATACAATTTTTATGAGCCCCATATGGTACATGTGTTGAACAGGTTGAGACATTCCTATAAATCATCTTGCACATATGAAGTATGTTTTGTGAATAAATTATTTCCGCCATTCAAATGTTAACATAATTTTAACTCACCCTGTATATCATAACAATATTTTTGGACAATAGCCTACAAATTAAGACTAATAGTTCATAAAAATTGTCCATTATGGTCTGGTACCTGTACTGGTGGATTACAAACAGATGCTTATGAGTAGATTCAGTACATAAAAAATCGGTATTCTGTCGGTGACCTAGAAGATCATTCATGGTGCGCTCTTTATCTTACGAATGAGGGACCTCAAATTGCACAATGGTCATTTAGAAACCCAGTAGCTGCATACAGTACTTAAAGCAAGGACAGATCCTTTAGAATTCCCTGCTGATTTTGTCTATTAGACAGTTTTTACAAATCAAACAGTACATGAAATTTGTTGAAACCGTAAGTCAACGTTAACCTGCTATGGCAAAAGTAACTGTTGCTCAAGCAATTTGCATCCGGTGCGTTTCTGTACAGGGGTGGTAATGCAGAAAAACTTTTCCAAAGATTCATCATTCTAAAGACATATAGACTTTCTTGTACTTGTTTCTGTTGAAATACATTAAGTTAATGAATGCAAAACCATAGCTCTTCCTGGCATATTTGTTTTATCGTGACTTTTTATAGAGATTTCGTGTTAAGAAATACTTGAGCATCTGGTGGAAACGGAATTAGAAACTGCTTCTTACCTGCTGCTCTAAACCCAACTTGAAACTGATATTAGTCCTGTTTTCCTGAAACCTGGTATTGCCTGGTTTATAAAATTGATGGATCAATTGCCTTTTGCAGCCTGCTTCACTTGAGCACCTTTGTGTTAAAACCCAGCTGTTATGTTAACTTATTTGTTGTGTTACTGTTAATCTCTACAAAGAAGCTGAACGGAAAATTAGGTCTTTTTTCTATTGGCACTGCCTGGTAAGGGCTTTGGCTTTGCCCAAAACTGGAAAAATATATTTGTATGTGTTTCTTGTGTAAAGTTTTATATTCAAATGTAATTTGCAAAGGCTAAAAATATGTAAAATAGTGTGTGTGTGTGTGTGTGTGTGTGTGTGTATGTATGTACAGTCATATGAAAATGTTTGGGAACCCCTCTCAGCCTGCATAATAATTTACTCTACTTTCAACAAAAAAGATAACAGTGATATGTCTTTCATTTCCTAGGAACATCTGAGTACTGGGGTGTTTTCCGAACAAAGATTTTTAGTGAAGCCGTATTTAGTTGTATGAAATTAAATCAAATGTGAAAAACTGGCTGTGCAAAAATTTGGCTCTCATTGAAATTTTGCTGATTTGAATGCATGTAACTGCTCAATACTGATTACTTGCAACACCAAATTGGTGGGATTAGCTCGTTAAGCCTTGAACTTCATAGACCGGTGTGTCCAATCATGAGAAAAGGTATTTAAGGTGGTCAGTTGCAAGTTGTTCTTCCCTTTGATTCTCCTCTGAAGAGTGACAGTGTGGGATCCTCAAAGCAACTCTCAAAAGATGTGAAAACAAAGATTGTTCAGTATCATGATTTAGGGGAAGGCTACAAAAAGCTATCTCAGAAGTTTAATCTGTCAGTTTCAACTGTAAGGAATGTAATCAGGAAATGGAAGGCCACAGGCACAGTTGCTGTTAAACCCAGACCTGGCAGGCCAAGAAAAATACAGGAGTGGCATATGCGCAGGATTGTGAGAATGGTTACAGACAACCCACAGATCACCTCTAAAGACCTTCAAGAACATCTTGCTGCAGATGGTGTATCTGTACATCGTTCTACAATTCGGTGCAATTTGCACAAAGAACATCTGTATGGCAGGGTGATGAGAAAGAAGCCCTTTCTGCCCTAATGCCACAAACAGTCACTTGTTGTATGCAAATGCTCATTTAGACGAGCCAGATTCATTTTGGAACAAAGTGCTTTGGACTGATGAGACAAAAATTGAGTTATTTGGTCATAACAAAAATCGCTTTGCATGGCAGACGAAGAACACTGCATTCCAAGAAAAACATCTGCTACCTACTGTCAAAGGTGGTGGAGGTTCCATCTTGCCGTGTGGCTAGTTCAGGGACTGGGGCCCTTGTTAAAGTTGAGGGTCAGATGAATTCAACCCAGTATCAACAAATTCTTCAGGATAATAAAGCATCAGTCACAAAGTTGAAGTTATGAAGGGGTTGGATATTCCAACAAGACAATGACCCAAAACACAGTTCGAAATCTACAAAGGCATTCATATAGAGGGAGAAGTACAATGTTCTAGAATAGCCGTCACAGTCCCCTGACTTGAATATCATTGGAAAATTTATGGGATGATTTGAAGCAGGCTGTCCATGCTCGGCAGCCATCAAATTTATCTGAACTAAAGATATTTTGTATGGAAGAATGGTCAAAAATACCTCCATCCAGAATCCAGACACTCATCAAAGGCTATAGGAGGCGTGTAGAGGCTGTTACATTTGCAAAAAGAGGCTCAACTAAGTATTGATGTAATATCTCTGTTGGTCTAATTTTGTTATGTTGCATATTGCATATTTTCTGTTAATCCAATAAGCTTAATGTCACTGCTTAAATACTACTGTTTCCATAAGGCATGTCATATATTAAAAGGTAGTTGCTACTTTGAAAGCTCAGCCAATGATAAACAAAAATCCAAAGAATGAAGAGGGGTTCCCAAACTTTTTCATATAGATAAATGTGACCGTATGTATGTGTGTGTGTGTATATATATGTATGTATGTGTGTATATATGTATGTATGTGTGTATATATGTATATGTATATATATAATATATGTGCGTGTGTATGTATTGTGGAACGTGCCCCGGACACAAACAGGCAGACATGGTATTATGCACCACCACACGTTTATTCAGTCCAAAAGTGCACACAGACAAACCAAGACTCCCCCAAAGTCCAGGCTTCTCTCTCCTCTCTCTCTCCCCCCTTGCCTCGTCCTTCTCTCTCACTTGACTCCAGGCCTCAATGAAGGGAGGCGGCCTCATTTATAGGCAGCCGGCTGGGTACCACGCCCAGCCGCGTGCCACAATATATACAGTAACTGTGCTGTTCCTGTTTCAAGCTGAATAAAGCTGGTTTTGCTAAAGTACTGAGACTAAGCCTCGTGTTTTGGGGTGCAAGACAGGGATTTATAGCGCGACCCTGATCTTTTATGATTTGCTTCTATGGTGCTTCACTGCAGCAATGTGAGCCTCCTATTGCCGTGCCCCAGCAACGGACAAACTATCTTCCACAGACTTTGCAATCGCGCTTCAGGACGCACTTCAGCATGTCGTTCCTGTGCTGTACACGACATGCTTCCACATATTTGTGTAGAATTCCTCCTACCCAATTGCACTGCAGTGCTTCAGCCATTGGATTTGGGCATCATTCGCACCCTGAAAATGTATTATCGCAAGGAAATGCTGAGAAAAATTCTCGTCAGCATATCTTGTAGGCATATCTTGTATCTTGTAAAATGAATGCGAAATAAGCTATTGAAATGATTGCAAACGCCTGGATACAAGTTAAAGAAAGCACTGTAGTAACAAATACAGAATCTCATTACAACAAAATTTTCGTTACGACGAAATACTTTTTAGGTTCCTGGGAGTTCATTGTAACAGAATTTTATCTGTGTATATGTGTGTGTGTGTGTGTGTATATATGAATGTATATATATATAATATATATAGTATGTATGAATGTATATAATATAAATATATACATTTTTTTTAATCACAGTAGTGTTTTTTTTTTTTTTTTTCTTTTATAAGGCATCTCGTTCCTCTAACAAATCTGAAACCAGTAACTCAAGTGAATCCAGTGCCTGCCTGGAGTAGTGCCCCAAGAAAAAGTGGAAGTTATACCAGAATGGCAGAGGGATATGTAGCTGAAATAGGTCTGTTGACTTTTTTGTTATACTAAAACTTTTTATTTTGTTATTAGCTTACCTTTAAAACAAAGTTTTAACATTCTTTTAGCTAATTATAGGTGTTTGCTAAATATTAACGAAGTTTTTTTTTTTTTTTTCCCCAAACAAGAAAATGTATACATCACAGTGACACAAATGATTTTGTTAATTAGCTTGTTTGGGCAATTGTTAACAATCTTAACATCACAGTTTCAGGAACCTGTTTTCATTTCTGCTACTTCCATGGTTTGTTTAGAGTTTTCTTTTTTGCCTTCCCTGTGTCAGTGTGGATTTTATCCAAGTAGTTTGGTTTTCTCCTGCCTTTCAGGCTCCTCTCTGTTTTTAGTTAATTGCCATCTCTAAATTTGCCCCATATTGAATTGATGTTTTTTTTCGTCATGACTTGTGCTTTGTGACTAATGCTGCAAAGATGGCATGCAGTGCCCTCTGACATGAAAATGGACTTATTTAAAAAAAAATGATGAATAGGCAGTATGACGTAATGGTTAAGTTTTTGGACTTCAGTCTTGGTACTGACCGTGTGACCATGAGCAAGTCACTTCCCCTGCCCATGCTCCAATTGGGGGGGGGGGGAGAAATGTATTTCAAATGCCTTTATCCAAGGTGACATAAAACATCAGCAAAATAAGTAGTACTAATAGTAATGTTATGAACCATTTTTTTATACTTGGTCAGAGCTGTGTGGAATTTAGTATGATATGCAACTGGTAATTTGTAAATAATGCATTTTGAAGTATTTAATTACTCGTTCGTTGGTTTATACCCAAATGACTTGTATAAAATAAGTATTTTATTATACTCCTGTTATTCCTATATCTTTAGATTTAGCTATTACACTTGAAATTTCTATGTATGTGACAATTGCCCAGTCTTGTTGCTACAGTACATCTGTTGGTGTTAGTCATCTTTTAGTACATTTTGTGTATTGCATCTTTCGTCTCTGTTGTTCACTGGTTTCCAGGTATGTTTGAACAGGTTTCTGACTTTTATTAACCTTTCATGCTGTTTCTTTAAGATGAATGTTCTGTTACCCTAAAATGTTTCTCACATTTATTACTCAAAGATTTCACCTATCTTCTACACAAATGAAAACGGAGAGTAATCAGAGTATAGCATCAAGTCAATGAAACGTATTCATCTGGTCAGTTAAGTAGCAGAGGGGGTTGTTAATCAGTTTCAGCTGCGTTGGTGTTAATGAAAGGATCAGGTGCACTAGAGGGGCAACAATGAAACGACTCCCAAAACAGGAATGGTTTAACAGGTGGAGGCCATTGCCATTTTCCCCTCTATCTTTTCTGAATGTCTTTTCGCTAGTTTTGCATTTGGCTACAGTCAGTGTCACTACTGGTAGCATGAGGCGATACCTGGACCCTACAGAGCTTGCACAGGTAGTCCAACTTCTCCAGGATGGCACATCAATACATGCCATTGCCAGAAGGTTTACTGTCTCCCAGCACAGTCTCAAGGGCATGGAGGAGATTCCAGGAGACAGGCAGTTGCTCTAGGAGAGCTGGACAGGACCGTAGAAGGTCCTTAACCCTTCTGCTCCTTTGTGCAAGGAGGAATAGGATGAGCACTGCCAGAGCCCTACAGAATGACCTCTAGCAGGCCACTGGTATGAATGTCTCTGACCAAACAATCAGAAACAGACTTCATGAAGGTGGTCTGAGGGCCCGATGTCCTCTAGTGGGCCCTGTGCTAACTGCCCGACATCGTGGATCTCGATTGGCATTTGCCATAGAATACCAGAATGGTGCTTTTTCACAGATGAGAGCAGGTTCACCCTGAGCACATGTGACAGATGTGGAGAACGTTATGCTGCCTATAACATTGTTCAGAATGACTGGTTTGGTGGTGGGTCAGTGATGGTCTGGGGAGGCATATCCATGAAGGGATGCACAGACCTCTACAAGCTTGACCATGGCACCTTGACTGCCATTAGGTTATCAGGATGAAAGTCCTTGGACCCATTGTCAGACCCTATGTTGGTGCAGTGGATCATGGGTTCCTCCTGGTGAAATTTCGACAAAATGGACTAGCCTGCTGCATCATTTTTTCACTTTGATTTTCGGGGTGTCTTTGAACTCCGCCCTCTGTAGGTTGATAATTTTCATTTCCATTAAACGATGTGGCATCCTTTTGCTCCTAACACATTACCCAGTCCATATCAGTATAGATATACAGCATGATTGTTTTCCCATTGAGATCTGATGTGTCTTTAAAGTGTTCCTTTGATTTTTTTTTTTTTTTTTGAGCAGTTTTTTAGTCATGGGTACATTACTGTCTACCCTTTTTATGCTTGTTTTTGAATTTGTGAGCATTTGGATTTAATTACAGGAGCATTATAATAATCAGAAACTTGGCAAAAAGTGTTCATCTGTAATTATCGATTATCAGAAAAGACACTATACCCCCGTCTGCTGAGCATATACTTTTAATTTCTTAATATAATGCATCTTAAAACAATAAAGTTCCCAACTCATTGTAAGAAATATCAAATGGAGAAAGAGTCCATATCATAGCACATCATTCTTATTTTTCCTCCATAAATTACTGGTTTGTTGCTGAAATAGAAAGTTGGAAGAGCTCTGGTGCCATATTGACATTCTTTTTTGTACTACTTATTTTCAGCAAGGAAGAGATTTGTGGTCCATAAACGTGAAGTAAAATGTACACGTATAGTATATAAACATTTTACTATACTTAATGTCTCTCTCAGTAACAAAAGCAAAACTAATAACTGATTTATAGCAAACATTTTGATTTTATAGCAAAATCTTTCCTTTTTTTTGGAATGCAGGTTTTAATAGATTAAAATAACTAGATTAGTTAATAGTGATGGTAGCTCTTGCCCTGCTAGATTTTAGAGTTCAGACTTTGAATAAAGTTGAGCTACTTTCAGCAGTATCTGTTGGTACGTGCAATGTGGCATAGATTTTTCAGCCACTGAAACAGGCTAGAAACACTAAATTAGTGTTGAACAAATCCAGCATTGCATTATTCTTTGTCAGGTGTATACTTAATAACCTCCTATTAGTTGAGTCAGTAGGCCTGGCCTGAGTGAGCTCAAATGGTTCTGCCAAAAGCTCTTTTTTCTTTAGGGAGAAAGCACACATACTTATAGACATGGAGGTGTATTCTCACAGATGCTTGAGGCTTTGTGATACTTTCCTTAGTTTCAATGCACAGGAGTTTTATAATTGCAAAATACTGACAAAAATAATTATAAAATCTCTACTGGTTTTGAAAGTGGGAAGCAATTGATAACTGTAACAAGCCAGCTAGAAAAGCTGGAGTTTTAGGCAAAGTGAATATGTACAGCTTGAGCACAAACCACACACACAAATTTGCTACTGTAAATTCCAAAAAAAAAAAAATATCTTGGACCCAATGGGATGGTATAAAGAAGCCAATGTAGCCTTAACAAGTATATTGCTAATTGCTTATATTTGCCTCATACATTAAAAGGAGATGCATCCTTGTGCCCAGAAGTGAACTGAATGACGGAAAGGGCAGTGGCTTAAGTACTATACTTGCCCCTTTGGTGCACATCCCTATATGAGACTCCTACTTTTCCTAACTTTTCTCATTGCATCAGAGAGATGTACATAGCATTTTTTAAGAAACAGAATAATTTATTAAAACTATGCATCTTTGTAACTTATATCTTGTGGAAAAGGTTCTGTTGCTTTAAAATTGAGCAATTTTAATTCAAGTCAACTTAACTTTATTTATAAAGCACTTTACATACAACAGTCGCTGACCAAAGTGCTGAACAAAGACTAAAATAAATTTTAAACAAAAACAAAACAATAAGTAAATAAAATACAATAAATAAAACTAATTAAAATATAGTAAAAACAACTAAACAGAGTTAAAACAGAGTAAAATCAATTTCTCACACAGGATCAAACGCCAAACCAAAAAGGTAAGTCTTGAGAGCAGACTTAAAAATGGGCAGTGAGGAGGCCTGTCTAATGTGGATCGGCAGTGAATTCCAGAGCCTTGGAGCCTCAACGGAAAAAGCCCTATCCCCCTGAGCTTTCGCGGAGTCCTAGGCACATCCAGAAGCAGCTGACCAGCTGATCTGAGTGAGCGAGAAGGAGAGTGCAGATGCAGCAGCTCAGTGAGGTAGGGCGGAGCAAGCCCATTTAAGGACTAAAAAACAAATAAAAGAATCTTAAAATGAACTCTAAACTGAACAGGCAGCCAGTGCAGTGAGGATAATACAGGTGTGATGTGCTCATTCTTTCGTGTGCCAGTTAAAAGGCGTGCAGCAGCATTTTGCACCAGCTGCAGCCGAGACAGGGTGGACTGGCTAACACCAACATACAACGAATTACAATAGTCCAACCGGGTTGTAATGAAGGCGTGGATCACTGTTGTAAATTGATCTTTGGAAAGAATGTTTTTTATCTTCGCCAAACGTCTTGGCTGAAAAAAAAAAAAAAGATTTCACCACCGCACTGATCTGACCGACCAGTCTAAAATCGTCATCTATCCTAAAACCCAAATTTGTAATAACAGGCGTACCATATTGTGCAAGGGGACCCAAATCCACAGGAGCAGAAGTAGAAATAGACCCACTGGTGCCCCCAGGACCAAAAACTATAACCTCTGTCTTAACTCATCCCATTTATTAAACCATTAAATCTCTCTCTCTCTCTCTCTCCTTGCTTGACAGCTTCATTGGGAAAGTGCAATACTTATATGGGGCAAAATTCCTTTTTATTTTAATTTTATTTCTGGGAAGCACAACATTACAATAATTTATCCAAACAAGCAAATAATATATCTGATACAATTCAGAGTCAGAGGAAACAAAAAATTGACATACAAAAAAAAATATTCAACCCCCATCCAAGAGGAATAAAGGTACTAGTAGGAAATACACATGCACATCTAACTTTTTAAATATAATGGAACAATTCATAGTATTAGAGAGTTGAGCCCATTATGCTGTTACTAAAAGTATAATAATTTTTGCAGTGTTTTAAGTTTGGACGTATTTGATTTTTTTCTTTTAATTTGGGACAATGTAGAACTTTCACTGAGTTACAGAAAGTGGGTTGAGATTCCACCAGGTAGGCGAGATACGTCTATGAGCTGGTAGTTTTGGTCTAGAATATTAGAATTGATTTTCCCTATGCACTTTAATCCCATCAAGGAGTACACGTATTGTTGCTGTTAATGGATTAGGAGTGATTTTTGACACCAGTATGTGTAAATTTTTGTCCAAAATCTGAAAATTAAGTGCATTCCCAATGGCCTAGTGATGCTGGAGCTAGATAGCAACACTCCAAAGTTGGCTTTTACCGTGGTTACATTTTAGATACTTAATTTTAAATGAGAGAGATGTGATTGATTAAAAGAAATTTACATGAATTATGGAATGATTGGTGCATATACACTAGAGCAGTGTTTCCCAAACTCGGAACCCCCTGTGGCTGCAGGTTTTTATTCTAACCGGATTCCTAATCAGTGACAACACCTGATAGCACTGATCTCATTTAATTAGCTGGTATTTTTTTCTTTTATTCAACATTCAGAAAAGCACAGCAGCATGATTTTTACATTTATAAGACATTTAGAAATATTTCTGCTTTTGGTAAAGATTTAAACTCTCTTTTGTTGATTTCATTATACTTTGCCCTTTCTCCGTGCAGTTTTTCCCTCTTCGTTGTATCTTAATAATGATAATTTAAAACGAGCAGATCAGACACCCAGGCAAACCTGAATAATCAAAGGCTGCAACTACGGTACTTTAGAGTCAGACCCACTAATTAGTAAATAATGGATTAATTAAACAATTAGAACACCCAGAAAAGCAGAATGAAAATCAAGATGAAAATATTGTTAAAAAGAAACAAAATACATTATTCCTATACAACTGCTTGCTACATTTTAATATATAATATATTTAGCAAACATAGTTTTCTAATTTCTCTATTGTTCCCTAAACACAGAACTTGGGAAATATCAGTTCACTTAATTAGCCAAGGAGTTCAACAGAAGCTGGTTGGAACAAAAACCTGCAGCCACAGGGGGTCCCCAGGACCGAGTTTGGGAAACACTGCACTAGAGTGTATTCTGTTCATGGCGGAGTTCACTCCTTTCCTCCTTACTAATTTAGACGGTCCTTTTCCCACTGGTCCCTAGGTTCATTTCAAGGAATCTACCCTTCAATATTTTTATATACATTATTGTTGAAATGCTGTCGGAGTCTTCAAGATTAACCTTTATAATCCCTGGGATAGATTTGGGTATGGGTTATAGAAAATTGGGTAGATTTCTTTATAAAAAAGTTTCTGAATTGTATATAATGGGGAAAAGATTGTGTAGCAGGAAAATTTTTAAATTTAAAATTCACATTTTAAAGCAAAACTTTGTTCACATTAATTCAGAGTATGTGCTTGACAGACCAAGAGCTTAGCAAAAGGGTAACATAAAGACCCAATTCTCCCGTAATGGGTTTGCTATTGTATAAAGCAAGAATATACCTTCTTCTGATTTGGATCATAGATATTTTTTTTTTTCTAAAGGCCATTCACTTTGACTATTGTTTTTTCAGTGTACTAATTTGAATTCACAAAAGTCACCTTTTTTTGATTACGGGTGGCATTGGAGGGAATAAAACGAAAGCTTTGTCTTTATAAAAGTGTCATCACAACTATTTTTATTTCCCCAAGATGAAATTTGAAGAACTAGCTGAAGAGACAACAGGTTTTCCTTCTTAGCATTCTACACCACATATCAAAACCTTTTATCTGAGAAGACTGTATGTGCTACTAAAAGCTTAGACATAAAGAGTAACGGGCCAAGCAGTGGAGAAAAAAACAAAAGCAAAATGTGTATTGTAACCTATTAATGATTAATTTTAAAAATAAATCTCAATCCACCAAGTCACTGGCTACATACTACTACGGCTTAAAAGGCCCCTGCAGTTAGTATACAGGAGACATTGGAGTTTGGGAGGAAGCCACTGCTAAAGTGGCTGGACAAGTAAAGAAGGCTTATAGGTATGTGAGGGGTAAATAGAAGGGCCAGAAGGCTCAATTTTTTTTTTTTAGCTTCTGTGTGTTTATGGGGTAATTGTTTAGATTTTTCACTTGCTTTGGCAATAAAACCCATTTATTTATTACTTTTTGTTCTGTTTGCTCGTCATTAGGGGGCATTTGTGCTTCATCCCTGAACCCAAAAGTTCACAATGCACTAACCTTAACTATGTAAACATTTTTAAATTATAGTGCTCTTTCAGGTGCTACCTATGCTAAATATTCGTCAAACATAGAATACCTGAGTAGCAGATGATGTGTGGAGGAATTGTAATTTAATTTACTGTCTTAAATATACCAAAATACATATCTGTGGGTCACATTCACAAGATTATGTATGACCATTTTATTGTAGACCTACATGAGACTAAGAAATAATTGTGTGTGGTTCCATTTTTAATATTAATTGATTTTTAGCTATAAATGCCTCATTGGTGTTAATATTCATATTTTCAGTTCCAGAAATGTGAAATGTGTGTTCATAGGCTAGTGAATCAAGGTTATCTTAAGTATTTCATTTGTCATGCAAGGTACTGGTAGTGACCAAAATAAGTGAAACTTTCAAGTATAGATTGCACATTTTGACTCCTAGATTCAGGTGAAAGCAGCAGGTACAGTCCACTGTAGTGGTTTTTACCTTTTAAAGTACTGTTTGCTCTTTACTAAGAAACAAGCAAGTATTCTTTTATTTTACATGGGCAAAACCAGCACAAGGTACATAGTGCATCTCTCACCATCTATAATATCATCTTTTTTTTTCTTTCTAATGTTTATAAATTTAGCTTTATGATTGATGGATGGATAAAAATGAAGAAATTTTAAGACTAAAGTGAATTCAGTGCATTTTTAGTAAACTATTTGTATATTTTAATCTTTCAAACAGATTTTGAATTTCAGTTTGAGTCCATTTGACATTTTTATATTGCCTAGAAGATTTGGAAGTTTATTATCAGCAGTATATTGGTTGACAGAAATGCATGTGTACATTAAGTAACCATTTACAGATATGTGACAGGACTGCAACTTTAATTATTGGTCATAGTGTTAGAATATAATAAGCACTGTAAACTGTAGATGAACTAATATGAGAAATTGTCACAGTCCTAAAGTTTTTCAGATGGATATTTAAGAAAAGAATGCTCAAATGAAAACAAAAGCCATAAACAGCAGGTGATTTATCCTACTACCAAATGCACATTGCCTTTAAGTGACTTGTTCACATTAGTTTAATTTGGGAGTGTTGTGATTTGTAAAATAAAATTAACAGTTCTGCTGTAGAATAAGCACTGTATAAAAATATTTTGATTTCATGAACCAGTAAATGAAAACCCTGCTGTATTTCAGTGCTGTTCCTATAGTGTGAGACAACTTTATGGATTGACTTTAACCTAAACCTAATCTTAAATGCTTGGAAAATTCAGCAGATTTAACATGTCTGTGGTATGCTGGTACTGAATAAGCACCAGTAAAGCACAAATTTTAAAATGGTACAGTTACCAGCACTTTAGAATTTCCAGTACTGAAAGTTAATGTCAGATGCTTTTCTCTCAATCCCCCCTTCCCTTTCCTCAACACATATCGCATTTGTGTAATAATATCCATTTTGTAGACTTCATAAAACAAAACTACATGCTTCATGATCAGAACTTCACGGCTATCAAGAGAGAAGTGGTGCGTAGTGCAGCAAGATGTGATGGTGCACAAGGGAGGCTAAAGTAACAGGTTTTGGAGTTATCTGTTATTTGCTTCAGAACTGTTTCGGTGCCACTGCTGAGGTCTGGAAGCTGGTATAGATACTGAAGTCAAAATATTAGTACTGATCCAACACAGTTGTGGTAAAACAGAAAATTGCATGTTTGATACTGCATATATACTAGGGCTGACAGATTGAACTTCACTATTCAAAAATATTTTCAGTTTTTTTGAAAAGGCCTTATTCAACAGCAAAGGCTGACATTCGATGGGCAAAGGACGGTTATTTAGATTTCAAAGTCGCAGAGTTTTGCAAATTTGGTTTTGCACATCTGTCTTCATAATCTTGAATTGTAAGCTTGTTCTCTTTGTCAGTATCACTTGCTTCCACCCTGACTCACAGAATAGTTTGAGACAGTTTTGTCAATCCTATTACTCCATTAACAGAGCATTTTTTTCTGAATATATCTCTGGTACCCTAAAAGTATTGTTCTGCTTCTGATCCTGTCCCGAAACACTTCTAAAACAGTGATCCCGAATTGTTTAATGCTAATATGTTCTCATTAATGCAAATGAGATAAAGCTCGTAATTCTGTTTTTCTATTTAAAATTTCCCCAGTGAAGAGTTTCTTCAGGGTCCCCAATGCAGGTTTAGCTACCTCAACGAATTTGTGGTGTCTCTATCTCATGAAGCTGATTTGACATATGATGCCTTAAACGAAGAGGCGTTGGGGAGCTTTTTTTTTTTTTTTTTAAATATAACTATTGTCATGTATTAAAGGCTCTCTTTTACCCTCTTATACTCTATAAAGAGAGTTTATCTTTATAGTTTAGGCAGCATGGTTATCGAGACATGTTAAAAGTAATTCTACAAGAATCTGCAAATCTAACAATAGAAAGCATACTTTTAATTTTCACATTTTTTATATATTAATAATTTCATTGTATATTAATAAATCCAGTGTTTTATTTATTTTTAACTATGTTCTGGACCTTCATTTTTTAAATGCCTTTTAGATGTAGATCACGAGATAAGAGGAAGAAAGAGATTTTATAAGAAAGCCCGTGGAAAGGAAATGTTTATGGCTGTTGCATACACCAGGGGCCAGTCTGGATTACCTCCTCGTCTACAGCACAGTATTCCTTCTGCCAGGTTTTCCCAGATCCATAGCCCATCTGGCAATTCTACCTTGGCTGAACAATACCGATCCCATCCTTCCAGTCACCGTTCAGGAAGAGGTTATGGACCGTCAAGGTTAGTATACTGTGCTTCTCTTTCAAGTGTCCTTCAGTTAACAAATGCATATTAAAAGGAGTTGATTGTACTGTTCTTTCCATAGCTTAATGAAATTTATTCTGCACAGACATTTAGACCAACACACATTGTTTGCTTAGTTCCTTCATTCATTACTGTTAATTATTTGTACTTCCTTTGCTGAATTCAGGGTTGGGGGGGGGGGGGGTCAGAACCTATCTGGCAGCAATAGGTGCAAGGCAGAAACCAATCCTGTACTTTTGTTCTAGTTGACAGCAGGGCACACTAAAAACTTTTAATCATTCAAGTGGATTTATAATTGATAATTAACGTAGCACACCACCTTTGTGGAGGTTGCCTATTTGTCCTTCAACATCATACTCAACATGTCTTATGAATCTAATGTTGTCACCTGCATCTTTTGAGGGGGCAAAGCTAACCACTGCCATTTTCTGTCCTATTGTATGTGTCCTAAATGGCACATTAGTGTATGATGTAAAAATTGGACTCCAGTCCAGCTTGTCCACATTTCTCCTCATAAACCTCCTAGCGGATACAACCCTACAGGAATCAGTGCTAGTTTGTCAATTAATACATTCTTGTAGGTTTTAATCATCCGTTTGGATACTTGATAACAACATATGGTGTATTTCTTACTACTCCAACTAAAATCAAGGAAAAAAAGGTATGTATATTGATTTATTAGGCTTTGAACAGAAGCGGTTTGTAAATCTTTTTTTTTTTTTTTTTTAATTTTCACTTTTTACTTTGCCTTTTGTCTGTGTTTCTTTCAGCTAAAAATTTTCTGCCACTGGCATTCATGGACTGCAAAGCTGATCTTGTTATGAAAGCATTGCTTTTATGTTTGTTGCACTGCTTTACAAGTTACTTCTCTATTGTTCGTGGAACATTTTGTTCTCAAAATATACTGTGTACTTCAAATGACCCAGTGCTTTTGTTATATTGCCTGAATTTAGTTGGAGCAGGTTGTTTTTTATGTAATAAAAATTACAAAAGGTCCCTACTGATGACTTAAACTGCATTTTATATTCTCTCATTATGTGAGCATGACTGCCGAGAACATTAGGGTTTTGAGGTAGAAGTGGAGAAAATGGAATGAAAGCAAAATCTGTACACAGTGAAATAAAATCAATACTGTAGTTTTAAATGCTCAAAACTCCTATTATGTTTGTTAACCAGAATTCTTTAATTGCATTAATTAGGCTGCTCTGATCTCCAAAGAACTTGGAACCTTTTTGTTTCTGTTCACAAATAGGGGCTGTGGAAAAACAATGAATGTAGGGCCCCTTTTTCCTTCTATATAAAGATAAGCTATAACTTGCAAATGTCAGATAATAACGCAATCAACCACAATGTAAAATCAATACAGTTAAGCATGAAATGTTCGAAAGCATGGCCTGAAATTGAGGAATAAGTATACCTAACAATTTAGCAAAGTTTAAAGATCATCCAAAATAAAATTTTAAATGGTTTCCTTAAATATGCAATCATATAGATTGCTTGCATTTGAAGAGACACTTAAGTAGTGTCCTAATACCACTTATCCCTGCTTGTTAGGTGATTACAATTAGATCATCAATTACAAATTACACTATGTAATGACTACAATTCTTCCCAGGTGTAAATAATAGGAATAACTATGTTATTTATGGTAATGTGCAGCTGCTTGCTGTAATTTTTTTGCAGATGAAATCCATTTTTCTTATTAATAAGTAAATACACTCATCTTCAGCTCTTTCGTTTTTTTGAAGTACTTAGTCATTACAGTGCATATCAATAGGTACAATTATATCTTTATAGATAGTCAACTTAAAAAACCTTAATCTAAGTACAGGTAATTGTTACCAGATGTTGATTTGAATATAGTTCAAGTCAAAGCATGTGGCTTTTCTTTTGTGCTTAATGATCTTCAGTATAAGATGTAAGGAGACATTGTGTTTCTAAATTTTAATTTTCAGACTCATCTGAGTAAATTCCAACACTTTCTTCGTTTTAAGATATATTGAGGGCATTTGCATACGTCAGTAACAATTGGGAGGGAAAAAAAGAAGCCTTTCAGTCAATTTATATTAGGAAATAATCAAAGTAAACTTCTCCTGCGTGTATGTAAAGAAACACTTAAGCACATAAATTTACATCAGCTTTCTCGGTATAATTCACCCATACCCCCTAGCTGCAAATCTGGATTGCATATTTGCCAGTCCGTAAATCAAAAATACAAAAAAAAAAAAAAAAAGCACAAAAGAAAATCTGATGATACTAATCTTTTTATCAAGGTGAAACTACAAACACTTCACGGCTAACAGCTGCATAAGCAATATTTTTTTTATATAGTTTAACCTCAAATTAAATGATGGTAAAAAATTATATTGCTAAATGATGGTAAAAAATTATATTGCTTATTATGTTAGACATATAATACCTCTTTGTAGACAACCCCATCTCACCAGCAAATAATGGTAGCAGTAATAATGTATACCAGTGAATATTTCTTATCCAAAGCAGAATATAGGTTGCCCCTTGTGATTCATGTGTTTGATATAAAAATCTGTCTATTTGAGTATTTGTCATTAATGATTAAATGGAAGATATTTTGCGACATATTCCAGGGAACCACAGACTAAGCTGTGGCAGCTCTACTTAAATGGTGTGCAAATCCCAGCAGCCCCAGGAGTACTGTGACATTGATTAGGTTCGTCAGTTGTCACAAGGGATGCTGGGTGAAAAAAGATGAAGCGCAGTTTTTGAAAGGGAACCATAAGATTAGGATTAGAATTATCCCATCAGATTACAGTTTTCTTTGGATTTGTTTTTGTCCTATGCCCACTTGTTTGTATGATTTGGAAAATGTTTCAGCTTTTACAAATCATGATTTACATTGCATCACGGTAGAAAAAAAAACTCAAGACTTTGAGGCTGTTCACAGTGGATAACTACATATAGTAACATACAGATGTTCTATCAAACGGTTGTGGTGAGTGCCCTCTTCTATGCGGTGGTGTGCTGGGGAGGCAGCATAAAGAAGAGGGATGCCTCACACAAACTGGTGAGGAAGGCAGGCTCTATTGTAGGCACGGAGCTGGACAGTTTGACATCTGTGGCAGAGCGAAGGGCGCTGAGCAGGCTACTGTCAATCATGGAGAATCCACTGAACAGTATCATCTCCAGACAGAGGAGCAGCTCCAGCGACAGACTGCTGTCACTGTCCTGCTCCACTGACAGACTGAGGAGATCGTTCCTCAAACACACTATGCGACTCTTCAATTCCACCGGGGGGGCTGGTAAACGGTAACATTATACAATGTTATTCACTGTTATACCTGCCTCGCACTCTCCACCTTGCACTTTTTAACTTGCACTGTGTTTTTATCATTGTTTAATTAATATTGTTTTTTATTAGTATGCTGCTGCTGGAGTATGTGAATTTCCCCTTGGGGATTAATAAAGTATCTCTCTCTGTCTCTCTCTCCCCCCACCTGCAAAACTGGACTGTGTCGTGAATGTTTGCTTTGTGCTTAGTGTTGTAAGATTTATTTTCAGTGTCTTTTACACGCACACCATTAAATTAAATTTTGAAAAATGTTAGTTCACTAAAGCACTGTAGAAATACTTCTTTTTTGGGGGACCCCATGCAACTTTTTCTTGGCTGCCAGCCTCACACCTGTGATTTGCTTGTCTAGTGATTTGTTCTAGCTCACATTTTTTCATAACTTTTTTCATCTTATTTAGTGCAGTAATCTTGGAATACTATATAATCTTGGACCTAAAACATATAAGATGGGTTCCTGCCCCCTTAATCCCTGCACATTACAAGGGATAAATATACTGATATTCAAACAGATTTTCAGTCCAATATTTGATTTCCTTTTCTGTCTATGCAATCTCACAATTTTAAAGCACAGAAAATTCTGTTTCATACAGCCTTATTAACAAGAGACCCATTGTAGTTCTTGTGTATATTAAAACCTTAACAAGAAAATCAAAGAAGCAGAAGTACATAAAGCATATTTCTGAAAAGTGCTTTTCCCTGTTTCTTTCGAAGGGGGAAAAAATTGTAGTTTAGATGGTATTATACTTTTTCCATTATTTTATGTAATCAAAATAAGCCATTATACAAGTGATATGTGTTTTGTATTGCTACATAATCTTGTTACAGCTGGTATTTGTCCAAACTGTGCCTTTTAAGTGATTAGGAACAATAAGACTGACAGTACCTGACAAATAGGCATATTTTCCCCAGGAACATTGTATTCATTTATTGCAAGTCATTCCCAAAAATTGTGCATCATTCATAGTTAGGATCCAATCCCTGATATATTTTGTTTTTCATATACATCTTTTAAAATTGAAATTACAGTATTATGGTAAATTAAACCATGTTTTTTTTCAGATTGATGAGGAATATCTGATTGACTGAGAGTTCACTTTGCCATCATTTCCTAAGATCATTTATAGTATATGTGCACAGCAGGTAATTTGTTGATAAAGTCTAGAAATACTTCCCATGTACCCTTCACACACATCAAATCTCAATGGGAAAAAAAAATCATGCTGGATATCTACCCAGTCCATACCCAGTATAATGTTAGGAACGAAGGGATGCCACATCGTTTGATGGAAATGAAAATTATCAACCTACAGAGGGCTGAATTCAAAGATACCCCAAAAATCAAAATGAACAAATACAGCAGGCTAGTACATTTTGCAGAAATTTCATTGCAGCAACTCAAAATCATACTCCGTAGTTTGTATGGCCCCCCACGTGCTTATATGCATGCATGACAACATCTGGGCATGCTCCTAATGAGATGACGGATGGTGTCCTGGGGGATCTCCTCCCAGATCTGGACCAGGGCATCACTGAGCTCCTGGACAGTCTGAGGTGCAGCCTGGCGGCATTGGATGGCCCGAAACATAATGTCTCAGAGGTGTTTTATTGGATTTAGGTCAAGCGAGCATGGGGGCCAGTCAGTCGTGTCAATTCCTTCATCCTCCAGGAACTGCCTGCATATTCTTGCCACATGAGGCCTGGGCATTTTCATGAACCAGGAGGAACCCAAGACCCACTGCACCAGCATAGAGTCTGACAATGGGTCCAAGGATTTCATCCCGATACCTAATAGCAGTCAAGGTGCCGTTGTCTAGCCTGTAGAGGTCTCTGCGTCCTTCCATTGGTATGCCTCCTCAGACCATCACAGACCCACCACAAAACCGGTCATGCTGAACGATAGTGCTGGCAACATAATGTTCTCCGTGGCTTCTCCAGACCCTTTCACGTCTGTCAGATGTGCTCAGGGTGAGCCTGCTCTCATCTGTGAAAAACAAAGGGTGCCAGTGGTGGACCTTCCAATTCTGGTATTCTATGGCAAATGCCAATTGAGGTCCATGGTTTGGGGCAGTGAGTACAGGGCCCACTAGAGGATGTTGGGCCTTCAGGCCACCCTCATGAAGTCAGTTTCTGATTGTTTGGTCTGAGACATTCACACCAGTGGCCTGCTGGAGGTCATTTTGTAGGGCTCTGGCAGTGCTCATCCTGTTCCTCATTGCCCAAAGGATAAGATACCGGCCCTGCTGATGGTTTAAGGACCTTCTACGGCCCTGTCCAGCTCTCTTAAAGCAACTGCCTGTCTCCTGGAATCTCCTCCATGCCCTTGAGACTGTGCTGGGAGAGACTGCAAACCTTCTGGCAATGGCCTGTGTTGATGTGCCATCCTGGAGAAGTTGGACTACCTGTGCAACATCTGTAGGTTCCAGGTATCACCTCATGCTACCAGTAGTGACACTTGACCATAGCCAAATGCAAAACTAGTGAAACAACATTCAGAAAAGATGGAAGGAAAAATGTCAGTGGCCTCCACCTGTTAAGCCATTCCTGTTTTGGGAGTTGTCTCATTGTTGCCCCTCTAGTGCACCAGTTGTTACTTTCATTAACACCAAAGCAGCTGAAACTGATTAACAACCCCCTCTGCTACTTAACTGACCAGATCAATAGCCCAGAAGTTTCATTGACAATGCTATACTCTGATTAAAAAGTGTTCCTTTAATTTTTTTTGAGCAGTATATATACATATTGGCGGGACAAAGCACAATAGTGAAATTTCATTTTTCATTACCAATACAGTCATTTATAATCATGGAAACAAAGCCGCAAACAGGAAAACAATAATGAAAGGACAATTAAAAGCTGCTATTTTTTCTGACCATCTCTTGCATCGACCACTGCTTGATACCTTTGATGCATACAGCCAATTAGTCTCTGAATCTGCAGTTGTGGGAGGTTAACGCCATTCCTGCAGAATGGCCTGGCAAAGTTGTTAGCCTTTGGCAGGCAGAGGGTCACATCTCAGGGTGCTATACTCCAGTGTACCCCAAAGTGAAATCAGCAGCTGTACCTGGCATTGCCCTTCTCTAGAGTGAAATATCTTAACTTTTGTGAGTCGAGGGTCTCTGACTGGTAATCTCTGCTAAGTTCAACAGTAGAAATTCTGTCTCATGTCAAGCATCATGCCTTTTGGCAGTTTCAGCTGCAGTATGGGTGGCAGATCTAAAATAGTCTCCTAGATCAGTGGTTCTTAAGCAATATGCAAATATGGGTTGTGAGAGAAGAAACTTTGTCTTCCCAGGTCATAACCGTGTCAGAACAGTGGCCGATCATTATTCTCCTGAACATAAGCCCCTGCAGAGAATTGTCAGGCCCCCTTGAAGATTTGCTGTCAAACAATGTCTCTGGGGTTAGTTTCAGA
Organism: Erpetoichthys calabaricus; assembly: GCF_900747795.2. NCBI lineage: Eukaryota > Metazoa > Chordata > Cladistia > Polypteriformes > Polypteridae > Erpetoichthys > Erpetoichthys calabaricus. The sequence continues at coordinate 126,642,472 of NC_041405.2, forward strand.
CATGAAAGCTGTGACCCATCGTGGGGCTATCCGCAAACCTTTTGCAACCCTTTCTCATTCACTTTGTTATTCACGACTCTGTGCAGCCAGTTACTGAAATGCTGTTCTTGATGATGGAGTCTGATTTGTTGGTCCTGCTCTGGTGAGGTATTTCGGTGACAATCAGACTTTGATAGTGTCTGGCAACTCCGTCACATAATATGCCACTCACACTCTCACTTGCTTTTGGTGACCTTCAAGGCATTTTGAAATCTATTAAAAACTGTGTTTATTTTGCTGTAATCTAAGCCATGAATTAAAGCCTTTTTAAAGGTGACTTGCTCAGGTCTTGATGGATCTTGGTGGATAGAAGTGCACCTAACATGTTTTTGTGTGTTTGGCAAGATGCAGTGCTTCACTGAATGATCTGTATTGCTGGACTTGGGGCTAAAACAAATTGAAAACATGAAATTGACTGTTTTAAACAATAGAGATCTTGACTTACATTCAATCTCCACAGAAATGATGTCTATTAACCCAATTTTTTTATATTTTTGTGTATTAACAATGTTTGGTCTTCATGTCTAATGAGCTATAAAAGCCCTTTACAGGGGGATTTCCAAAACCCAGCATACACCATTCTCCATTTCGCAGAGGCTTTATTTATTTTAAGAGTCTTTGTTTCTCTTTTCTTCAGGTGCAGGTTCATAGATTTAATTTTGTTTTTGTACTGTTTCCCTTTTAGCAAGTTTTTCATTTTCAGCATTAGATTGATACATATTTTGGATTTTATACATATTTTTTCATTTCCTTATTTTGTAAGCAAAGGGTTTTAACATAACTAGCAAGTTTGGATGGATCGTTCATGTGCCTGTTAAGAATTCCATTATTTAACCTTAATAGATAAGGAAGAATAATTCAGCAAGTCTTAATTTGTGCCTAATCACTGAACTGGTAATCATACACTTTCAGCACTGGCATTTCTTGAATTTGGTTCTATGTTTATTATGCCTTTTTATATTACTACTATTATGTGGTATTGTGGTGGTGATGAAAAAAAATATAGAAAAAATCGGATCATAAAACATAGAAGGAACAGCACCATTTTCAGTTTTGTCTAAGAGAGCAAAAACAGTATGTATATTTGCATGTCCAATGCCATTCTCTAGTACCACAATAAACAAGAATGCATTAAAATGCATACTGTAACTGACCCTTTATAACTTCACTGCAACTAAATGCATTGTAATTAGATTAGCCTAGGCTATTTGGAAATAGTTAGACCATGTATCCCATCCCAGGGAGAACCCCAGCAGATACAATTGTTCTTGACCTTAGAGAGAACTGCTGAAGAGGAGCCTTGCTCAGTCTTTATCTCATGCATTCATAAGGCAGCAAAAATTTATTTTGCAAGAGTTCCTTATAGGGTAATGGAGGAAGGGGTAACAGTCATGCTTGTAACACAAAGGGAAGTAAATGCTATGACTTCCTGGCCCTTTAGAAATGCCTGCTAGCATTCTTAGAACTTCTCTTTCACCCTTAAACAGAGAAAGGGCCTGCATTCATTTGCCTTCTAGCTGACTGAGCTGCAACAATGTCTGAGTGCCTCAAAAAACCTCTTTAAAAGCAGCTGATTACCAGTCAAAGGGACATTTTGTCAGGCATTTTGAAATTGACACTCTCTAACTTTTAGCTTTCTAGACATTATCTGTAGATTAAGGGCTTTTATTTCAGCAAATTAACCTTAAGCACACACTTGCATATCTAGTATTTTCCACTTATTTAACCAGACAGAAATACTTTAATACCCCATTTGAGGACAAGTACTTGCTCTTAAGTTACAGCAACACACAACTGAAAGGATAAAATTTGACTTTTTTATATCACTTAATATGTTTGCAGCTATTTTGTGGGAAAAGCTTAAAGGATTGGTCTACTATATTTTTAAGCTCAAGTTTTTCTTCACAACCATGGTATATGTTAATTTGCCACATGAAATTGTGTTCCAGAGCAAAGCATTTTTATTTTATTAATTAAAAAAAATGAGCCTGCTCTTCCATTTTATATTGAAGATAATGGCTACTAAGGTCCCAACTTGAAAGAAAAAGCTTAGAAACTTACCAAATATATCATCTTTGATGCAGCAAAGGTTTTAATGTAAGAAAACTTCCCTTGTGCATTTGACGCTTGATGTGCCAACTAAAGTTAACTAGCAAAAATAGATTTTTATTATAGATTCTTGGTATGGTTTTCTTAAGGTATGGCTAAGTTTCTCATTCAAGTCTGCTTGCAGTGGGCATCATGGATAGTTTTTTGCCAATCAACCCCCTGCGAAGCTTCCAAAGCTTTCTCTGTAATTCTGTTTTTAATGGTTATGTTCTGCCCTGGCTTATAACAGACAGATACTTGCTCACATCATAGGATTATATTTTCCTGAACAGTGCTTGGTTTTCGCTTCTTACATTCACATGTCCTATGAAGGTAGATTTACACTTGGTGGCAGCATGACGGTGAAGAGTGTGCCTAAGAATGTGAATTTCCCCTTGGGATTAATAAAGTATCTATCTATCTATCTATCTATCTATCTCTATCTATCTATCTATCTATCTATCTATCTATCTATCTGTCTGTCTGTCTGTCTGTCTGTCTGTCTGTCTGTCTGTCTGTCTGTCTGTCTATCTATCTATCTATCTATCTATCTATCTATCTATCTATCTATCTATCTATCTATCTATCTATCTATCTATCTATCTATCTATCTATCTATCTATCTATCTATCTATCTATCTATCTATCTATCTATCTATCTATCTATCTATCTATCTATCTATCTATCTATCTATCTATCTATCTATCTATCTATCTATCTATCTATCTATCTATCTATCTATCTATCTATCTATCTATCTATCTATCTATCTATCTATCTATCTATCTATCTATCTATCTATCTATCTATCTATCTATCTATCTATCTATCTATCTATCTATCTATCTATCTATCTATCTATCTATCTATCTATCTATCTATCTATCTATCTATCTATCTCATTGTACTTTGTAATAATACATCTGAATTAAATTGAGTATACTACATTGCATTTTTTTTAAAAAAGCTTTATAATTTTGAAAGAACCAGGCCACCTGCACATTAATAAGTTCATAGAACCAATCCACACTCAACCACAAACAAAATACTGTGAAAGTGAAAATGAGTGTGTGACAGAACCAAACTTATGATGAAACAGAGGAGATCCTCAAACTAATTATAGTATTTTTAAGGCGTGCTGAGTTGCTCATGCTAAGAATACGGTAATAAGTGAAGATGTTTGAGTTAGTAAGCTCACTGATGCAAGTCAACCTTTAATATCCACAAAGAATTTGCAAACTCCATGCAGACCCTAGCACTGTGAGGCAGGAATGACAGCGGGGCACTACCATTCTGCCTCTGCTAAAATATCTGTACTAAACTATCTAAACTTCAATGTGATTAAAAGTAATGCATAGAGTGCCTGTTCAGTTATTGTCGCTTGATTGCATGGTTCATCTTCATCCTCGCTAAATCACTAAAAAGCAAGTGTACATAAGGATACTGAGTGGCAGCAGTATAATGCGGTATAATGAAAAAAGCTTTCTGTTTGTGTGAGCAATCATACTGTAAGTGTGTAATTTTTCTTTCAGTGTTGTCTACGTAACAGTAATTCACATCTGGGTTTCAAGATTGAATAATGTCTCAACATGGTGTTATTGACAAGTTTTCAAGGTGAGATGTAGATGCTGGAGCAAACTGTAATTCTAGGGGTGAAAGGTTGCTATGGAGGAAGACAAGTAGTGAGGTGAACTACATAGCCAGTTTGTGAAAATAGCTGAATTTCACAACAGTAATTTGCTTTTTGCCTTTTTCCTTACTGAAATGACAAAAGTTGTTTTTGCATTGTGTGCAATCTTACAACAGATAAATACTTTAATCGTACTTTTTGTTTGAAAACCGAACACTTTTTTTTTGTTTTCACATTGGGATCCTAGTACTCTACACCCCCTTTATAAAATGGGAGAGCAGAGTACATATTTATTAAACTTTATGAAAAATGCTTCACTTTACAGCGCAATTTTATGTGGGAAATTTAACATTGTGAAGAAATAACTGTGACTTCAAAAATGGTGAACTTTATCCTGTAACATTTTGCAGTTATCTTTATCATCCAGTACCTTTAGAAGCCTCATCTTCTAAAAAATCTTTTTAAAATTATTAAACCATTCCTCATCCTGTAGGTTTTAGCTACTCTGAAGTCAATTTCAAAATATATCCTTCTAATCCATCCAAGGTTACTGAGAACATTTTTTTTAACTATCTGTACACTGGGGAAATTCCTAAGGACCACAGACTAGAAGATTATCCCATTATATAAAAAGAGTAATTGGTCTGATCAAAATAAAAATCGACCAGTAAAACTGTAGGATCTGAGTACATGGTGGGTAGTGGAAACCTGAACATATGCTTTATGAAAAGGATCTGAGGTTTATATTGGAATAATCACTGTCTGTACACACAGTGTACAGAAGCCATTAAGAAGGCTGACACAATGTTAAGTTATATAGAATGATGTGTACCATACAAGTCAAGACATGTTACGATTAATGTATATAATTCACTAGTGAGGCTTCGCCTGAAGTACTGGGTACAGTTTTGGCTGCAATACTAAAGAGAGGACAATGCAGCATTAGCAAAAGTCCAGAAAAGAGCAACTAGATGGATTCTAGGACTGCAAAGTATGAGCTATGAAGAAATATTGGAGCTGAACCTTTCTTACTTTAATCAAAGTGAGATTAAGAGGTAACTTAACCTCTACTAATTCTTTCATAATTTTAAACAGTACAATTATCTCAGCTTTTTCCTTGAGTCATTCAGAACAATAGGACATGGAGATATTTATGGGAAATTTGTCCTTCCATACTAATTTTTCCTTCACACACTGAACCCCCTGACACAGAATAAGTTACCACAAAGTGTGCAAGGAACCTAGGAGGACCTTCAAAACCTGATTCAATGTTATTTTTGGAAATGTTGGATGAACCGGATTGGTAAGCTTATTGTGCCAAGTGGCCTGTTCTCATGAATTTGAATTTTATTGTGTATAGCCCTCTTCACTGAATGTAGGTGTAGAGCACTGTGACAGGTTCTCAGGATTATGCAAATTTAAACAGTGTTTGCATTTCATCAGTATTGTTCTAATACTTTCATGACCTGGGTATAAACCTGTCTTGATTTTATTCTGATTTTAAGAGAGGCGAGTATGATATGTCATTTTAAAGATTTATTATTCTGCTTTTATATGTACATAAGTGATCTTTTAAAAGTGCCACTTTCAGTAAGAGGTTTACTAATTTGTAGCATATGAAATCCATCTGTTTTTTTTTTAAGGTAACAAGTTATTCTCCTTTTAACAGACATCATTTGATTGGCCCTGATGTTGCATACTATAATTCTGGAAAGCGATGCTATCAAAGTTTTGACAATTTCTCATATAGGACACGGTAGGTTTAACAGATATTTGCAAAATGAATGCTATAATAGTTTGTCTGTAATAGGTGCAATAAGTGATTCTTCTGCCTGTCTTTTAAATATGTAATGTATTTTTTTTTTTCAGTGTTTTAGAGAGAGGGAGGTTAGGAGCACACGCTTATAGTGATTGTTGAAATTAGGACATACAAGAAAATTCAAAGTTATAGAGAATGTTTTAGTGGAGAAAAAAATATCAAATATTAATCATCATAAAGCACAACATATACATATGACTAATTTTATGTGCACACTTTAGTGCTACTGGAGATTTATTTTTTAAGAGTTCAACTTTAAAAAATTGTACTCCGAGCAATAACTTGGATTTTAAAAGAGGACAATTTGGTGCTATATTTTGTGTGTTTATTGATATATTTTTCTGCTCCTTTTAGTTCTTACAGCAGAAGTCGACGACAAATGCACTGCGTTAATAAAGAGTGTCAGTTTACGTTTGTGCCTGAAAATGGGGAGGAGTCTCAGGGAATGGAAGGAACAATTACTTTTTATGAGATAGAAGAAGGTGATGAGACAGCATTCCCTCCTCTGCCAGTAAGGTTCACAAATTGTTAAACATTTAAGCCCATAAACTAAGCTACAGACCAAACTGATGCAAGTTTAATATACTGTGTCTGATATTTGAGATGGTTTGTATAAATGAAAGGCTGTGCAGGTTTTTCTGAATGTTATGCAGATTTTGATATTTAAGAGGGTAATTTAAATACTTAAGGAAAAAAATATTAAATATGCATTTAAAAATGTAGCAAGTTATTTTCAGCAATTTGTTCATGTCAATTTTCTGTGATGCAACACTTAACGGGCGTTTCCTGAAGAGGCATTACCTCTCTGGAAATGTGTTCTTTTCAATTGTGGCGTTTTAATAACCTGAATTTAAATAAAAAGGTATTATCCCACCAGCATGTAAAATGACGGTTACAAGCTTACACGACAAGTTAGGATAATTCTAGCTCTTTATTGACGGTTTCATGCAGCATTACAAACGGGAAGCTTATGACAGACATATCAAGCTGTGGGACTCTTGATCTGTGCAGTCCGTCATTTTTCGTTGCCACGCTGAAAGGATTTTAGCCGGACAGAAGACAATCTTCTGCTCAGCCTCGGACGGAAGACCTACTCTTCTGCCCGGAAGCTTCAAAGTGTTGGCTGTAGGTGTCCATCCTTATATTCAGTTGTTCCATGTGCAGGGTGCGTTTCTCTGGTTCCAAACAAGGGCAGGAAAGATTCCAGCCCCACCTTCAAAAAATACAGGAATAGCACAATGCCTACATACAGTTCTTATACTCCCAACAAGGAAATAAGATGGTGTACTGACAGAAGACAGAAATATACTAGTCTGTCTTTAGGCTGACTATTCAATTCTCCAGATGTCTGTGGCTATCTAGTCCTGTGCTTGGCTCGGCAATTCTAAATGAAGATGCTGTGCCCTGTGTACCATATTTGGTCTGCCTGTATGAATGAGTCCATAACAGTGGGCACAGAGAACATTGACATTAAACTTAAATAAAAAAAAAACACATAGTATAACAACGGGGTACAATTCAGCAGACAATTCTATAAGGATTTCCTTTTAACATTGTGGCAAGTGTTACAAAATGACATCGCTTAAGTGCATTTGATTCATACCAAAAAGGTTTTTCCAGTTTTGGTTTTAAAATATTTACTGCAGAGAAACATGTACATTTCAAAAAAGCACTATTTACCAAAATCCTTCCCCCCTCCCCCCATGGTTCCAGTTGCTGAATATGGCCTGACCTGTCTTACCCTGTTCTTTATTTAAAGCTATAAATCTCAAGGTCAAATTACATTCAATATTGTAGAAACACACACGTTGTTAGACTCTCTCCGGAGGTTTCTCAGCATTTACGAGGCACAGATGAGTGCTTGGTACAATGCTAGCCTGCTAAAAGGCTACAGTCTGAGGGAACCAGTCCTAGCAATTGGTAATTGAAAGTGGCTCTGAAGACATGGAGCATTACGATTCGTGTGGAGGGTACTGAACTCATGAATGAGATTGAAAAAATATGGGCTAGATTTACAGTATTAAGACTTCCCTTTATAAATAGCAATGGCTCTGGAAGCAAACTTCTTAAGGAAGGGTAGTCTTTTCTCCAGCTCTGATGTTAACCCACGCGGAGGCCATGAATGGATGTACAAATATTTAAGTCCCTTTCAGGGTACCATACCACTGGTGTTTATTGTAGTGGATGACATGGTCACCTCATTCTGAATTAAAGATGCCACAAGACACTATCTGTTTTACATGTATGCACCCAACAACTATGCAGAATAACTGGCTTTTTTTTTTTTGTTTGTTTTTTTTTGTTTTTTAGAGACCTTGGACATAGTGCTCAAAAGGGTATTGTTAGACGTAAACACAAGTGTGAGTAGAGATGGAAATACCAAGAATACTGGAGGATTGGACTGTGTTCTGTAAATACAAGCAAGGAATTGTTAATGCATTTCATGGATGTTAAGGATTTTGAACACTGTTGAATACTGTGTGTATTGGGCAGAGTTCCTTGGGCCAAAGTTTAGTGATGGACTTGATAGTTGTCTGTTTTGAAACTGCATATTCTGGACATTTAGGTCAAGAGTGGTGCTGAAGTGTCAACTGATCACCACTTGGTGTTGAATTGGCTCAAACAGATGGTATGTCTGTTGGAAGGACCTGGAGGACTCAAATGTGTAGTTAGGTGTGCTTGCAAAGACTAGCAGATGCCTTTGCGTTAAGGATGTGTTTAACTCCTTACTCCATAATTGCCTCTCCTGGATCTTGTAAGAAGAAAAGAACATGGATTCTTCATGGACCATGTTTGACCTCTTGTCAAACGGCTATGGGTCAATTCATGATTTTCATGAACATGTTTTTAGGGTGTAGCTCATATTTGGTGGGTTCTCAAACAAAATACCAGCAAGTTGTATCTGTGCTGTTTAGAAATATGCATGTCCACTTGCCCACATCAGACTGTGATCCCTCTAGTAAACACTGGATCAATTTGCAGCTGGTTGTAGGTGCTCATTCTCATCACAAGTCTGGTCTAATTAAAAGAGTGACTTGTTCTGTGAAGGTAAGGGTGAGTATCTATCCCAATTTGAGAAGTTCATGTATCTTGGATTATTGCTCACAATTTAGGATAGAGGGGATTGTGAGGCTGACAACCAAAAATTTACTGTGGCAGCAGTTTTACAAACCTATTGGACAGTGATTGGGAAGCAGGAGGTAAACCTGTTAACAGAGCTGGCAATTTATTATTACAATCTCCATTCTTGCCAATGGGTAGTGACTGAAAGAATGGGAGCATGAGTACAAGTAACTGAAATGAGGATCCTGTGCTAGGCTCTCTCTGTGGTGGGTGGAGGAGCTCAGAGTAGATCCTCCATTTATTGGATTTTCAGTAGTCTGTTATGGTGGTTTGCACATGTAATCAGGATGCTTCCTGGATGCCTCACCTGTAAGGGTTATAAGGAACTACCTACTTGAAATAGCCAAAGAATCATACCCAGAACATTTTGGAGGGGATATAGCACTTCATTATCCTGGGAATGTCTGGCTGTTTGCCCAAGAAGGGCTAAAGCAAGTTGCTGTGAAAAGATAGATAGATAGATATTTTATTAATCCCAGGGGGAAATTCACATACCCCAGCAGCAAAAAATATTAAATTAAAGAGTAATAAAAAATGCAGGTAAAAAACAGACAATAACTTGAATAATGTTCAACGTTTACCCCCTCTGGTGGAATTGGATGTAGTGGAGTCTCCATAATTGATAGGAGCCTGCTGAGTGCCCGTTGCTCTGCTACGGATGTCAAACCGTCCAGCTCTATGCCAACAATAGAGCCTGCCTTCCTCACCAGTTTGTCCAGGCGTGAGGCATCCTTCTTCTTAATGCTGCCTCCCCAGCACACCACTGCGTAGAAGAGGGCACTCGCCACAACCATCTGATAGAACATCTGCAGCATCTTACTGCAGATGTTGAAGGATGCCAGTCTTCTAAGGAAGTACAGGCGGCTCTGTCCTGTCTTGCACAGAGAAGGAAGGCCCAGTTCAGCCTGTTGCTGCTGCAACCTTCACCAGGAAAAGTGGAATGAAAATAATGGCAATAATTATGATTTGCAGGGGGATATAATACTGAGCAGTAATATTAAGTGAAGAGTGACTTGAGTAGAAATTTGCAACATAGAAAGTTCTGAAGTAAAAGAGGTTTTGGGAAAACTACTCATTAACTTAAGTTTTTATTTGGAGGAAAAAAGTTATCCTTTTTCTTTAATTATAAAACAAATTAAGTGTATCTAGAGTGCAGTGGAAAATATGAACAATCTACTGTATAGACTAGTGTATTAAGTTTCTATCCAGATTCCTTAACGACGATCACAGGAGCAATGTACAGAGCTAGGCATACATAGCAGTGTATCACCGTTTAAATTTCATCAGTCGCAAATGACCAAAGAACACCTATAGAATGCAACAGTTTAATATTCTTAGTCCAGTATTTCCTGCATAGCCTTGAAATCTCAATACAGTATTAGACTGCAAAGTGCAAAGGAGACTTGAAATCTGGGATGTCAACAACGGAGAAAGGTTTAAAATGCTTGCAAATGAAGTCTATGGAGAGTTTATTAGCACATGTGGAAGTAGTGGGTTTAGATCCACTAATTAATTTTTCATGTTGTATTTATCTTTTTATTGATATTTCCTCTTTAAAATGTTCAATTCTTATTGTTGTATATTTGTGTTGTGTTAGTACATTTTATATCGCATTTCACTGAGTTTAGTATCACAAATGCACATTATACACATCCAGATTATTTTGTTGGGAATGTAATTACAAGAAATAATTATCATTGTTAGTGTGTTTGGGTTTTTTCTTTTTTTTTTCTTTAACTTTTCAATTAGTAGTGTTGAAGATTTAACCCTGCTGTCTCAAATTCTCATTTTCTCAATTCCCTGGTATGTTTTGTGGTTAACCAGTATTTGTGTATTTCTCTTGCTATGCTAAGGGCCAAGCTGTTTCGTCACCAGTGGTTCCTGCTCCGGCAGCATATTGGGTTAGGAGAGGGCATAGCCCACTTCATCCAAGCAAACAAACTGTAACATCTTCAGAGGAAGATATTGATGATAGAAGTAATAATGGTAAGAAACCACATGCTTTCTGTGTTATTTTCTTTAAAAGTTGTTCAGAATCCTGTTATCTTTGCACATAAACTCTTGTATAAAATAATTCTCTCCTAGTTACCCTGTTAGTTTTTTCTTTGTGAAACATTTTTAGTCATCACCCTTTGAAGGTGATGTGGACATGTAAAATTTCCAATTTCTTTCCTTTTTGGGATTTATAGAATGTAAAATTTCTATGTATTTCTGACCTATGTCACTAGGTACTTAAGTATTTTGACAATAACAGGCTATTTAGTTCACCAATCTGAGTGACAACAAAAATCCGCTGATTTTAATTTTTAAATACTTAAATCATGTATGTAGGAGTCATTATTGTCATTGTGCATATAGCACAGTTAAATTCACCTCTTAATCTCAGTTTGCTTAATCTAAAGAAAGTTCAGCTACTTTATAGTTCATATCATATAGTCTTGAAATTAGAGAGAGCCCAGAGAAGAGTGAATATGCTAATGCGGCTATATATTTTGCGTAGCTTGGAGACCAAAGCTGTACACAGCACTTCAGGTGAGGCTTCTCTAGTATGTTTGTTTATACATCTTAAGCATAACCTCCCTTGATTTGTTTGCTATAAATCATGCTATATAATATCCTGTTGGCTTTCTTGATTGCTTGTATGCACTGGATTTAGACGGCATTGAGTCCATTATGACTCCTGGGTCGTCCTTCTAAACTGTACTTTCAAGCTTCAGACCTCCCATTATGTTCAGCTCTACCATTTTTACTTTTACTTCCTACATGTAATAATTTACATTTGCTTAAATTTCATCTGCCTCGCATGTAATCGGCGCATCCTCCCAACCTCCTCCTTCTCACATGTGACTAAGCCTGTAAGCTCTCCAGGTTCCTCTGTAATGATTCAGCTGGTTCTACATTATCTGCCCTTCCACCTAGTTTAGCATAGTCTGCAAACTTGACCAGCTGTGTGTTTATATTCTTTTTTCAGTTTAATTTTAAAAAACAGTGGCCCTAGCATTTATCCATGAGGGAGAAAACTTTTAATATCACCTAATTTCGAAAAGGTTACTTTCATCATAACTGTTTGTTTTCAGTATTTAAAAAATTTGTAACCACATATACAAGGTGCCCTGAATTAACAGTTTTTGTTTGACTGGTACCTAATCAAAACCTTCTGAAAATAAAATTTTTTAGAGCCACTCTGATCATATGCTCTTGTTGCTTCATCACAAAATTACAGTGCAATAATGAAACATGATCTCCTCTATTTCATTTCAAGCATGCAATTTTCCTTAGTAATTGCTTGAAATTTACCTGTGGTGCATTTTTAACTGCTGTTCTTGTAGGCCTTTTGGGTAGTGATGGAGTTAGTCCTACAAGCCTTGTATGTTTTTTTTTTTTTTTTTTTTTTTTTTTTTTTTTTTTTTATAATTTCCACTACGTAGTTTTCTTTAGCTCAAAATTTAGAAACCGTAGGGAATTAAACTTGTCCTGCACTATATACAAAACACTTTTTAAACTAGCCCCACATCTCAACTATTTCCATACTTAAAGCCTATCCCAGTTTGTTTATTTGCATTGTTACAACTGCTCAAACCTTAAAAGCTTAAGATTTTCATTTTATGGGACTGTTCTCTATCAAAATGTATTGAAATTTATATTATGGTCACTATATCCTAATAGTTCGAATTCTATCATGAATATTAACATGCTGTGTTAAAAGCTGTCAATTATGTCCAAGAACTCCGGTTCTTGTGTTCTGCTATTTGTAATGTTAGTCCAGTTAACATTTTGTTCAGGTCCCCCATTGCTGTGACATTTCCCCTCTAAGCTTCCTTTTTTAATATTATGAAAAGATTTTTATTAAAACTTATTGCCTGCATGGAGAGGGTTGTTTTATAACACACACCTAATATAAGGCCTCAGTCCCTAATGCTTTCTACTCTAATCCAGACATCCTCTCTAAGATGTGGCTCATCTACAGTAATTGAAGACTTGCATTCAAGTCCTGTTTTATATAAAGGGCAACTCCCCCAGCTTTTTAATTTAGCTTATCTTTCCTAAATAATGGGTACTCCTTTCTTGTACTAATTCCCATTGCTATTATTTAGACCAGCTTCTGTTATTGATATTGGTCAAAATGTATTGGCTAAGTACTATATAAGTTTAAATGTTACTCTTAATACTACATGAATTAAGGCAAGCAATTTTAAGGATTTTTTTTTTTTTAACCAGTGGGCTAAAAGTTATCTTGTATATGTTTATACTTCTGTATGCTCCTTTTATATGAAGTTATAAACCTGGCCTCATTGACATTTGTGTAGCACAGACAGAACATTATACAGTTCATGTCTACATTTTGTCATTTATTACTAAAACATGAAAAAATTTCTGTTTATACGATGTTTACATAAATTGTTACAGACATGGAACACACGTGAAATTATTTCTCCTATACAACTCTAGGTAGCTCACTCCCAGATAATCAAGGCTTGAGCTGGGAGAACTTCTTGCCCATCCTGCAGCGGTAGGGGGGATGGTATGGCAGGCTGCTTTGGCTTATCGACACATTTATAAGATAAAAGGTGCTGATGGAGAGGTGCAAAGGGACTTAAGGTGGGCTGGATTTACGATTTTTTTCGCAGGCTCTGGTAATTCGAGTATTAAGAGACAATTACCTTTCAGTTCTGTGTGTCACTTAGGTGCCAGACTTCAGGGTCTCATTTTCCCCCATCCACATCATTACTGTTCTTTCTGGGGAACTGGTTTTGAGGTGACCCAATTGGACTACTTGTCATCTCAGAGTTATCAGGGTTACATCTTGAGCTCAGGGATTGATACGCTGGACAAAGTTGCATCTCTTACCTTATGCTTATATCCAACAATGAGCCACCTATTTCTACCTCTCTGGTGTCAAGTTTTCTCATAAACCACTTTTTTTTTTTTTTGCTGTGTACACTTTCTCCCTAAAGGATACCTGGGAGAGATGTGCCAATTCCTCACTACAACATAAGATATCCACCACCATGTCAACGTATTGGGTCAGTTGGCATCTTCTGCAGGTGTAGGCCAAAATCACACTGGCCATGCTTTGTATGTACACATTTTTCCAATTGGTTTGGATGATAGTTAAACCCTTTTAGTAAAACATATTTTGTATACCTTATTTACATATAAAGGATGTAGCTTAAAAGTGCTTTAGAAAATAACAAAAATAGTTAAAAGCAAAGAAAAATCAAAATTAGATAAAAATAACATGCAATAAAAAATGCACACTTGTATATATGATTTAATAGGAGTAGAGTCTTGAATAGAAATTTTTTTATATGCCTCTTCAGAGGTGTCCAATGATGTCAGTTGGCTAATGAGAACAGAAAAAAAATTAACTCCAGTTAAGCTGGAGAAAAAAAGTCTCCAGAAAATCTACTGTGAAATATAAATTAAATATGAGTTAAAATTAAGTGCAGTACTTGTTTTAATGTCTATAGGTCCACTCTAAGCCCCTAAATGTACTGTTTAAGATACTTGTGCTACTTACCACCATTACCAAGCACTTTCCTCTAGACTCTTACACTTCACCACTTCCTTTTTTTCCTAACCCCATACAGTGATCAATTTAATAGCTAAATAAATGTCTTTCTCTCCTTAAATGTTCCCTTTATCATTGCATTCCTTCTAGCACCAATGCTTGATGTGTGTGTTGCTGATTTAACTTGTATTCTTACTTCCTTCTTTACTGGTAGACTCACTCGTTTATTATTAACAGATACAAAGCCATTTAGATACTTACTATCATGGAGAACTATGCTACACCTGTTGCTACAGCTTTTGCCACTTCACCCAGATGTGATACTGTGATACATATGCCCTTTACTCCCCACATGCTCTGTGCAAAAAAAAAAAAAAAACTTTCTAAAGGTGTGAAGGGGAGGTCTGTAAAAAGTACTGCCTGGCCCTTTAAGTGGTGGCAACTATAAATGTAGTCTAGTTTAACACACAAGCAGCACCCAGCTCTCGCTACAGTCTACCAGCAAGGATGATGTCAGCATATGTAGTACACGATCTGTACTCAAAGCTACTTCTAGCATTCAATCAGTATATTTTAATCCTTGAATCTGCCTTATAATTTCTTCTGAAAAATATATTCCTTGTCCAAATGCATTTCTGTAAAATTGATCTTAAATTTCAATTAAGACTCTTCAAACTCCAGTTAAGAGTATATTTAGTTTTTCGCCTCATCGTAATCTCATATTTAAAATGAGTTTGCAACATCATTATCATAAATATAGATTATAGTCACAAATCCTTAAATGTCAGAAGGCAGCAATATTCAACTAGTAAGACTACTAATTATATAATAGTTTAAGAGGAATAGAATGATGGAATTTACCAAATGTAAAGGTAAACTTAACTCTGCATATAAGGTGGCAAATTGTGGTCGCTGTGCATTTTTAAGGAATTTGAATTGAGCCTTATATAAGTTTTCTCAAACCAATTTTTTTTTTGTTCCAAACTGTTTAAAAGTTTTACTATAGTATAAATGGAACTGAATAAATGTGTGTTTATTTTCTCAGGAGAATTTTCGGAAGACTACATTTATGGAGGTTTGTATTCAGTAATTTTATATAAAACATTACAGTTTTGATGCATTGTATTCATCTGGTATGAATATAAATCTGGACTGAAACCCTATTACTTTTTGCTAGCCCTTTTAACTTGCTGTTTCACATTTATGTGTAAAGAATGAAAATCTATAAATCTGTGCAATACTTAAACACTATGAACTGAAGCACCTTCATTTTTTATCTCCTTGGTACTGTATATTTTATGTACAAATGAGTGTCAAAGCTTGCATTCTTTTATATATTTTTATAACCCATCATCTCAAAGGTATTTTAACATTAAGATATCACATTTTATTGAATGATGCTCTGATAGTTTTCCTTTTGTTAAATGTGAAAAAGAAAAAAGTGATCAATGATTTGCTTGAATTTAAGGATTTCACCACACTCAATTACATATCAGTGAAACATACAGTACTATACTGTATCTTTGTGCCTTTTCCATCAAATGAGCAAAATTTAAATCAAAGTGTCTCATATTGAAATATACAAAATGTTTGCAGTTACTCAGCATGTTGTTATAAATAAAAGAATTGTTTCACATAATTTAAGCAAAATATGGAATCCTTTTCTCATTCTATGAGCTGGTCAAGGTGAAAATGGCATGGTAGCAGTGTTGAGTAAGTTGTAACATTAGGTTGTTCATTAGTTGATACCCCAAACAGCTGGTAAAGGATTAGATGTAAATCTAAAACTGATGACTAAGCAAGCATTTTATTCCAATGTGTTCTGAGCATGGGACTTTTCCTAGCACATTTCACACTGTGAAGGCAGTGCCTGATGATATCTCTGATAATTAGTGTCATAACCGGTGTACATTTTTGTGGTGTTAAGATTTGGGGAGATTAGTTAGGTTGCTTTTAGCCATTTTTTTTAATTTAATTTTATTTTTTTTTAAGTAAATATTTTGATGAAAGGTAATATTTTACTCACAGCTGTTTAAAGTTTGCAAATATATTTTCTTTATGCGTAGCTCTAATGGTCTCAATACTGAGGGCATTCCTTACATTAAATATTGTGTACTTCTAGGATCATGGTAATATGGCAGGATTTTAAGTGTTGTCTATCCATTCTTCATTTCTGTCTCTGCACCCCATTTTGTAAACGAGCGTTCAACTGACACATCTTTCTCTGGCAATAATTAATGGTAGCTGATGCACTGGGGAGAATATACATGTAAAATTTTGCACAGAACTTAAACTCCTTAGCTAAACAGGAGAGTGGAAATTTTTATCTGATTTCATCCATTGTCCATTTTTTAAAGATCAAAGATTTAGAAAAGGAACGGAAAAAGTAGTTTCCCAGCTAAGGAAACTTTGTGAGACACATCCTATAAATTTTTCTGAATATGTTGAGATTTTCTGGTAAATGACAAGAAAGACTTGCACATCCAAGTATCATCACCTGGGGGGAAACCTTGGCAGACAATGACAGTCCTAGGTTTTTGGGTTTTAAAGTAGTTCTGTGCTAACTAGGAGGGCAACAGTCTCTTCAGTGTTGTACTGTAGTTGTGTGCAATCATCCGATTTGTTTCTAAGCGGGCCCTTGGTATCCATAGTACTTTTTATCACACAAACTGTCTATCCACCAAGGTAGATTTGTTTACATGATTTGTGACTGACTAATGCTTGATTCTGACTAACTATACACTCTTTCGGCCACACTATTAAGTCTGCTATTAGAGCTTTGAATTTTTGAATACAAGCCATGTCCTCAGATCAAAAGTACATATACTAGATCAGTAATATAGCAATAAAACATTACATGTTGGTAATAGTAATGTTTTTTTTTTTAATATAGCTTTGGACTAATAGAAAAATTACATGATAGGAAACCAAAAACAGAACAAACGTTTATCATTCAAGTTTCCCTCTGAACTGTTAGTACTGATTTGTTCATATATTCCTAATATTTTACATTTGTATTATTGATTTTATTGCAGATGCAGGATACCAAAGTCCAACTGTCTTTGCTGCTGCTGAGTCAACCTCAAGCTTGGTATGTTTTGTCTTTGTATTTACATAATCATTTTGGGGGGATAAATTGTTCATTTTGATTGCACAGCTGACATTCTACAACTTATCCTGCTTAAATAATAAAATATCTTTGTAGTTGAGAAGCTATTATCACTCTCTCAGTACAGTAGATTTGTTTTAATTCTTTTAAAATACTGTGTGAACAAAAATTATACTTTTTGCCTTTACATTTAACATGTAAAAGGTATGCAGTAATTCCCATGGCAAAGGCATTGGTTTACATTTCCTAAACTTAACTTTTTTTTTTTACAGTCTCTTCAGGAAACCACACCCCCTACTGAAACTCCACCTGATGGTGTGGCTGCTGCATTCAGTTATTCTCAACAGGTAACAAAAGGTTTTTAAAAAGCACTGATTATGTGTTGTGGTGTTTCACCACTACTGGATGCGGTTTTTCCTATTGTACACTAAGCAGGGGTGCAAACCAGATACAATAATTCCAAAGTTCCTAAATGCTCAACAAAGTTAAAAATCAGGAAAGTGGCGTGCTACTGGCTTTAACACTATACATTTGCGATTTGGAATAGTACATACTTATTTGTACTTAGTCATTAGCCAATAGTAGCCGAGTAAAGTGATACCTGTTGGTTCTTTCCCGTAATTGTTTTGCTGTTATATTGAATAATTTTAGATGTGGTGGTGCAGTGCGATTTATTTTTAACCATAGAAAACATTAACATGTTTAAAGTGATGTATTATAGCTTAATATTAATAATTTGCAAGCTGGTAATTTAGAATGGTTTGTTCAACTTTGACACCTGTGTGCACTACTTACAAAGTTTATAAACCAAAATGCTTATGTTTTTCAACATTTTTAAATGCAAGTTACAATTGTATTGATCTTATTTCTGCCCCCACCTCTCAGGTAATGGTCAGCTCAACTGTAATCTCCTCTGCTTCTTGTGCTCACACTGCTCCCATCACCGTTTTCAGCTCCTGTTCTGGGGGAGCTCAGAATTCTGTATCTTCGTTACCCCCCTCAGTCTGTTGCACAACCTACCCCAGTACCATCACCTCCCCTTGAAAGACAAGGTAATGTAAAAATATCACATATTGGTAGGTTTATGCATGAAAGACCATTTCTTTTCCTTTTACATCAATTGATTTCACAAGTAAATAGGCTAATCCTTTTTGTTATCTACTTAAAGACCAGGCTTTGTGTCTGCCTGTTTTGTTTTTGAGAATGGTGATAAAATGAAATTTAATTTGGTTTTGGACTTGCTGTGCTTTACAAAAAGATTGTTTCTAGAATTGAAACTCATGTTACGAGATATATATATATAACTCTCTCACACACAAATACACTAGTTTAACACTATCCAGAATGTCCTTTTGTTCATGCTATGTGAATACATACTGTTCTTCTAGATGTACATTTTCAAGTCTTTCTAAACAGCCTTAGTCAAAACTGCATTAAATGCTTGCACCTGGTCCACTGCCACTTTAAACTGTTACCATTGGCCACAAGTGAATAAAAATTAGTTGAGTATGCAGCAGTAGGAAGGTGAAATCATTAAGTTCTATAGTAATTCCTTCAACTTTACTGAATCAACCATGATGTAAATATGTCAGACATAAGATTAGCAAAGTAAGTTATCTTTTCCATGCTATAAAAATTCAATACAGCAGACGAGGCATTTCAAGAATATCCTCAAATGAAAACCGATTAAACAATATTTTGGAACTACAATTCTAGATACTGTCAAATCTATAAAAATAGTTTCAGTATTTCAAGGTGGAATGGTACAAATATAAATATTGACGATGTAGGCTTTTTCTGAGAGGATTTCCGTAACACGTATACCACAAACACACTTCAGTTTGCTAGACTGGGAATTCTTTTTTTGAGCATTATTCCATACAGTATAAATGTGCATATTTTGGCAATACAACATAAAGCCATAATATTGCGTTCCAAAAAACAACTTTTATCAACACTGTGATGATGATCGTGAGATTTTTTTGAAGGTCTGAATATTTTGATTGAAAAAACACATATTTAGAAGCACTTAAGTTCTGTTCTGAGAAATTATTCTGTCGATTTTTTTTCTCGGAAATCGAACAGTCTGATACTGTAATCTTATGATTTGATAAAATGTACACTTTGATTACAGTCATTTTAAAGTGTTCCTGTTTTTATTTTAGTTGTTTTGACCTCTCCATCTATGCTGTACCCCCCAGCTGCTTTGTATTTTGTAAATGAAATGGGAGAACCAGTGAACACTCCACCTCCTCCTCCATATTCATGTGATCCAAATGGAAATGATCTACCAAGAGGTAATATTTCAAGATTTCTTTAATGTCATTTTTGGTAATGGTCAGCTGCTCAAGATTTCTAGTTAAGGTCCAGTAGGTGCCAAAAGGATTAAACTGGTTTTAGACTAGTGAAAGGAAAACTGTTCTGATTAATCATGCAGGTCAATTTAGGCAGGTCAATCGCAGAAACCTCATTGTGTATTGGAGAACATTGAAGGATTTTCTAAGTGCAACTTCTCCTGGGGCTTTGCAAAGACTCTATGTCTTGCTAACGTTTAGACCTATACCTGTGATAAACTAGATTATAAGTGCTTTTAGAAAATGCCCACTATGTAGTCTGTGAAAGTACAGACAGATTCAGAGCAGTGCCTGGTTTCTTAAATGTGGTTGCTGGAGATCAGTAGTGTAGTTTGGTCATTACATTTTGGAAATGAATCCAAACCAGAAAATTACTTGCAACCCTGATTAAAAAGGTGCAACTCTAAAGCCAAGTGCTAATCAGGAGAAAATATTTTGAAGCTAGACAGTTCTGTAGATGAGATGGAAAAAGGAGGTAAGTTTTAGTGAAGGTTCTTGCTTAAGCAAACTCATTGGGACAGCAGGGTTTAAGTGCCTCTGTTATGGTCTTTGTAAACTCTTTACGTTCTAACATAGGTTTTATTTGAGGCATGTAATGTTCACGTCGTTTATTCAACACCCCAGTGACATCACAAGGTTATTCCATCACATTTTAGATAAGGGGTCTGTAAGTGTTAAAAAGATGAACCTGTTTTTATTGCTGTATACAGATATTATACATTTGTGATACTTCATAGTGCTGATTTAGGACCATTGTCCTCTTTTCTCCCAGCTGTAGTATTTTGACACATGCTGACTTTGGTGGAAATATGTTTCCTTTGTTATCTTTGTATATTACAAGGTGCCATATAGCATATGATTAGCGCTTACAAGTAAGAATTACACCGTACTCTGTATGTGTGATAATATTATGAAACCATTTTAGAACACTTTTTTGTGTTCAGGGTATTCCAGCCCCTTTAATGGCATTATTCAAGGGGAGCACACCATGTTAATGTGCTTAAAATAAATAAATTTCCATAGGAAGAGTATCATAACAGATTGTAACACTGATTTGTGAATTAAATGTCTTAACCATACAAAAATCAACCAATTATTTCAATATGCATATTACTTATGTGGTAAAAGTAAGACAAATGTTAATAAATGTTGATTTGAAAAAAATACTATAAATATTTGTCATTGTTCATTCTGAAAATATACTGTAGATTTTTAATTGCTGATGTAAAGTCTAAAATTAAATAAAACTACCTTAAGAGAATGTCAATGAGCTCTATGCCACATAATAAATTTCAATGAAATTAGTGCATCATGACCTTCATAATCTGTTTTTGAGTTCTGTCTCTGAGGATTTCTATTAACATCAATTCTTGGAAGTTTGCTACCATGTACTATTTTTCAGTTCACACAGTTCTTCCCATGAGTCCTGCATTTTCTCCCAGTGGGCTGTGCTCATTGTACCTCTGTCTAGACTCTAGACCACTGTGGGTATCCTCACAATGTCCCCAATGTTGTGTTGCTTGTTTATCTTGATTCTAAGAGGCCCAGTTCAACACCGTAGTCTGTTTTATTTATTTATTTATTAACTCTATCATATAGAGTAAACGTAGCAATTCTGCCACACTGATTTTTAGCTTTATCTTGCTAATGAACAAGATCCCGAGGTACTTTGGCTTACTCTACCAGAGGGTAAGTTTTTCTTCAGTAGAAGATCATGACTTCTGTAATGGAAGTGTTCATCCCCTTTCCAGCCGCTTTACACTAAGCTAAAGTTTGCTACAGTGCATGCTGAAAACCTAAGTCTGGTGAATCTGAAAAGGCATCATTTGTAAATGGCAAAGATGAAACACTTTGGCCTCAAAACTGAATGGTCTCCAGGCCTTAGCTCCACCATGAAAACCTGCCCATGAAAATCATAAAATCGAGAGAAAATAAGAAAAATGCTTCTCAAGCCAAACTCCCCAATTTAAATTGATTCAGTGTAAGCCTTAATACTAAGTAAGTATAGATTACATATTATGCAGTTTCTGCTTGCTGGTGTTCTGCTCATAAAAGCCAACCGACTTTCTTGCATTAAGCATTTATAAGGTAGACTTATCCATATACAATGGATTTGGAAAGTATTCACACCCTTTCACTTTTTCACATTTTGACATGTTGCAGAGTTGTGTTAAATCATTTTAAAAATTTCCTCCACATGAAGTAACAATACCCCAGCAAAAGCAAAAAACGGATTTTAGAAAGATTTGCATATTTATAAAATTTATATATTGCATAAACTCAAGTATTTAGAACTTCGGTACTTAGTTGCAGCATCTTTGATGGTGATTAGAAGCTGGAGTCATCTTGGGTATGATGCAGCAAGCTTCATATGTTTAGATTAGGGGATATTGAGGTGATTCTTTTCAGCAGATCCTCTCAAGCTCTGTTCGATTGAATAAACATCCCTGGTGGACTGTGTTTTTCAGATCTCTCCAGAGATGTTTATTGGGTTCAAGTCCAGGCTTTGGTTGGGTAACTCAAGGATACTCCCAAAGATGTGTCCCTAACCAACTCCTGTTTTGCCTTTGCTTTGTGCTTAGGGTCATTGTCCTGTTGTTAGATGAGCCTTCTGATCCTGAGACCTCTGGACCTCGGACTACGCTGGTTTTTTATTAGGGATAACTCTGTACATAGCTCCATCCATCTCTGCCTCAACACTGTTTGGTCTCCTGGACCTTGCTACTGAAAAACAACCCCAAAGCATGATGCTATGACCGCCATACTTCACCTTTGGAATGTTATTGCATAGGTAATGATGGGTGCCTATCTTCTTTGAGACATTACCTTGACCTTGATTTCATCAGACTGTGAATAATAATTTCTGGTCTGAGTGCTCTTTAGGGTGCTTTTATGAAAACTCTCTAAGACTTCTGTCTGGTTGCTTAGTCATAATGTCCAGCTCAGTGTAATTTTTCAATGATGGTTGTCATTCTGGAAGTTTATCCCACCTCTACACACATTCTCTGAAGCTCAACCAAAGTGATCATTGGATTCTAAGTCCCCTTTTTTACCAAGGCCCTTCTGACACAATTGCTCAGTTTGTCCAGGTGGCCAGCTGTACAAAGTAGTGGTTGTTCCAAACAACATCCACTTAAAAGTATGAAGGCAACTGTCAAGAGGTGTGTGTCTTACCTAATCCTCTCCAATCAATTGAATTGACTACATTTGGACTTCAAATGAGGTGTAGAAACGTCTCAATGATGATCAATAAAATTGGATACACCTGAGCCATATTCCAAGTGTTATAGCAAAGGGTCTGAATGCTTATGTTAATGTGAAATTTCAGTTTTATTTTTATGAAACTTGCAAAAAAAAGTTGTTTTTTTTTCTTTTCATTCTGGGATATTCAGTGTTGCTAGATATGATTTAAATGATTTTAGAACAGTGCTACAGCCTGTCAAAATGTAAAATAGTGGGATAGTCCGAATACTTTTCGAATCCACAGTATGTGTATATGGATAAAAGCCAAACTAAATCTAGAAGTAGTTACTGCTTTTCATTAGTGTGTTGGGAACTACATGAATAATTGTCAGAAGTACATAGCACAAGTCCAGGTTTTCTGTGGAAGTGTACCCATTCAATTCAGTCAGATTCTTCTGGATTAATTTCACTGAGACTTTATATTTGTGTTAGAATAGTGACTTGTTTAAATGTAAAACATTACATTACAGTTCATACTGTTGTATTTGTTGCAGTATATTATTAAATCACGATTTCTCTTTGAAAGTCATCATTCAGAGGTATAAAACATCCCAGATTTGTTATGTTGCATCCCACAAGGAGTTTACCAGATGGCAATTTACAGGTTTTGTTTTTATCAGTGTATTTTTTCCTTTGCTAAAGTGTATTTTTCTTTTTTTTTATATATATATATAAAGATGGCAAAATTCTTCAGTATTACTTTAATCTGGGAGTTCAGGTAAGAGAACAAGTGTCTAATCAAATAAAAAGCATATTATAGGCCATTAAACTATATTGTACTATGTTTTAGGCTAGAAGGCTGTATTACAATTTGTGGTATAAGTCTACAGCTGTGCCACTGTAATTTGCATAGAATTTATTTGTGCAAATGTATCTGCTTTTTTTGACTTGAGGTTCAAATTCATATTTGTGTAACTTGCATTGTGTTGGCTGATCTACAAAGATAAAATTTGTAAAAGTATATAATTTGTGCAATGATTTTGAACCTTGAAGTGTGTGTATTGCTATGCAAGTACGTCAACAAAGTATAATGTAAAGGTCGTGGTTCAGGGTATAGTGTGTACATGGGTGTACAATTGGCTAAATCACAGAAAATGGATGGTTATAGTAACTAGGAACCCTATCAGAATTGTCTGATGTTAAAAGTGGTGTCCCACAAGGGTCAGTGCTAGTGCTGCTACTATTTTTAATATATTGATAGGAATGTAAATTAGCTGGTTAACTTTGCAGGTGATACCAAGCTAAGAGGACTGGGAGATAATTTAGAATCCATTGAATCATTGCAGAGGGTCTTGGGCAGATTTGTGGCAGATGAAATTTAATACAAGTATATGTAAACCATTACACATATAAAGTAAAAATGTGAGAGAAAACACAATGGAAGGTCTGAAAATTGAAAATGCACAGCATACGAGAATGATTTAAGAGTTGTAGTGGACTTGTCACTATCAACTTAGAGACAGTGTTTGTTAGCCTTTTTAATAGCTTCTAATGTTTTATTCTCCAGGCTACGAAAAGGTCGTAGAAGCACTAGAAAAAGTTCAGAGAAGAGTAACTAGGTTGATTCCAGGGCTACAAGGGGATAAGTTATGAGGAAAGATTAAAAGAGCTGAGCCTTTTCAGTTTAAGCAAAATGAGATTAAGAGATGACATGATTTGAAATGTGCAAAATTTATTAAAGGAAGTAGTACAGTGGATTGAGACTGTTACTTTAAGTTCACCAAAAACACGAAGACACAGTTGGAAATTTAAGGGTATATTTTGCATAAACATTAGGAAGTTTTTCTTCACACAGACACAGTAGGACCTTCAGACCTCAACTTGATGTTATTTTGGAAGAATTAAGTGGATAGGACTGGCAAGCTTTGTAGGACTGAATGCCTGTTCTCATCTAAATCTTTCTAATCTACTTGAAGCCAAAGTATTTTATATACTACTGGTTTATTTTGCCTACTAGCTAAAACTGAATAGTTCAAATGTCAAACTATTGAAAGTAAACAGAATATACTATACACCTTTTCCTTGTTGTTTTTAAAAAAAAAAAAAAAAAAAAAAATTTATTCCAAAATAAGAGCAAAAGGTATCTAGTTATGTTAGGTTAATTGGCATCTTTAAACTGAACGACTAGGAATGAATGTGGGTGTATATGTGTGCATTGTGTTTTGGGCTAATGTCCTGTTTAATGTCAATTAATGTATCATACAGGAAGCAGTAGTAAAATACTCAACAAAATTGCGTGTGTGTACTTGGATCTCAAGTATTATTAACTATCAGTTTGACATTTTCAACTTTTTTTTAGATTGGGCCTTAAAACAGCACTTGTGAACCTCACTCCTTGAAAAAAAGGCATATAATTTCTAGATCTACTAATTGCATCTATGAGATTTCCCTGACTTATGACTTCCCTGCCTTAGAGTATTTCTTTGGTGGAACGACTGATATTTTTTTTTTTTTTTTTTTTTTTTTAATTTGTCAGCCATGTGCATGCACATTATCGAAAAAACGTACTTATTGCTGAAACATTGAATTAGTATTGCTGTCAAAGCTTTGGGCTAGTACAGGTTTATTAATAAAAAGTAATATTAAATTTTGTTTTAAATATGAAAATTATATAAATTCTCATAAACCAAAACTCTGTGCAAGGGCTTTACCTATCAAAGAAAATTTGTGAATATTTATGCTTCCAAATGGATTGTTTTCACTAAATTCAAATGTTGTTTCTACACAGTTAGAATAACATAATGTTTTGACAAGAATTAATGCTACTTTCAGTACTCCCTTTATTTTTGCAGTCATTACAACAAAAGTAATATAGGAGACAGTTTACTAGCTATTATGTACTTTTATAATTTGCTGAGTTTCTTTCAAGGGCACCAACACCAAAAAGATTTCCTTTTAAGGTTATTATTTTGACAGACTAAACATTAAAGTGATTTAAGGCTGTGAACATCAATTGTTTTTAACCGTTGAAACCGTTGATGAAAGGATTATTCTGTCTTCATTTAGTGGCATCATCAGAGCTATTGGAATTCCATTATGCAAATGCAGCAGATATACCAGCAACCTCCAGTGGATCACTACCAAACATATAATGCTATTCCAACTATTCCTGACCAGCCACTGCAACAGCAGTACAGTGACTCGGGAAGAATGAATAATGATAGGGTAACTACCGAGGCTCTTCAAAATGGTGAGTGAACTATTGAATAGTCATTGATATATATGTAAAGTTTTCTTTTTATATATTTGTATCCAGTGTGTGTAACTGAATTATCAATTGTAAATTTGAAAGATTTAGCTGCACATGTATATTATGCAAAATTAACAACTTTTCCTTGGGATGTTAAACATTTAAGTGGTTTCATTCTGTATACTTAGTGAATACATACAGTAACTCAAGAGTTACATCTATTAATTTTCTACTTTAGTATGAGAATGGAAAGCAGCAAGTGATGTGAGTTGAAGTGCAAAAAGATATATAATTTGGTAGTATCTCCCCCTCAAAAATTTTGTTAAAGGAAGATGGTATGTCATTTTGAGGCCTATACATTTTGACATCCAATAAATACACTTTTTTAGCTTCAGAAGACAAAATTTTATTGCTTTTGTTTGGATCCTTGACAACATAATAAAAGTATAAAGGAAACACATATTAGTTAGAGCTGCTACCTCATAAATTCTAGGAGACAGAGTTTTGATCCGTTAGCTTACACTTTCCCTGACTTTGTCCTGACCAGTTTCTCTGTATAGTTCCACATGTTGATAATGTACATGTTGAGATGATTCGTAAATATAAAATGGGTGAAGACCTGCAAAAATAAATAGGTGCTGGAGTATTCCCTATTTTGCAGTGCCATTAAAGTTTTGTTGCCACCCTGGGTCTGTGGTTATATCTCCAAACCACCATATAATGAAAAGAGCAAACTTGACAAATGGTTGAATGGTTGGTTATTGGTATTTTGTTTTTCCTTAATTATGCTTACAATTTGAAATTATAATTTTCTTAGTACAAACTACTAATTGAAGGCATTTTTCTTTGTTTCTCTAGACTGCTTACCTTCTCTAAGTATATACCAATTTTATTTTTATAAATGTTCAATATTCTAAATGGAAAAAGTATATAACTTGCTTCTCTAGTGTTTGCCTTAGGTTAAATGTAGTATTTTCCTTCTCACTGAATTTTTTACTCCACTAGCTCAGTCAAGATTTTCAGTTATCAGCTAGCACATCAGTTGTTTTCAGCTTTGATTATCCGCATATCAATCATACAAAATATAATTTTATTTTCTATTCATGTAAGATAAGGATCAGAGGATTCTTGGTCCAAATTATTCCAAAAATACAATGCTTTAACTCAACTTGACATTTAGAAACCGTTTGAATTATCCCATAGAATGCAATAT
Organism: Erpetoichthys calabaricus; assembly: GCF_900747795.2. Lineage (NCBI taxonomy): Eukaryota > Metazoa > Chordata > Cladistia > Polypteriformes > Polypteridae > Erpetoichthys > Erpetoichthys calabaricus. The sequence continues at coordinate 126,669,793 of NC_041405.2, forward strand.
GATTGTAGACTGCCAGGTGACCGACCAATTAGGTGGGATTCACAATCACAGAATTAACAAAAAGTGAAAGTTACTTTAAACAATATACAGAAAAGCGATAGAGGTAGTAAGTTAACAGTTTGTGATTTAGACACTTCTCCACAATAGCTGTTGGAAAAGAAAAATGTAATAGGACATATTCCTCAAAATGTACACTATTGTATATGGTAATTCAAAAACCAGAATGAAATGTACCACTTCTGATACTATATTTTTGATCAGCTTATACATTAGATCAGGGGTGCCCATTGCATCGGTCGCGATCGACTGGCAGATCGCAAAGGTGGTGCAGGTAGATCGCGTTGCATTCAAAAAAACATTTTTTTTAACATTAGTCTATCATATATCCTCCCTATGGCATTTGCAACTTGATTGACATACAAAGCGGCCATGCTGAGATCTCTCTTCTTCTAACACACTGGTCATCCCGCACGCACGATCAAATGCGCGAGCTACTGCAAAACTCCGACTGTGATCTAGTTAGCCTTCCAATTTACAGTATATCGACTAAAGAAGGGATTTAAAAAAAAAAAAAAATTGTTTGGGAGGGTGTGGGCTGGATGTGGAATTGGAAGAGGATTTTTTTTTCTCACAATGTCACAATCGAAGTGCGTTTGTCTGATCTGTCAATCTATCATTATTATTCCAAAGAAGGAAAATGTGGAAAGGCACTTTCGAACTGTTCATAAAAACTACAAAACTGACTTCCTTCCGAAAGCGATCTGAGAAAGAGAAAGGAGAGGGAACTAAACTTGCAGTTAATCGGACAGCCGTCATTTTTCACTCGGCTGAATTCAAAAGCAAAGGCAGACACACCGAAGCATTGTTCCGGGTGAGTCACTCGATCATTGAGCATAAGAAGTCCTTCCAAGATGGAGAGATGATAAAAAGAGGCCTTCGTTGAGACAGATGGCTAGGGAGAAATTCCAGCTGAGATTTCAAGACTCCTGGCCAGAGAAAAAGGAGTTTCTCCTTGTCATTAAACATGCAGAATACAAGCAACTTAACGATCAATGGCCGCTTGGCGTTTTTTTTTTTTCTGATCTGACCAACATGTTGAATGAGCTTAATTTACAGCTGCAAGGAAAAAAGAACTCCATGGTCAATATGATTAGCTTAGTTAATGCTTTCAAACGAAAAATGCAACATCTGTCCTCAAAGCTGCAGCGCCTTGATTTGGGGAACATTCAAAACCTCGCGTCAGAGTTGGACACTCAATGGAAGGCATGCGCTCAACTTGACAGCATACGCTACACAGAGCAGATTGAAAATTGCCTGTCAGACTTTGACAAATGGTTTCAAGACTCCGCTTTACTTGAGCTAATCGCTACATTTAAGTGCTATCCATTTAGGGAAGATGTTGAGGGTGATTCACCCACATCAAAAATTGCAACACTGTTTCACCTAAAACTCCTCTACAGTGGAGGATGAGATTTTGACACTACAGGATGACATTCAGCTGAAGTCTGGGGCTCTTGGACAGTTTTGGAACTTACTCAGAGGAAAAGTACCCAAACATGAGGAAATGTGCTACCTCCTTGACTGCATTATTCGGCTCTACTTACTTATGCGAGTCCGCCTTTTCCCACGTGAAGATTATTAAATCCAAATACTGTAGTGACCATAAATGTATTGAATTGTTATTGTGCCATAAAGGTTATTCAGTTATGCAAGGTACGACAATATGCAGGTAGATCATTTCGACCTGGTCATTTTAAAAGTAGCTCACAAGCTGAAAGTGTGGTTACCCCTGCATTAGATGGACTTTTTTCCTTTATTTTCAATATGAAGCATTTATAGCTAACCCTAGTGCAATTGTTCAGTCAGAAAATAACAATGCAAAGTAGCTTTATCAGATATTTGTTTTATTGATTTATTTTTAAATAAGTGCTAAATAATCTTATGTCACTCACATATGTTTGTTTGTTTGTTTTTGAGGGACCATTACGAGTGCTGAATCCACAGCAGCTCCTCAAGGGACAATCTATTACCCTGTCGTGACTGAGCAATTTAATCAACAGCTACTTCCGACCTATGAACCCTGTTTTTCCATGGTGCCCGCATACCACTATGTCTCTCCTTGGCCACCTATTAACCAACCTCGAATTCATGGAACAATCTGCCCTTCTACAGGTCATCAAGTGAGCTATATCACCTCTCCAACTCCTGTACATTATGTTCCTTAGATAAAACATTTCACTTAGAAACCAAACTTTCTATGTTGAAAGAAAACAGTTAAGTAGTTTTTGCCTTTCTAATTCATGTATGTGTGTAAATCTTGTTCATTTTCTTGTTTTGCTGTTGTTTGAAATGTTCTTAATTGTTTTAAGTGAACGGTAAAATTCTAAGGCACTTTTAGGTAGCCTGGAAAAAATTGATTCCAGGATTTATTTATTGTTTATGTTGTATATTGTAGATGTTTGCACATGTTCAGGTCAGGTTACTGTTATATCTGTCATTCTTTGTTAATTTAGAGGTTTTGCATTTGATTCATCAATGTGTTGTAATTTTTTTAGTATTTTAACTATCATAAAAATTGCAAATGCTAATTTTTCTAATAGTTCATCTACAATCCACGGTTATCTAGAAAACTAAAAACAAACATACAGCTTATTTAATTTTGTGGTGGAGGATTTACATTTTTTTCTTTATTTTGAAAACTTTTAATTTTCATAGAAAGTTTTTCTATTATTTTTAAGCTTTATTTTCATTGAAAACATTATTTTGACAATTCACTTAACAAATCGAAAGCAAACCAAAAGATTATTCTTAAAATGCTTTTCTAGATTTCAAATAGCAAATGTGTAGACATCTTAAGTTGCACTATGTGTCACTTTCACCTTTGGTTTATAGGATGGTGTTTAAATTACGGGAATATATGACTGATTAAAACACAAGCATTAACACTAAATCATTGACTGTATTTGTAATTAGTTGCAATAAATGTAGTTTCTTTCAAATAAGGAAGCTATGCCTGTCATATACATATGGGCATTCAGAACCTGTAGTGGTCTGGGGACTGGTTCAGGTGGCTTATTTATTTTGTATTTTAATTGTGAGGCTCCGGTTAAACTGGTGAGAAGCATGTTAACCTAAATGGGACTTTAATACATATAAGAAGCTAACATTAGATGTTGTTCTTGTTCCTGCAATGTGGATGAAGTTAATGCTTATCATGATTACATTAACAAATGTTTGCCACCCTTACTCTGGTTTCCTATATTATTGCAACTTTAGACACTGAATGTTTTCAGGTCTTCAACAAAATGTAATATTAAAGTACCAGAGTGAACAAACAACTTTTTTCAACTTCTTTATTTAATAAACAAAATTTTCCAGCACTGTGGAAAAAGTAACTGACCCCGGCTAAATTAACCAAACTGCAGATAATTCTGAAAATATAGTTTGTTAATTGGACACCATCAACCTTGATTACATTCAGCCTTGCTCAATATTAACCTCATTCTTTGATCCTTATAAAAATTGCTAGAACAAAAATTCAACAAACACATAATGCCAAAAATCATAGGTAAATCCTGAAGAAAACAAAATAAAGTTGGTCCTGTTATGCTAGAAAACCAATTTCTAAGACATCAGGGAGTCCACCAGACCACAGAGAGATCCACAATTCCAACTGAGATCTTTGAAGAAGTGGACAGCCTACCAAAATTACACCATGTTTGCACCAAAAATCAGTATATTGCAAAGGATTGGGGGGTGGATATCCAAAGCACTATAGTCTACTGTTCCCTCAGTGCAAAGTCCGTGTTTGGCTCTGGAATCTCAAAGCCACTAGAAGTTAAATGTCCTTCTTTGGAGAATCGCAATACAGAAAGAACTACTGACCAAATGGTTACTGTAAAATAGACAAGCTTTTAAGTTCCGAGTGGATGGCTTCATAAGCATTCCTGGATAATGTTTAAGCACAAATGACAAATAATGGGATCTGTGTAATCTAATAAAGTAACTTTTGTCAGTTGTAAAGCAAACCTAGCATTCAAAATATCATGGCCATAGTGAAACATGGTGGTGATGTGGTAGTAGGCACTGGGATGGCTTTCTATACTTGAGGAATACTGAATTTGCCATGAATTCAGAATGTTAAGGTAAGTCTTGTATTTGGTCTGTGAGGCATGCAGTTGGGTCATGCAACATAATAATCCAAAACAAAAGTAAACCCCCATCCAAATGGCACCAAAGAAGAAAAATTTTAAATTTGGACTGTCTTAGTCAAAGTTCAGACCTAAACCCAATATAGATGCTGTGGCTGGACCTAAAACAAGCACTTCATCCTCCACAATCGACTAGTGTTTCTGAATTAAAACAGCTGTTCCCAGAAAATTTAATTAAAACTGCTATGGAAGTTCTTTTATTAAGGATCTCAATCTCTAATGACCCATGGAGATGTATATCTAAATTCAAGAAAATTATATGTAATTTTTTCTTTTTCATTTTAGCTACTCAAGAATTGAATATTTTCTTGATAAACTAGAGTATGGGGAAGTAAAGGTCTTTTATATAAATTTTCTATTCTTGAACAATTGTGCATCAATGCATAAAATGACAGACTTTTATATGGGTTTATGAATGAACTGTAAAATAGGCACAGTGCAAAACATTTCAGATACAAGGTATAATAACAAAATAGAAAAAAATAATATAGTGCATCATTACAGCTGTTGTCTTACAACATTCTACCTTATATAAAATTGAGAAACACTGTGTGATAACTGATTTCTATGGGTTTTTTTTTTTATTGTAACTTGTATTACCAAGAGAACTTGTATCAATGCGCATACGCACACATAATGGTTAATGGTATACATACACAACAAAAAAGTAGATCCATTAACACACTATACATAACTCCTCCCATGTAGCACTGAAGCTATTTCAAAAAAATATATATATTCTCACAAATATTTTAACTATAACAGTATTTAAAATTTAACATTCAAATCTTTTAGGAGGTTTCCTAACTCCGTCAGGGTAACTTCTAGTGCATGTTAGGCTAGAACTACCAACTGAGTCCTGACTCTCAGGTTGCGTTGTCTCCTGGTTGTCTATGGTGATGGTGGACTCCTGACCATCACACTCTGGTACAGTCATGTCCTGTGATGAAGTTGGCTTTGCAATTTCTTCCTGTTGGTGGTTGTCAGAAGGAGTAGTGTCTAAAAATTGATCTGTATGTCGACACCAGACAACATAATCCCCCATGTCAATAGTATGTCAGTGGTCCTGTCTGTGAGGCAATGACATCTTTCTGCCATGACCGGCTATTGTTACGATAATCGTGAACCAAAACTCTCAGACCCATACAAAAGGTACGCTGGGTTTGTGACATTCAAAAAAAAAAAAAAGGGCGGAATGGTGGCTCTGAGGCTAAGGATCTGCGCTGGTATCCAGAAGGTTGCCGGTTCGAATCCCTGTCACTGCCAAAAGAGATCCTACTCTGCTGGGCCCTTGAGCAAGACCCTTAACCTGTAATTGTTCCAGGGGCGCTGTACAATGGCTGACCCTGCGCTCTAACCCCAAGGGGTATGCGAAAACTAACAAATTTCTAATACGAGAAATCGTATAAGATGAAATAAAGAACAAAAAAAAAAAAAACTTGGCCAAAGTCTGCTAATCTGTTCAGGACTTTTCCTAGATTCTCTAGATGCTCCTGGTCATCCGCCCCTGTAACAAGAATGTCATCAAGGTAGCAGTGAGTGCCAGGAATTCCCTGCAAGACTTGTTCTATGGCCTTCTGCCATATGGCTGGTGCTGGAGCAACTCCAAAAACCAAACGGTTACACTGATACGGACCCTTAGTAGTGTTAATAGTCCAATACTTTTTGGATGAGTCCTCTATTTCCATTTGTAGGTATGCTTGTGCAAGGTCAATTTTTGAAAACTTATCACACCTGCCCAGAGATGCAAAGATGTCTTCTATACGGGGTAAGAGATATTGTTCAGTTTTTAACACTGAGTTCACTGTCACTTTAAAGTCACCACAGTTGCGCACAGTGCCATCACCCTTTACGACTGGCACAATTGGTGTTGCCCATTCAGACCATTCCACTTTTGTTAGTATGCCTTCCTCTTTGCAATTCTGCTTCTACTTTGGGGCGTAGAGTATATGGCCCTGGCTTTGTCTTGTGAAACCTTGGCACTGCATTATCTTCTAATACAATCTGGGTTTTCATATGTTTTAATGTGCCAATGCCATCCTCAAAAACCTGTGCATACTTTGAAAGTAGCTCTTTAAAACTGTTATTTATGTACTGATTGCTTGATTTTTCTAAGGTTTGCATGGCTTTGATTGACTGCCAGTCTAGCTGTATCTTCTTCAGCCACTCGCATCCCAACAGTGGTTAACCCCCTTTTTTAATTACATAAAGTGGCAATGTATGTGTTTTCCCTGTATATTTCTCATTTACATTAATTGTTCCCAAGGGTGCTAGTGCTATTCCTCACCAGTATGCTTTTAACATTACAGGGGCTGTCTTAAGGATGCAATGTGCAAAATGTTCCTTATAATCCTTATAGCATATCACTGACAGGGCTGATCCTGTGTTCAGCTCCATCTTAAAAGGCACGCCTTCCTCTTCAAGGGACACCTATAAAATTCCTCTGTCAGCCCTTTTTAAGTGCATAGATATCAAAACAAGCCAGCTCATTGATTTCAGAAGAGTCTGATGTAGTATTATTCATTTCATGCATGTTTTTATGTTTATTCTTTGCAAACTTTTTGTCACATGGGTGGGTTTTACATGTTTTCTGAATATGCCCTGCTTTTTGACATTGACAACACACTTTGTCTTTAAACCAGCACTCAGTGTGTTGTGACTTTTTCCCACATCTGTAGCATGGCCCATTTCTTGTGTGTGTCACTTCTAATTTGTGTGGTACACTCTGTTGCGATCTGCTGCTGCAGCTCGAGAGTATCTTTAGCAGCTGTCTCCATTGACGCTGCAAATTCTACAGCATGAGGCAGGGTTAATGCACGCTCAGTCAAGTCGTTTTTGTATATTTTCATTATGCAATTAATCTCGTTCGCCAGGCAGTACTGTTTGTCTTTCAACATACGTGGCTCAGTCCTCCACCGAACTATCAAAACTGTCCATTTTCCCCACACAACCAGACATTTTTCTCTCTACTCTGTTCACTTTTTCGGTTGTTTAATTTGTTTTACTCACAGCACTGTGTATCCTGGGTAGATAGACTCCTGCAAATGCACCTGCTTTTCGATGCTCATTTCTCTCCGTTGCTTTCTTGAGATACTGTGGCTCACAAATAGCTCTGTAGAAATTCAATTTTGGTTCGATAGTATGGTGAAAACAAAGGTGCATGTAAACCCCATCACTAGTTGTGTCTTACAACATTCTATCTTATATAAAATTGAGAAACACTGTGTGATAACCGCTTTCTATGTTTTTCTTTGTAACTTGTTGTAGTATTGTTGTGAATTTCCCCATGGGATTAATAAAGTATCTCTATCTATCTATCTAGTACCAAGAGAGCTTATATCAATGCTCCTCCTCGAGCTGCCACCTTATCGTGGTGGAGGGGTTTGCATGTCCCAGTGAATCCTAGGAGCTCTGTTGTCGGGGGGGCTTTATGCCCCTGGTAGGGTCACCCAAGGCAAACTGGTCCTAGGTGAGGGACGAGACGGAGCGGTTCAGAAAACCTATGATGATTAAGAAATTTGGATGGCGTTTTCCCTCGCATGGATGCGGGTCACCAAGGCACCCCTCTGGAACCAGGCCTGGATGTTTGACTGCATGGTGGCTGGGCCTGCACCCATGGGGCTTGGCCGGGCACAGCCCGAAGAGGCAGCGTGGGTCCCCCCTTCCTATGGGCTCACCACCTGTAGGAGGGGCCAAGGAGGTTGGGTGCAGTGCGAGTCGGGTGGTGGCCAAAGGTGGGGGGACCTTAGCAGTCCGATCCTTGGCTGCAGAAGCTGGCTTTTGGGATGTGGAATTTCTCCTCTCTGAAGGGGAAGGAGCCTGGGCTAATGCGAAAGTTCGAGAGGTTCCGACTGGATATAGTCGGGCTCACCTCAATCCACAGCATGGACTCTGGAACCAATCTTCTTGAGAGGGGCTGGACTCTCTACCACTCTGGAGTTGCCCCTGTAAGAGGCGCCGAGCAGGTGTGGGCATACTTATTGCCCCCCGACTTGGAGCCTGTTCATTGGAGTTCACCCCGGTAGATGAGAGGGTAGTCTCCCTCCGCCTTCGGGTGGGGGGGGATGGGTCCTAACTGTTTTTTGCGCATATGCGCTGAACAGCAGTCTGGAGTACCCACCCTTTTTGGAGTCCCTGGAGGGGGTGTTCAGGCATTGGGGTGTCCATATGTGCACCTGGCACCAAGACACCCTAGGCCTCAGTTCGATGATCGACTTTGTGGTTGTGTTGTCAGACTTGCGGCCACATGTCTTGGACACTCGAGCAAAAAGAGATGCGGAGCTGTCAGCTGAGTGAGTTGCCTTTGATGGTGGGGGAGGAAGCTGGTCAGGCCTGGTAGACCCAAATGTTTTGTGAGGGTCTGCTGGGAATGTCTGGCAGAGTCCTCTGTCAGAAGTAGCTTCAACTCCCACCTCCGGCAGAACTTCGGCCACGTACCAAGGCAGGTGGGGGACATTGAGTCTGAATGGGCCATGTTCCGTGCCTCTATTGTTGAGGCGGCTGACCGGAACTGCGACCGTAAGGTGGTCGGTGCCTGTCATGGCAGCAATCCCTGAACCCGTTGGTGGACACCAGCAGTGAGGGATGCCATCAAGCTGAAGGAGTCCTACAGGACCCTTTCGTCCTGTGGGACTCCAGAGGCAGCTAATAGGTACCCGCAAGCCAAGTGGAATGCAGCTTCAGTGGTTGCTGAGGCAAAAACTTGGGCGTGGGAGGAGTTTGGGGAGGCCATGGAGAACGACTTCCAGACAGCTTCGAGAAGATTCTGGTCCACCATCTGGCGTCTGAGGAGGGGGAAGTGGTGCAGTGTCAACACTGTGTATGGTGGGGATGGTGCACTGCTGACCTTGACTCTGGAAGTTGTGGGTCAGTGGGGGGAGTACTTGGAAGACTCTCCTCAATCCCACTAACATGCCTTTCAATGAGGAAGCAGAGCCTGGGGACTCGGAGGTGGGCTGTCCCATCTCTGGGACTGAGGTCACCGAGATAGTCAAAAAAACTTCTTGGTGGCAGGGCCCCAGGGGTGGATGAGATACGCCCGGAGTTCCTCAAGGCTCTGGATGTTGTAAGACTGTCTTGGTTGACATGACTCTGCAGCATCGCATGGACATCGGGGACAGTGCCTCTGGATTGGCAGACCGGGGTGGAGGGTGTGTTCCAACTACAGAGGGATCACACTCCTCAGTCTCCCTGGAAAAGTCTATTCGAGGGTCCGTCAGATAGTCTAACCTCTGATTCAGGAGGAACAGTGTGGTTTTCGTCCTAGTCGCGGAACAGTGGACCAGCTCTACACCCTTGGGAGGGTCCTGGAGGGTGCATGGGGGTTTGCCCAACCAGTCTACATGTGTTTTGTGGACTTGGAAAAGGCATTCAACCGTGTCCCTCGGGGAATCCTGTGGAGGGTGCTCCGGGATTATGGGGTACCGGACCCCCTGATAAGGGCTGTTCGGTCCCTGTACAACCAGTGTCAGAGCTTGGTCCGCATTGCCGGCAGTAAGTCGAACCCATTTCCGGTGAGAGTTGGACTCCGCCAGGGCTGCACTTTGTCACCGATTCTGTTCCTAACTTTTATGGACAGAATTTCTAGGCGCAGACAGGGCATTGAGGGGGTCTGGTTTGGTGGGCTCAGGATTGGGTCACTGCTTTTTGCAGATGAGGATTTCCTGTTTGCTTTATCAGGCCGTCCGTGATCTTCAGCTCTCACTGGATTGGTTCACAGCCGAGTGTGAAATCGGCAAATCGGTTCGGCATCGGCCTGTCATGGTGAAAAAGGAGCGAAGCCTAAAGGCAAAGCTCTCAATTTACTGGTTGATCTACATTTCTCCCTCATGGTCATGAGCTGTGGGTAGTGACCGAAATGAATGCGAATACAAGCGGCTGAAATGTTTCCTCCACAGGGTGTCTAGGCTTTCCCTTAAAGATAGGGTGAGGAGCTCAGAGTTAGAGCCACTGCTCCTCCGGATCGAGTGGAGTCAGATGAGGTGGCACGGGCATCTGATCAGGATGCTTCCTGGACGTCTCCATGGTGAGGTGTTCCGGGCACGTCTAATTGGGAGGAGGCCCCGGGGAATACCCAGGACACGCTGGAGGGACTATGTCTCCTGGCTGGCCTGGGAACGCCTTGGGATTCCCCCAGAAGAGCTAGAAGAAGTGGCCGGAGAGGGAAGTCTGGGCATCTCTGCTCAAGCTGCTGCCCCTGCGACCTGATCTTGGATAAGTGGAAGAGGATGGATGGACTTATATCAATGCGCATATGTACACATAATGGTTAACAGTATACATACACCACAAAAAGTAGATCTATTAACATACTATACATAACAGCAATGAACAAAAAATTTATTGGGGGGGGGGAGGATTATGAAAGTAAGTTAGAATAGCTTAAAAAAAACAGCAAAACACGCAAAGTAGGTATTAAAATGATAATGTAAAAATAAATGCATGTATACATACAGAAGTAAAACATTTCAAGTAACACAATTAGCAGTACCAGTCAGTCAGAGAAAGCCTAAGTACCTGACTCAATCTCAAACCCCGTCTTTCTCACATGATCAGATAGCTATTGACCCAATTAAAAACAAAGTGTGATTTCATGTGTGATTGCATTGATCAGTCCTGAGCCGATAAGTGCATCCAACGCTAAATCCCCCGAATCCTTTAGCATAAGAGCACCACAATACACACAGTTAGCTGCATCCTGTTAATGTGATATCCCTGAGGGTATGATTCAGGCACTGGAGGTGCATCTTAATGGTTGTGTATTATGACTGAATTATACCTTGATACAATCCAGACATAAAACCTGATGATTCTAGTTGTAAAAAATGGCAAAACCCTGCAAAAGAAGCTGTAATTTGAACATCTTTTGCTACGCACTTCTTTAATAACCTTGTATCCCAAAGTGTGAATTAAGTGAAAAAGTGCAATAAAATGCATTAGTAACTGGGACACCTTTATGTTAAGTGATTTAGAATATGCTGAAATTCATGTTACACAAAAAAAAAAACTACAATGTAGTCACACCTTTCCTTTTTTGTTGATGCTATACTTTGCTGGAAATTATACAAATGTGTGTTGCATTGTGGTATATCACAATTCTTTTTGTTATATTGTGATGGAATTAAATGCAGCATATATTCATCAGGAATTATAAAGATGGTTTTAAAAGAAGAAAGTGGTCACACAGTTTAAATGAGAAAAATCATTATGTATGTTAGTTAAAAATTAAGATGCCTTGAGAATTGATTTATAATTACATTGTGGCACCCTGAATTTTAATTACATCAAATTGTGTAGTGCCTAGCGGTTCACACACACAACTAGATACTTACCTTTGATTTAAATGTTGCAAATAAAAAAAAAAACACTTTAATTCTAATCATTATGCCTTATAAATTCCACTTGCAATTGATAAAGACTTTTTTCTTGTTTATTTTGGTGGCGTTTTATATTCCTGAGGTTTTGAAACCTGCCAAGTTCAGTTTTTTGCATCCATTCATCCATTTTATATTTTAAAATTTTAGTTACTGTACTATGCAATTGATGGTGAGGGAAGCCAGGAATTATTTACACACAGTAATTCTTCTAATCTAGACATTAGCTTAAACAGAATTTTTAAAAGATTGTGACCATGGGCAGTTTCAAGAACATTTTTTTTTTTTTTTATATATATATATATATATAAAGAACCAAAATATAATTCAGATAAAGTCCTAACAAACTGTAGTTAGAACTTTTTGACTGAGGTTCTAGTATCTCTTGTTGGGTACTACATATACAGTGTGTTATTCAAAAGCTACCCTTTAAGTCTTTTTCAAATAGCAGTAAAGACTCGCATAGGGTCATTGTATAGGAAGTATTCAAGAAACCAGCTGTAAGATTCAGGGAGATGGTTTCTACTTACAGCCGTTCAGAAACTGGACTGATGCGAATCTGACACCAAAGGATGCTCCACGCTTCTAATACTGTATATCGAGAGAAAACCCTGTTAAGCATCCAATAATGCCTGGTTTATACGCGCCGCATAAAGCTGGCATGCAGACCATAACACAAAGTGTGTGTGTTGAACAATCGAAACACATTCATTCTTGTTGCATCACATTTATATTCTCTCAAGTCAGTGTTGGGTGGTTAATAATGTCACAGCCGAGGATGTGAGACTCTGCTGATGGAAGAAGGATTGTGCCCGCTATTACGGACTTTAAAAAAAGGTGTGTCAGACTATTGACTCGAGTATAAACTTGGCATAAGGCAGCCGTGTGACCCTGTCGACATGGCACAAAGTGGCCTGCAGTAGACACACAAATATGCTATTTCTCTTTTACTGCAGTATAATTTAAGTATGGAGTTCTAAGTACTTTATGAGCATTATGATCAATTATTATGAACAATGTTGCACTTCCTCTCTCTGACACACCAACAATGAGGAATTTCAGTCAACAAAGCATTCAGCAGAAGTGTGTCAAGAAATGTTACTGGGGTTCCTTTATACCAATAGCAATATGTCTGTATAATGCCTCACGGTGACAGCCAAGTTAGAACTTTCCTTCTTTTCAATTTTCTTAATAGGAATTACAATGCATGTTTTGACCGAAGTGTGTGTGTACATTTATTTACTTATTTATCTACCTTTTTTATGTATTTAATAAGCTTCTGTAAAAACCAAATTTCCCCTGGGTACAAATAAAGTTCTGTCTATATGTCTATGAATAATGTACTTGTATGGTAAGAGCTCTGTAAATCAAATATCACGCACTGGCATAAGCAGAAAAATGAAGAAAAAAAACTCAAAGATGCATTTCCAACTTGAGGGGGAATGCCTAAAAACAGGAATGATGTTACATTCTCTCAAGTAGAAGATTTTGGTGAAACCTCCAGAATATTGTAATGATTTGCAATACTCAATTTTCCTTTGAGCTCCCTTAATACAAGTTTGGGATCATAGGTGCATTTGTGGCATCTGAGGGCAGTTAGATTACAATTGGCAGTTAATTTAATGTCCTAAACTGTTTTCAAAAAAAAAAAAAAAAACGACAATGAATGGCTGAAAAATGGACAAGACAGACAAAAGAAAACGTTTTCAAACCTGCTTAATCTAAATCAGAGATACAAGCTGCCTTAACCCCTTTTGTTCATATGGAGATTTTGGCATTATTATGCCTAAATTACATTTCTAAAAATGTATGACTACAGTATTATTTGGCTTATGTGATAAAGGGGCTTTAAATGACTAAAGAATGAGGAGTATAACACTTCAATTTAAAAAAAAAAAATCTTTATATGAATATAAAAGGCCTTTGTTGCACACCAATATCAACTAAATAAAACAAAAAAAGACATTTTAGGAATTTCTCCCCAATAACTGGATTTTACAGTATATTTGCATGACATTTTATGATGCAGAATCAGTTCTGGAATCGGTTTTGTTTTTGTGCTAATCTGTTATCAATGTACCAAGTTTGCATGTCTTATCCCATAGCATTGTCAAGGTCTACTGGTTTGCACCTAAATCTCTCAAAACAAGTATTGCAGTTTTTTTTTTTTTTTTTTTTTTAAGAAAAAAAAAATATGTATACATCATTGAGACAACAAGTAAACAATGTGTAACTGTGAACGTATAATTATGTACTCATCCCAACATTTTACTTTCAGAATTATTTTTCATGTCAGTCCCTGAAACAATTTCTGTTTCCCACTAAGCACAGTAAGACCTTACCTTTTGTAGAGTAGATTAAAGGTTTGTGCTGCAGTTCACACATCTCCTGATTTCGGGTGTAATTATTTTGTATTTTGTTGTTGCATTTTTTTTTCTCCTTGCATTTGACATCTGGAATAAAATAAGTACATACAGTACATCTGTTTTCATGCCAGCTACCTCCAGTGCTAGGGACAATGCCTTTCCTGACAGTCTTGGACGCATCTGGCAAACCGCCTTGAACAGGGCACCCATATATACACCTAAACTATTCACACAGGGGCCAATCAACCTAAACAGTACGTTTTTGGCATGCAAGTCGAAAACTGGCACAATCCGTAGCAGTGGAGTGGAACAGTGACATTTTAATAATTGTGGGTGAAACTGCAAGTGGAGGTGTGATTTAAATATCCAAAGTTTGAGCAGTGTGCTTCAGCTACATTTGATGGTGTTGGTGGTTCCCCACATGAAATAGCAAAGGATAGTCTGGGGCCGGGTGATACAAATACACTTGATCTGACAGCTGTACCCCCCATAAACGTTTGCTCTGTCTAGTTAGTGTGATTCAGTGACATTCAGTCAGACACAGGGGCCTCATTGTGAAACTGTGAGCAGTGGCACATTAAAGGTTCATTTGATTGAAGAGCAGTCCCCTGTAAAAGTTCTCACCGTGTGATTCATTGACATTAAATGGGGGTTGTCCCCTTGTGAAACCCTGGGTGGGTGCAACGCAACAATACTTCACCGGTATGCTAAAAAGTTGAAAGTGAAGGAGCACTTCTGTTGATATCTAACCTTGGAAGAACATACAGCAGACAGCGTCAGGATATGTTAATCGAACCCATGACCCTTCAACATTAAAACCGCATGCTAGGACGCCTCAAAGATTTAATGAGCAATACTTAGAAATCGAGCATTGAATTGAGTCCTTCAGCAAACACGTGGGTTCTTGATAGAGTCAATACTGTAACTCAGGGTCTTCATATTCTGTGTCAATCTGTAACATTTTCAGGAGTTCCTCAACTGTATGTTTACTTTTTAATTTTGCAGAAAGCATTTCCTTAGTACAAACTTCGTCTTATTGTGCACCAACTAAGCTTTCTGCTTTGTGAGTAAAGATGAGCTGTCACATATGCAGTTTGTTTCCAGCAATTTTACACACAGCTGTGATGTCATATGAATGACCAATCCTAGACAGCCATACATCATTGGAATTCTCTGAACCTCAGCTATTAAATGTTAATAAGCCTTTTACTGTACATAGCTCAAGGTAGGTGTGATCTTTTGATAAAAGCAGATTCACAAAGCTGTGATACAGTGCTCACTTCTGCACATATGTGTGCAAATCACATATTTTACTAGTGAAGGAGAGCAGTCAGCATGGAAACTTGCAGTTTATTTGAAAGAAGACACTCTTGGTTATGTAAGAATACCATCCTTGCTTTTGATTGACTTGTGGGGTTATTGCAACATACACAGACCACTTTGAAATTTGGCGGAATCCCACTGGAGGGACATCATGTACTTAAGTGGCAATACAAGTTTAAAAAATAAAACACTTTATAGACTCTTGCCTGTGTTTAGGGGGCTTGCTGGATACGTTGTGGTATGAGGCATTTAGCAGGTGTTAAAACCATGGGTTAAGATATACAGTATACTTCTACAGAAGGGTCTACAGAATTTTATGAGAATATATTCCTTCCGATTATGGGTTTCATTTTTTCTGAAAAGACAGCTCTAGTAGTCAACCACTCACAAAGGCTGGTTTTAAGAATATAAGCAAACTTGCACGTTGATAGCAATGATTTATTTTTTTTCTTAAGCTGTCCATGTAAAAGGTTACAAAAAAATCAAACACAACAAGTCTAGTTAAAAAGTTGCTTTAATAAACATTGCAAAAAAATATATTTTTGCAAGCTAATTTAAGGAAATTCAATTTATTGAGCAGATTTTCAAACCTAACTTATTGCATGTGTACAATGAGTGATTGCATATCAACCAGCTCTGAAAATATTCTGAAAATTACATTTCAGTCAACTTTTATAAGTAGTAGTAGACGTTTTACATAAAGGTCTCCTTGTCCCATAATCTCAACCCAACCCCCACCCATACAATATCCTCCCTCAAAAATTTGCCCGGAATGGCAAATATAAAATCTTACTTTTTGACAATATAGTTTGCATATATCATGGTTGGGGATTTTAAAAACACTTTCCTCCCAGTTATTTTAAGCCTTTTATATAATATGAAATGCATTTGAATTGTACCAGAAAAAGCTCAAAAATGTTTATAGTAAAAAATAAATAATGCACACAGGTGAGAATTCTAACACATTAATAATTTAGATAAATAGATACATAAGACAAATCAAATATATCTGCAAGGATAAATTTAAAAGGAGACTTTTTATTAAAAAATATATTTTACTCTTGGTCTAATTTAAAAAGAACACAGCTTCAAAATGTGAGTTACGGACTGTAGCTAGACATTCCTCTACAACATTGCAGAAGGTAAGGCATTTGATGTGATTTGAATCAGATCAAGTGTACTTTTTGGATCTTCAGAACTCTGTTATTTGTGTATAATGAGAGCTGGGTGTGTAGGTAGTTTTAAATACTTTGAATGCTTATCTCAGCAGCCAGCCTCTCGGTTCACATTTAGAGTGATCCAATCTGTTAAAGGATTTCTCATGATCAAAAAAGATTAAAATGTACAAATACATTAATGGCAGTTTGACACTCCTCATGTTGGACTTGTTCTGTACATCTCCTTGCTCTTTAGTTTCATAGCAGTAAATTTATAAAGAGTATTTGGCACATCCTGTGTGTGTGTGTTTTCTATTTTATTTATAAGTCATGGCAAAATACTGTCATGAATATTGTAAATTAGAGTATTGTGTGAGAATTATGAACTGAAAGAATTTCTACTGGTCTTTATAGGTGAAAAGTATCTGAAAAAGCAAGTGTGGTTATTACATTATTTGGCTAAAAAACTGGTTTGACAAAGTCTCAGAAAAAATATGAGTCTAGCACACTGAGTCTGTGACAAATAATGAAATTCTCTTCTCTTTTTTAAACTTTCTGAGTTGTGTAGTGCAGTGCACCATAGTTTAAAATTTTTTTTTATACACAAACATTGAATATTGCTTGTTTCAGGGGTTTTTCTAATATAAAGAATTTCTGTTTTGAGGGATGGATAACAGTGACTTTAAATATACTCCATGTTATCTTCTTTGCATAATTGTTTAAAATATGTATATTAAACTTTTTCCTACAACTTTTATATTTGATTTTTTTTAAATACCACTTTGTTTTTGCAAATTTTGGAATTCTTCTAATTAGATGATGATATTTAGGATTTGAGGTAAGGAGTGTAATTTAAGTCAAGTGGACTTTAACTGTTTTGTGTTCATTGCACTGAGCTTCTGAAAAGTTTTATAGTCCTGTGTGTGATTAAAGACCACACGTCCAAACTCCAGCATTTCCTTTTGTATTACATCACATACAATATGCTATTGTTATTAGCACCACACATGTTCTTCTACTAGGATCAGAGTTTTAAAAGTCTGTATGCAAAGTCTGCACTTTCATTCGTACTTTGTAAATGTACCTCCAACTAATACAGCTGTGAAGTGTAAGAGTTGGTGCTTTGACTCTGAGCTGAGAGGTCTTTTATATGTATATCATATCCATCCATTAACCAACCCGCTATATCCTAACTATAGGGTTATGGGGGTCTGCTGGAGCCAATCCCAGCCAACACAGGGCGCAAGACAGGAAACAAACCCCGGGCAGGTCGCCAGCCCACCACAGTTATATGTATATGTTTTGTTTTTTTCTATTAAATCTTCCAACCTTCTTTTACTTGGAGACTTGGGGTTTCCTCTAAAAGTCCACAGACCTCAGATCATCTCTAAATAATGTGTATTTATATATATATATATTTTTTTTTTTTGTTTAACTTCCTAGTTTTTTTCTTGGAATTGTTTAAATAAAAAATAATTTGACATGGATTTCAGTTAATTTGAATTTTTTTCCCTAATAGTACTAGGTAGCAATGAAAGTCTGCAATTCCTGTGACTGCTGGAAAATGACCTTGCTTCTATCAACGTAGTTTCTGCCCTCTTTATGGGCTGTACGGCACTGTAAGTGTTTCTCCTCAATAGTAGACCACCATTGCGATAACTGAAGCACTACAAATGAAACTTCTGTATGATGCCTGGTTAACTGTTTTGATTATTAATGTGTTCCTCAAAAATTAAAGTCACAGCATCTATATATAACCGAGAGGGTGGCTGCAACTTACATTTTCATTTTTATCTCCAATTTGCAATTATTTTATGATAAATCAAGATAGCAGTTTTATGTATTAGATGTGTTTGTTTTACTACCCACACATAAAGTCTGTATAATGGTATTTTCAGTTTTGCTTTTTTCCCATAGTACAGTTTCTGTAGTGTATGATGATCTTGCCTATATTAAATGTCATCTTAATATATAGCATAAGATGAGCAAATCACAATGCAAAAATAAGCAAAGAGTGCTATTAAATGTAGTTTACAATGCAAACAGTATTATTCTTTCCCTTTCAGAAGTGATTTTCAGAAATATACTGAGAGGGAACAACATCCCCTTGCCCATTTCTGAAGGCTGTGTTC
Organism: Erpetoichthys calabaricus; assembly: GCF_900747795.2. Taxonomy (NCBI): domain Eukaryota; kingdom Metazoa; phylum Chordata; class Cladistia; order Polypteriformes; family Polypteridae; genus Erpetoichthys; species Erpetoichthys calabaricus. The sequence continues at coordinate 126,688,355 of NC_041405.2, forward strand.
AAGGTCAGAAGTCAGAGTCTCACCTTTTCACAGTGTATGTTGAATGCCAGATTTCTTTTTCTTTATAAATCAAGCTGCTTTTCTGCCTTCTAGTACCCTCTCCCTTCTTTCTGGGAAGGCTGAACATACCCGTGGCTGTTGTCGTTTTATTATATAGTAAATTAAAAATTCCACAATTATTTATGCAGGATAAGCACTGATCACCCACTTTCCACCTCCTCTTTAATAATAATAATAATTAGCAAAAAAGAAAAATAGAAAACTTCCCAGCCATTCTAGCAAATCACCTTATTCCTTCTTGTTGTCCTTTCAGACAAAGCCTTAATGCATACTCATAAAGACCCCAGTATATTTAAAATGAGCGTTTCTAACATAGTGTTCTAGAGCTGCACATCAAAGGAAAATTTTAATTGATAAACTATAAAAAAAATAAGAAGCAAATCTTCTAGCTGTCTAAGCTAAATATGAGACATATCTTGGTAAACAATATTTCTTCCAACTTCTTAGTTATGTACAGTAGCTGGAACTACTGTGTATATCTGTTCAAAAGGTATTGCAAACAATTAAATTGTAGTTTTGAAAATAATGAAATTTAGTATGCTTGTTTTCATTTTTGAAGTGGAAAATCTTGAATTGGTTTCACTTCTTTTACTTTATATGAAACCATTCATTTGGATTTAATTGAACAATCCTGTCCAGATTATATATTATCTATAATTATGAAGTATAAAAAGCGTATATTGGGATTTTGACAATAGTGCCATCTTTTTTGATTCATAGAGTATAAATTTGAAGCACCCTCTTATTTTAGTTGTCTCATAAGTGATGAAATAACCAGACACATAATAAATATAAAAAACATCTCTCTAGGCTTCCCTTTCAGATTTATTTGGACCTTTTAGGGCCAAAGACCACGTTTTAACCCACCTGGACTATGTTTGACTGAGTAAAAAATAATCTTTAGACAGCAAAATTATACATGAGAAACAGTGTTCTGTTAATTATTACTATTGCAATCATAATATTCTTGGTTAGTCTTGACTGCTAAAAATGATCTGTGACAGTCAGTTAAAGCAGAATGAGTCAGTGCTACAGCCTTGCTCCTAGCTGTTGGAAGCAAATTTGCTGACCTGGGTTATAAACAAAGCTTGACATCAGTGATTATTTTTCCCTCCAACTTAGGTTGGTGTTTTTATAACATAGTTGTAACACTGTCCTCTTGGCCAGTTTTCCACTTGTTGTTCACAAGGCCACAGCTCCCATCCCATGCATCAAATACGTCCTCATTGGAATCAATTAGCTTACAGTTGGAAGCCGTGGTACTGGAAGCACAGTGAAGGGAGTTGCTGCAAACAGGAACCAAAAGATTGTCCGTGCCATTGACATTCGCAGCCTCACAGTTACCCACCTCATTTAAGTGACTTTCACTCCTCGTCACATCTTTGTCTTTAGCGATTTGAGAATACTTAAAATCCTGCCACATGAACTGGGGCTGGATCAGCCCATCTGAAATAGTGTACATTGGCTCTGAGTTCTGCTCCGGACGATGGCTATTCATTTTGGAGAATAGAAGGCCAAGTCTTTTAAAGGAGTCTTTTTTGGAATTGGAAATTCTTTGAAGTCTGTTTCCATTCTTGACAAAAGACTTCTTGAACCTGTTGTTCTTTGGTTTCTCCTCTACAATGTCAGTTCCTGACATGGACCTAAATAAAGCAGACACACTAAATGAATCGCTTCTTTTCTCTGCCACCCGGAACGAGACACTTCGAGATTTCGAGTGTTCTGTGGGGCACCCATCCTCATCATTCATTTCATCTTTGAGAGTGGCTTCACTGCTGGAGGAAAAGGTTCGCCTTGGAGGTTTTCTGTTGCCCAATAGATCGAGAACTTCATAGCGGAAACTGGAAATATCCTGTTTCAGTTCCTGCAGGAAGATAATAGAAATTTTAAAACAATATAGTTTTTGAGGAAGGCTCTTCTACATAGCTATCATTTTGCTTTCTGTTTTTAATAAAACAGAACAAAATATAACCAGAGTTTTGCCTGTTGCTTTGCACCCTTCATTTAAATTTAGGATTTGCCAGTTATATGAGTATTATGGTTATTTATAAAGTCTTTAATGACTACAGTTTTTTCTTCCTGTGATTATCCAAACAAAAGTTGTATATTCTTAAGTATCTTGTACATTGTTTAGAGCCTTAAAAGTAACAGCATTGCATATTATAGTTGTACATACTCTACATTAACTTAATGTTTTGTATAATTACACAAGTCTGTAAAAATCCTGTTTTTTATACTACTGTAAATTCCATGTAGGAGTTTTAGAATTCTTTGACGATTAAGTATTATATAGAAAAACTATAAACCTTCTATCCCCTGTGCAACATTTTTCTAACACAATTATTCAGCGTTTGCCTTAGATTCAAAGTTTGCAATGCATAGTTTTGTTTCTTTTGTTTTACTAGATAAAAAAATATCCAGTGCCGCAGCTGCTACCAATTTGTCTTCTCCCAGTTCACTTTTATAACAATATCCTCGATCTTACTTAATCCAGTTTAGGGTTTAGGAGGGGCCAGGGCCTTTGCCAGCAGCAGGTTCAACATGCTTTGCAACTATTATCAACTGTTGCTAAATTTCAAGAAATGAGTGTTTTTTTTAAAGAATTGTGTTGTCACAGCTGAGAAACGCCAGTTATGAGCAAAACCAGTGGGGATGGTGAACATGTATATTTCACACTTACATACTAAGAGGGGTGGAACTCTTAAGTATAGAAAACTCCTTCAAAACTTTTCTTGAAAGTATGAAGTTGTTGGGGAATTGCCAAACGTGTATCCTAATCTAGAACATCGATTACTATTTCGTGGTGAAGGCTTGAACCAGCAAACCTTCCAGTTCACAGTCCATTTCTTTAGATACGTTTGGCCTTGAACTTTAGTTTATTGTGAATATTTAGTGCTCCAATTTTCAATGCTATTTTGGTACCTCTTTGTCACACCCTCTGAAATGCCATCCTCCACCGCCTGGGGGTATGGGATCCCCTTGTCTATATTTTATTTTTATACCATTCACATGCAGTAAGGTCCTGATGTTCACTCACTTTCTGAAGCTCAAATTGATGGGGCTTGGTGGCTAATAGGCATGTTTGACTTGAGAGATACAGAGGTGATCATTAGAGACATTACCCTAGCGCAGTCTACAACTGTTTAGCTGATGAACTGTTGCTTCATGAGATTTTCTTTTCCCATACTTTCCCCACAGGCTTTCAATATGTATTTCTGATTAATAAAATGGTGACTGGTGCCAATGATATAGGGATAGTGATTTAATTCCACTTCTGTCAGTGGCTCATTTATTACAGACAGCTCAGTTTTGTTTGTTGTCATTTTCTTTATCCTTGAAGCTTTTGACAAAAATGAAGCCTTGGTGGTTGCCAAGTTTATACCAGCCAAAACAATTTTAATTACTGTAATTACTGGTACTGCAATAGTCATCCATTGTTAATGAGCTGATCCATATTTTAGGCAATTATTCTTTATTATGGCTGAAACCCAGCCACAGGGGATGCTCAAAGTAGTGTGTTTCTTCAAGTTGGTTTCAAGCCCGGATTAATATGGGGGGGATGGGGGGGGATTTGCATCTGGAAGGGCTTTCGGTGTAAAATTTTGCCAGATCAATATGCAGACAACAATACAGATTTCCATACTGAATTGGTCGAGGCCTGGATTAACAACAGCCACCACCTGTACTGTTAGCCAACAGGGTGCTGGTGGAAATTGGGCTACTGTTGGCCAAAGAAGGAGAAGAAGAGGGGGGAGATGTGTCCGGAGGCAGGAGGAGAGGAGGAAGGTAAAGAGAGTGGAACTGAGGGTAGGAACTTTGCATTTTGGCAGTATGACTGGTAAGGGGAGAGAGTTAGCTGATATGATGGAGAGAAGGAAGGCTGATATATTGTGTGTGCAAGAGACTGAATGGAAAGGGAGTAAGGCCAGGTGGATCGGTGGTGGATTCTAATCATTCTATCATAGTGTGGATGGGAGGAGAAATGGGGTAAGGGTTATTCTGAAGAACAGTATGTCAAGAGTGTTTTCGAGGTGAAACGAGTGTCAGGCAGAGTGATGATTATAAAATTAAAAACTGAAGCTGTGATGATGAATGTTGTTAGTGCATATGCCCCACAAGTTGGGTGTGCGATGATGAGAAAGAAGATTTCTAGAGTGAGTTGGATGAAGTGGTGGACAGTGTACCCAAGGGAGAACGAGCGGTGATTGGAGCGGATTTCAATGGACATGAATAGAGGGAAAGAGGAGGTGAGAGGTAGGTATGGTGTCAAGGAAAGATGGTCAAATGATGGTGGATTTTGCAATAAGGATGGACATGGCTGTGTTGAAAACATATTTTAAGAAGAGAGAGGAACATAGGGTGACTTATAAGATTGCAGGAAGATGCACACAGGTAGATTATACCCTATGCATGAGGGTCAATCTGAAGGAGACCAAAGACTGCAAAGTGGTGGCAGGGGAAAGTGTAGTTAAGCAGCATAGGATGGTGGTCTATAGGATGACGTTGGAGATCAAGAAGAGGAAGAGAGTGAGGGCTGAACCAAGGACCAAAGGGTGGAAGTTGAAAAAGGAAGACTGAAAGGTTGAGTTCAGGGAGGAGGTAAGATAAACACTGGGTAGCAGTGAAGAGTTACCAGACAGCTGGGCAACTACAGCAGAAGTAGTAAGAATGATGGCAAGAATGGTGCTTGGTGTGACATCTGGACAGAGGAAGGAGGAAAAGGAAACCTGGTGGTGGAATGGGGGAGTACAGAAGAGTATACAGAGGAAGAGGATGATGAAGAAGAAGTAGGGTAGTCGGAGAGATGCAGGAAGTAGATGAGTACAAGGAGATAAAGCGTAAGGTGAAGAGTGAGGTGGCAAAGGCTAAAGAAAAGGCAAATGATGGGTTGTATGAGAGATTGGACACAAAAGAGGGTGAAAAGGACCTGTATCAATTGGCTAGACAGAGGGACCGAGCTAAAAAAGATGTGCAGCAGGTTAGGATGATCAAGGATAAAGATGGAAACGTACTCACATGTGAGGAGAGTGTGTTGAACAGATAGAGTACTTTGAGAGGCTGATGAATGAAGAGAACGAGAGATAGAAGAGGTTGGATGATGTGGAGATAGTGAATCAGGAAGTTCAACGGATTAGCAAGGAGGAAGTAAGGACAGCTATAAAGAGGATGAAGAATGGAAAGGCTGTTGGTCCAGTTGACATATCTGTGGAAGCATGAGGGTGTTTAGGAGAGATGGCAGTGGAGTTTTTAACCAGATTGTTTAATGCAATCTTGGAAAGTGAGAGGATGCCTGAGGAGTGGAGAAGAAATGTACTGGTGCCGATTTTTAAGAACAAGGGGGATGTGCAGAGTTGTAGTAAATACAGGTGGATTTAATTGATGAGCCACAGCATCAAGTTATGGGAAAGAGTAGTGGAAACTAGGTTAAGAAGGGAGTTGATGATTAGTGAGCAGCAGAATGGTTTCTTGCCAGGAAAGAGCACTACAGATGTGATGTTTGCTCTGAGGATGTTGATGGAGAAGTATAGAGAAGGCCAGAAGGAGTTGAATTGCATCTTTGTGGACCTGGAGAAAGCATATGACAGGGTGCCTCAAGAGGAGTTGTGGTATTGTATGAAGAAGCTGGGGATGGCAGAAAAGTACATAAGAGTTGCACAGGATATGTACAAAGGAAGTGTGACCATGGTGAGGTCTGCGGTAGGAGAGACAGATGCATTCATTGTGGAGGTGGGATCAGGGATCGGCTCTGAGTCCTGTCTTATTTGCAATGGTGATGGATAGGTTGACAGATGAGATTAGACAGGAGTCCCCATGGACTATAATGTTTGCTGATTACATTATGATGTGTAGGGAGCAGGTTGAGGAGACCCTGGAGAGGTGGAGATATGCTCTGGAGAGAAGACGAATGAAGATCAGTAGGAACAAGACAGAATACATGTGTGTGAATGAGAGGGAGGTCAGTGGAATGGTGAGGATGCAGGGAATAGAGTTGACGAAGGTAGATAAGTTTAAATACTTGGAATCAACAGTACAGAGTAATGGGGATTGTGGAAGAGAGGTGAAAAAGAGAGTGCAGGCAGGGTGGAATGGGTGGAGAAGAGTGTTGGGAGTGATTTATGACAGACGGAGTATCAGCAAGAATGAAAAGGAAGATCTATAGGACGGTAGTGAGACCAGCTATGTTATATGGGTTGGAGATGGTGGCACTGACCAGAACAGTTAAAGATGCTAAGATTTGTACAGGGTGTGGCGAAGATGGGCAGGATTTGAAATGAGTACATTAGAGGGTCAGCTAAGGGTGTACAGTTTGGAGACAAAGTCAGAGAGGAGAGATTGTGTTGGTTTGGACATGTGCAGAGGAGCGATGCTGGGTATATTAGGTAAAAGGATGCTAAGGATAGAGCTGCCAGGCAAGAGGAAAAGAGGAACACCTAAGAGAAGGACTATGGATGTGATAAGAGAGGACATGCAGGTGATAGGTGTAACAGAGCAAGATGCAGAGGACAGGAAGATATGGAATAAGATGATCCGCTGTGGTGGCCCCTAACGGGAGCAGACGAAAGAAGAATTCTTTATTATTACTGATGAACACTGAAATCCTCCATTTCCGAGCAGGGAGTTAATCTTTACGTGTGTTTTCCTTCTGCAACTGAAAACTATAATCTTTCTTCTTTTGCCAATATAATACAGATTGCATATTCTTTTGAGGTAGCCCAAGTGACTTTAGGAGGTGAAGTTGGTGAGAGTACTTTTGAACCAGTGAATGTCTTTAAGATGAACTTGTTATCCACTGCAGTACCCAGATTTGGAAAGTGGCTCTTCCTCACCCAAGTGAACAACACTGACAGACTCCGTGTTCTGAAAAAGTTGACACAGAAGTTTGTAACTTACATTTTCTGACAAACTTGTTAAATGAATCATGAAAGCAGCTTTTTCATACTACTGTTATTAAAATCACAGGACACTTATTTTTCCTGAGAGCTATTTAAATGCCCTCTCATAGACTGGGGTTCGTAGTATTGCCACTGTGATTTCTGTGCCTATTCCCTTAGCTATGTTCACCTCTGAATAGCTCAGCAGGTTTTGTGCACACATCCCAAGGCTAACCACCTCTGCCTCCAGTGCATGCATCAGGACAAATACTATAGAATTATGTAAATGCAAGAGATCTGAATAAGTTATGAAAATCAAATGGCCATTTCTGAGAACTTTGAAGGCGAAAAAAATAAGTTGGCCAGCTCAGTGTGAACATCTGCAGTAAAATTTTGATGAATAAAATATTAAAAGAATCATGCAGTTATTTGGAATCTAGCTGAGATCATAAATTATTCAATCAGGTTTGTGATACAGTAACAGTGTTAATCATGCTTGTAGCCTTGTGTGTGTGTATGAATGTCTAGGTTATACATGTGTGTGTGTCTTTCTCTGTTTGTGTGTGTGTGTGTGTATATATGTATGTATATATAACTTATGTATACTGTATGAGAGAGAGAGATCATATAAATATTTTTTCCTGCACAGGCCTTGTTTGACTAATCACATTGATATGACTGCTGCTGTATTAAATCATTCCTTTCCAGATGTAGCCTAAGATTTTTTTTTTCTGTTTGCTGGCTATTGTCGTCTACCCTCATCTGCACTACAATTCTTTTTTCATCTAGTTTGTGTTGCCAACCTTACTACTTACTGGCTTTTTACATTTTCTTGTAATCCTTAACTTTATTGGACTTGACTCCACCAAATTTTTATTTGTGTCTATGTGTGCTTGCATCTCTTAAATCCCTTTCTCTGTCATCAGCTTATCCTTTCTGAACATTTAGCACCAGTATCTCTAGGGATTGCTTTCTGCATTATGTTTCTCTGACTAAGTGCATTCCTCACCAACATCTTTCTATTGAGTCATTGAAATTACAATCAGTCTCTGTAAGGTCACCCTGGCTTGTAGCATATGTCATAGCAAGACATTTTGGGCTATATTACTTATGGCATTTATCAAAATATATGTAGAGTAATGGACAACCCTGTTGCCTACTGCAAGTGTAGAATGTAATGGTGATTCCAACAGAGGCATGTAACCACAGTTTCACAAGTGTTGGCAAACAAGGGTAGGAAAACATTGCCTGCGGTGATGAATCCCAATTTGTTCTACATCATGCTGATGAGAAGCACCAGGATATTTCTAGTCCTGTAGATACTTTAGGCCTTCTTGGTGGTGGTTGTGGTATTCTATTATCAGAGGTGTTTTTCAAGGCACACAGTGTGTCCTTCATTACAAGAATTGTAATGTTAAGCCAACTGTAAATTACGTTTTTCAGCAAGGTCATGCTTTATTGTATATGGTGAAGGTCCTTAAATGGTCCTGTGAAGGCCAGTCCTTCCTCAATGGGGTGAGATCCACCACCAGTCAGTTAGCAACAATAACCAAACATTTTGGAATTGTCATGGTTTGGTATTCCACTTCTGATCTTTTGCCACCTTATTCAGTGTTCTGACAAACTCAGGTTGTTCTGCTGACAAATTGGTGACCAACTGATTATTAGGTATGTGAACCTAGTAAAGCGGGCACTCTGTTGACTGATGATACTTAATACAAAAAGTTTGTTTCTGACCCCGTCTGGTTTGACTGGACTGCCTTCCTCTCAAAAATTACTCCAGAGCAATGATTGCAGGAGTGTCCAAGGTGCTTTAAAGGGAGCATTGCTGGGTTCTCAATACCCAACTACTCTGGCACTGATATTGGCCAAATTGAGACTGCATTGTCATCTGATTTTTGTTCTGTATGTTTCTAAAAAATGTTGCATTGCTAGCATAAGAAAACCCTTAACAGGAAGGTTGAGTGTGCGGCACATGGGGGCACTGTGGCCAGCTTTGATTTTGGAAGGGGTGAAGATGCTACAACTATAGAAGGTATCTGCCACATCGAATCTTTTACAATGTAAGATATGACAGCGTTGTTGATTATTTTGTATGTACTGTAGCATTCCTGGAAGGGCTAGGAGGTCCTTTGGTACTGGAACAGCTGTATTGTTTATTTTCTCTAATATGTAGCTGGCTGGAGTTTTTGGTGTTCCCCTCCTCTCTGGCCATCTGACCACAATATAATATACTAACAAATCAGTCTCTGACATTTGCCTCTGTAACCATTAGATATTTTACAACTGTATATAGACAATTTAATTTATGCTCTGTGTGTGTGTTTTAACTGTCTAATAGTAATGTTTCTTCTATTTTTGTGCAACACTTTGTGCTGTTGTTTTTATATGAAAATGAATCATTAAATGTTCTCTCAAGGAAAGAGTCACAGTAGGGAAAACATTTAAATTGCTGTACCAGGATAATCTATAAAGCTTTAACCAGTAACTTAAAAACAGATTTTTTCCATTATCCCGTGAATGGGGTTTGTTCCATATGAAGCTGTTCCGTCATGAGGAATTATGGACTGGGCTTCTCCCTGACGGAACCTCTGAACAAGCAGGCACGAAATTGATGGCCAGTTTGTTCTTACCTTAAAATTCTCTTCTGTTAGGCCCTCATCTGTTTTTGCGCTTCTGATCATTGCTGCCACATATCTCTTCACTAAATTTCTTATGACTTCCTAAAAATCAGTTAAATATTAATACATGTTAAATTAAACTGCTTCAGAAAAATGAACATCAAAGAGTATTCCTTCCATGCCAGCACATACACACATACAGCTGCTGCTCTTTTGTCTTTTTGAGTTACAGGCAGATTAAAAATACATGAAATGAAAAGTATATACTGTATGATTTGTGGAGATGGATACCTGCCACACTTACCTGATAGTGTTGATTTTGGATAAGATTGTCAGCATGGCGTTCCTAAAAGTAAAAGAAGATAATGTTACCTTTGTATTAGGATGCAGGTGTAAATGTGCCGACGCTGCATCAAAGGAAAGGAAAGCAAAGGCTGCTGTCAGGACAGGGTACTGGTCTGATTCTCCGAGCCACAGAGTGCAATAAATGAGTAAAATGTTGTGTGTGTTTGGTGTCACTCCAATAAAGCAAGGAAACATGAGCCCTTTTTACTCTTTCAGAAAACATCTTTAAGTGGAAAATTCACAGTTCTACGTTGCCCGCCATAATAGTTGGGACACCATATGAGCATGCCTTCCATGTGTCGAAAAGGAAACATTTAAAAAAAGCAAGAGCTGAAGATGGCTGCATTAGAGGCTTGGCAGAGCATCACCAGATAAGATCCTCAGCAACTAATAATGTCGATGAAGTGCAGACTTCAAGTTGTCATTGCATGTAAAGGATATTCAACAAAGTACTAAATATGATGGCTTTAAAAGACCTGCCATTGGTGTGTCCCAAACATTATGGTTCCCTCAAATGGGGAGACCATGTAGAAAAAAAGTGTTTTTATTTCTACTTGCTGTGACTGAAATGTATGCAAATCCCCTTAAATGAAATTCTGCAATGTTCACTTTAATCATATCCAAATCGCTTAATTTGTGATTTTAAACTGTTGGGCAGAGGGGTCAATCAAGAAAAAACATGTCTTTGTGCCAAACATTATGGAGGCCACTGTATATGTTTTTCACTAATGCTGCTACCTAAGGTGGCCTCCAATATCATTATAGCTGAGTTAAATGACTTACTCAGAGTCTCACAGAAAGTTAGACAATGGGAGTTGGCCTGACAGCCCTGCGAGTTGAAATCCAGTGTCTTTACCTTATAGCTAGCAAGAGACGAAACCATGAGAGACCTTTTCCCATAGATGGTCAGTCTATATTTAATCTGACTTGCACATGTTTGGGATTTGGGTGGAGACCAGGGGACTCTTTAACAAACACCTTCACAGGTTCTGGGACAACCCCAAAGACAAAGTGATGTAGCTGAGCCCCAAAGCCTGGCACCCACACCCGTGATTGAGCAGTGCTATCCACTGTGCCACTATAATGCCCTTCTAATCAGTCTAATTGTGTTCATGCACCGCTTCATGTATTCCAAGATGTGCTTGAAGGGACTTTACAGCAAGAAAAGTTAACAGAGACAATGGCAATAATAAAAGTTGACACTGTAGAGTTTGACCACTGCTAAGCACCTAAAGGTTGCATGGAAATAGATAATAATAATAATAATTTTTTGCATTTATATAGCGCTTTTCTCACTACTCAAAGCGCTTAGCAATTGCAGGTTAAGGGCCCAACAGAGCAAAGTCTATATTGGCATTTACGGGATTCGAACCGACAACCTTCCGATTGCCAGTGCAGCTCCCTAACCTCAGAGCCACCACACCACCACATTAAACTAAAAATGTATGATGGAATGGGGCAATAATGAATTTTTAATAATAAAACCAAATCCTTACTTGTACCCCCACACACATGAAGAGCATCAAGTACGGGACTCCATTTACCCAGCAAACACTGAATCACGAAGTGGCATCCCTCTTAGCTGTAGTGTTTTTACCTTATACACTCACTGACACATGCAGTAAATGGTTTCATCTGAAACACATTAGAATGTGATGCTTTGAACCCAACTGTACTTAGAAGAAAACCTCTTTAGTGCTCCCAATTGTGCCTGTTTTATTTAGAAGTGCTTTAACTAACTAACATAAATGGTTGTATAGTTAGTTAAGAATGTTAGTGAAATTCATGTAGCCCCTCATTTCTCAACCTCATCAGCAAAAAAAACTAAAGGCTTTTATCTTCCTTCTCCATTATAACTTAATGAAGTGGCGCACACACACACACACACCCCTCTATGAAGTTAAACAGCCGTGCAGCTCGTGAACTGTCAAGTGGGAAAACAAAGCCCTAGACCTCTCCTTCTGTCCTACATAATGTTTAAGAGCAATGTCTTTAGTAACCAAAAACAAAAGTGTCACTTTCTAGAACAGGGTATGAAATAAATGTAACCACAGTGGGACTGTGAACTGAACTTGTATGAACTGTACGTGGTGCCCAAAAAAAACCAGAACAGTACACACAAAGTTTATACAGTACCACTGAATTTTAACAGAAATATAAAGATTAAAAATAGTTAAAGAAAAAAAGATTATAAAAAAGAATCTGAAAGTTTTGCCAAACAGCACCCCAGAGCACAGCTTGAAATTGGTAAAAGAATACTCGGGCAAACGAGACTTCAAAGAGAACAAGCTGTCCCATAAGCGAGAACCATAATATCTGCATTCATTTACTGAAGATGATCTAACGTTTGTCACAGAGCTTAGTGACACCTCAGTTGAAAGGTCCCTAAGTAGTGACATAGAGATGAAAAGCTCCTTGGTCTTGGGCATGAAGAGTGTGTTATGGAGGGCTTCTGCACCGTGCCAGGAATGAAGCTAACCTCCTCCTGCATGGGGTACTGTAGGGGCAGTACACAAATACAAGATGCGCCAGCTAAAGGAAAAAAGGTCCTTTATCTTTGAAGTGTAATACTTCTAGAAGTCTACACAAGTCTACTGTTGCCTGTAGGACGCATACTGTTTTGGGTATAAAGTAACTCTGATGTACTAGAATTTAAAAGACTGACATTATTCAGAGTTAGCAATGCTGGTATTAAAGAAACAGAGAAGGATTGCAACCCAGATTATTCATAAGGGCACAAACATCCATCTTGACTTAATCTTCTGAATCCACTTTTTTCACTACATGGTGAAGTGCACAGCAGGAGCACATGAGGGCATGGTGCCAGTCCCCAATGGGTGACACTCGTGTGCACAGGGCCGATTCAAAATCACCAGTTTACCTGACTTTCACATGTCTGGGATGTGGGAAGAATCCTCATGACCATGAAGATGTGGATAGGATATATGGTGCTGTATATATTTTATTAAAACAGTCAGTGTGCTGGGAATTGACTCCAGTTCCATGCAACTTTAGTTGGCAGAGCTAAACATCTGGGCAAAAGCAAATCAATTTAAGTTAACCATCAGTAACTTATAGTCAGAAAAACATCACCAAAAATTGTCATTTTAATTTATTCATGTCTTACTGTGAAAGCTCTGAAGTTCTCATGCTTCTTTTGCTCATCCTCTGGATTCTTCCATGAACACAGTTTCCTGTGTATCCACACAAAGAGGTACCAAGTTGATTTAGGGCTTGGAATGATGTTGAACGGAGGTGGAAGTGTGCCTCCCTCATCAAAGTAACTCATCCACAGCTTTGTTCGTGCAAACTTCCATTCAATATCGGCATGATCCTAAAGATTTTTTGGGACAATGTTAAGGAAGCTCCACTGGGCAGAGATCATTAATTACAGTTTTTTTTCAATGACATTAAGAGGCCTTTTTGTCTGGGTTGTTCAGCTTAAAGAGCATTCTCAGTCTAACATTGTGACAAAGAGATTTCATTAATCACAAAATGCATTCAGTGATGTCACCAGAGCAGAAAACTGCATTCATATACAGTGACAAGGACCTCAGACAGTAAAACCTCTTCGTCACACACTGGATTTCAAAGATTTTGCTTCCTGAACACTTTTGGGTGTATCCTGCAGATTTTGGCCTGCTGATCACAAAAATCACCCTCTCATGTACCATTTCATTACATTTTCCTATTTTTGTGATTTCCTCTCATATTGCAAATAGACATTTATCAGTACAACAACTACAACTGGAACATCTGTGGAGATCTATAAGTAGTGGCCCTGCTGATAGAAATGCAGCTCAGAGATACCAAGTCCTGTTGTTTCATTTGCTGTGCTAGAGAGTTTCATTACATTACATTACAATTAGTGTTGTGGCACATAAACTACTTGTCAATCCAGCAAAGACATTTTTGCCTCTTCATATAAAACATGGACTGATGAAAAATTTTATGAAAGTGATGATCAAGGAATGTGAAGGACTTCAATTTCACATAAGCTACAGTTGCCAAGATTAAGGAAGGCAGTTTACTTGGTCAATAACACGTCATCAATGACAAGGAGTTGGAAGATCTGCCGGTGGCATCTGGAGGGAATTGAATGGAAGGCATTCAAGGATGTTGTTAACAATATTTTTGGCAACTACACGGCACCAAAGTATGTCAAAATGGCTAACACAACGCTTCAAGCATACAAAGCTAAGAAGGGCATCGTGTTGCTAAAGAATCATTTCCTGCATTCACTTCCCTGCTAGTCCTGGTGCAGTCCGTGACAAAGGTGGTGAAAAGTGTCACCAGGACATTGCAATGTTGGAAAAGAGTATCAGGGCAAGTGGAATGCATCAACACTGGACGCTGAAACCAGAAGCATCAGACTCTTGAGTATAAACAAAAATCAGCAGGCTGAAATTATGTTTGTGTTCATCCTGAAGCTATCACCAAAAAATTTTCAGGAAGAAAAACCTTTCCCAAACACTTTGTTCGTCAGTGATTTTGGTAACTCCATTTATAATTGAATTTTCAAACCTGTTCAGCATACAGTACACCAGACTGCTGCAATAACAATGTAACAACAGTAAAACAGTGCATCCTGGTGCCACTTTGGCCTCAATCAGGGTGAAGCGTGCACATAGTTGATGGCTAAAGACTTGCATTCAGTTCTCTGCTTGCTCTCTTTTGTCTTGATACGAGGGAAATGACATTCAGGTGGGTGACAAAGTGTATCTAACCCAGGTTGTGACAGGCAGCAGTGCTAAACAAAAAAAGTACGACAATTACAACATTTCCTCAGCACCAGTAACAGTTGTCTTTTCAGGAAAGTGATGTCCTGTCACAGCTGGGGGCAGGTGGGATTCTTCAAAAAGACCTTGATTGTCATACTTCAAAAGGCCTCCTGTGGTTGTTTTGTTGTCATTTATTTAACTCCATGCTGACATTTCAGCACCTACCTGTCATGATTAATAATGAATGCCAAAAATGAAAAGAGCTGACGTATTCTTTTTGGTTGCCAGACTCCTAGTTCATTTTTTAGTCGTAGAGGTTTGGCAACCATGAAATCAAGGCATCTTAAAAGAAACTGAATAAAGGGAAAAGTAGAAAACATGTCAAGGTGATAACCTCAAGTTAAGCTTTTAAACCATTTAAATTTCGGCCCAAAACAAAGCTTCTTTTCTTCCAAGTTATTGCCTTTTTGATGCTTGTTCTTTTTCTACTGATAATTCCAGTTATTTTTCTAATCCTCCCATACATATTTCATCTCACATTTACCAACTCCTTCTAGACTTAAAAAAAGCACACCAAGCTTTCTAATCTGTCGATATATAAAATGGCCACCTTTGTGCCACTTATAGTAATGACACTCATCGCTTGGCTAATGGTGTCATCCACAGGCAATCCCCTAAGTGCCAAATCACAAACAAGAAAGTGAAAGAACATTAAAACAAGCAGGACGAGAATAGTCGTATGCACTTATTTCCTCCAAAATTATATGAAGTCTCGCTTTGAGGGTCCCTAAAGTCACTACTTGGTCCGCAATGTCACACACTAGTTGGTAACTTATTCCATGTTTCTGTTGTTCTCTGTGTGAAGAAAAATGTACTAACATCTATGTAAAATTTACTCTTAACAAGTTTCCATTTTAAAGTAATAGTTTCAATCCACTGGACTAATTCCATTCATAATTTTAAATATTTCAGTCATGTCTGCTCTTAATCTTTCACTTAAACTGTAAAGGCTCAGCTCTTTTAATCTTTCCTCATAACTCATCCTCTGTAGACCTGGAATCAGTCTAGTCGCTCTTCTCTGGACCATGTCCTTTTTGTAGCTGAAGACCAAACCTGCATGCAGTAATCCAGATATCTAACTAGTGCGTTATAAAGCTTGAGCAGAACCTCCTTAGACTAGCACTCTACACATCAAGGTGCTATATAACATTCCGTTAGCCTTCTAAATGATTTCTGAACACTGTCTGGAAGTTGATTGTACTGAGTCCACTACAACTCCCAAATCCTTCTCATATGGTGTACTTTCAATTTCCAGACCTCCCATGTTGTATTAAAAGCTAACATTTTTACTTCCTATGTGTAATGCTTTACATTTATTCACATTAAATTTCTTCTGCCAAAACATCTGCCCAAGCCTGTATGCTGTCCCAATTATGTAATTATTCAATGAATTCTAGATTATCTGCTAATTCAACTAGCTTGGTAGCATCTGCAAACTTAACCAGCTTGTTACTTATAATCCTATCAAAATAATTTTTATATTTTATTTTATTTAATTATATTTTATTTTTATAATTTATTTTAAAAATAACAGCGTTCCTAGCACTGACCCCTGTGGAACATCACTCTTAACATCAGCCAATTCTGATAAGGTTCCTCGCACCATCACCTTCTGCTTCCTGTATCTGAGTTAATTTTGCACCCATCTACACACAACACTCTAAACTCTCATTTCTTTTAGATTGATGCCCAACCTCTCATGTGACACCTTATACTCATTAAATGAAAGATAAATAGAAAAAAATGACAAACAATAGCTTTAATATGTGCTCAAACACCACCACATCCTGACTTTCTGAAGTTCAAAGATGATGGCAGAATTTATGTTTTAAAAATGAGTTATACTCACGGCAATGAGTTGGTATGAATTGTTCATCATGGCTATCAGCATATTGAGCAGCACAACCAATGAGATCACGTTGTATGTGCCAAACATGGTAGCTCCAACAAATTCGGTGAACTCGTGCCTTGCTTTCACATTTGTGACATAGAGGTTCAGTAGGCCAAACACTGACCAGAACAGTGACTGAAGAGTCTCGAACAACCTGCAAAGTGAATGTCATTCAGAGTCGTTAGTGCCATCTCTCTTACTCTGCCTGCTTTGTTTCCTAACAAGCATTTGGCAAAGTTTTAGCAAGAATTAGAAGTTTGTTAGCAAATTTTCAGTTTTGTATTGGTTGTGTCTTAGTGTGCCTTCTTTTCTGCCCTGCCTGATGTATGTGACGCCTAAGGAGGCAGAGCCACTTAATTATGCATCTGGACTACAGGCCGGCACCAGTGGTATTTAAGCTGAACCTGAAGAAGGCTCAACAGCTTTGGCATCAGGATTGTGGTGTTGCTTCCTGCTTGAGATCTTTGCTTCTGCTTCATTGACTTCTGCTTCATATTTAAGGTGCTGTCTCTACTTCTCTCTTTTGGATTTATTCACCAGATCTATTTGGTTTCATTGAGTTTTTGGCTTCTGCCTCTGTTTTTTTCTGGACTCATTTTGAATTCTTTCAGTGAATAATTAAATATTAAGTGCACTTTGTTTTGGTGTTAGAGGTTTTTAATGGTTTTCCTCTTCTCCTTCTTGACATTTTTGTTATTTGTTTGCTAAAAGCCTTTGTTCAATCTGTGTGCTTTTTAATTTAAAAATAAATACCTTTATTTAAAAAGATTATGAGTTTCCTTCAACAGAAATTTTCAATTTGATATTTTTGTGTATTTAAAATTTTTGAAGTTAAGCCTGTTGTCAATGTTTTGGGCCTGGTTAGTCAGGCTGCCTGGGGTAAGGCCTATGCTGGGGAGGCTATAAAGGGCCTCAGTATGGTCTGTGGGTCTTTTTCAAGGTCTCATACACTGTTTGTATTGGGATTGCACTCATGTCATGACAGCATGTAGGTGACACAAGATGCTCTCTTCATGTTCCAAACTGTGTTTCTCTTACTGTTTATTTCTGTTTATAGTGCATAACAGCAAACGTTCATGAAAATGTGTGTTCATATTCTAAAGAATGCTAACAATTTTGTGTATTTTTTATTTTGTCACAATGAAAATGAAAGTAACTTATATTTACAATGGGAAAGCATTTGCACCTCTCATTGAATGGAAAGTGACATGGACAAATTCTAAATTCAGTTAGATAAGCTTGCATATCTGGCAGATCATTTTGAAGTCTGCCTGTTGACTTTGGGGATTGGCCGCCGGTAGTGAGGCAGACTCTGGGGAGCCAAAGCAAGGTGAAATTCTTGTCTGGTTGGTGGTTTTGTTCTCATCTTCCTAGGGGAATATTCACTACAGTTTGCCTGTTATTTGGAAGTTCTCACAAAAAGAGAATTATAGAACACATCACCGGGTAGTAACCTTTGCACACTCTTTTGAGCATATCATGTGAATATGAACTGAACAAATATATTAGGCTGACAGTGGCCTATTTGCAACTAAATAATTGTGGTGAGCACACACTTTATACTTCACTTGGAAAGACTGGAAGCAAAATAAATGAATGCATATTAAAGAAGATGACCTCGAGACACTGAGCAGCCGTTTCTTGCTTTCTTCTAGTGGTTAACTGGAAAGCAGTTGTCAAAGTTGTGTGTACAAGGAGGTGTCTAACACAGGTTATCATAGGTGCTGTCACTCAATACAAGTGCAGTGAGAGTAAAAGTTTTGCTATACTAATTGAATCTTACTGCCTTCTTGTATTAGCAGCACTTTATTAAATTGAAAATATTTATTAGTGTGTCATATTGAACAAGCATGGTGATATCCATGGCAGTGGTAATGAAATGCGTTGGCCACTCTGTAATGTGGCTATGACACCAGCAGCATAAAATTAGCCTGTCACTTCTGTTTTAATCAGTTATTACTCCAGCTGACAATCTCAGAGTCTTCACATCGTCTGCTTCAGGGTGACTGTGCATGTAGATATGACTCACTGAGGCCGGCCGAAAGTTGTTTTTGGTGCCAAAATCGATTACATTTGAACTTACAACATGGATTCGGTTTCAGTTGTGGACATTTGTTTTTAGCTGTGATTGGATTAAAATGCACGCTGAAACTCCTGAACATGTTAGGTCTGGTGAGGTGTCGTGACCCTTGGCTGCCTATGATTATGAATGCATGCAGGCAAGTAGTTTGGTGCAATGGTTACGGTATTAGACATCAGACCTTGAAGTTGTGTGTTCAAATCTCACTAATGACACAGTGTGACCATGACTAAGTCACTTCACATGCCTGTACTCTAATTGGAAAAACAAAACGAAATGTAACCAGTTGTATCTCAAATGTTGTAAGTCACCATGGATAAAGTCACACTAATCTCTCTGAAGACGACCATTGCACGTTTTACAAATGAACATAACCTGATGCAATTGAAAAACCTTTCTGTAGCATCAGACTATGCATTGGCATTCAATCACATCAACAAATGCATGGAAAACGTGAAGAATACGTTGTTGCAGGTGCTGTGTGTGCTCTGTGTTGTTTAACATTACAACGATAGTGTAGGAGTCAATGTTATATTGTCAAATATGTGAACAGCAAAATACACATTTGAAGGAAACCGTGTGTCACATTCTGTCAAAAGGACTTCTGTTAAGAGATCTGATTATGAAGAACCATAGGGGATACATATTTCAGTATTCAAAACACCTGAATCAACAAATCCGCCTAACAACACCAGTAGATTTACAGATGATGCTACACGACATGTTCCTTCTTACTGCAAGTTGTCACACACGTGTGCATGGGAGACGGTTTACTAGTTCAAATATAAGAGCTCAGCTGAGCCAGGATTTGGCACTGTTGGGTAATGCTTTCTCCTTTTTTCCCTCTGCACACCCTCACCAGAGCCTGCCTCCTAATGACATTACTTATGGCTCTCAATATTGCGACTTCTGATGACATCATTTCCTGTTCCGGTCCCCACAAGATCCCTCCACTTCCTGCCTTCCCAATATAAATCGGCCATCTTTTTTTTTTTATGTCCTTCTTTATGTCTTTTCGTTTGTGAACTTGCTCTTGATTGAGTCTTATTACAATGTCTAAATGAACAACTATAGAAATTTAACATTACTGTCTAATTTGTAATGCAAATATGCCATGACAAAATCGCTGTAGTGTTTTAACACATTATATATCTATAGACCATAATGGTTATCTGAACTCTGTTTGCTGTTGTTATGTCACATAGTGATGCAACAGTTTAAGTGACAGAAAGATAAAGTAGCAGACAGTGTGCTACTCTCAAACATGTGGAGCCCAGTAGCTGTGGTGGTCTACATATGTGTGTGCGTGTCAGTCTACAATGTACAAATTAATTATTAAGATTCAGTTATCTTGTGCTACTAAGCTTCTGAATGGATAACAGCAATATAGCTTTTAATTTTCTTTCAGCATCATCTTTTTTACAGTATCTTTTGTTCTCTTCCTGAAACCCGATTGGCAGTCTAAAATGCACGGACTGGAAGAACTAGGGGCGGGTGTTTAAGGATGAACCCGTATGGGTGTAGCCTTTGCAGTGAAGGATTTTGCTGCTGTTCATTACACACTTTTTAACATGTTGTTCCCATTTGAGAATCGCGTCTGGCCCTGTAAGACTAGAGTCACCCTAATAATATTTTTTTCTTTTCTTTCTCATGTTCGGTGTACTGCAGGACTAAGGCTGTCTCACACCCTTTTTCCGTCAGTTTTCACATTTTTTACACATGTGCTCTTTCCTCATGAATGATAGGCAAGCTTGAATTTTTCAGGTGGGAGAAAAGGAAAGCCAACAGACACATAGTTTAAAGGTGACAGACAAGTGAGGACTAAACAAAGGCAAGATCAGGAAAGTAAGGAGAAATCATCATAGTCAGATGTTTGAAAGCCAAAGGCCAAGTAGCACATACAGACAAAACAAAAGCAGATGGTGGTATAGCATATTCTGAGTGAGTGTTAGTGAATTTGTGATTTGAAACCACGTGAGGTTTACATAAGTACTGCAGAATGGTTAGGCTAAAAACTGCCTGTGGAATTAGGAGGTCAACCTGCCTGGTTGAGTGAGGCCTATTCTAGGCCGGCTGGGGAAGGCCCTGGACTAGTTTATGGGTGTTTTTCAAGGCCTTCCACCCTTCCACTATTGCATTCAGATCAGGACAAAATGTAGGTGGCACCAGGTACTGTCTTGATTTCATGAAATGGGGGTCCTCAACCACAATCCTGGAGGGCTGCAGTGAATGCAGATTATTACTTTTTTTTATCAGTTTTCTAATTAGTAGCAATTTCTTGCTGATAATGAAACTTGGTATTTAATTTCATGACCTGTTAATACTTTCATGATTCTACCACACTAACACATTATGGATTGATTATCCATTATCCATATTTTTGTGGACCAAAACAGAATTGTACTTCTTAGCCTTTACATTTTCTCTCTCATTTATTTCAAACATTTAATTAACACAGAAACTTCATGATGCATATACACAGTGTAAAAAAGATCCAATTTAGCTGGAGATTTAGTGGGTCCTTGGTCATTTGCATCTCATTATTAACTACTGGCTTATTAAGAAAATAATAAACAATTAAAGCCTAAATTCAGTTGTTTAAAACTGAAATAAGCTATTAAGAGTTCTGAATTGTAACAAGTGAGTTGATTAAAATAAAGCCCAAAAAAACATATTGCTTTAGCAGCAAATAAATGACTTGTAATTAACAGAAAGGAATAAGCAAAAAAAACCTGCATCCCTCCTGGACCATGATTAAGGACCCCTGCTCTAGAATGTGATGGTCTTACTGTTTATTTCCACTTTTAGTGCTTTTTTAAATTCCAGAACATAACAGCAGACATTAATGGAAATCCTGTGAATACTTTGTTTCATTTTGCCACAATGAAAGTGAAAGCAGCTTCTTTTCACCCCATTTAAGCATTCGTACCTCTCCTTGAATTGAAAGTCCTAAATTCAGTTAGATCACTGCAAATTAACACACAAATCTTGCAAGTGAGTCCATACGCTTCATTGTACTTTTGGTTTTTAATCTACTTAGTCATCTGTTTTCTGTACTGCTTACTCTGAAGCAGTTTCTGTGTAGCATGTTATGGTTTTTCACTCTCTAGTTTTCATTTATATTCTTTTAAAGATAGTTTGGGTTGATTTTCTATGCTTTGAAAATGCTTATTCTTATGATGGTTATGTTTTCCCCGTGCTGTTACTTTGGGCTGATTCTGTCTGGTTGCAGTCGTGATGTTTAAGTTGACGACATGTACTTTGATGTTTGCTACTGACCTACGTGTGTGCAAATGTTCAATTTTTGGAACTCACTTTGCGCTCTGTATTTTTGATCATTGTTCTCCTGCTTGCAATAAGCTTAGTCTTTCCCTTTGTCCCTCATATCCTGGCCCTTTTTAGCTGTCCTTTTTCATGTCAATGTCTTATTTTTTAACCAGGCAGAATACCAGCTCTCTCGAGTGCAATATTTGGTTTTACCCAGTAAAAAAGGTTCACCCATTTGATAGACCACCATTTGTCTTATAGTTGCAAGTTCTGCTTTATGTTCAAACCTGTGCCACTTTGGAATGCAACAGTTAAACTAAAAAGTTGGAATCACTACAAGATCTAGTAAAATTTCTTTGGCATGGCTTAGGACTTTGGCATGGCTTAGGATGCTCTGCAATCGCCTGACTTGTTATTTAAGGAGATTCGGCATTAGTAGCTTCTTTTGTAACTTTTTAATTTATGTATTTTCTACACAGAAATTCTCCTTGCTTATTTAATGCTGATGCCAACAACTGTAAAGTCCTTACATACTGCTACTTACAAAAAACAAAATCAAGATCTTTAAAGTTGGTAAGAAACATTGAAATGCATGCCAGTAAAATTCAGCTTAGGGGACGTACGTTGAGAAGGCATTGTTTTGTTTCTCACAGCGAATGCCTTTGCAGTGGTTGGGCTCATCTGTGCCATTCGTCTCATAATAAAAGTAGAGCTGGTTGAGTCCATTAGCAAAGGCCAAAAGCACCAAACAGTAAATAAACAGGAACTTGAGAATATCAAGGAGCATACGACCAAGGGAAATCTGAAGGGGTCCCAGATGAGAATTGGCCGTGAATAAAGAGATGAGTCGTAGCGAGCTGAAGATGTTTGCAATGGCAAATAGGGCCTCTGCAATCAACGTAGGGTGCCACATTTCCCATTCTTCTCTTGGACGGGAACCGTTATACTGTTAAAACAATAACAGAAAAATATGTTAAATTCCAGAGCGTGAATATTAACTTAGAATGCTTTCACTAACTACTCATGCAATGGTTTCCAGAAACCAGCTAGAGTGCCATCAATCAGAGGAATGCAACCCTTGATGTTTTATCCTCCATAACTGCACATATTGGTGGCAGAGCAAGTCACTGTCCATACCGTGTTGCACTGTGTGTCATGAAACAGAGCCTTTAAAAAGGTGAAATGGGTGTAAGGCCTCCAAACAAAACCTAAGACGCAGGGCAGGATCATGACTAACCTGTCCAGAAGATGCTCACCTATGCTGAGTCATACCCCAAATACTACCTGCTGGCTTCAGCCTGAACAGACCCCAAAAATGGTGATTTGCCAGAACAACACAAACGTCCTCTTCCCCATTCAGACTCATTTCCTTCAAAACTTCATTTTGCACAAATCTATCATAAAACCCCACAAGAGGGAGGATACCTGTCAACTCCCAGCTTTAGAACAAACATAGTAACGATGAATCTTTATAAATTACAAAGATTTATTTATCAAAAATAGAAAACTTCTGGAAAACGCTCAACAGTGCAAAAAGAGAGAAAAAGGATTTGCCTAAAAAAGTCAATCCATGGCAAGCAAGTCCAAAGACAGAATCCAGAAAGCAGAATCTTTGATCAGAAGCAAGAAAATCGCAAATGGCGTTTTGATTTCCTTTTGCTTTTCACCCTCCCTCACCTGAACCTATTGTCTGTAGGGGGAGGAGCAAAAGCTTTAGATTCGAGAAAAATTTCAATCGCCAGTTTTCGACACATCTTGATGTTTAGGGGTCCCCTGTTATCGAAAACATTGATATCTTGATGATAGGTGAGTGTCTGTCTGTCACAGTTTCGTGAAGACGGTCTAGAGGTAAAACGGCTGGATGGAAAAATACCAAACACGAAACTTAGGCCTGGTATGAGGTGATTAGGTGCTGATTAGTTTTTGAGCCAAATCGTGCAAGAGAAAGAGCACTCTAGATGAACCCTCAAATATCATAACTATAATTAAGTATTATTTCTTCTCATCAATTGCTGCCGTAATGAGCTATTTTATGATCAGAAAGATCAGAATCAGAGTGATAAATAATTACTGGATAGTTTGGGTAACTTGGTCGCAAAGCCTACTGATGCTCTCATTCAAATTTATTTTATTTTTTTGCTTTATTAAAATGTTTATTAAACAAGTAAACATTTATTTTTCATTGTTTTTTAATATTGTTAAAATTCTGCTGTTAAATGTGTTTGTGTTTGATGTTTTTATTTATGTATTACTCAATTAGTACGGTTTTGTTTTCTGCTTACTCTTTATTGTATCATGTTGATCACATTTGCGTTTTTCATACTCTATCCCTCTCATACTATATGTTCCTTGTAGTTTAAATTTTGATCCCAAGTGGGAAGTCCACCCTTAACTGTTTTATAGACCTGTGCCACTCACACATTAGGTTCTCAGTTGTCTTTGACTCTGTTTTTTTATTATTATTATCATTATTTTGCCACTCTTATTTTAACTTCACCTGTTTGTTGTCTGGTACAAATCTTGTAATCGATATTTAACCCACTTCCTATTGTCCAAATGACTTGAAATTGTGCACACTTACTCACTTCTGATGACAATACATTGATCAATAATCAGTTTCACTAATTGATCAATTAATCCATGTTAATTAAGAAATGAAATTTTCATATGAAGAATAGTTCAAGATTTCACCAATAGATGGCAGTAGTAATGGATAGAAATTTTAAAGGAAGTGCTAAAATATCGATTATAAAATTATACTAAAACAAACCCAAGACTAAAAAGTAAAATAAAAGCGTGGGTACTTTTCATCAATTAACATTCAAAAAACACTTCTTAAAATCTTAGCAAAAGCGCCCACCTTTTATTTGGAGAGATGATGTATGAGAGACTTACTTTTTAGTACACTTTTTAACTTAATATCCATCCATCCATTTTCCAACCCGCTGAATCCGAACACAGGGTCACGGGGGTCTGCTGGAGCCAATCCCAGCCAACACAGGGCACAAGGCAGGAACCAATCCTGGGCAGGGTGCCAACCCACCGCAGGACACACACACACACACCCACACACCAAGCACACACTAGGACCAATTTAGAATCACCAATCCACCTAATCTGCATGTCTCTGGACTGTGGGAGGAAACCGGAGCGCCCGGAGGAAACCCACGCAGACACGGGGAGAACATGCAAACTCCACGCAGGGAGGACCCAGGAATCGAACCCAGGTCCCCAGGTCTCCCAACTGCGAGGCAGCAGCACTACCCAATGCGCCACCGTGCCGCCCGTTAACTTAATATAAGTGTGCTTTTTAAAAAGTTTTTTTTTTATGTATTTGATGTGCAGCTCATCATTGTAAGTGGTTGTTCTTGATTTCCTGGATGTTGAACTTCACTGTTGACTTTGGTTTTCAAGTATTACATTTTGGACATGGTTTTGTTCTATAGGTTACACTGCCAGTGACATTGTTGATTGAGTCACTTAAATTCCACTAAATTCTCTATCACTTTGAGCTTGTCATAATGTTAGGAGTTCACTATATATCTCGTAAACCAAAACCAAAATTTAAACCAGATTACATGTTCATTGGTGGCTAGCATTGTTAAAGATTAATAGTAAAGCATAGAGTTTGTGATGGTGCGGGTTAGCTGCACACTCTCTGTTGCCTCAGACCTGCCACCATCGATAATGTAACCAAGGATGAGCTAGGCAAATGAGGAATACAGGAAGGAGTAGGCATGCAAGTGCTCAGTGCTTTTATTTAAAACAAAATCAAAAACAAGGTGTCCAAAACAGTGCAGTGCATCTTCATAAATAAATAATCCTTTTAAAGCAGTGATGGTCCATGAGTTAAAATCCAGAATTACAACAGGAGTAAAACCAACACAGTCACTGGGTCCTTAGTGTTTCTTCTGATCTTAGATGAGCGCAGCACAACTCCCTCTTCATCTCCCTGGCTCACCCATTACTTGCTCAGCCAGTGGAGACTTGAGCAGCTGCGGTCCTCACCACCCGACCCCTAACTTAGTTGCCTCAAGTGGTGCCATTCAGACTGCTCAGGGTCGGTTCTGCTTCCATCATCCTTAATACCCCCCTGTTGTACCTTGGACCTAAGGGTAGGACACCACCTCAATCGCACCCTCTTCTCTACAAATAATTAGTGGGGACGAACTGCCCCTAGAGTGCCGATCCTTCACTGCTCCTCTGGGCCAAAGTCCATGCCACCTTTCCCACACTGGCTGGCTGGCTGGCTCATCCTGCCTCTAAACCCAATGCTGTTCTCACAACTCTCTGTTTGTGATCCCTCTGTTCTTGTTTTCTCTGGATCCCCATCTTACTCGTGCAGGCTTCTCTTATGCTGCCTCTCCTAATGCGGCATAGATGTGAGAGGGTGCTCCCTCCAGGCATTAATAAGGCACCTGACTGACGTTCACACTTGCTTATGCATACTCAATCAGCCAGGCACCTCCATCATCCCTGGAGTGAAGCGTGATTGCGCATACCCACCCCGCGATTGGAGCCTGCACATCGTGGGCTACAATAATTTATTTAACATCCACCTGAAGCCACGGACCATCTATCACAGAGTTTAATTAGCATTACTGAAATGCACAGATACTGTACATATTTGCTCTGAAGTTACAGTTGTTACAAATGCAGCACATTTCAGCCTAGCAGTAGATAAGCAACAACTGTGAAAATAACGGAGGCGAGCTAGTGATCAGGAATCTCAAATAGAGTGCAAAAAAGTCTGATGAGCTGAAAGGGATCACAAGTATGGAGATGCCTCTCAGCGGCCCTGGCATTTAGAAGGTTTATAGAAAGGATTGAATTCTTCAGCTCAGCTGGTAGAACAGCACTTGGAATTTTTGATCCAGCATTGAGTACAAAGTGCAGTCCTCAGCTGAAAAGTGCCTCTTTCTACCGATACCAGCTTTGGGTTTTACTAAATGTCACACATTTCATCATGTCTTTTTCTCTTGCATTTCATTGATCCTGGCAAACTAAATGTCATTCAACATAGATTTTTACATTTTCACCGGTATTTTACTGGGTCTGTTTGAATGTACAGCTAAGGAAGTAAACCGTAAATTCTGTCACAGATGACTAAAGGTTCTCCTATAGTTAGCATGCACTGCTGTATGGCTCTTAAAAACAAACTCAATGTGCAGTGGCCATATACCTAAAATACAGTATATACTCACATAAATACATTGATGGCCAAGGCCAGACAGACTTACTTAATGGCCCTTGAGAAGGAGTTCAGCATCCTAATGGCTCCTACCTTCAAACTCAATTGAAAATGAGGCTGATTACTCCTCTTTTGTATCCACAATGTTTTAGATTAACATAACCTGCTGAGTTCTCCATACCCCTGCTCTGCTTTAAATTTGAAAAGATCTTAAAAATTAAGAAGGAGCAGAAGACCAAATGTTTCATTTGACCAATAATATTGTGGAAATTTTTCTTGCCTTGTCCAGTAATAATAATCTGAAGCACAAATGTGTGGAATTTGATGGTGATTAGCGTATTAGTGTAAGAGCTCATATACAGTAGGGTCAATCAAAAATACCTACTTATTGGGCCTATGAATTGAATAATGCAAAAGACTGAATGATATAAAATATTACATTCATAACTTCTTCTTCTTTCTCTTCATCTTTTCCCACTTCTATGTGCAGTCAATGTGCTTGATCAACCTTCTACATGTAGCTTGGTCCTGTACCTCTTCCCCAGTCAGACCCATTTCCTTCAAATCTTCTTTTTGCTTTATCCATCCACCTTCACTTTGGTCTCCCTCTTTTTCTTTTCCCCTATAATTTATCCACTGTTTATAATAGTTGCAGGCTATCGTCTGAACCCTGATCATAATTAGACCTCATATATTCTGTTTTCTTCCTATTAAGATTCCAAAGCCTTTCTCCAATCTTTCAGCTTCCTCACCACTTCCTCTTTCCTGGTGCAATACAACACAATGTCATGAGCAGCACTGCACCAGGGGCATTGGTCTTTTATCCCTTGACTCAGCAAATCCATAATCTGATCAAAGAGGTAAGGACTTCAAGAAGATCCCTGGTTCAGACCTCCTCTAACTGGGATCTTTTCTGTTACTCCAACACTGCTTTTAGTCCTCACTCCATCATACATATCCTGGACAATCCTCACAAACAATATTTCTCTGGTTCTCTTTTCTCTCTCCTGCACCTCCAGACCTCTTGACGTGGCACTCTATCATCAGCTTTCTTCAAATCAATAAACTGCATATGCAAGCCTTTCTGTTTTTCTCTATCAGATGTCTCGATGCAAAAATTGCTTGAGTTATTTCTCTCCCTGGCATCAAAGCAAACTGCTCTTCCCCTGTGGTGGTCAGTTCCATAAACCTTCTCTCTATAATCCTTTCCCAAATTTTCATTGAGTGTGACATCAGCTTTATCCCGCTATAGCAGGGGTAGGCAATGTCGGTCCTGGTGAGCCGCAGTGGCTACTGGTTTTCATTCCAACCCAATTGCTTAATTAGAAACCAATCCTTGCCAATCTCAGACCTTATTTAATTTTATGGCTTGTTAGTCTGTGCAATGTAAGGCTCTTATATCGTAGATTTTTTTCCTTTCCAAGGATATCATCCAAATGATATGAAGCCTAAAACAGATCATTTTCAGTCTGTCACATTTTTCTATTAAGTGTTTTATTAAATCAAACCGTGCATGATGAACACACACAGATGTAATTGGAAAAAAGCTAGCTGGAGAACTGCTGGCTGCTTTGTCTTTTACATCTTATTGCTAATAAGGAGCAATTAAAATACTGAATGCAGCAGTTTAAGATTGAAATAAGCAATTAAGGTTGGAGAACCTTAACAAGCGAGACAACTAAAATGAAGCATTAAAATGTCACTTAAGCAATATGTGCTTCATCAGCAATAATTGAGTTCTCGTTAAGGAACTGGGTTGGAACAAAAACCTGCACACACTGCGGCTCACCAGGACCGACATTGCCCACCCCTGAGCTATAGTTTCCACAATCCTAAATATCACCCTTCTCTTTATAAATGGGTACAATCACATTGTTCCTCCACTCCTCTGGTGTTCTCTCCTGTTCCTAGATCTTCTGCATTAGATCCCACAACACATCCACTCCCTCTTCTCCTAAACTCTTCCACACTTTAGCTGTTATTTCATCCGGTCCTGTGGCCTTTCCATTTTTATTCTTTTCAGTTCCTCCTTTACTCTCTCCCTTCCTATTCCTGGTGCAAGCCCTTACACTCATAAATTATGTTACATTCAGAAATTCTACAGGCACTAAAGTCCAAACTGTAAACTCTTAACTATAATTATCTCTTCCCTCACTACTGGCAAGGTCCCCTCTCACTAAAAATGGCCATAATTACTTCATTTCTGAAAAAAACCTGGCTTAGACCCTGATCTCCTTAATAATTATTGGCTTACAGTATTTCAAATCATCCATTTATATCAAAAAATTCTTGAAAAGATACTGTAGTTGCCTCCCAACTTCAGTTCCACCTTTCAAAAAATAACTTCTTCAAACAGTTTCAATCTGGCTTCCATCCTAAAGACAGCACAGAAACTAAAATCAATTAGTCAAAAGTACATATGATCTCTTGGCAGCTAACATGGGGCTCTTATCAATTCTTGTACTTCTTGACCTCAGTTCCATATTTAACACCACATCCCATTAAATAATTTTGAAACATCTAACTAGTTTTGGCGTCTGTGGCCTTGTCCATTAATGATGTTTTTCCTGCCTCACTGACAGGAGGAAGTTTGTTTAAACGATGGGCTTCAAGTCAGATAATGCAGTAGTTATTCAAGGAGTTCCACAGAGCTCTGTTTGGGGGCCGCTTCTTTTTTTCATCTACATCTTCGCAATAGGCAATAACTCTCGACACCATGGCATTAAATGTCACTGTTATGCTGATGACACACAGCTTTATCTGTTCACTAAATCCACTTCTGTGCTCCCTCTAAATACTCTTATGGCATGTCTCCAAGATGTAAAGTCATGGATGACTCACAGTTTTCTTCAGTTAAATAGCAATAATAACTGAGGTGCTCCTCATTGGTTCTAAATCTGCACTCACTAAGGTTAGCAGTTCTTCCATTTTAATTAACAACACTATCACAAACATCTCTTCCCATTCTTAACAGTCCTCTCTTTCTCATCCTGTATAAATAATGTTTTTTGGACTGCCTTCTTCCATCTTCAAAACATTTCTAGACTCCATTCTGCTCTTACGCAATATAGTACTGAACTATTATTTAATACCTTAGTTACTTCATATATAGATTACTGTAATGTCTTTGTATCTGGCATTCATAAAATATTTATCTATCGCTTACAGCTTATACAAATTTCTGCTGCTAGGATAACTACCTGTTCTAAGTCCACTGAACATGTCACAACTATTCTCTCCTAACATCACTGGCTCTCTGTCTATTACCGAATACAATTCAAAGTCCTGCTCTTAACATTTAGAGCTCTCCACAGTATTCTTCCTTCCATCCTCATTGAATTCTTAGGCATACACTCCAACTGATCCTCATCTGCAGTTTTACTTTCTGTACCACACATCAAACTCTGTTCAGTGGGAGCTTGAGCATTCACTCATTGTGCCCCTCAACTCTGGAATTTACTTCCCTCTCACATCTGTCAGCTGGACTCAATAACACAATTTAAAGCTGCTCTCAAAACATATCTTTTCAAACTGTCATACCAACTATGATTTTACCAGTGTTACAGCCAGCTATCTTTGACGTTTGTTACTACTTCTGCATCCTTATTGCTATTTGTTTTTATCATTTTAACTGTTGTTTAATTCTTTGTGAGGTGACCCTGAAAACTAAGGCAGGTGCCAATTAAATAAAATTTATTATTATTATTAATAATTATAATAATAAATAATTTGAGTTCCATAATTTTCAGAACATGCTGCTAGCTGTAGTTAACTTCTCCAAATCATAGCTCCAAATTCCATTATGAGGTTAGCAACTGGACTGAAGAGGAACACGAAACTTACAAAAACAAAAGGGTAGTCAGGATTTATTATGCTTTGAAAGCAATGCGGAGTTGCATCTTTCACTTCAGGGGACACTGGTAACATGAGAAAAACCTGTTATGTCTTAAGTACATGGAAACTTTATAACTTTAGTCATGAATTTGATCCAGAGACACTTTAGGTGCTGTTGTGCCTATGATTAAAATGTCAAAGCCTCAAGGACAGAAAGATTAGGGATCTGGTGTTTAATGAGAGATGAGATTTAGAAAAATAGATTTTAACCTGACAAGATCAAAAAGCCTAACTCCAAAACCAAAATCCTAACTTGCTCCCAAAAAACAAAAGCACTAGCCCTATACCAAACTTTTAAACACATTTGCTTATTCTTAAGTTCATATCCACAAACTCGGATAATCCAGAGGTCTAAGGGACTGAACTTCATACCCTTTGACCTATGACAGAACACAGAGCATGACCCCAACCAACATTCTGTAGGAACACCTTACCAACATACTGTAAATGTAAAACAGCAACTTGTAAGAATTTCAAAATGGCATTCCGGGAAAACGTAAAATATTTATTAACTACCAAAAAATGAAAGCATTCAGAAGACATAATAACAGAAAAGAATTCTGTGATCAAAAAAGAAAAAAGAGAGAGAGAGGTTAAAATTGCAATTTTAACACAACAAAGAAAATAAATGCAAATCATAGCCCATTGCCACTGAGATAATGAATAGAGGTTTGTGCCTAGGAAAAATGATTGGAATTTCCAAATATCTAAGAAAAGGAGCAAACATAATTAATATTGCAATAGGTGAGCACCGTGAAGCTGTCTCTGCATCTAGAATAATATCATGAAGATTCAAATATGAAAATGTGAATGTTTTTATTAAAATAAAATCACACATACAAAGGACAACACAAAGCATAAAGTAATGATAACACACAAGCAGTCATGGATGGCTGTCTTTGTTGGGTTTGTTCTATTATTATCACACCGGTTGCCTGTCTTTCTAGTGCTAGAACAGCACACTCCAGTGTCTCTGTCTTTCTGTCCATGCAGGCCTTCTCCTCTCAACAGGTAAGCCTTTGTGTCTGGCACTCCTACTGACCGAACTCATTCATCCACTGCCATAAGTCGGTTTAATCAACTTGTCCCCACAATGATTTCTGCTAGTATTACAATCCCTCCTAACCCACTAACAGCTGTGTTTGGTGTCCTTCCAGATGGACTTGAATTGGAGAAGGACAAACAAACGGTGATTGCATTCACTACACTCTTGGCACGCAGACTTATTTTGTTAAATTGGAAGAATCCTAATTCTCCTCTTATAAGTCAGTGGGAAACTGATGTTTTATATTATTTGAAATTGGAAAAAATCAAATTTTCAGTTAGAGGATCTGTACAAAATTTTTTCAAAACTTGGCAGGATTTAATCAATATTATTTTAGAATAAGAGAATTAACTATTATTGCATTTAACTCCCTTCTCCATCTCTTATTTATATAGATATTTACTTCTCCCCTTCTTTTGTCTAATGTTGCCTTATTAAAAAGCTTAAAGAAATTTTCCTTTAGCTAAGCTCTCCTTCTCAGGGGTGGGGTTTGATTTGTTTTCAAATTTGTTGGGTTATAAATTGATCTGTTTGTATGGAATGATTACAATGAAAATTAATAAAATAAAAATATTAAAAACTTGTCCCCACAATGATTTCTGCTTGTTTTGACTTTATATTTTGAGGATTTTCTAATGTTATGAGTTTACAGATTTAAATGTTATTCATTTGTTTTTATTATTATTATTGTTGTTAGTTTTTCCCATGATACCATTTTATTTTTGATTTCTACTTCTGCGGCTGTATGCACATGAGCCGATGTACCGTTGCATGTAAAGTAATTACATCAGACTTATATAAGATGGTGGCAAAAGTTGCTCTGCATCCTAGCTTTTGTATAAAAAAAAAAAACAAAATAATTTCTGCTCAACAAATCTTCAATTAGTATAGTTAGAGAGTTTTTTGTCTATGAATTTTGTCACACATTTTGATTTATATCTGCTGACTTATTTATTTATTTATTTATTTTAATTTTATTGATTTTATTGTAATCATTCCATACAAATAGATCAATTTTTACAAAAAATAGGATTGAAAACAAATCAACCCCCACCCCTGAGAAAGAGAGCATGGCCAACAGAGTAAAACTTAAAGCTAGTAAAAATAAATAAATTGATGAGTTTAATAGGCGGATAAAGATAAATGGAGAAGAAAAAGAAATGGGAAGAGAATCTGCTTCCTCAGTGCTTAAACAGCTTATTCTAAAATATTATTGATTAGATCCTGCCAGGTTTTGAAAAAGTTCTGCACAGATCCTCTAAGTGAGAATTAGATTTTTTCCAATTTCAAATAATATAAAACATCAGTTACCCACTGACTTAAAAGAGGAGTGTTAGGATTCTTCTAGTTTAGCAAAATAAGTCTGCGTGCCAATAGCGTAGTGAAGGCAATCAGTTTGTTTGTCCTCCACTTTAAGCCCATCTGGAAGAACACCAAACACAGCTGTTAGTGGGCTAGGAGGCATTGTGACACCAAGGCGGTCTGAAAGGCACTTAAAAATTTTTGTCCAGAATGATGTTAATTTGGTGCTGACTTATTTTTATTTTCCTTGAGATATCTTTTTTTAGTTTTATTTTTGCTAGGCATTTTGTATTTGTTAATTATTTCCTCTTAGCTCCTTTTATTACTGCTGTTAATTCTTCTTTGTATTCTTCCAGTTATATTTCAAAGTTTTGTGTGAAGGTAACAGTAAATAGTTGCACTCAGGTAATGTTATTAAGTTTAAGACTATGTAAGCACCTCTTACCACTGCTTAGATGCAGTGGCATTAATCTTTTAGAGGTGTTCTTCTGCTCCAAAATATACAATAAACATACATATTTTTTTACTTCATGATATGAAATTCAAAAGTAAAATTTATTCAATGCAAAAGTGAAAATGACAAATTGTCTAAAATAAAAAACTGACTGAAATACACCAAAAAAAAATCATTGAGTTAGTTTACCTTGACATATGCAACGATTTTTAATGAAATTGTAGCAAGGTACAAGGAGTTCATGGCAAAATCCATTAAATTCCACCAGTCATGTACATATTCAGTGAATCCTCCATCCCACATTTCTTTAATTTCAGCCCATATAAAACCTGGAAGGAAAAAGCAGAGCATGAAATAAATCACAAACTATGTCAGATACAACAAATTGCATTCCTTTATATTCACATAATATTACTGCTTGTTGTTTGTGTTAGACATGTCTGTTTCGCTGAGGGTTGCTTCAAAACCTGACTCTGCTTTGAAGTTTATCCTTATCATTTGAGGACTCATCTCAGATGACATTTTTTTTCAATTAATTTTCAGAAATTCAGGGGTTTTTTTTATTTTCCATTGATGTTGCACCATATGATGCAGTCTTACAGTACCACTGTATACATCAATTTATATCAAATATGATGTATACTGGTCTTAAATATTACAAATGTGATGGGAACAACCGTAAAAATTGAAGCTCTGTGTTCACCATGTTGATTTCTGTGTATAAGGATTCAAAACTGTCATCAGTGAAGTACTGTCAGGATCTGGATGAAGTTAGGCTTAATTGCAAATCATCTTTTTTACTTTTTAAAACTCTGTTAATAAGTAATGATGTTGTTGGTTCTTGTTCAGGTAATAATAGATTTACTGATGGATTGTTGTGCACCACTGATGTTGCCTGTCTTTTTTGGTTTCTACAGCCATTGCTAAGATGATACGTTCTTCCTGGAGAAATTTTGTTGTACATCGCTCCTGTTCACATTTTTCTTTTAATTTGTTTTTATTCCTCCCACTGCCTCACCCCTGTTATTTTTACGTTCTATGTCATGTTTTATATTTCCCAACAGTTCCTTGTATTTTGTTGTTTTCCTTGTCCAGAGCAGTAGAATCTAATTAATTCTCAGCTCTCATGAATATGAACAGTTTTTCATTTTTCTCTGTGATTATTCCACATATTCCTGTGATTCTTTTCCTCTTTCTAGGAATGAATTCATATTTGTAAGTGGTCTTCTCAGCTGGAGTCATTTTCAGTATGTTAAAAATATTTTGAGTCTAGGCATGTTTTCCTTATGGACACATGACAATGGATGGTCACTAACTCCTGATGCCATTAATATGACAGTGTAAAAGTCGGCGTCAACCATCTTCCATTCTTCTAGTTTCTGGATCAGTACTTGCTCTGCTAGTGGTTTCAATGGTTTTCTTTGATTACTAAGCAATTTATTTTTGACTTTGATTTTGGTTTGACTTCCCAGTACTTGACCTTCAACTGCCTGTAAACTTTGTTTCAGCACTTTTCCATCTCCTGGTCCTTTTCACAACTTCTTGGTTGTCTGCCATGCCCTGAACTTGTTTGGTCATCAAAGCTGCAGCTACCTGTATGCTATGTGTGCTATGTAACAGCCCTGCTGCCACAGTCACTTTGCTATGGCATTGTATTCACATTAAGTAATTGAATAAATGGAAGTATTTTGTTGGACAGGCAGTTTGGTGTAGTAGTTAAGGCTTTGGACTTCAAGCCCTGAAGTTGTGGATTCAAATCTCACTACTGACACCTGTGTCACCTGAGCAAGTCACTTGATTTGCCTGTGATCACATTGGAAAAACAAAAGAAATGCATCATAAATGTTGCTTTGGGTAAAGGCATCCACCAAATATGTAAATGGGTATACAGTATTTGTTTGGTTGTTTTGACCTTCAGTTTGAGAAATTCATGGCAGGAACATTATGGCAGCCATCTTAACTTAAAAGCAAGCTTTACATTAGAAATGTGTCTGCAGTTTGTTTAGTACAGTATATATAAGAAAGACTTCTTTGCTAAGAAATATTTCCAGGGCAGTAAAATGTGCAAGAGTCTAGTGATTATGAGGTTACTTTGTCTGTGAAACTAATATTTGTTTATCTGTCAGTTAGTGTACAACTCCCACTTTCGACTTAATGGGTTTGTCAATCTTCTTTAAGTAGCAGTTTCTGCTAGTTGTTAACGTTTCTGAGTTGATTTGCATGCATTCTCACTAAAGTGATACAAAATCTTGATTTGCTGGCATTTTCACAATTTGCAAAACATGAAGGGTTTTTTGTTGAGGTAGAAAACAAGCCTTGCTTACAATCCTGCGTTTATACTTGTTTTTGTCCGCAGCTGTGTAATACAAGCAATCGCCTACTCACAGTAACGCCAGTTCCATGTATGCTTCTTGTTCCCATCCCCATGTAGCTGTAGGGTGTTTTTAATAAATGTCACATGCAGCCTGTGTTCCACATGAAGACACACTGAAATGAACTGTCCTACAGATAAGAGTCCTCACACTCCACACACCATGTAGCTTTGAGTTTCATTTTCTGTCTCCGATGTATCTTTAGGATTCCACCAGAGCTTCAAGATAGAGGTGGGCAGATGGGTAGGTGGGGTTAGGGTGTCAAAGTTAAGGTCTGGGGAACATTTTAAAGTGGTCTGCTTGATTAATTCTCAAAATATGTCACATACATCATTATTGTATGCTTAATTTAAAAAGTAATACTTAACCAAATGTGCAGTGAGCACCTTTTGTTGTTATCAAAAACATCTGCAGTGGCAAAGTTAGGTAATTACTGGTTATGCTTTATCCTTAAAGTATTCTCGTGGTATATTCTGGGACCTTGGAGGAATAAAAGTTAAGAACCAAGGATATAGGTGAAGAGTCTGCTCTAAAATCATTTCTGATAATGTGTCATTTCTAGCTTATTCTGCTCCTCAGAAATGTTTCCTACTGGCAGATAGGCAAAGTGAAATATATTAAAAGAACACATTTCTCAGATTTTAATAATTCATTTTTTGTCCATGTAAATCATAAAACTAGAAGAGTGATGTTAAAAGGATTATTAAAAGTGATGCATGTGCAGTGTGCCACAAAAGCACATTTCAGATGGAACATGTGCATTTATACGAGCGCTCGGGGTAATAAAACACATTAATTTGATAGAAGAAGCGATCAGACAGACCTTGATGAGTTCAGGCGATTGAGCCCCCATCGATTGCTTGGGCCGCCCCAGAATTAACTGGCAGGCATTTTGTTAGTTGGCGAGGCCCAAGCTTATTCACTACTAGCAAACATTCAGTGGTGTTTGTGTCCTTTGTGCTAAGATATGCTTTCATTGCCACTAACTGACAGTTATGTATTTTTGTACAAATGCAGTGTTTTCATTTGCTTGCGAGTAGAGCAGCATGACTAGAATTTACAAAAAAGACTAATTCCTCCACTTAGAGCACTCATTTATCCTAAGTGCCAATTTATATGGGAAGCCAGCTGGATAACACTTTAATGAGAACTCAGAATTGCAAAAAAAAGTGCCATTCATTAGCCATAGACGTAAAATGTAAATGAACCTTAGGAGTTTGTATTAAGTGTCAAGCCATATGTCTCACTCTGTCTAATAATTATGTCTCATTTACTTGTTAAGAGTCTTGGAGCCATTCAACTTTGGAGTATGAAAAACAAACTGAAAATAATACACATTTTAAAAATGCATTACTATTACTATGATTTAAAAACAGCAAATGATACACTTTGGTGCGATAAAGTTTACAAATGAGAAGCAGTTCTGTTTTCGCATCTCATTTGGCTGTGCTGCTGATACAAGTATCTCATTCTGCGCACACAGTATTACTGTCTCCCTGTGATCATCCCTCCCCCATGCATATCTCGGTCAAACAGAATATCTGCATTCAAAAAAAGCAAGAATAGTAAAGCAGTAGCGGTGGTGGTGATGGTGGTTATCTGATCTGAAAAAGATGTAATGCTGTACACTTACTGTACAAATGTTAGGGACTCCAATACACCTGCTTATCCATGCAATTGGCAAATAAGCCAATCATGTGGCAGCAGTGCAATGCATACAATCCTACAGATAGAGGTCGAGATTTAGTTAATGTTCACATCTAACATCAGAATGGGAAAACAAATTGTGATTTTGACCACGGCATGATTGTTGGTGCCAGGCGGGCTAGTCTGAGGTTTTCTGTAACTGCTGAACTCCTGGGATTTTCGTGCACAGTCTCCAGATTTTACTCAAGATGGTGTGAAAAACAAAACTATCAGACAGAAACGCGTTGGTGATGAGAGAGGTCAGAGGAGAATGGCCAGACTGTTTCAGGCCACAGTAACTCGGACAACCACTCTGTACAAGTGTGGTGAGCAGAAAAGCATCTCAGAATGTACAACATATTGAACCTTGAGGTGGACGGGCTACAACGGCAGAAGAGCACATCATGTTCTTCTCCTCTCAGTCAAGAACAGAAAGCTGAAGCTGCAGTGGGCACAGGCTCACCACAACTGGACAGATGAGGACTGGAATAATTTAGCCTGGTCTGATGAATCTCAGGCACACATGGTAGGGTCAGAATTTGGTACCAACAGGATGAATTCATGTACCAACCTGCCTTGTGCCAACAGTCCAGGCTTGTGGTGGTAGTGTAATGGAGTAGGTAGTGGTTTCTTTTGGCCCATTATTACAAATCAATCATCATTTGAATACCAGGTCCTGTTTGAGTGTTGTTGATGACCATGTGCATCTCTTCATGGACACAATTTACCCATCTTCTAATTTCTACTTCCATCATAGTAATGCACCATGTCCCAATGCAAAAGTCATCTCAGACAGGTTTCATGAACCAACATGCATCAGTAGAAATTGAGATTCAATACATTTTTTCAGTTATTAACTGTCCAATTTTGCTGAGCCTGTGCCCACTGTAGCCTCAACTTTCTGTTTTTGGCTGACAGGAGTGGGACTCAGCAGTGTCTTCTGCTGTTGTAGCCCATCTGCCTCAAGGTTCAACGTGTTGTGCATTTGGAGATGCTTCTTTGCTCATCACAGTTGTATAGTGACAATGAGTTCAGTGTTCTTCAGTGGTCTGCCCGGTCACCAGATCTAAATCCAATGAAACACCTCTAGGATTGGTAGAGTGGGAGATTTGCAGCATGAATGTCCAGCTGACAAATCTGTAGAAAATGAGTGATGTAATCATGTCAACATGGACCAGAATCTCAAAGGAAATTTTCCAACATCAATTTGTGAAGAATTGAGGTTATTTTGAGAGCCAAAGAGAGGCCCTACCTAGTATTTTTATAGTGGTCTTAATAATTTGCTCAGAAGGTGCACTGTATGTCTTAATGATTTATCATGTAATTTATAACCACCCATAGCACAGCAGCTTTGTAAAAGTGAATTCTTAATGAAAAGAGTGGCTTCTGAAGTGCCTTGTCCTTTCTGACATATGCAGACAATTCAGTTGTCCATTCACGCCTGTTTTTTGAGTATGCGTCTTCCTGTTGTGTTTTTTTTATTTTTATTTTTTTTTGTTTAATTTTACTCAAGGCTGAGGTCATATTGGTGGGGTCTTCAACCCACGTTCACTAACACCATGTTTCCCAGTTGTCTCAGGATGAGACTCAGAAAGCTGGCTAAGCTGAAGGATTGGTTTCTTGGCTTGTGTGTGTTGTATCCTTGAAAGATCAATTCTACTTGTTGGAGCTTCACTGACTTCCTAAATTCTCCTGCACACTTTCCTTCTAACGCTTGCAGCAACTTTAGTTGTTGTTTCTTCACTTGGCACCCTGGATTTGAAGAGCTGGTAGCTGTGACTGTTCTGAGTTGGTAGGTACAGAGATCTCAAGGCCAATTGGCTCCACCACACATCTAGTGGTAAATGACCTGTACATCCAACCTGGGAGATTATTCCACAAATTCCATCACTGATATCGTAGATCTGTTAAATACACCAATTACTAAAAGACATATGGCTCCTGAAATGTAAGTGTTTGATTAAATTTAATGTACAGGGACATAACCACATTGGCATAAACATATGTTGTAATGGACAAACATACTGGTATTATTGGGAATTCCATCTGTTCAGTCTCTTGTTTTCTTACCTCTTTGGTAAACTGGATTAGCAATGGGCCAGGCATAAAGAACATGCAGTATGTATTATGGACTCACCTAACACCCAAGGTAAAATCATCCACTCCACAATGGTAGGCGGGGGTCCTTGCATATGCAGGTCAGTACGAACAATGTGCTGGGATGCTAGCAACAGCAGGAACAGAAAAGTCAGATAGGAGGCGGTGTGGCAGATAAACTTGATGAATGGCTTTTTAATGAACTGTCCTAAGCTGCTCTTGGGTGCAATTAAATAGATTACAGAGAAGACGGGGAAGAGAAGGCCAAGAATAAAGCATGTCAGCAGCTTCACTGCCCAATGCCGCCGGCGCCAGCCTGGGAATCCATCATACCACAGTGTTGCCAGGAGTTGTTGACAGTTGGGCTGAGCCACGAACTGGAAAAACAGAGGGAAAGAGAGACAAGCAAACTGGGTGAGAAATACGGAAATCCCTGAAATGCTTTAATGGTTTGAAGTGAACATTTTAAAGCCAACTGGCTCTTGTAATTTCTGTCTATCTGTCTGTCTGTCTTTTATAGTATCTATCTATCTATCTATCTATCTATCTATCTATCTATCTATCTATCTATCTATCTATCTATCTATCTATCTATCTATCTATTATATAGTGTCTTTCATCTGACTATCTATCTATTATATAGTGCCTTTCATCTGACTATATATTATCTATCTATCTATCTATCTATCTATCTATCTATCTATCTATCTATCTATCTATCTATCTATCTATCTATCTATTATATAGTGTTTGTTCTATCTATTATATAGTGCCTTTCATCTGACTATATATTATATAGTGCCATCTATCTATCTATCTATCTATCTATCTATCTATCTATCTATCTATCTATCTATCTATTATATAGTGTCTTTCATCTGTCTATCTATCTATTACATAGTGCCTTTCATCTATCTATCTATCTATCTATCTATCTATCTATCTATCTATCTATCTATCTATCTATCTATCTATCTATCTATCTATCTATCTATCTATCTATCTATCTATTATATAGTGTTTGTTCTATCTATCTATTATATAGTGTCTTTCATCTGACTATATATTATATAGTGCCATCTATCTATCTATCTATCTATCTATCTATCTATCTATCTATCTATCTATCTATCTATTATATAGTGTTTGTTCTATCTATCTATTATATAGTGCCTTTCATCTGACTATATATTATATAGTTCTATCTATCTATCTATCTATCTATCTATCTATCTATCTATCTATCTATCTATCTATCTATCTATTATATAGTGTTTGTTCTATCTATCTATTATATAGTGCCTTTCATCTGACTATATATTATATAGTGCCATCTATCTATCTATCTATCTATCTATCTATCTATCTATCTATCTATCTATCTATCTATCTATCTATTATATAGTGTTTGTTCTATCTATCTATTATATAGTGCCTTTCATCTGACTATATATTATATAGTGCCATCTATCTATCTATCTATCTATCTATCTATCTATCTATCTATCTATCTATCTATCTATTATATAGTGCCTTTCATCTGTCTGTCTGTCTATCTGTCTTTCATAGTGCCTTTCATCTGTCTGTCTATCTTTTATAGTTCCTTTCTGTCTATCTATCTATCATTTATAGTGCCTTTCATCCTGACTATCTGTCATATGGCAGCATACTGCGGGAGAGGTCACTTGTGTATACAAACAGATTACTCTGGGCTGAGTCGACTTTGAGTTCAACCAGACAAACCATAAAAACAGATTCAGCACAAACAGCAGATTATGAAGAACAGAATTCAGCCACTGAGTTACATTACATTAATGTGAACTGTATAGAAATATATGATTTCATTATCTTATTTTCCTTAATTACTACCACCAGGTGGCAGCATTGTATTCTCCAGCCACCCAGAGGGTGAACAATGTACAGTAATTCCTTCTTGAGAGACTGAAAAGAAAAATGTCATTCCAACTCAGTGGATAGAGTGGTAGAAGAAGTGGTCCACAAAAAGGAATTTAACCAACCAGACAAACTACCAAAATTTAAGGTGAATATGCAATACTGTCCAAAGCCATTTGTGTACAAAGCTTGT
This sequence comes from Erpetoichthys calabaricus, assembly GCF_900747795.2. Lineage (NCBI taxonomy): Eukaryota > Metazoa > Chordata > Cladistia > Polypteriformes > Polypteridae > Erpetoichthys > Erpetoichthys calabaricus. Next base: position 126,730,399 of record NC_041405.2, read on the forward strand.
AGAGAATTACCCAGGAAACCCTGAAGCTGTAATTGCTACCAAAGGGGCTTCTACAAAGTACAAAAGTTAATTTAAAAAAAGTTCAAAGTTAAGTTCTACAAAGTTAAGGGTCTGAATACTTATATTAATGAGAGATTTCAGGTTTGGATTTTTATTACATGTGCAAACCTTTCTGAAAACGTTTTCACTTTGTCATTATGGGTAATTGAGTGTACATTGATCCTTTTAAAATTAAAATCGACAACACAGTGAAGTCTGCAGAAAAGGAAGGAGTCTTAAAACTTTGGCTAACAGTGTACACTACGACTGTATATGAAAAGAGACGATCAAGAGAAGCCATAATGCAGTAATGTAGGACATTTCAGAAACTTAATGATGAGATGGACAAGGTGAGGCGGAACTCCAGCCACCATTTAAATGTTATATCTCATGGAGGCTCATAAACAGATCTCATCACAAAAACGTCATAGAAAGACTTCTTCCAAATGAAAGCAGCTATGCAGGTTCCTCCCCATGAACTCCACAGACTTTTACACATCTCAGTCATCAAGTGTGTTTCATCTTTCAGTTTTTATTTCCACTGTCACTGTAGCTCAATGATGAATCAGTCATAAAATCCCATAAAATTGGGTGAGCTCTCTGAAAGGTTGACAGGTATGGCTTTGAAACAGCGAGAAGGGCCGTGTCAGAAGATCTTAGCTGTCCCTCAGGCTTACAGAGGGCGAGCAGCCTAGACGGATATTCTGGGATGTTGATGTTGACAGCTATGTAAGTTACAGTAATAGCCAAGTGTTTGTATTGCAAGATACCTGACCATTTCGAAGACAGTTGAGATATTCAGTGACTGTCAGCATTTTAAACATTAAAAAACTTTTACAAAATGTTTAAGGGAGCATTTCAGTAATTCTGATGACAGACTTCAGCATCTGACAAGCAGAGGATGGCGGGGGGGTCCACTGGAATGAAGACAAGACTGCAGTCAGGATGAAATAATCGGATTACACCAAGAAAAACCTGAGTGGTCTTTGTAAAAATGGTGCATTGTGAAACGGGGGAAGAACAGGAGATGCCAAAAACGTGAAGGTTCAAAATCATTTCCTGTTGTGAGAGCATTAAGCAGAAAGCTGTAAGCATGTTGTGATCTGTCTTCTCACTCTCTTAGGGCTGCCCTCAGACAAACATTACAGAATGAGGTTTGTTAAAGGAGGCTTGTGAATTTTTTGAATGTTTTAAGTGTTAAAAGCACATAACCACGGCATATTATGACATGAAAGGAATACGGCTATTTGGGCGAACTGGCCTGGCTGAGAAATTCATTCAGAGGGCGTTCATCCTTGGAGCAAACTGGAGCCACGGCATTCAGGGTACAGAGAATGGCTGTTTTAGATAAATAGATAGATAGACAGATAGGATGAAAGGCTCCATAAAGGATGGATAGATAGATAGATAGATAGATAGATAGATAGATAGATAGATAGATAGATAGATAGATAGATAGATAGATAGATAGATAGATAGATAGATAGATAGATAGATAGATAGATAGATTTCCACAAAGGGAAATTAAACCTTTGTTGAGCTAAAGAAGAACTCCATCTATCAAGTGACTGACTTGGCAACAGTGTCTTCTGTTTGCTGTTGGGTGATCTTCATTTTCATTCTGACTCGCAAGGATACAGAAAAATATTTTTTAATGGGAGAGGACAGGGTGGTGGTCTTAGTTAAACACAGAGCAGGGTTTCATGTATCAAACAGTCTAGAAATCTTAAATTAAAGCCAAATTGCTAAGCCAGAAATTTTTCATAGAAAAAAAACAGAGTAAACCCTAAAGGATCAGTAACCCACACACAGTTTAACCAGATTTTGCTGTTATTAATGATTAATGATGTTATTTTCTTTTATTTGTCCTGCCTCCTGAACTGGTGTGGTGCTGAGGTGTCACCCGTTAACTTATTTCTGGGATCCTGAGTTTATTTGCCATGTGGTGGGTGATGCAATGCGCTCTGCTCCTAACCTCTCTCTCTCTCAGGTCGTTGTGTATGTTTTAAATGGATTCTGGGGTTTTGAAGCCAGAATATAAATTGCACATTAATTTTGTGAAATTCACAACGTTTCAAACATTTGAAGTTTTAAAATGTTTTATTGTGAAGCTATTTTGTTTGTTAATTGGACGCCACCTTTTGTTCATTTAGAGTCAGTCATTGCTGCAGTGATCCATCCCAACAGCCCCTGTGGTTGAGTGATGTGTGACGTCATCCGGAGCACCGGCATAAAGTTTGATTCAGAGCAAAAAGATGTTTCCAGTATAATTTTATTTTTGAAAACGTTTGGATTTTGTTTGGAATTTACCATGGCATCATTTTGTTTTATCATTTACACTCCCATACACGTGTCAGTAATGACCTAATAATCTTATAAAAGCAGCAATTCATTTTCCATGTTGAAAGTCAGTCTACTTTCTTAAGCATTTTTGATACAAGGGTCTAAGGAGAGCATAAGGACCCAAAATGTGCAGATCAGGAGTGAAATGTACACGAGCTGTCGGTCTACTACTGAGCACGCTGACCTACTCACACTGTCACGGAAATCAACCAAACTACTGTAGGTGTCCTTAGACTAAGAGAGGAAACCAAAAAATGCTGAAGTGAAGTGAAATGAAGAGTACAAAGATGGAGAGAATGTTCATCCTTCTCACAAGAGGTGTCCTGCCTGGAAAATGAACTGGGGTCTGGGTGTCATGAGCCAAGTTTGGTGACTTCTGTCCTGCTGTTGACCCTGTCTAATAAAGGAAAATTTCAAAGGGTTCTTATTCTTCATAAGAAGAATATATAGTAAAAGAAACTTGGGGAAATGTTTGCTTTACTTTATTTATTTCAGTATGTTTTGTAGTGTTGCTGAATCACCTTCCAGATTTATAGCAAATATTTACATTTCATATTTTTTAGCCAAGATATGCTAAACTGAGTGATTGACCAACATCCTTCATTGCTCTTTCAGTGATGGTTACATGTATAACCTGAAGTGTATAAAATAATACAATTCTTTCTTTCTTTCTTTCTTTCTTTCTTTCTTTCTTTCTTTCTTTCTTTCTTTCTTCAACAATGTTTACACAATAAATTAAGAAAAGCATAAATGTTGTGCTTTTTACGCCTCCAGATTTCTTAGCTTGACTTTCGAGGACTTGGCAGTTCTCTTGCTGACTATGCCAATGTGAGATTTTACAGAAAATCTTTTGTGACTTTAAGGTATTACAAATTGCTGGAGATGTTACTTGCACTTCATATTTTTTCCAACTACAATAAATGAGTAATTTGAGATGTGCAATTTTAGACAAGCAAGTACAGTCATTTCTTTGTGAATCAAATGAATATTTCTGTGTGCTATCATTTTTGGACCCTTGTGCTGCATGTCTGAAGGGAAGAGAGATAACAAATTTAATCAAATATTGGGTCTTGAAAAAGAGAGGAAGGCAATGAAATTGTTTAGTTTTTGTCTTTTTTTAGTCACTCACAGTGGAGATGTTAATTCTTGCGTCATGTGTATTATATAATATTGCTCTTTTCAATTCTTCAAACTTTAGGCATACTTTTAGTATGACTGTTTCACTTGTCGTCACTTACGTAAGACTGGGTGGTTCACAAGAAGGTTTCTGGGGTTGTTTTTCCTTCCTCATGCGTCTTTCACAATGGTCCTGGTTTGTGTTGTTGCCTTGCACCTTCTGAGCACTTTTAGGTTCATGTTGTGGCTCAATTACTACTGAGCAGTCATTTTGTTTTTAGGTCATCTCTGTCAATGTCATGATCTTGAACCCAACGTCATTGAATGTCATGGGTTCTCGTATCAGTGCTATGCTGACGATACGCATCTGTAATTATCTTACTCATATCTCAACCTGGATGAAGGACCACCATCTGCAGCTCAATCTGGCAAAGACAGAGCTTCTTGTCATTCCAGTCAGCCAGTCTGTTCAACTCCCCATCTGTGTAGTGTCAGTGTAACATCTACCAAGTCAGCACACAACCTTGGGGTGGTGATTGATGAGCAGATATCTTTCTCTCATTTCTACTGATTCATGCAGACTTATGCTGTATTACATCTGCAAGATCAGACCTTATCTGATGGAATATGCAGCACAACCTCTGGTTCCAGGCTTTGGCCTAGACACATCTGGACTACTGCAGCTCACTACTGGCAGGAGTACACATACTGTATGTGCTATCAAGGCACTGCAAACGCACCAAAGTGCTGCAGCCTTTCCTGTACTCAACTAGGTAAGAGAGGTGCATGTCACTTCACTCATCAGGTCACTACATTGGCTCCCATATTAAGTCCAGATCCTTGATGCTTGCCTACAGAGTATTCAATGGATCGGCCCCTGTGTATATGAAGACGCTGGTGAGGTGCTATACTCCTTCTCGCCCACTCAGGTCTGCTAGTGAACAGCCTAAGGTGATGCCACCTTTACATGGTACCAAGTCTTAATCCAGACACTTTCATGTGTAGCTCCTAGTTATTGGAATGAAGTGCCCACCATCATCCAAACTTACAACTCCTTCAATGTGTTTAAGGAGTGACTGAAATCCCCTACTGTTAAGGCTTTGGACACCAGACAGTAAGTGAGAAAGGCACCTCGAAAATAATGACAGGAGTCTGAGAAGCAGGCTTTATGGGAATGTGCATGCTCGAGATGAGAAGAGACTTTCACATACGCAAACACAGGGAAGGTGCCAAAGGTACACGTAGGGCAAAAGATTGCAAATATTTTTCAATTATCTGTCTTTGCCAGAAACCACAATAAGTGCATATACAAAACTATAACAATGCTTAAGTAATATCTTAAAACTAGACACCCCTAAGGGAAACAAATGGGTAAAGATGGTACTCTGACTCTGATGGACTGGTGAGAAAATGAATGTTTGTTTAGCTTTGTGGTTTAAGCAATGAACCTAAACAAAGTTGCAGAGTTAATGACAGAATTTCAGCTAAGAGAAGTGAGAAGTTACCGGGTTCCATCTTATTTGCAGGATGTGCTGAGGCTTTTGATGGCAGCCCATGTTATTTGAAATTGGAGAAACGCTATTAGCTTATGATAAGAATTCTTTGTTGGTTTAAGATTAAAACATGAATGGCTCTGATGCTGCGAGTTCCCATGGATCTTGTGGTTCAGTCAGCAAGCTAAAGAATATCCCAGAGAACCTGCTTTACGAATGTAGCCATATATCAATGACATATTTTAATAGGAAACAGCTATTGATACTTTATGCCAACCAAGCCATACATCCTGAAAACTATAGCAGTAAGGAACATAAAAATTAATTGAAGGTTCTTTTTATAGCACGTTTCATAGAAAAAACAAGAGCAGGGTAATACTGCTGATAAAACTCCCTAAAGAAATCCGCAAAGTAAAATGTGGCATGTCTTGAACATGGAGGAAATATAAAGTGACGTAAACTAAATAGCTTATTGGTATTATTAGAGCAGGAATGTGATTTGGCGAGGCTCATTTGGATAAAACATCAGCACAGACACCCCATACAAGGACAGTAATGGTCATTCCCAACAACCTCCAGAGAAACGATTCAACATAAACACACTTGGGAATTCAGGAAATCTTAAGGTAAATGTACATTTCACAGCTTGTTGATAAATGTAACAGTGCCATCTGATAGTCCTGGTCATTATTGTCCTGAGCTGTTTACAAATGGAAAGGAAATGAGCAAATGGTGGATGAGGTGATGAACAGTAAAATATGGACAATCCTCCAAAAATGAATGGTTAAAAAACACTACAAAGGCAGAATTAACGTAGCGTCTTATGGTATGGAGAGCCAGTCATAGTCCAAAACACAATTGATGAAGGCATGTTTGGGAGTCCAACAGCAAGCAGGGAAAGAGCAGTTCATAGTCTCTGAGAACCACTCTTCTAAATCACAACTGTGGTGACAAATCTTAATGAATGGTCGCAGAAAAATACAGATGAAAGGGGATTCCTGACACACAGCCATTCATAAAAGCTGATGTTGACAACTGGGAGATAGACCAAGGCTGGGAAACAAATGGTACAGAAGGGGCTAGATGGTTGACCTTCTGCTCTGTTAAAACCATTAAATGTAAAAGGCAGAAGGGGGGCTTCCAAGGTTAAGGATCTGTGCTGGTAAATGAAAGATTACTGGTTCAAATTCCGGTACTGCCAGAAGGGACCTTCCTCCGCCGGGCCCTTGAGCAAGGCCCTTAACCTGACAGTTGCTCCAGGGGTGCTGTACAATGGCTGACTCTGCGCTCTGACTTCCAAAGATCTTGTCTGAAGAAGGGGCCTGAGTTGCCTCAAAAGCTTGCATATTGTAATCTTTTTAGTTAGCCAGTAAAAGGTGTCATTTTGCTTGACTTCTCACTACATTCATAGTGGCTAACACGGTACAGCACCCTAGTATTAAAGATCATGGGAAAATACAATTTCCTGTCAGGGATTAATAAAATATATCAATCAAAGTTCAAGTCCTTGATGTTTGCCTACAGAGTAGTCAATGGTTTGGTACCTGAATATATGGAGACACTCATGAAGGCCTATGCTCCTTCTCGCCCACTCAGGCCTGCTAATGAACAACGCCTGGTGGTGCCACTTCACTGCGGCATCAGATCTCAATCTTCTGTAGACTCTTTTCTTGTGGAGCAAGCTGTCCACCTCCACAGAACATGCTTAAGAAGCATCTGAAGACCCTCTTGTTCTGTGAATATCTGTCTAGTTGATAATATCTTTGATAGACTCTAGTAACTAAGAAAAGACTAACTAGACCAGTGATGGCGAACCTTTCAGAGACCAAGTGCCCAAACTGCAACCCAAACCCACTTATTTATCGCAAAGTGCCAACACGGCAATTTAACTTGAATACTGAGGTTTTAGTTTAGAAAAAAAAAGCTCATACATTAACATCTTTTGTCTTAAAAGAAAAACACAATAACAGAGCTTTCAATGATACAAACAACTTTTTATGGAAAGGTAAAAGTTTGTATTTGGTGTGCTTTTGAACAATTCATGTGATTTTTGCTGTTGTATTCATGCTGATAATTTGTTTAACCTTGGCTCATACTTTGTAAGTTTGAGAGCAACACATGCAGCACTCAGGGTCATCTGTTAGTCTGTTTCTGGTGTCCGATTTGATTAAATTCAAAGCTGAAGACAGCTGCTCACAAGCATAAGATGATCCAAACAAAGTAAGGAAAGCAATCCCAAGTGCTTTCATTGACTTAAAATGACTTAAAATTATTTGGCAGAGAATTCCACACTTTAATGATTTCATTTTCAGAACTAATTGTGCTGTCCTTTGTCATCTCTTCTATCTTCTCAATTGTTTCACGCAGGTCTTCCCCATTAACCTCCGTTGCCGTTCCCTCTTTCTTTTCCCCCTTTCCATCCACCTCGCTCTTCTATTATATATTACGGGGATGTGGATCAGGTGTGGCGATTAGCAGCTCCCAGCAACAATTACAGATGCAGACGACTGTGCACTTAAGCGAGGACCGCCTGTATCACGAAGCTCCAGCCACACTGCCAAGCCCCCCTTTAAGCCGCAAGTGCGGAGATTATCTATTAAAATTGGCCTTTTCAATTTTTAACTGTGGACCCGCTATACCACATCCCCTCCAACCTAGCTCCTCTCCATCCCCAAACACGGGAATCGCCTTCGCCACAGACTCGACAGGCTGCAGTCCGCGCCGCACCCTCACGGCGCATGTGAGCCGCCCGCCTTTCCCCAAACAGGAGAGGGAGGAAGCACTTCCATTGGGCTGCTGGGCAGAGGGGCGGGTGATGTGAGAAATGTCCTCAGGCGCAGAGGGAGAGGGGAGCAGTCTGGCCCCACATCCCTCTGGCTTTCTAGTAATGAACTATGTGCTGGGGCGATGGCGCGTGTGCCCACAGAGAGGGCTCTGAGTGCCCCCTCTGGCACACATGTCGTAGGTTCACCACCACTGAGTTACTAAACTAACTAGTCTGGCGCTCTGTTTGTTTTAATCCCTTCAATTTTGTAACCCTGTCCTGTAACATTTTCTTACTTGATTGTGTTCACCACTTTTGCAAGTCAATTTGGATGATAGTGCCTGCTAAGCAAATAAATGTTAACTTATTCCACATGTTGTAATTATCCATTTTTAATCTAAGAAGAACTTGAATTTAAAATGACACAAATAATGACCAAGAAATGGTGGTTATTTATTCCTTATACAGATGTTGTCTGTTGTCAGATGTTGCCCTGCTCCTACTCTATAACACAGAATGGCTCCTTGGTAACTTGGCACTACATCCTTGAATGGCTTTCCAAATTTCTTCTTAATCAAAAGTTAAAACAGTACCTGACCACCCAAGGAGGGGAGAGCTCTGAGCGGTGGGTCGTCAAATCGGCCAAGCCGAAGCTCCAGCTGCCTGGACACATGTGCTGGACAATTCATTTTAACCCTTTAGTCAATGAGCTCTTTGGCTTCCCACTCTGTCACGTGTATTCACGCCTTGTTTTTCTGGCCTGACAGCCCCCCCATTCAGTGATCTCCTTTTCTTTCTTCACAGTTTTGCTTATCCAGAATTGAAAAAGCTATTAAAACTTCTAGATCACACTGGAATGCTTTTGTGAAGTGTTATGAAAAAAAAAACATTAAGCCATTCATGAAGCAGTCCATATTAAATAACAAGATACAGGACTGACTGTAACAAAGAAACAGAATGGCATTTCTAAGACTCGTTACCTCTTTTTGGTGATACTTGATGGCCAGTTTAAGCTTCGCCAAGTCGTGACACTCATGCGGCTCCAGCTCCTCGCTGTGGTCATCCCGATGGTTGAGGATAATCTCCAGCTCTCTGGAGCTACGGGCTTGATCCAGCAGGTCCTTTGCAAAGCGCTTGCACTGTTGAGACAACTCCTCGTATTCCGCTTTAAATTCATTTTCCACTTTACTGAGCTCCTTCAACTCCCACCCCAGTCGGAATGCCGTAAGGATTGGGTCCTCACTGGAGAGAGCAATGAGAGAAGGGCTAGCCAGGGCCTTGTAGATGTTAAGGCGGGAGCGTGAGTGCCGCAGACTGTCCACTTCGGAGCTGGAAACACATTCCACACAGTTACAGTGAATCTGGTGAGGTCGGGGAATCGTCACTTTCCGCTGAACTAGCAGTTTGATGATTTCATAGTTATTGGTGTGGGCCGCCAACATGATTGGGGTGATATCTGGAGTAAACTCCGAAAACTGACTGTCCATCATCAGACAGGGGACCTGTTTGGGACAAAAAGAGAAAAAAAATTAGGAATAAATTCTGTTGATACTGGGAGCGCTGAGTGGTCAACATAGCTGAACTTGAAGGTTCAAAAGTGCACTACATGTGTTATCAGTGGCATAGCTAAGGGCGGGCGGAGGGGGCGGTCTGCCCCGGGCGGCACATTTTTGGGGGCAGCATTATTGGCCAAAAGGCTCAGTACAATTCGTGTGTAAGCAGCAGGGTTCGGAAAAATATCACTCATGAATGAAAAAAGTAAAATTCTCTGATTTTTATCCACAAATGCTTCAAAAATAATTTTCAGACTGTCCTTCTGTGACAGCATCAGACACAGCAGTTGAAATTTATGAGGCAATAACAAAAATGAACAGAAACATTACATCGATAATAATTTCTAGGAAGATAAACAACTAATTTACAATTTTGTTTCGTTATCAAGCCGAATGCGTTCTTGTTCTGCGCAGAAAACATCCCCAACTATCACTTGTACACTACACTGGTTCTGGTTTTCGTAATGTAATTATATTAAAACTAATAATCAGAACACAGCTTATCAGTGCGTCTATACTATATTCTTGTCTAGTTGATCTGTATAAATAATTATATGTGAAAAATGATTGCTGTTTCTCTATATATGAATAAATCTATGCAAAATGTATGTTAATGTTTCTCTATACGTCATTTTAATTTTCTATTTAAATAAGTTAACATGTTCAGATATGTTGGAGGGCAGCAAATTGAAGCACCGCCCCGCCCCGAGCGGCACAAACTCGAGCTACGCCACTGCGTGTTATCTAGGACAGGAGTTTAGTAATGAAAAACACAGAAATCTAACTACCACAGCAGCATGCTATGTGTTAACTGTAATATTCTCATCTTTTGTATATCTCGAGCTACATTCACTGTCTAGACTTTGTGACTTGTACCTTCATGTACGGGTGAAGGACCTTTTGTCACAAGCAAAATGTGTTAAGATAGCAAGCAACTGAAATGAACAAGACATCTGTAGGCTTTGTGATGTTTTGCTTCCCCTATGATTTTATTTTCATAATAATGGCAATGATTTCAATTTCAATGAAAGAGGACATGCACCCAGGGCAACAAAATACCCACAGAATAAATGTAGGAGAGAGTGCTGCATTGGATGCGTTATAATGATACATACAATTTCTTTTCCTATTCTCAAATTTCCGATATAACTCCTGTATTAGAATGCTGGATGGTGGATCAGTAGACGGATAGATTAGTTCTCTAGAGCATGTCAGGACTTTGGCCTCACCATCAGTCTGGAGAAAACCAACATGATGGGCCAGGGTGTTAACAATCCATCCTTGATCATCATCACTGACTACAAGCTGGGAGTGGTGCATCAGTTCACCTCCTTTGCTCCACAATTTCTAGATGTAAAGATTAACCATGCTGCCTCAACCTTTGCCAAGCTGACTCATAGAGTCTGGACCAACTTGAAAATGACTCTCCACACCAAGATGGCTGTCTACAGCTCCTGCATGCTCAGCCCTCTGCTTTATGGCAGCAAATCCTTTCTTTGTTAGTTGTGGTGATTGTAGTCTGGAGATCCATGATATTGTATATGGTGTACCACACAGATCTGTTATGGGCCTTCTCATAATATTTCCATTCTAAAAGCTCTCATTGGGACAGATTATCTCAAAACACAAGAAGAACTACCAGAGCTATGCAAATGACACACCGCTTTACTTATGTATAGCACCTGATGACCCTGATGCTCTGGCCTCTCTCATCTAATGCTTTACTTGTATCTCTGAATGGACGAGTATTAATTTTCTCAAGCTAAATAAGAAAAAAAAACCAGAAATCTTAGTTTTTGGCAAAAATGGAGATAGTGAAGGTCTTAGAAATAAATGTGATCCCTTAGCAGTAAAAAGTCAAGGCTGAAGTGAAAAATGTAGCTGTAATCACGGACTCTGACCTGTACTTTAAAGAGCATTCTACCCAGATTAGCAGGACTGCATTTTTCAATTTAAGGAACACTGCAAAGGTTAGACCTCTTATAACACTGCAACAGCCTGAGGAATTAAGTCACATTTTTGTTTTTAGTTGACTACATTACTGTAATGCACTACTAAATGGACTACCTAAGAAAGGCATGAATTGGTTGCAATTTTTGCAGAATACTGCAGTAGGAATTTTAACTAGAAAAAGAAAATCAGAGCACATTTCACCAGATTTGGTATTGTTTCTGGCTACCAGTGTCCTTTAGAATTGACTTTAAAATACTATCTATCTATCTATCTATCTATCTATCTATCTATCTATCTATCTATCTATCTATCTATCTATCTATCTATCTATCTATCTACTAATGGTATACTGTATAACGCTTTAAATAATGTTGCTCCTTCCTATATTTTGAAGTGCCTGTACCAATACATTCTGATGCAAATGTCTCTGTTTCTTGCCATTGGCATGGGATTCATAAAAGCACTGTTAATTTTTGTGATGCTCCATATGTTGGAATGACAGGCACACAGTAACAGGACAGACACACAGACACTTATCCTTTTATTAAGGTGGATGTTATGTAATCCTGCATTGGATTCTCTTCTTTTATTTATTCATTATTATTTTTATCTAATTGTAATTCAGGGTGGCATAATGGCGCATTGGTAGCACAGCTGCCTCGCAGTTAGGAGACCTGGGTTAGCTTCCTGGGTCCTCCCTGCGTGGAGTTTGCATGTTCTCCCCATGTCTGCGAGGGTTTCCTCCCATGCAGATTAGGTGCATTGGCGATCCTAAATTGTCCCTAGTTTGTGCTTGGTGTGTGGGTGTGTATGCCCTGCGGTGGGCTGGTACCCTGCCCGGGGGTTTGTTTCCTGCCTTGCGCCCTGTGTTAGCTGGGATTGGCTCCAGCAGACCCCCGTGACCCTGTAGTTAGGATATAGCTGGATGGATAATTTTAATTCATGTCCCTGGTGACTCTTCCTATGAAGTCAGTAGACGGATTGGGAGAGCATGGGGGGTCATGAGGTCGCTGGAAAGGGGTGTGTGGTGCTCCCGATATCTATGAAAAAGGTCGAAGGTCCAAGTCTTTAGAGACATGGTGCTTCCTATCTTGCTATATGGTTGTGAGACATAGGCGCTATTCAGTGATCTGAGATGAAGACTGGACTCCTTTGGTACTGTGTCTCTCTGGAAAATCGTTGGGTACCGCTGGTTTGACTTTGTGTCGAATGAGCAGTTGCTTATGGAGTCCCGAATGAGGCACATTACCTGCATTGTGAGGGAGCGTCAGTTACGGCACTACGGCCATGTAGCGTGGTTCCTAGAGGGTGATCCAGCTCGTAAGATCCTCATTGTTGGGGACCCGAGTGGCTGGACCAGGCCAAGGGGATGCCCATGTAACACCTGGCAGTGGCAGATAGAGCGTCATTTCCAGAGGGTGGGACTGGTGGGTGCAGCAATGTGCTGTACCAGTGCATGCTCCCCAACCTGACCTGACTAGTTTTAATTTGTTTACTTTCTTGTAGCTGTTTATTTGGCATATTGTAAAGCACTTTGAGGTAAATAATGTATATGAAAATGTGCTATAGAAATAAATATGGTTGTTGACGTTAGTAACTAAATGCCCCGCATACGGACAACCTCAGGCACATTCTCAACATTAGCTGTCAGAACCACATGACGATCAAGCAGACCCTCGCATGTGCTTAAATCCCCAGTCTTTACACCCTGCTGATGATACAGTGCCAACCTTGCTTGATTGGCCATATCCACCGGACGTCCAATGGGAGGATCTCCAAGGATCTCTTGTGATATGAGCTGGCTGCCGGCTCCAGGATGCAAGGTTCCCCCCTACTGCTGCTTTAAGGACATCTGCAAGAGTGATACGATGTTCATGGGCATTGACATAACAGCTGGGATGAATGTGCCAGCTACCATGTTTGAAAGACCCCACTAAATCAAGCTGCAGTATTGAAAACAGCGCTGTGAAAAGTAATCCAGGGAACAAAGCCAGGCAGCAGCGCATTTTTGTGTAGCCACTGCCAGTGGGACTGCAACACACAAACTGGACTCATACAGCCTCAGCAAGTGCTGCGCCGTCAGCACCTCATGATCCTTTGTTCTCAAACATGTGTGCATGAGCCATGGTCTCTCGAGACCAACAGACGCCTACACAAGAACACTCTGTAGCGGGGCTGCATAGTTAGTGTTGTCAAATGTCAGTTCTGAGTGCGTCTCATTTCCATTGTCCCGTTTGCTGTTTGTGTGTATCAGTGAATGCCGTCCCCGTAAAGGGGGACGGATGATGGAAGAAGACCACAGCCTCTAACCAGGAAAACACCTGTTCTTAATTAATCAATTACAGCCGTCACAAGGACTATTTAAGTAATCAGAGAGGAAGAGAAGAGAGGAGAAAGGAGACCATTCATTTCAACCACGTATCAACTTACTTGCTGTTTTTCCACATCGCGCCTTTGCACCAGTTTGTTTTTCATTTTGCCGGTCTGCTTTCATCCTTCATCTGCTGAGACCCTGGGGTCGATTCGCCATCCACCATATGCCGAGGAATCATGGTGAGATTGCTCCATTTGCCGGGAAAATCAAACAACTCATTTACCACTAGTTCAGTCATCTGTATTCAGGACAGTTTTTTATAACCGGACTCAAGTTCACAATCATTCAGTATATCATTCATTTTTGTTATTCGTGTTGTGTGTTATATGTTACAGGGGCAAGGGAGGGTTTTGTTGTATTTATATATGGTGGTGTCTCATTGTTGATGTGGTGGAGGGATATTTATATTTGTTTCTATTTTTGCATTTGTCTTGTGGTTTTATTTAATACATTTAATCAGTTTATTTTTACATCATCTGCCTTTTGCGTGCTTATATTTGCATCGTCGATTGTGGGGGAAATGTGTAATTTGTTAAGAGGTACGGCTTGATAGTTAGATTCATCTCAGTAAATTATCCAGGCCACAGGTCTTGGAGGTGTAGTTGCCGGCTGGGTAAGGGGTCGGCCGTTACAACTTGATTACATCTTTGAGCCATTTTAACTGGGATCTCACATGTGACATATCGACAGAAGAGGAAGGAGTCCCTAGCAGGGCACTTAAACCCTATAGTCTACAATATCAGTGCACTAATGGTAAAGCAAGAATGACAACACAAACAGACATTGTAAATCCACCACAAGTACTAGTTGTTTCTGGAAATCTCAGTTGGATCTCTCATGGCCATTTGAACACACAATCACTACAATCAACTCAAACAACAGAAGGTGATCTCCATTGCACTGATTCTTTGACTTCTAAAGCCAAATGGCTGCACCAGAGATGATTTATATGTGTCATATTAAAGGGATCAATTATTTAGTGGTTTATATTTGTAAATATCTGAAATACCCGGTGTTGCCTGGAAGGAAAAAAAAGTTTTTTTTTAATTGTTTGAGAAAAATATAATAAAAAAAACCCACAACTTTAAAAATAAAACAAAATTAACAAACAATGAAGACTCACTAATGTGTTTGTCTTGCAGTCTTATATGTATGTTATCATCCAGTTGATGCTCAGAACCGGCCAAAAATAACAGGGGGGCAGTGGAGCTCAAACATAAAGAATGCTAGCAGTCACCTCCAGTTCACCCTCTGGTGGTCAACTGGATGATAACATGCATAGAAGACAGCAAGAGCACCTCCCACCCTACGCAGAAGGGAATTGGTTAGGGCTGATTTCACCCTACAGTATTTTTACTGTAAAATAATACAGTGAAAAACATGCTAGCCCTTCTCTCATTGCTCTCTCCAGTGAGGACCCAATCCTTACGGCATTCCGACTGGGGTGGGAGTTGATACAATGAAAAACATGTGTACTGTACCAAGTTTCATGAAAATTGCTCCAGCCGTTCGGAAGTGATGCTGGAACATACATACACACACATACAGTTAGGTCCATAAATATTTGGACAGAGACAACTTTTTTCTAATTTTGGTTCTGTACATTACCACAATGAATTTTAAATGAAACAACTCAGATGCAGTTGAAGTGCAGACTTTCAGCTTTAATTCAGTGGGGTGAACAAAACGATTGCATAAAAATGTGAGGCAACTAAAGCATTTTTTGAACACAATCACTTCATTTCAGGGGCTCAAAAGTAATTGGACAATTGACTCAAAGGCTATTTCATGGGCAGGTGTGGGCAAGTCCGTCGTTATGTCTTATCAATTAAGCAAATAAAAGGCCTGGAGTTGATTTGAGGTGTGGTGCTTGCATGTGGAAGATTTTTCTGTGAACAGACAATATGCGTTCAAAGGAGCTCAACTTGCAGGTGAAAGAAGCCATCCTTAAGCTGCGAAAACAAAAAACCCATTCGAGAAATTGCTACAATATTATGAGTGGCAAAATCTACAGTTTGGAACATCCTGAGAAAGAAAGCAAGCACTGGTGAACTCAGCAACGCAAAAAGACCTGGACGTCCACGGAAGACAACAGTGGTGGATGATCGCAGAATCATTTCCATGGTGAAGAGAAACCCCTTCACAACAGCCAACCAAGTGAACAACACTCTCCAGGTGGTAGGCGTATCGATATCCAAGTCTACCATAAAGAGAAGACTGCATGAAAGTAAATACAGAGGGTGCACTGCAAGGTGCAAGCCACTCATAAGCCTCAAGAATAGAAAGGCTAGATTGGACTTTGCTAAAGAACATCTAAAAAAGCCAGCACAGTTCTGGAAAAACATTCTTTTGACAGATGAAACCAAGATCAACCTCTACCAGAATGATGGCAAGAAAAAAGTATGGAGAAGGCGTGGAACAGCTCATTATCCAAAGCATACCACATCATCTGTAAACACGGTGGAGGCAGTGTGATGGCTTGGGCGTGCATGGCTGCCAGTGGCACTGGGACACTAGTGTTTATTGATGATGTGACACAGGATAGAAGCAGCCGAATGAATTCTGAGGTGTTCAGAGACATACTGTCTGCTCAAATCCAGCTAAATGCAGTCAAATTGATTGGGCGGCGTTTCATGATACAGATGGACAATGACCCAAAACATACAGCCAAAGCAACCCAGGAGTTTATTAAAGCAAAGAAGTGGATAATTCTTGAATGGCCAAGTCAGTCACCTGATCTTAACCCAAATGAGCATGCATTTCACTTGTTGAAGACTAAACTTCAGACAGAAAGGCCCACAAACAAACAGCAACTGAAAGCCGCTGCAGTAAATGCCTGGCAGAGCATTAAAAAGGAGGAAACCCAGCATCTGGTGATGTCCATGAGTTCAAGACTTCAGGCTGTCATTGCCAGCAAAGGGTTTTCAACCAAGTATTAGAAATGAACATTTTATTTCCAGATATTTAATTTGTCCAATTACTTTTGAGCCCCTGAAATGAAGGGATTGTGTTAAAAAAATGCTTTAGTTACCTCACATTTTTATACAATCGTTTTGTTCACCCCACTGAATTAAAGCTGAAAGTCTGCACTTCAACTGCATCTGAGTTGTTTCATTTAAAATCCATTGTGGTAATGTACAGAACCAAAATTAGAACAAAGTTATCTCTGTCCAAATATTTATGGACATAACTGTACATTGACTTTTATTTATTTTTATATATATATAATATAGATTAATGTAGACCACTTTGCAAGAGACCCTTTTTCACTTTGAGATTACTGAGCCTCGTTTTCTTGGTCAATTTTAAATCCACAGTGTTTCAGTGTTAAGTGACAATAAAATGTGAGCACTTTTTATATAATCACTTTATATTCAACTGTTTTGTACGGAGAATCAGACACTTTTAACCCAACTTGGCCGTTTCTACTTTCATAGTCTTGACTTTTCCCTGAATGATTAATTGTTGGGTGTGACATCCTTGGAAATTTTGGGCAGAAAATAAATGTGCTATTAGGCTGCTTCTGAATTAAAGGTGAATTACAGGTTTTGTTACTTTGATAGACATATTTTTAAGGGACACTAACGGAACAAAAGGAGGAGGAGGAAGGCCACTTTCTTGTATTGTGATTATTGTCAGTTTCATACTGTATGGAGCTATGGACTACAGACTGTTAGATGAATATCTCTGCACATCTCTTATTGCCAGGCTGACTTAAGTAAATGTGAATTGCTACCTTTTCTGAACTGCTACCCCATGATAATTGAGTCTCCATTATGTGTGGCCATTAGTGGAACTGCTGATTAAAACTGTAATTACTAATGCTAAAAGTCATTTAAATAGCCGGCACCATCTGACACCATCAGCCGACAGCATCACCCAGAGTTCAAGTCTGAGCAGGCAGAGAAGCCTCCAGAAGGCACACATTAGCACGACGCTTGCTGATTTATGGATTCTCGTTCACACAATGCATTCAATTAAATTGTAATAGCCATGTAACTGAAGTGTGACTGGATGGCAGCAGTATGTCCAGCAAATGATGACCCATTCAAAACAAGCCAGACTGCCATGCTTGGACATTGACATGACTGAGAGTCAGCAGCACTGAACCTCCTAACTTGGATCAGGCGCATTATGTGACAACGTTTATTAAAGCACAACCGTTCTGTATCCTCTGAAGAGTGGGAATCAAAAAAACTCTTAATAATAAAGATAACATTCATTGTCACTTGCATAAGACACCAAGAATCACTAAAACAGAAGCACAGTATGGGGGTCCACAATATTCATCAGGATTGCTGCTGGTAACATAGGGGCAGACAGCTTGGCCATTCAAACTAGTAAGAATGCAGTGGTGTCTACAAGCCACTGGGGGTGCTGTAAACATTCTTGGGTACCACCTGAACCTACGTAACCTGAGCACAGGTTAAGAAATGAGTGTTGTGTGCCCCCCATGGCGCATCTAGACACTAGTGCTTAGTGATTAGCAAATGTAGGAGCAACATCTCATCAGGTAGGATTAGTCAGGCATGACTGATGTCCATTTCAGATCACTAACATGGTGAAAGACTTTAGATTTTCTTTTTACATAAATGCCTTTTTTATTGGTGCACAGTAAAGAAAAAAGGATGCACAAAAATACTTTATATAGCCAAATGTATGTGGGCACCAATCCAAATTACTGAGTTTAGATGTTTCAGCCTCACCCATTGTTAACAGGTTCATAAAATGGAACATACAGCCATGCAATCTCCATTGACTTCCACCGGCAGTAGCGTGTGTTGTACTGAAGAGCTCAGTATCTGCAAACATGGCACTGCCATCGGATGCTGCCTTTGCCACAAGTCAGTATGTGAGATTTCTGCTCTGCCGGATCTGCCCCGCTCAACTGTAAGAGCTATTATTGTGAAGTGGAAACGTTGAGGAGCAACAACAGCTCAGCCATGAAGTGGTAGATGACACAAATTCATGCAGCAGGACTGCAGATTTCTGAAGTGCCTACTGTCTAAAGCTCACCTTTCCATGTGTCACATCACTCATATCAGAGTCCCAAACTGCCTCTGGGAGCAACGTCAGCACAAAAACTGCATATTGGGAGCTTCCCATAATGGGTTTCCATGGCCGAGCAGTTGCACACCAGCCTAAGATCACTATGTGCGATGCCAAGTGTCACTGAAGTGGTGTATTGGGCTCTGGAGCAGTGGAGACGTGTTCTCTGGAGTGACGAATCAAACTTCAATACCTAGCAGTCTGATGGATGAATTTGGGTTTGCTGGATGCCAGGATAGCACGACTTTCAGGACTGGATAGTGTCTGGATTTCAATAAATATCAATAAAGCTTTATTATAAAAAAATAATGTTGCATGTAAGGTTAAGAGAATTGGCAGCTACATCTGTGGAAATAGGAGTTGCAAATATGCATTCAAAGATAACATTGTGTCATACCCAGTCAAATGAGGTGGAACAGACTGCCGTTAAGAGAGTTGATAATGAAGACCCACAGGAGAGACAGATTACGAATAATTCAAGTAAGTTAACTTCACTGCCTAACTGGAAATGCAATCATGCCACGCCAGAATATGGCTGCCGCTTTTTAACACATTGTATATTGTGGCCACAAGAGGGTGTCAGAGAGCCCAAACCCCCAGACACAACCACACAGACACAAGTCCCATTTAAAAAGACGGTTTATTTTTACAGCTGCCTTCCACAAAGGTTCCACTGGTGCAAGAAACACAATTCTCTTCATGTTCTCTCTTTCTTCTCTCCTTCTCTTCACCTCCCAGACAAGCTTTGTCCACTTCCACCTGACTCTGACTCCTTTTATATAAAACCTGGGAGTATTTCCAGTGTCCCAAAGGTGTGACCTGAGAGCACAGAGTAGGGCTCAGCAGTTTTCTCTGTGGCCCCTGGCAGCGCCCATGGGAGCCAACAGAGCTGAACTGAGCTGAAGAATTCCAGTTCCCATGATGCCCTGTGGGAGTCTGGGGCACTGCCACATCCCAGGGGGGCAGCCATCTATTGTCCCAGGGGAGATATTACCCCATGCAGGTCATCCTCCCTGGTCCTTCCAGACCAAAGTTCCAGGTGGCACCCCTCACAATATCCATAGACCATAATGCTTATCTAAACTCTGCTTTCTGTTGTTATGCTATTGTGATGCAGTAGTTAAAAAGACAGGAAGCTGTCATAGCAGACAGGAGCATTTCTCAAACATGGAGCCAAGTATCTGCAGTGGTCTATATGATTGTGTCTCTTCAGTTCCTGCACTTATTACAATGTATAGTTTACACATTAAACTTCATTTACTTTGTGCTACTGAGCTTGTGATTTAATAACAGCGGTGTTAACTTTTCATTTTTTCTCAGTGTTCGGTTTCTTTTAGTCTCTCTCTGTCTTTCCATAGTTATTTTATGTGTCTTCTAATATATGAGTAGAGATGGGTCTCTGTAACCCAGAATGTGTAAAGTGCGTGGACTGGAGGAAACTGGGGGTGAGTGTTTGGGAAGAAACCCTGTGGGTGGAGCCTTTTCAATGGTGTCAGCAAGTTGTCCCCAACCCCAGGGTGTTCTCGTTCAAGAATCACATCTTCCTCCGCTATGCAACAAATGCTCTGAATCATCACTGAAGTTCACACGTTTCATTTCTGTTTCTTATTCATGTCTGTGTTGTTCACACTTGCACAGAGTGCCACTGTTTACCCCCTGTACCTTTGTGAGTCTCTTGGAGTAAAGGCAGAATTTTAGGGAGAAAGTGAGACCCTACTGTCAGTCATATCACTTCTGTTTTGTCTGTGCTGTAGTCCCATGGTGTTCCAGTGGAGGGTCATTAGGATCGGCCTACAGCCAGACTGTCTTTCACGGCCTGGAGGACCTGTTTAAATCTCTAAATCAGATGATAGCCTTTGCTTTTATAATTCATTTAACTTAAAAAGACTTGTCCCAGTTGCTGCTGCTGCTGCTGCAAAAAAAATATCTAAACATTACACTGAAAAAGAAATGATTGATTTTCTAGGACAATAAAAGATGAGGGGGGGGGGGGGGGGTCTCTGTGGCCCAAGCAGGAGTACAGACGAGAGAGCGAGAGAGGGGAATTAGAGACAGTAGGCTTGAAATAAAAGAACTGGAGTTAACATTGTGTGAAGTTCAATTACAGGCACTTGGTGATTTACTGAACACATAAATTCAGAGTAAAGTTATTAAAGAGGAAAGGAAAATCAAAGAGAAGGAGGAGACATGCTGAAACGGAGGGGGCCATGCAGGTCAGCAGCACAAAGAGTCTATCAAGATTAAAGCAAAAGCAGAAGACTCGTCTGTTGGAATAATTTTCATGGCAGATGGTAGGGAAAGCGAATATTTTAGGACAGGAGATCCCAAATCCAGATACTCGTCTGGGAATGCTTATGGCATGAAGTTCAGACAGAATATGCAAACCCAGAATGCTTGTGTGCCTCCCATGTGCCAGTAACACACTGCTCTGATGGTCTGGCCTGGGGGGCTTCACCCACATGTCTTCTCTCCCTTTTTTTTTTTTTTTTTGCATTTTCCTTGTCTGTTTCTAACAGGATTTTGTTTTGAGCATTACCCATTATGGTGTTACACCTGGGGTCCTTTCCCTAGCTTAAGGTATAGCTGTGTTTATTTATTTTTTGTTATAATTTAGGTACAAGTTTTTATATTCTATTATTGATTTTGTTTTTGTTTTGTTTTTATTGTGTTTATGTAATATTGTCCATCCATTATCCAACCCGCTCTATCCTAACTACAGGGTCACGAGGGTCTGCTGGAGCCAATCCAGGCCAACACAGGGCGCAAGGCAGGAAACAAACCCTGGGCAGGGTGCCAGCCCACCGCAGGGCACACACACACACACCAAGCACACACTAGGGACAATTTAGGATCGCCAATGCACCTAACCTGCATGTGTTTGGACTGTGGGAGGAAACCGGAGTACCCAGAGGAAACCCACGCAGAAACGGGGAGAACATGCAAACTCCACGCAGGGAGAACCCGGGAAGCGAACCCAGGTCTCCTAACTGCGAGGGCAGCAGCGCTACCACTGCACCACCGTGCCGCCCGTGTAATATTGTGATGTTATTAATTATTGTGTAATTGTCTACCATTTTAATAATAGTTTCAGCTAATATTAGCCCTGTCTCCTGTGTGTGGCACCTAAGGAGGCAGGGCCACCTGATGTTGCAGCTCGGCGACTGGCTCAGCTGTATAAAAGGCCTGTTGAGGTTCCAACTCTTGTGATTCACACACACACAATGGCAGAAAGGTGTGAGGCATCCTAAACAGAGTCAAAAGGCAGCCCAGGCTCCCCACTAGCCTGCCCTGATAAGGCTCACTCCCAGGCAGCCTAACTGCCTACTCCAATGGCTGGCTTCAGTCTACACCAGGCCAAATGGGCTTAGGCTTCAAAAGTAATGTTCACAAAATATACTGCAGGGAGGATGACTGTAAATCTCCTCTGAGGATGAAAGGGCAAACATTAAATCTTTATAAGTAAATCATTTAGTTCAAAAAAGGGGAGAATACAGAACAAATGCTTAAAAGAACCAAGCAAAGCAAAAAGGAGATGCCTAAAAAGGCAGTTCACAGTAACCAAGTGCCAAATGCATTAAACAAAAGACAAAATCTTTAAACTGAGCAAAAATGTCAAAAAGACCAAAATTCCAAACAGCAACAATAAACAAAGAGAGGAGAACTCACCAACATCAAGAACAAATACAATGAACGGTGAGGGACTGCAAATCCCATGAGCCTTTATAAGGCTGGGCGCAATCCCTCAGTGGAGACTGACAGGTGGCCCCGCCTCTTGGGGAACCACACACAAAACACAAAGGACAATGCCGAACAAAGATCCACACAAAGAAACTAAACAATAAATAATAAACATGAGTAATAACATTATCATTAACAATAATAATAATGAAGTAATTAAAATTAGTGAAACAGACATTTAAAAGAAGTTCAAATATGAACTTGGGACGTTGACTTAAACATAACATAACAACAGCAGTTTCGTGTTGCATTATGTGTTTTATTGTTGTACTGCTAGGAGGAGGAAAATTAGCAAGGCTTTGATCCGAAGAAGAGATGTGTAAAGATCGAAACAGAGAAGTCAAAAGAACTGTCGTCAAACCCTGTATGTGTGCCAAAAAATCAGAACTGAAGAACGTACTTAGAAAGTGGACTACCAGAAGATCAAGAAAAGAATCTTTTATACAGAGTTTTGGTGTAGAAATGTATCTGCAATTTTGGATAACAACAGAATGTCAGAGGTGAGCTTGTATCTCCTATTGCATGTTTGAAATCATGTGTAGTACTCCTCCGTGTAGACAACAAATATGAAACCAAACATGGCATTGAAAAAAATCACAAACATTACTGTATTTGAGAAATGTGAAATTAATATCAAGGTAAAGAGCCAGAGCTAAATATATATTCCCCATTAAGGTTTCTCATAGAAAATCACTAAAATTCAGCTACAGTTGACTGACGTAAGTGTAATAAACTGCTAGACATAGATAGATAGATAGATAGATAGATAGATAGATAGATAGATAGATAGATAGATAGATAGATAGATAGATAGATAGATAGATAGATAGATAGATAGATAGATAGATAGATAGATAGACGGCAAGGGATTTTGCCCCACCAGGATGCCTGGAACCCGGAAGAACCGGGAGAGGGGCAATACCTCCCCCTAGACGTGAGAGGGCAGCCCCCTAGATTCCATCAGGATCACGGAGCTGAGAAGCTTAGCCCTGTGGGGGTTTGTGGTTGTCACCAGGGGGCACCTGGATGGTTCCTGAGCCAAAGACAACAGTACTTCTGCCACACTAGGAAATGCTGCCGGAAGACCATCACGGAGTACCTGGAGCACATCAGAGGCTGGATAAAAGGGGCCACCTCACTCCATTTGAGGAGCCGGAGTTGGGAGGGAGAAGACGGAGCTTACAAGAGAAGAGTTGAGGCAGCTGAAGAATAGCACAAAGGACTGGGCCGTATGGTTTGTGCACAGTATTGTGTGTGTACAGTATTTCACTTAAACAGTGCGTGTTTTTGGGACATCTGGAGTCCGTGTCTGCCTGTTGCTGGGCTGATCTTTCACAATAGATAGATAGATAGATAGATAGATAGATAGATAGATAGATAGATAGATAGATAGATAGATAGATAGATAGATAGATAGATAGATAGATAGATAGATAGATAGATAGATGAATGGCACTATATAATAGATAGACAGATGAAAGACACTATATAATAGATAGATAGATAGATAGATAGATAGATAGATAGATAGATAGATAGATAGATAGATAGATAGATAGATAGATAGATAGATAGATAGATAGATTTACTTTGACTTTTATTTCATTGCACACAGTTTGAACCCAAGCTATTCATGTTTTGTCTCATCAACTTCATTTCTTTTGCTAATAACACATCAATTCCTGCATTGGGATGAGGGCAAATTAGGGCCAGTGATGAGGTCAAATAATTAAATAATGATGTGATTTAAACAGGTGATTGTAATCATGATTTGTTACAGTCTTTGAGGAGCAAAGATGGGCAGAGAACCTCCAGTCTGACAACAAATGTCTGAGAAAATTATTGAAATATTTTAAAAACAATATTTCTCAAAGAAAGATTGGAAAGGATTTGCATATTCTCCCTCTACAGTGCATAATATCAATAAACTATTAAAGGAATTGAATGTCAGTGTGTAAGGGGAAGGTCACAAGCCTAAGCTGAACACCCGTGATCTCCGATCCCTCAGACAGCACTGCATCATCAATAGCTGATATAACAACAGGGGCAAGGGATTCCTTTGGCAAACCTTTGTCAAGCACTACAATGTGGAGTTACATTCACAAATGCCACTTAAAACTTTACTGTGCAAAAAAAGAAGCCTTAATTTAACCATGAGGACATTGCCCCAGACATCTTAGAGCTGCAAGTAAGTGAACTCCTGTACAAAGGTGAACCTAAAAATACATTTACCCAAGTTCCTTTGCTTGATTTTCTGACTGTGCATCACTCAGGGTTTGTTTCTAAGGCTCATTCCATCTTCTAAATGTTCATTAGCATCAGTGCTTTTGACCTCTAATTGGGAACATTAAGGACTAGGACAGAATACAAAGACTAAATTTGTTTTTGGAATTCACCGTAGAAACTTAAGAGAGCCTTTCTGCTGATTTTTTTGTTGTTTTTCTGAACAAAGTATAACATAGAGATGAAGGGATTGGAATGTCTAACGGTTATAGTTACCCTGTTAAATGAATGTCCTCATTTACTATCCTGGCACGTTGTTGTCAGTGACATGAGATGGCACTTAAAGCTTCAGCTCAAGTCACTGGTACAAGGCCCAATTGGAATTAACTAAAACATTAAGGATGGAGAATTAATGTTTACCTGCTGTGTGGAGTTACATCCAAAATATGACAGCACTCGGCTTTGGTAGTGCTTTTCGGGGCTGATCACACCTCTCAGGGGCATTAAGAAGTATAAATATTGTGTCCCCCTGCACTTCATCCCATTGTTTGTGTCGACTGGGGGCTTCTTGCTGGCTACTGGATATCAAGATGTCACTTAGCTCACTTCTGCCCTGGTGTTCTTCACCCAAAAAAACTCTAAAAAAATGGGTGGAGAGCATTCATGATCTTCATGCTTCGTCCTGATGTCAGAGTTTCAAGCAATCTCTATGACTTCATTTTTTTTATTGGCTGCTAATAAAATTGCAACCATTTATTCACCTGGAAATGATGGTGCAGCAGCTGTGACAAGCAAATTGTTTACCTCATGTTATTTTTTTCTGCCATGTGCGGCTCTGACAAAAAGGTATGTTAGGAGGGACGAAAAGCACACATCAGAAAAAACCCACTGCCGGGCTCTTAACTAACAAGAATACACACAATCAGTGTATTTAGTGCTGTATTCATTGTGAATATATCTACAGTATGTAACCAGCAGACATGCCTTCCAGCTACTCAGGGATGAACACCTTACAAATAAACATGGCGTATGCTGAGGGATGACTGCAGGCAAGAGGCTATGAACTGCAGGTAAAATTAAATAAAAAGGAGCCTGATGTGGGACAGCAAGAAGAGGAGTGCAACAAAGACAGCAAAGCAACTGAGGAACAGTGTGAGTTTGATGCCAGCCTCTTCCTGGAGGGCAAGGAAAGACTTTGAAAATTGAAGCGCTCTCTTCAGGGCTATTAACCTGCAATGTGTGCAGTTCTTCCTATTTTGTACCTTGGGTTGTTAATATTGATATTGTGATGTAACTGGGACAGTGGCGAGTCCCAAACTCCAAATACAAAGACACAATCACAGTCCCGGGTTCAAATAAAGGATGTGTCGCAGGTGGCTGGGGGGGCGACCCGGCCGGTACACACCGGAGGACCGGAAGAGGGCTTACGCCTTCCCCAGGCCACGTGATGGTGACCGCCCTGGCGGCTATGGGGACCACGGGTACAGAGCTTGGAAGCTCATCCCTGTAGGGGCCTGTGGTCACCGCCAGGGGGTGCCTGAATGCCTTGGGATCCCTGGACCTCAGCACTTCCGCCACACCCGGAAGTGCTGGGGGGAAGAGGATCGGGGACACCCAGAGTGCTTCCGGGTACGCAGCTGGCACTTCCGCCACACTGGGGAGTGCTGGTGGAAGATTGCCGGGAAGCACCTGGAGCACATCTGGGTGAGGATAAAAGGGGGCCGCCTCCCTTCATTCAGGGCTGGAGTCGGGTGGAAGCAGGACGAGGTCTGGGAGGAGGCAAGGAGGTGGCCTGAAGAGAGAGAGAAGGCATTGTGTGTTGGCCAGGACTTTGGGGACTTTTGGGGTTCATGTGCTCTGTAAATAATGTTCAATAAACGTGTGTGTGGGGTGATTTGAACGTGTCTGCCTGTCTGTGTCCGGGTCATGTTCCACAGATGGTTTATTGCAAAAATACCTCCACAAAGCACCAAGTGCAAGTTATCTCTTTCACAGTCACCTCTCCTCTTTCTCTGTCTCCTCCAGTTGAGTGTTGCCTAATTTGATGTAATCTAATCTAACATCATCCGATTGAACTACTGCTGTGCACCGACGCTTCCCATCCAACCTGATGGAGCTTGAGAGGTGTTACAAAGAGGAATGGGCGAAACTGGCCAAGGATAGGTGTGCCAAGCTTGTGGCATCATATTCAGAAAGACTTGAGGCTGTAATTGCTGCCAAAGGTGCATCGACAAAGTATTGAGCAAAGGCTGTGAATACTTACGTACATGGGATTTCTCAGTTTTTTTATTTTGAATAAATTTGCAAAAACCTCAAGTAAACTGTTTTCACGTTGTCATTATGGGGTGTTGTGTGTAGAATTTTGAGGGAAAAAAATGAATTTAATCCATTTTGGAATAAGGCTGTAACATAACAAAATGTGGAAAAAGTGATGTGCTGTGAATACTTTCCGGACGCACTGTATGTATATATATATATATATATATATATATATATATATATATATATATATATTGTCACAGATGACTGCGGTCATTACCTGGCCAGGATGCCTGGAGGGACCAGAAAGGGACATTAATAGCTTCCGGGGCACAAAGGGGCAGTTGCCCTGGATAAAAAGAGGACCACGGGACAAGGACAAAGAGGATTTGTACTATTGGGAACCGTGGCCTCTGCCAGGGGGCGCTTTAAGCCTCAGGAGACCCGGATGTGATTACTTCCGCCACACTTGGCAAGATGGCGGAGGGATCGGCCAGGGTCGCCCGGAGTGCTTCCGGTTCAAAGGGCAGCACTTCCGCCACACCAGGAAGTGCTGCCGGATGGACATCATCAGCCACCTGGAGCACATCCGGGTGGGAATAAAAGGGGCCGCATCCTTTCAGTCAGTGAGCCAGAGTCGGGAGTGGGAGAAGGACAAAGCTCCCTGGCGGCAAAGGACTGAAATAGTGGTGATTATTGCTGAGTGCATTGTGTGTTGTGGTGGATTTGTGTTTATTTAATGGAAAATAAACGTGTGTCTTTTATAAAGATGTGGTCTCCGACTGGTGGTGTCCAGGCAACTATCACAATATATATATATATATATATATACTAGACATTAAGGAACAGTAGTGCATTCTTTTTGAGAATTTTTTTTATGCTCATTTTCCTGTTCCTCTATAGATCTATTTGCTCTTCTGTATCTTTCTCTTTTAGCGTTTTTCTGACGCTCATTATCTTTTTTGGGTGGCATGTTGTTAGTAGATAGTCACAGTAATATAGGCTTGTACGTCCGTAATATTTTCTGTTACAGTAATACTGGCTTGTATGTGGCTGTAACATGTGTCACTGTATTGTGTGCCTTTACTTTTCTCTCGCAGTAATACTGGTTTGTATTTCCGTAAAATGCCTGTAATTTTCTCTGACAGTAATACTGGCTTTGATGTCCGTAATATGCATTTAATTTTCTATCACAACAGTGGGCAATCAGCAGAGTCTCCCCAGGAACTGATGTAATGTGTGGCGTGCAGCTGATAATTGTGGCTGTGGCGTCTCTCCAGCAAGTACTGTGCAGTTCCCCAGCAAGCATTTTAATCTGTGCTGGCGTGCAGCTGATTATTGTATGTGATTGCGTCTCCCCAGCAACGGATTTTATGTGCGTGAAAATAAATCTACTTTTAAAAGTCATCCCATTGTAATATCATGAAAATTTATATATTTAGGAAAACCCCTTCAACGACTGACACTTTACTGGGCCAGGCTTCTTAATCGCAAATCTGACATCCTCAGAGTGAACACTTGCACAACAACAAACACTAATCCCACCTCTTTGGGGAAGCTGGTCTCCACGTCTCAGTACCCGATTGGATTTTTCTTGCCTTTTGTTTTAAGTCTTACCTCATTTCCAGAAATCCGATTGGATCAGCCGTGCAATATTTTATAGGTCCCGCCCTCTCTGTCTTGTGTGACGCATCAGGCGGCCTTTGAAGCATCACACAGTGCCTCGCGCATGCGCACTTCACCAGAAGACACACACACACGGACACTGGACGCACACAGGGGTTTTATTAAAGAGGATATGTGTTTGTGCAAGGGTATGGATGTTGGGGTACTGTAGTCTAAAACCCAAAGCTAAGTGTTGCTTGGTTAATCATTTCTCCACAAGGCTTATTGTTGTCTATTAGGTATTGCTTGGCCTGATTTAAAACATTTAGAGGTCCGCTCCATTCTAAACATTTTATTTGTGTTCTTATTTCATATGTACTCTTCACTGGGGTTCTTAATGGGCTAAGTGATTACTACACAATTAAAAAAAGTAAAACAGAACATTCTAATACTAAGGTAGCTATCCCAGAACATTCTAGCAATAAGTGGAAAATTCTAGAAACATTTTGGTATTAATTAGGAGTTTCCAGAACATTCTAGTAGTAAATAGGAGTTTCTGTTTTAGCCCTTTTTAATGAGAGAAACAAAGAAAAAGCTGATGCAAAGCCTGCAGCGACCACCATTACCAGACATTCCTCATCGTCTTAAGCTGAAAAACAAATCTGAACATCTGAAGCTGGAAGATCTGGTAACACAAACAACAGCATGCTTCTTTGATGTCCTTATGGAAAAAGACAGAGAAGGATCTTAGTCGTTTCTGAAGAAATCACCAACACAGTGGACAGATGATCCAATCTTCAGTGAACTTTGCAAACTGTTTGCTCACATGATGGTAGTGAATGACGCAGCTGAAAGGGGAATTAGTCTCATTAAATAGTACAATGATATACTGACGAAAGATGAAGAACAGAAACAGTTTATTCTTCAACTGGTCACAAATTATCACAGGGTTTTACCAACTTCATCAAAGACAGTGCTAATGTTGTAGACCTACAAGTGTCTTGTCCATCCTCAAACCATTGAAACACTCCAGCAGCTCCACTTTGAACATCCGTCATGTTGTCCTGGCCTTGTACCAGTGGCCAGCCCCTCTCTAGGTGTTATAAGAAGCCTGTTGAATAGATAACATGGCACAAAGCACTGCATGACTCAAAAGCACTACAATAATGATGTATACTGCTGAATGGCTGTTCTGAATAAGCAGCAGATGATTTAGCTGATGTAAAGAATATAAAGGTGTGTTTTTATTGGGTAATGACACCATTACTGCCATCTGCTCTTAAGCCCATCATGGGGACATATGGCACAATAAAACCATTGCACAAAGCCATCAGTGTTGTCTGAAGAATATATTGTGTCTAATTACTTAAGATCACACATATACATTGTGTACATTTTGTTCTTTTTTTATTAAGAACTCCTTTTATTACGCAACGTGTATTTTGACAGGTGTCATATTGTAAACATTACGTTTTATTGATGGAAGCAAACACTGAAAAGGATTTACAGTACAGATTTACGTTGACATGACATTCTTCTCATCTTGGAAATGCACACAAGCAATTAAAAGGCAAATAAAATTTTAGAATAAATTGTGAGCATTAAATCAGCTGACACTCAAACTCCATAATGCAATGCCGAGATTGGATCTGGTCAGTATGCTCAAAAAAAGATGCAGTAGTTCCAGCAGCCATGCAGAGTGCCATCCTGTTTTACCGGTATCAGTTTGTATGAGGGACGTTCAAGAGGTCTCCGCACTTTTTTTTAACTCTATTTATTAAGAATTTCACAAACAAATGTCATCACTTTTCTACATAATCACCTTCCTTTGCAATTGCAATGTAATTTTCCTGGCTTCATACCAACTTTTTAATGCCATCAGCAAAAAATGTTTTTGGTTGAGTGTGTAGCCACTGATTCACTGGTGCTTTCACATCAGGGTTCTTTCTTCATTCCTCATGGTCATGGCTGTAGCTGGATGTCCGGAGTGCTCTGCATACATCACACTGGTACGGTCATTGTTGAACATTTCAATCCACTCATAGACGACTCTACGAGAGAGAACTTTATCTCCATACTGAGCACTGTGGGGAATGGCTCGGACACAGACAGGCAGACACACTCATGTCACCCAACACACGTTTATTTACACTATTATTTACAATTTTCAAGTGCCACAAACCCCAATCTTCCCCAAAGTCCAGGCCAACAACTCTGCCTCTTCGGACCGCCTCCTTCTCTCTTTCTATCACCTTGTCCTGTTTCCACCCGACTCCAGCCTCGAATGAAGGGAGGCGGCCCCTTTAATCCATACCCGGATTTGTTCCAGGTGTACACCGGCAATCCCGCGGACACGCCACAGTGTGGCGGAAATGCCAGCTGTCCTCCCGGAAGCACTCTCTTCTTCCCCCCAGCACTTCCCGGTGTGGCGGAAGTACTGGGGTCCAGGGTCCTTCAGGCAGGGGGACGCCTCCTGGCGGTGACCACTGGCCCCTACAGGGTTGGGCTTCCAAGCCCTGTACCCGTGGCCCCCAATACAACCAGGGTAGACGCCCCCTCGTGGTCTGGAGGAGGAATGAGCCCTCCTCCTGTCTTCATGGGTGTCCCAGCCGGGCATGAGCCCCGTCCGGGTGCCACAGCACACATACAGAGATGGGCACCTTCTGCCCACAAGAAGCGTATGACAGAGTGCTGTTCCTCTTCAGTGTAATTTATAAGTTTTGCAGCCATCTTCACTATAGGATGGTAACTCTTATACTAAACTACTTGCCAGACAGAACTAGTCACATGACACTCTCAGAAACAACCAATTACTACTCCTCCCGCCTTCACCGTTTCCAACGAAAATATAAAAGTGTAGAAACTTTTTGAACGACCCTTGTATCTTTAGGTATTTGCTGAGATTGATATTGTATTCTTTTGAGCAAAGAATACTGAACTTCAATGGAATTTGCTTGGAATCAGCAGTTCTGCTTTGGTCTGGTTCAAGTTCTACTTGCCTGACTGATCCATGTGTGTCTCCTGCTTTGACTCCTTGTCTTTTCCTCAGAAACACTCCACAGGTGTGCCTCAAGGATCAGTGTTGGGTCCACTTCTCTTTTCTCTCTCCACTTGTTCCTTATGCAATGCCATTTCTTCTCATGGCTTCTCCTACCGTCTCTGTGCTGACAATGTACAGATTTTCTTCTAATTTCCCTCTTACAACCCAGCATTAATCTCCAGCTGCCTCTCTGCCATCTCACCCTGGATGAATGATCATCATCTTTAAACGGAATCGTTCAAAGTGAGATTCTCTTGTATTTGTCTTCTGACTCTACTCCTTCAGATTAGTCTCTAAACCTTGCCAGTCAGGAATCTTGGCCTGACTCTTGACTCCGCACTTTGATTCATTAAATGTGTATCTTCAATGACCTTTTGTTTTTTTCTTCATAGTATTCAGATGATTCGACCCTTCCTCACTAAAGTCATACAACTCCTTGTTGAGGTGCTGGTTTTCTCATGGCTGGACTCTCTCCTGGTGGGCCCTCCTTGGACTTTTATCTGACCTCTTCAGCTTCTCCAGAATGCATCTGCTCGACTGGTGTTCCCTGTTCCTCATTTCATTCCTACTACTCCTCTGCTTATGGTTGCTTCAAGGATTCCATTCAAAACTTACGGTTTTTGGAATGGATCTGCTCCTCAGTAACTCCGGTCTTTGGTCTTTCCAAATGTCTAATACTGTAATTTGCACAGTGAATATTGATTTAGCTGCATTTACATGCGCATTAAGAGTACTTTATCTGTACTAAGAGCATGAGGCTCTACATAAGCTACACAACATGTAAGCATCAAGTGATTACAGCTGGAGTCCTAGAAGCTGCCAGAATGTCTGATTTTAAAGGGAAAAGGGGGGCGTATGTGAAGCCGTAGCTTTCATTGAGCAAATATCGAAAACAACATCTGAATAAGATGAATAAAGGAGGAGGATACAATACTCTGTTGCTGCTGCTAACAAAGGTTTCTTCAGTGCTTCAGCATCTGAATGCTGACTGGTTGGAGGTCTTCAAGCCATCCAGCCATTGGACATTTTCTCTGCTGGAGTTTATGTAATAACAGCCTTGTAGCAATGATGGCATCATAAGACAATGTGGTTTAACAAAGCATGTGCAAGAGGGAGAAAAAATCCCTGATCTTGCAAAGTGAATTGTTTGTGAATCTCTTGAAGTCAGTCAGAGTTTCACTAGGCTGTGAAATGTCTGCAGCGCTGTGGCTCGTCTTGCAGGCTCATTTCCAGCACTTCATCTCACGCATTGTAGATCACACTGTGAGTGGGAGACACGAGGTGCCAACTTGTCTGCCTGAATTCTTTCATAAAAGTGCTCGAAAATGCCCAACTGTGAACTGAAATTTCCAAGAGTTTCATGTAAAATATGGAAGTGGAATAACAACTTGGGATGTTGTATTAAGGTACTGAAAACACTTAAGATTTAAAGGCTTCTTGCAGCTTTGACTGAGGTATGTGGCTTGGAAAATTCAGATGTTGTAGTTAACTCCATCCATCCATCCACACATTAATTTTTTAAGCCAATTATCCATGTAAAAATAATTCAGGTAACTACAATAAATACATGTGAATAGTTTTGGTATTTGAAAAAGTGACATATCCAAAATTGAATTTATAAGCTAGTATAGAATTCTGAACCCCACGTATTCATGGTTGTGGAAGCTGTGGCTCATCCCTGCAGCCCTGAGTGCAAGGCAGAAATAAGGCCTAGACAGGCTGCCAATCCATCGAATAGGCCCGGTAATACACCAAGCCAGGCGCTTTTGTTCACACCAATCCCCACGCTAATGGCAGGCCCACAAAAGTGACCAAAGAAAAGTCTGTTTAACAACATTTTGGTAATCCTAATAAAGCCTCAAATAACAATTTTATGATGTTTTAAAAGGGCACATTGATTGTTTAAACATGTGAAGTCGTGACAAAACTTTTCCCCCCGACATGCTGTGTGTAAAGAACTTGGGAACACCTAAGCATAACGTCCCAAAAATTATAGCAACAAACCCCCACAATTAGAAGGGACCACAAACCTTCGACTTGTCTAACAGAGGTTTGTTTCACATCAGAAAAAGAGAAATTTGTTCCACTTTTAAAATATCTAGAAATGTATTTGTGGCATCTTAAAATGTGTTTCGGATATCTCATAATAGCAAGGATGTTATTTCAATTTTATCTTAAAATGTATGCAAGGTTCATTTAAGATGTCTCAAAATGAATTTGAGGTATCTTGAAACAGCCATGCAGTTATTTTAATATATTTGAAAATATATTTGAGACATGTTGAAATGCATTTGTGGTATTTCAAAGTGTATTACAGATACCTTAAAATGTAACAGAACCTATTTTGAGATATATGGACATGTGTTTCTGACATCTTGCAATGTGAATTGCATCTTAAAAGATCTGAAATTCATTTTTAGATCTGTCTTAAGTTTGTTTGGCTTGACATAAACCTTCTTAAATACTCGAAAGATAAATGTCATCTGGTCCTGGTGATTTGTTACATTTCAGTTTGTTTAAGCCAAGCCGTAGTTCTCCCTCTGTAATTTCCAAATCATTAAGTACCTTCTTGGCTGTGTGTGTTACTGCTGGGAAGACATTGACTTCTTCACACATTAAAACTTCCAACAGATGCCAGTTGAGATAATTTTCTACATTTGTTTGGATGGTTGTAAACTGCTAACCACTTTTAAGATGAAGTGTTCAATAGAAATTAAACGTGGAATGAGATGAAGTGCAGCGGCTGTTTAATACCTACTGGAATCTTTTGAAGATCTCTTACTAAAGATTCTTTATGTTTATATAGCACTTTCTCACCACTCAAAGCACTTTACATAGTGAGTAGGTAGCCACTTCAACCACCACTAATGTGTAGAATTCACCTGGATGATGTAAAGGCAGCCATTTTTATGCCACATGCTCACATGTACTCAAAAGGTGAGTAGGATGTGTTGAGCAGATGGAAAGAGTACTTTGAGAGGCTGATGAATGAAGAGAATGAGAGAGAGAGAGAAGAGGTTGGATGATGTGGAGATAGTGAATCAGGAAGTGCAACAGATTTGCAAGGAGGGAGTAAGGACAGCTATGAAGAGGATGAAGAATGGAAAAGTCGTTGGTCCAGATGACATACCTGTGGAAGCATGGAGGTGTTTAGAAGAGATGGCAGTGGGGTTTTTAACCAGATTGTTTGATGGAATTTTGGAAAGTGAGAGGATGCCTGAGGAGTGGAGAAGAAGTGTACTGGTGCCGATATTTAAGAATAAGGGAGATGTGCAGGACTGTAGTAACTACAAGGGGATAAAATTGATGAGCCACAGCATGAACTTATGGGAAAGAGTAGTGGAAGCTAGGTTAAGAAGTGAGGTGATGATTAGTGAGCAGCAGTATGGTTTCATGCCAAGAAAGAGCACCACAGATGCAATGTTTGCTCGGAGTAAGTATTGATGGAGAAGTATAGAGAAGTCCAGAAGGAGTTGCATTGCATCTTTGTGCACCTGGAGAAAGCATATGACAGGGTGCCTCGAGAGGAGTTGTGGTATTGTATGAGGAAGTCAGGAGTGGCAGAGAAGTACGTAAGAGTTGTACAGGATATGTACGAGGGAAGTGTGACTGTGGTGAGGTCTGCGGTAAGAGTGACGGATGCATTCAAAGTGGAGGTGGGATTGCATCAGGGATTAACTCTGAGCCCAGTCTTATTTGCAATGGTGATGGGCAGGTTGACAGATGAGATTAGACAGGAGTCCCCGTGGACTATGATGTTTACTGATGACATTGTGATCTGTAGCGATAGTAGGGAGCAGGTTGAGGAGACCCTGGAGAGGTAGAGGTATGCTCTAGAGAGGAGAGGAATGAAGGTCAGTAGGAACAAGACAGAATACATGTGTGTAAATGAGAGGGAGGTCAGTGGAATGGTGAGGATACAGGAAGCATAGTTGGGGAAGGTGGATGAGTTTAAATACTTGGGATCAATAGTATGGAATAATGGGGATTGTGGAAGAGAGGTGAAAAAGAGAGTGCAGACAGGGTGGAATGGGTGGAGAAGAGTGTCAGGAGTACTGTACTTTGTAACAGACGGTTATCAGCAAGAGTGAAAGGGAAGCTCTACAGGACAGTAGTGAGACCAGCTTTGTTATATAGGTTGTAGACGGTGGCTCTGATCAGAAAGCAGGAGATAGAGCTGGAAGTGACAGAGTTAAAGATGCTAAGAGTTGCACTGGGTGTGCTAAGGATGGATAGGATTAGAAATGAGTACATCAGAGGGTCTGCTCAGGTTGGACGGTTTGGAGACAAAGTCAGAGAGGCGAAATTGTGTTGGTTTGGACATGTGCAGAGGAGAGATGCTGGGTATATTGGGAGAAGGATGTTAAGGATAGAGCTGCCAGGTAAGAGGAAAAGAGGAAGGCCTAAGAGAAGGTTTATGGATGTGGTGAGAGAGGACATGCAGGTGATGGGTGTAACAGAACAAGATGCAGAGGACAGGAAGATATGGAAGAAGATGATCCATTGTGGCAACCTCTAATGGTAGCAGCTGAAAGAAGAAGAAGAAGATGCCCAAGTAAAGTGAGCTTCAGTTGGATGTGCATGTGGTATGGCTGCTGGTTACTAATACAACTATTACACAGCTATTAGCTGTATAAGCTGATTTTTACATTTTTTTAATGGAAGGCATTGGCTGATGCAGTGTGTGCTCTAATTACCTGTTTCTGAAGGAGAATAAGGACATGTTGATATTTGCAGGTGAAGGACAAAATGCTATCTGGCAGCAATCTTTGCAAAAACTGTTGTATTACCCGACAGACCTGTCCTGGAGGCCACATGCCTGTATCTTCTTACAAGTAGGAAACCTAAATATTGACAAGGCGTGTTTTTAATGGACAATAGACAGCTGTGGGCGGCACGGTGGCGCAGTGGGTAGCGCTGCTGCCTCGCAGTTGGGAGATCTGGGGACCTGGGTTCGCTTCCCGGGTCCTCCCTGCGTGGAGTTTGCATGTTCTCCCCGTGTCTGCGTGGGTTTCCTCCGGGCGCTCCGGTTTCCTCCCACAGTCCAAAGACATGCTGGTTAGGTGGATTGGCGATTCTAAATTGGCCCTAGTGTGTGCTTGGTGTGTGGGTGTGTTTGTGTGTGTCCTGCGATGGGTTGGCACCCTGCCCGGGATTGGTTCCCTGCCTTGTGCCCTGTGTTGGCTGGGATTGGCTCCAGCAGACCCCCGTGACCCTGTGTTCGAATTCAGCGGGTTGGAAAATGGATGGATGGATAGACAGCTGTCAACTTCTGGCCTTCTGCCTTTCTATAGCAGTGTACTCAGAGCATGGAATCTCCTCAAACATTGTGTTGACCGGAGCTCTGCCAGAGTCTTTTGGGCTCTAGAATACCCAGTCCTAGACCTCAAAGTCACACAGCCTGTCATTACTAATGAATAATCCATGTCTGCAATCTAATAGATATGAAAAGGTGCTGCTAGTACAGTACTGAGAAGATGGTGGAGGTGTTGAGGCTACACTCACTGAGGCAGGATAACCAACTGCTGCAAAAGATCCATGCCAGACTCTCAGCTGAATTAAAATCACTTATTGGGAATTTCCTCGCTTGCTGAGATTCACCTGAGTCCAGTGAAGGCTTTCTTGATGTGACTGTAACACTGGCTACCTTGAAAGCTAGGGATACTGAAGTCATGTATGCACGCTGTCTACAACACATACAGACTATGTGAACTGGTGGGAACCACTGAACACAACAGCAGAGACACCCTGGAGCAGCAGACCTTGGGGGGTCGGGGGCAAAGACACCAAGGCCAGCTTGGTGTAACTTATGTATAGTAGACCACCATTGAACAAAAGAATTGGCAATTTGCAATGGGGTGTGTTATGTGGCTTTACTGCTGTTAATTCCTATGTCTCACTGCTTGATCCTTCAGTCACAGACAAAGATCCTTTCTATGGAGAGGGAGAGAGATGGAGAGAGACCATCTTCTACTGTTTCCTTTTCTGTAGTAGACTTCGGCCTCTTTCAAATATTCTTAACTTTGCTTTTATTATTCTTAACTTGCCTTTTAATGATTATGTTTATTTATGGTGTTAATGGAAATAAGAATAACTGAGATGAAATTCCCTAATTGGACATGCCCAGCTGGCCATTTATTTATAAATCCAGAAAAGAGCAAGTGAAGTCAGATAAACAACACGACTGGTAAGAATTTTACAGATTGACAGAAATTGTGCTATTCTTTTGAAGAAAAATGGTGTGAGATAATGAGTTGATTTTTCTTCTTATTTGACATATGAATTAAGTATTGTTTTCAGTTTGGGGTGATTTGGAGTTTTATTTGTTTGCTTTACTTACGATATTGTAAATGATTTCTTGATTATCGATTAATGAAGTTCAATTCAAAATTCAATTAAAATTTTCTTTCTTTCTTTCTTTCTTTCTTTCTTTCTTTCTTTCTTTCTTTCTTTCTTTCTTTCTTTCTTTCTTATCCAACATCAAGCTGCTCAATTATGCACTTATTGCCCATCTACTTCTTCTGTACTGTGCTGCCACCCACCTCTTCCCCTTCACACGCTGTCAAGCTGCAATCACACAACCTCCACTTACAACATGTTTTGCTCCTGGGCAGCTGAAAAAAACAGCAAAACCCCTTCTAAAAGGGAAAAATGCCATAAAAAAGTACTCCGCAGCTCCTTAGTGGCAGCCAAAAACAAAGTTCTTAGAAGTGAATGCTGTATGTTAATTAAGTTCATCAAAGAAGCACACTGTACATGTATTGGAGGCCAAATATTCTCTGTATCTAAGGCCATGATAAAGTTAATAGTAAGAAAACATACAACTTAAATTACTAAATTAAACAAAAACGTAGAAACTCAGACTAATATTGTTCCACTAAAAACAATCAAGTTCTTCAATCTGAATAAACTGAAACAATAAATTGAAGACACACAATCGAGGATTAAACAAGAAATTGCAATTAACCTACTGTTGTGATGTGAAATTTTACATATAACTTGATGAATATTTTGTATGTCTTTATTTGATTTTTAGGCAAAGCAATGAAATTTAGTGTTACTTTGGTGAGAGGCATTTGTGTTTGCCCCCCCTTTTAGGACTGAGCCTCTTTGAATTTCACGACAGGATTTGGGGGAAGATGTGCCTTAAACCGGTTTGGTTAGTGTTTCTTTGCTTAATTCATTTCTACCCCCGCAAGAAAGACTTAAAGACATATGGTCTTGGGGGTGGCAGGTATTAAGATGTTTTATTCCCCCATTGGTCTGAGGTATGGCTGTTTGGAATTGGCTTGTCTCAGTGGCCTTTAAGTACCATGATGTCCTATTGGCTCTCGGGTTTGGACAGAACATCTATAAATGTATGTGTTACTAACCAACATCTGAAAGAAGCATCTCTCTTGCTAATCTGTGATGATGAAGACAACACAATGAAGAGCACAGCTCAGCAGCCATTTTGAACAGACATGTGGCTGAAAGCTGAGCACCAATGATGCCTTAACTAGAGACATTTAAGTAACTACAAGTCTGTGTGCCGCCTGAACTACATATCATCATTTAATCAGGTTGTATGGTTGCCAATATTCAAATATACTTTGCATTGTGTTATTATTTACTACATCTAATTGCCTGAGGTTATAGATATAGAAGGGAAGGTGGGGATAAGTTATATACAATAGTACCTTATAAACAGTGGTAAGTCTGTGAGATTAGGCATTCTAAGGCTACATATTAATAATACAATAGGGGAAAGTAGAGCAATATATATTACTTTACCAAGACAAAACACCTACTTAACCCTCACAAGATCTTTGGGTCACATTTGACCCATTCTTGTATTTGAAATCAGTAAAGGCACCTTAAATTCCACCCATTAAGGATGAAACATTGTGACTTTTTCCCCAAATAAATGAAAAGTAAAAAAAAGATTAATTTGTGCAGCTTCTAAGCAGTTTGAGCGTTGCTCAGTTTTGACTCACCATTGACTTTAATTAATTTTTTTGCTTCATTTAGGATAATTAAATTATTCACCACCCACAAAAACATCCTAAAAATCATCTTTTCAAAATGAACAAACTTTTAGTATAGTGATGTAACTTTACAAATAGCAAAAACATTTGTAAATATCACATTTTAGCAGAGCTGCTGCACATTTTGGACACAGCAATGTCCTTCGGCTCATTTTTGACTCACCATTGGCTTTAATGAATTTTCCGCTGTGTTTAAAGTAGTTTGTTTCTTTGCAATTCATGGAAACATTTTAAATGTCATCTTTTCAGCTCTTTTTAGCAGTGTTCTAACTTTACAAACCGCAAAAACAATTTCAAATGTCCAATTTTTATACATCTGCTAAACATTTTGGACACTTTTACTGAATTTTCAGCTGCATTTAAGGTGGTGTTTTATCGTGGGCTGGATAAGACTTGTCACGTTGGTTTATTAGGTTGGTCTTCACTCAGACCTTAAGATTAACACACACAGATACACACAGACACATACTTGGAGATCCTATTTGCACAACTATGTTTGAGTGATGCCCTAAAAAGAAAGAAAATTTAGAACAAAAGAAAACTTGGTGGTCCCAGTCACACTGAGACATTATGCAGATGTATTGCTGTCGGTATGAAGGAGCCCCAGTAGTATTTCTTGACACACTTCCGCTGAGTGATTCATTGGCAGAATGTCCTCCTCAGTTATAGTGTGTCAGGGAGAGGATGTGCAGCATTGTTCATAATGGCGCTCAGCTTTGTTTTCATTCTCTCCTTCTCTTTGACCTCCAGGGGGTCCAGAGTGGGTTCTATAACTGAGTCCGCCCTATTAATTAGTTTGATGATTTGGTGGACCTCTCTTGAAGTGATGTTACCAGTCCAGCACACCAGAGCGTAAAAAATCACACTGGCTATCACAGAGTTGTAGAAGATGTGAAGGACATCACTTCCCACATTAAAGGAACGCACTCTCCTATGGAAAAAGAGCCAGCCCTGCCCTTTCTTATGTAGTTCTTCTGTGTTAAGAGACCATGCCAACCTGTCATTGATGTGGAACCCCAAGTATTTTCAGGAGTGCACTACCTCGATATCCACTCCCTGAATAGTAACTGGACATTGGGGCTCTTTGGTGCAGTGAAAACCAATAACCAGTTCCATGGCTTTGCTGACGTAACGATGCAGATAATTGTCTTTGCACCAAGAAGCAAAGTTTCTAACTTTCTAAAGGCAACAACAAAGAATGGTACAGGACTTTGGAAGCAGAAATCCAATATACGAGGGAATAATGCAAAATGAGAGGCACGGCGGTGCAGTGGGTAGCGCTGCTGCCTCGCAGTTAGGAGACCTGGGTTCGCTTCCTGGGTCCTCCCTGCATGGAGTTTGCATGTTCTCCTCGTGTCTGTGTGGGTTTCCTCCGGGTGCTCCGGTTTCCTCCCACAGTCAAAAGACATGCAGGTGAGGTGCATTGGCGATCCTAAATTGTGCTTGGTGTGTGTATGTGTGTGTGTGTGTGTGTCCTGCAGTGGGTTGGCACCCTGCCCAGGATTGGTTCCCTGCCTTGTGACCTGCGTTGGCTGGGATTGGCTCCAGCAGATCCCTGTGACCCTGTGTTCAGATTCAGCGGGTTGGAAAATGGATGGATGGATGGATGGATAATGCAAAATGATAAGAGCTTTCAAATCTCCATCTTCATTGTCTACCATTCTCATTTTCTGCACCTCTTTTTCCTCCCACCAAATGAACTCTCCTCCACTCTGCACCCCATGCTAAATTCACTTAAGCAATGGCCACTGGCTTCTTCTAAGCCAGATTTATGGATTATGTCTTAGGTCACTTCTGCTCTTCTCAGAAGCACTTGAGGACCAGACACAGCCCTATAGAAGGCCTGGAGTTATCTGGCTAGAACTCCTTCTGGTGGCCACAGCTACCCCTGACAGACTGCTGGGCCATTTTTATGAAAAGGGACAGACAACCCTACAAGGGTCTCAATGGTAGGTTCCTGCTGCCACCAGTTAAAGGAGTGGGCAATTTAGAGTCTATTAGCAAGCATTTCATACTTATATCCATTGAACGATGCAAAGGTCTCTCTCTCTTTCTTGTATCTCCACCTTGCAAACCC
Organism: Erpetoichthys calabaricus; assembly: GCF_900747795.2. Lineage (NCBI taxonomy): Eukaryota > Metazoa > Chordata > Cladistia > Polypteriformes > Polypteridae > Erpetoichthys > Erpetoichthys calabaricus. The sequence goes on from NC_041405.2 coordinate 126,772,052, forward strand.
TCAAAGGCAGGGTAAGACTGGCCTTCTGTCCAGAGTGTGCTGCAACATCTGCTGATATAGGCCCTGAGCCAGATAACGTTTACTCTGAAAACAAGACTTATAAAATCCATCAAATACGTTAGCTGACATAGTGATTAAATACCATCAATTAGGCCCTGATCCTGTGTGAGATAAGAAAGTTACCAATTCTGACTAAAGCTGATGTCATGTTAACATGAGTTCTAATCAGGGGTGTCAGACTTGACAAGTGCAGTTACTGGTGTAGTCACCTGCATATGTCAGATAACAACCAGAAATTACCAGCATATGTCAAATTAGACAACTTCCCAGTACAATTTCTTATTTCCAAAGTACTGCCAGATCACCCCTCTTTCTGACAGCCAATAACATGCTGACTTACAGAGCTGGTGACATGCAAAGGCTTTACAGCTACAGTGAGTTCAGACACAGTCTCTGACCTTTTCTTCTTTTATCCATTCTGCTGTGGTATGTAAAACACGAGACATCAGACAGACGAGTTTCTCTTCTGTTCAAAACACCCACATTGCATATTCTTTGTCGCTGCATTGTATGCATTGTACTTCTGTGTGAACGCTCATTGTTTGTAAACTCTAACGCACATATGCCCACACCTAAAATTGTTTGATCTTGTCTTGACGAGTTATAGAAGGTATGGACCAAAAGGCTGGCAACCACAGAAGTGCATCACAACTGCCCCAACTTACTAAGATAATGTAAATGATATCTGCAACTGGAAATTACTGAAAAATCTGTGTAATGCGACATAGCCTTAAATTCACACTTAGACTCCAGCTGCTGTTTAAACATTCTCATAATTTAATTGTCCTACCTGCTTCTCTTTACTCGGTTTTCTGTGGCTCAACAGGAGCTCCACCGCACCGACCACCTCCTTTCGAATAGCATACAGCAGAGCGTCCCCGACGTAGACATTGTAGTTTAGAAGCAGTTCCATGATCTCCAGGTTCTCGTTCTCAATGGCGATGAGGAGGGCACTGCGGCCTAGAGGGTCGATGCAGTTGATGTTAATGTTGTAATAGATTTCCGCCTCCTCCAGAGCATGCTTCACGCTGGCGTAGTCACCCTTCTCAACGGCACTTAGATACGCCTTCTCCTCCAGAGAGAGTTCGGCCTCTGCACGCACGATCTGAAGTGGAATACGGTCTCTGTAGGGTGAGTAGTTCACCTTTTTGTAATAGAGCTGTGCCATTGTTCATTCCATTGGAGAAGGGCTGCTGGGAGACATAAACAGAGTCAATCATTATTTTCATGCATTTGCTTTATAATGCAATTTAAAAAAAAGTAAATTGACGCAAAATCACTTTAATGCCAATCTGAAACAACATCTCACATGTAATCCATCAATCCTTCTTTACTTTTATATGGGCAACCACTTACACCTTATTTTGCGCCCTTTGAGCCCCTGATTAACAGAGCATGTCATTCTGGCCTACCTCTTGATGTTCTCCCATCAGACCCCTGTACACCCTGGCAGTGCACCTAAATTCAATGTAAAGTGTCAGGCTGGACTCCCAAGAAGAAGAGGTCACTTAGGAATGTTCCTACTACCCTGGACAATGAATCTCACCCCCTGTATGAAGGTTCTGCCTAAGCAGAGGAGCCACTTCAGTAAAAGTCTGGATTTCTCTAAGGTTCTCCATGTCAGGTTGTTTCCAACCTCAGCCATCAGGCTGTCACTCCTCAGACAAAGTGGTCTTGTTCCCTGTGTGTTAAATGGTATTGAGCTGTTCTAGCTGACATCTTAACAGACAATGATATCCTGCGCAATATACTGTGCCAATATCAGCAAGAGTGAAAGGGAAGGTCTACAAGACATAGTAGTGAGACCAGCTATGTTAAATGGGCTGGAGATGGTGGCACTGACCAAAAACACAAGACAGAGCTGGAGGTAGCAGAGTAAAAGATAGTAAGATTTCCATTGGCTGTGATAAGGATGGATAATATTAGGAATGAGTACATTAGAGGGTCAACTCAAGCTGGACGGTTGGGAGACAAAGTCAGAGAGGCGATGGTATGGACATGTGCAGAGAAGAGATGCTGGGTATATTGGGGAAAGGATGCTAAGGATAGAGCTGCCAGGCAAGAGGAAAAGAGGAAGACCTAAGAGAAGGTTTATGGATGTGGTGAGAGAGGACATGCAGGTGATGGGTGTGACAGAGCAAGATGGAGAGGACAGGAAGATATAGAAAAAGAAGATCCGCTGTGGTGAGCCCTAACGGGAGCAGCCAAAATAAGGAGAAGAATGACTGACAGCCTATGCTGTGAAATTGTAACTGATGGGCGCTTGTGCTATAAAGATAGGGAAAGACAAGACAATCCCAAGGGCCTTTGACAGACAGGGGACCCAAAAATATTGCAGTATGATTTTATCAATTTTTATTTAAGTTTAAGAAAGTAATGGTTTTGGTGTTTTCGTGTTTTTATTGGCCAAAAGTAGCCATCCAGACAGTCTCTATTGTATTTCCCACCACTCTTTTACTCAGAATGGTTGAGTCCAGTCCTCTCAAACTTGAGCTCTCCAGCAGTAATCCACACATTTAGTAGCCAATGTTACATACATGTTTATTTTGCTTAAATTGAAACGTCGAAGCCAAAGTCTGGTTTCCAGAAAAGAAAAGATAGGCAATAAAAGTTTGAAAGAGAGATATGAGAAGGCAACAGTTGGTCACCCAATTTTTCACAAAGAAAAGTCGGATAGTTAACGTTAGTTCATTCTTCATATGTGATCCAAATAAGCCAGTTATCAGAATCGTTCAATGTAGCCAACAACCAAAAGATCATAAAAATCTAATTTTTAGCCTGGTCAAATAAGATGTGCAGGCATATGCTTATTGTAAAGTGCTGTGAGCCACAAGGAATGGGCCGTATCACAGTAGATAGAAAACAAAATGCTTCTGCTGCTAATGATTTGAATGCTAGACTGCTTTTTAATAAGATGGTATATTAACTAACTTTCTTTATGACTGTCACTAAATCAGTTGTACCCGGGAGAAACCATAGATGTACAGTAGATTAAGCAACCACTTTGTCAGCCCCTTAGTGAAAGAGGTGGGCAGTGTTAAACTCACGGTTATTTTGCTTAGTTAGTTTAAGACAGAGATAACCCCAGTCCTGGAGCTAATGCCATGAATTTCAGCTTCTAGTATAAAAGTAGCAACCCAGATTATTTCAAGATCAATATTTATTTTGAGACCAAATGTATCTAGTGTAAGAGACGGCTGGCAGCTCAACCTGGCCAGGACGCCCCTGATATGGAAGGATGGAGGAAGGAAGCTTCTTTAGGACACTGTCTCCCCCAAGACGCTAGATGGCAGCTCTGCTGGAGTGTTGCAGTGCCCCAGATCCCCACAGGGCATCCTGGGACTTGGAGTTCGGTATCTCAGCCCTGTTGGGTGCTGTGGGTGCCCCCAGGGGGTTCTGTGGAAGGACATTGGGGTGGAGTGGTGGCTCTGAGGTTAAGGATCTGCGCTGGTATCCCGAAGGTTGCCGGTTTGAATCCCCATCACCGCCAAAAGAGATCCTACACTGCTGGGCCCTTGAGCAAGGCCCTTAACCTGTAATTGCTCCAGGGGCGCTGTACAATGGCTGACCCTGCACTCTGACCCCAAGGGGTATATGAAAACTAACAAATTCCTAATACAAGAAATTGTATAAGGTGAAATAAAGAAGAAAAAAAAAAAAAAAAAAAGGTTCTCACCTAGCCCGGAACAGAAGCCCAGAAGTACTTCCGGACTGATTAAAAAACTGGAATTCTCCATCTGACCTGGAAGTGTTGACAAGTCACGTGGACGGAAGAACAGAAGCACTTCCAGGTCGGACACTATATAAAGGACTGCTGTGAACCCAGCAGGCGAGCCAGGGTTGGGTGGAGGTGGAAAAAGCTTGCTGGGAGGTGCGGAGGAGAAAACGAGAGACAAGATTTGTGTTGGTGTTGGATTATTTGCTTGTTTATTGTGGCTGTAGTGCTTGGAGGGCACTGTACAAGAAGGAAAAGAAATAAAAATACTTCTTGGTGCTTTTACCCTATGTCCTGCGTGTCTGTCTGTTGGGTTTAAGGAGCAACAGTGACCCCTAGCGTCCACACTAGTTACAGTAATAAGTGAAATGATCATGGTTATATGGATCCTTTCCTTTTTTACATTGTTCTTTTAGGTGCCTTCCTAGCCTTAAAAGGACAACTCGCTGTTGCTGCAATGGTAGGAATTTATTTGTGACTTTGTCAGGCTTGCCATTTTTATAGGCTCTCCTGCAACTGCCTCAGATGCTGTTCATTTACATGATGGAATGCCAGCTCATTCTGTTAGTGACTCTTCACTGGGCTGATGCAACTTGTGAGCATCATTACAATATTATATTGTATTGTTCCAGGGGTCTGGTTACACAGCCATTGTACAGGCTTGGTTTGGTCTGGGTGGGGGGACCAATAGAATATCTTTTCATGCAGCTCAAAATTTACAGTTGCACCCCTACTGATAAGTATGTGCAATTTTAATAACTTTACATTTAGTAAATACTTATCAACCTACTTACAGATAATTCTTGTTATTTGCATATGTGTATCTTGCTAGAAATGTAAGATTATTACAATTCTTATTATACAGTATGTGCCTTTTTTATCAGCTGCTGTAACCTTGCAATCTTCTTGAGTATTAATAAAGTTTTTATCTATCTATCTATCTATCTATCTATCTATCTATCTATCTATCTATCTATCTATCTATCTATCTATCTATCTATCTATCTATCTATCTATCTATCTATCTATCTATCTATCTATCTATCTATCTATCTAATGTTGTGTTCTGCCTTGCTGCCAGGTTAGGCTCCAGCCCCCCTCAATCCAGAGTCATCATAAACAGGTTTGAGATTGGGTTCCTGTCTCAGGTGCTCCATGTGTGAATGTTGCATGTTCGCCCTGTGTCCATGTGGTCTTCCTCTCACAGTCCAATCTAATGCCTGTTAAGTGGAAGGGTGATTGCCCCTAGTGTGTGTGTGTGTGTATGTGTGTGTCTTTGTGTGTGTTTAATCTGTGACGGGCTGGCACCCTGTCTAGGGATTGTTCCTGCCTTGTACCCGATGCTTGCCCAGTGCTTGCTGGGATGGACTCCAGAGTCTCTGGTGGCTTACAGGCTGAAGGCAGACAAGCCGGGTAAATTCCAGCTCTTCAGTCGTCTGGCCTGCAGGCATATTTTATGTACGTGATGGTAAACCCAATAAGCCTCCAGCCTGGCGCCTGTGACTGATTGTGCTAATAAAGGCCATTCTATTTATTTTTATATTAAAGTTCAGCAAAAATAAGAATTGATCTGAGTCAAGATAGGCACTGAAAAAATAAGAAGATTTATGTGCACATGCTATAAAAAAAAAAACAATAAAATTGGGGACGGCACTCTGACAGTGACTCTCAACCAGAACAGCTGGAAAGAGAAGCAAGTGAGAAAGGATCGATGAGCAATTTATATCAATTGATGTGCTTTTTTAATTCATAGATTCAAAAAAAATGTAATACACTTTTATTGAAATTTAATGTGGGCTAAAGGGGCACTTATGAGCAGACCCCAAACTTAGAGATGGGAAGACCAAAATAGCAAACAAACTGGGGTTTAATAACAGAAGTAGGAGCAATTACAGAAGGGGATGACAGAAGCAGCAACACTCGATAAGGTAACAGACCCCAAGCATCTCTACCACCTACCCACAGGGATATAACTTCAAGTACAGTTACCTCTTCCTGTGCACTCTTTCCTGTTCCCTCTCATCAGCTGAGTCTCTGAACCCGGTACCACCATGCACTAAGCTCACCTGCCTGAGGAGGAGGGGATGCTCTTTTAAATCATGGCCAGCAATTACTTCAGAGCACCCTGCAGTACATGACCCAGCTGGCATCCCTAGCCATTACACACTCCCTTGGGGGGCTGAATGATGACCAGCTATCTTTCATTGACCACGTTAAAACAGTCTCTCCTTTACGTAGATTCACTCTAATACATCCACAAGATTCGGCCATATCTGACAAAGTATGCAGCACAACTCCTGGTCCAGACTTTGATCTTGTCCTGTCTGGACTACTGCAACTCTCTGCTGGCAGGACACATGTCCACCACATGTCACCAAGCCACTACAGATGATTCAAAATGCATCGGCACATCTAGTGTTCAACCAGCAAAGATAGAGTGAATCTCACTCTGCTTTTCAGGTTGCTTCAATGGTTCACAGTAGCAGCACCATTAAATTCAAATTCTTGATGTTTGCTTACAGAGTAGTCAGTGGGTCAGCACATATGTACAGGATGGCACACATGAAGTTCTAAGCTCCTTGTTGTCTACTCAGGTCTGCTATTTAATGGCATCTTGTGATGCCACCTCTGTGTGGCATTAAATCTCAATCCAGACTCTTTTCATGTGTAGCTCCTAAGCTGGTGGACCTCCATCCAAACTGCTGGCTCCCTAATTCTGGGTAAGAAGCATTAGAAAGGTCTTTTAGCCACCTATGGCCTTCCCATTTTCTCTTGTCAGCTGAGTTCTTGTACCTCCACACTCTAAAAGCTCAGTTTCCTGAGGAGGAAGGGAAGGTGTATCACATCATACAATAATTTCCAAACACCCTGCAGTATGTGACCCAACTTGCACCCCTAGCCATTACAGATTTCCATCACCTTAGGGCCAGGTAGACTAACCTCAAGAGTACATTTGTGGTGCTATAATATGCTGCCCTCTAGTGGCTTGGGGAAGTGAAAACACTTTTATAGCTTGAATCCTACCTCTCGGGTTGATCCCAGTGTGCATCCTGGAGAGGAGCAATGTCAAAGGGTGCCCCAGGCAAGGACAGGGGTGCCTCAAGGATCACTTCTGATCCCTCTCCCCATCTCCTTGTACACCACCCAACTAGGCCCAAACGTCCAATCCCATGAATTCTCATATCAGGGCTATACTGATGAAATGCAGCTATATCTATCAATCCCTCCAGAGGACCACATGGCATCAGCTAGAATCTCGGCATGTCTTACTGATACCTCAACCTGGATAAAGGAGCACCATCTCCACCTCAACTTGGCAAAGACAGAACATCCTAACTCTGTAAATCTTAGTCAGAATGTTACCTTGGGGTGGTGAGTAATGACCAGTTATCTTTCACTGACCACACTGAAACTGTCCCTCATTCATGCACATTCACTTTGTATAACATCTACAAGATCAGTCGTGCTCCAGACTTTGGTCTTGTCATGTCTGGCCTACTGCAACACTCTGCTGGCAGGGAGTACCAACATATGTTACCAAGCCACGACAGATGATTCAAAATGCATCAGCCCATGTAATGTTCAACCATCTGAGATGGGGTGCATGTCATTCCTCTTTTCAGGTTGCTACAATTGATGTATGTATATATATCTTCTTATATAATACGTTATTGTGGCTGTTCGTTTGTCTGTCCAGGATTTTAAATCACCTGTAGCTCGCAGACCGTTTGAGCTATTGACCTGAAATTTGGTACACATATACTACATGACGTCTACTATCCGTTTTCAGGGTGATGATTGACCTCCAAGGTTCTTCCTCTTTTTATTTTATTTTATTGTACTGTAGAATCAACTCTCAGCAGCAGCCAGCAGGGCGGCTGTACGGCGCATGTGTACGGGGGCCGTTCTCATTCCCTACCACCTTCGCCATCACTTCCCCTACCTCTTCATAATCTTAAACCATTCCTGAGGCAGATTGAAGTGCCAGATTAAGTGAAAAATTAAAGAAAACGTACTAAGTAATTGCAACACAAACACTCACTTAATCAGTTTTAACGCGAAAAGATGGCGATGAAAGAAGAGAAGAAGCGGGCCGTTAGGGTGGAGAAAAGAAGAGCTGCTCAGGTAGTAGCAAGCACATCAACCTCTGAGCAAATGAATGCTAAATGTACAGAGAAAGAGTCGGAAAACTAGGAATGCTCAAGTCAAGTGTATTCACTGCCATTACTGGTGTGTATATATATATACAGTATATATATATATACTGTATATGAAGGCACTCATGAGGTCCTATGTTCCTTCTTGCCCACTTAATGAATGGTATCTTGTGATGCCAACTCTGTATTGCATTAAATCTCAATCCAGACTTTTCTCATGTATAGCTCCTAGCTGGTGGAACGAGCTGCCCACCTCCATCCACTCACTCTGTGCAATTAATGTAAATGTTAATAGGATTTCACTTACATAAAAGGTAAGTGTCTGACCCAATTAAGCGTTGGTAGCAACTCTTTGGGTTGCACATGGCATCACTACCCCTAACTCCTTCACAATAACTGAATACAGTAAAATAAAATTTAAGACCATCCATTCATCCTGAACTCCCTTAATCTAGAGATCCAAAGCCTTTCTTAGAAGTGTGGGTGGGAACGAACCACACAGGACTTGTCAATCCATTCAAGTTGACACCACACTGGCCTAATTCAGAGCCACTGTAAAGTCAGACAGGCATGGCCTGTGGGAGAAGGAGAACGCACATGAACACAGGAGGACATGCAGTCTAGCGACTGGGTCTCTATGCTCTTATGATTATACATATTATAACAGTAATAATACACAATTGTATTATTAATTATATTAAAGTATGTCCATCAATCCATTTTCTAACCTAGTATCTGGTTCAGGAAGCCTGCCCTTGCAGCACTGGGTACAAAGTGGGCACTAGTCCTGAAATGACAGTTCTTTGCAGGACACACTAACACACACACACTGGACACACAAATATGTGAACACAACAACAACACCCAACAATGGGATGTAGACTCAATGAGAAAAGAGCTCAGTGGTGCCATGTCCAAGTCTGACTCCAGGATAAAAGAGTTGTCCCAGGAAGAAGACACAAATACACAAATCCTGGGCCAGAATCCTTGCTTGGACCTAAAAGGAGTATCCCAAAGTGTGGTTAAGCCCATTCTCAGTTCCAGTCCACAGTCATGGCAAAAATTGAACTGCCGCCAGGGAAATGCTTTCTTCCCAGGTTCAAAGAATCTACTCAGCCCCGGACTGCCATATTCTCAGCCTACTTTCAGCAGGACCTGTGCCTGCTTTGAAGGAGATGAATGTTATGAGGGGAATCGAACAATCCTTGGAATTAATGAGCTTTGGCAATCTCCTAGGATAACATATGGGGAGTTTATAACTGCTATTTATCTAGAAAAGGCTATCATCTTTATAATTTGATGCCCAGACACATCCAATCACTGTTCCTCCAAAGCCTCACTGAAAGATAATGAGAGAGAGAAATACTGATACATCGTCCTTGTCAGAATACGGAGACACACGATAAAGCGCAGTTTTGTTTATTTATTTATTTTGAGGGAGTTATGCGATGACTCAATGCTTTTAGCTAAAAACCAGCACAAAGGCCAGTCTCTTTGTCCCTTGTGACTCAGATGAATCCCTTAGGCAAATTGATATCATTCAACCCTTGTCTGTTTTGGTCACTTTCTTTAAACAATTACATATTTTGTCATTACTGTTCACCTCCATAAGTAGGGGCACTAAAGAGTCACATCCTGTCTTGCCTCTTTGTAATTGCCTGCTCTCAGACAGAATCTTCCTTTTCAATGCTAACACATCAGCCCGTGCTCTGAACCTGCTTTACCAGTTCAGGTTTGCTGTGACTTTTTAACTGAGTCTATCCAGTGTGCAGGAGGCACAAGGAAGAATGCCTGCCTATAACAAGAAACACTCACTTACATACACACCTGAACAATGTAACATCACCGGTCCAATGAATAACAGGCATTGTAGTCAAGTGGCAAAGGCGCAGGAGATTAAACCCAAAAGGCGCCGCTCAGTTCCAATCAAGTCATGTTTATTGTTGTATGTAGGGAGCACAATGCAATTCTAACCTGTGTGTCCCCTAAGAAGAGTTTGCAAAAATACTATACAACCTACTGTATATAATACAATATAGATATACTGTATGTGGGCGGCACAGTGACACAGTGGTAGTGCTTCTCCCTAACAGATAGGAGACCTGGGTTCGCTTCCTGGGTCCTCCTTGCCTGGAGTTTGCATGTTCTCCCCGTGTCTGCGTGGGTTTCCTCTGGGTACTCCGGGTTCCTCCCACAGTCCAAAGACATGCAAGTTGGTGCACTGGCGATTCTAAATTGCTTGGTGTGTGTGTGTGTGTGTGTGTGTGTGTGTGTGTGTGTGTGTGTATGCGCCTATGCATCCGGGGTTTATTTCCTGCCTTGCTTCCTGCCTGTGATCCCCGTGACCCTGTAGTTAGGATATAGTGGGTTGGATACTTAATGGATGGATATACTGTATGCATGCATGTTGTGAGGGATGCCACATGTGGACTGGCAGTCCGAATGGAAGACCCACCCACAGCATGAAAGGACAGGGGGAGAAAGTTCATGCAGGACATTGTCATCCCTGGAATGCTAGATGGCAGCCCCCTTTGGTTGCAGTATTATCACAGATTTCCACAGAGCACGTTGGGAGTTTGTCAGCTCAGCCCTGGTGTGCTGTGTGGGTACTGCCAGGGGTCGCTGAGGGGAGCTTTGCCAGGCTCCATCCTCACCAGGAACTGCTTCCAGGTCACAGCTTTGAGACACCAGAACTGCTTCCGGGTGTTCCATAAAAGGACCAGCACCCCTTCAAATGGGGGGGGCAAAGGAGAACAAAGCTCCTAAGTGCTAAAATTGTCAGTCTTTGTTATTTACACAATTTTGTAGACTGCTTGCTAATTACAATAATAATAATAATAAGAAAAAGACAATTAATACAAAAATTAACAAATAAATAATACAAGAATAAACTCTGCATTTTGCGTACTCACAACTGTATATCTACTTTTGCCCACCCTGTATAGATAGATAGATAGATAGATAGATAGATAGATAGATAGATAGATAGATAGAGTTAGGTCCATAAATATTTGGACAGAGACGTTTTTCTAATTTTGCTTCTGTACATTACCACAATGAATTTTAAATGAAACAACTCAGATGCAGTTGAAGTGCAGACTTTCAGCTTTAATTCAGTGGGGTGAACAAAACGATTGCATAAAAATGTGAGCCATCTAAAGCATTTTTTTTAACACAATCCTTTCATTTCAGGGGTTCAAAAGTAATCGGACAAATTAAATAACTGGAAATAAAATGTTCATTTCTAATACTTGGTTGAAAACCCTTTGCTGGCAATGACAGTCTGAAGTCTTGAACTCATGGACATCACCAGATGCTGGGTTTCCTCCATCTTAATGCTCTGCCAGGCCTTTACTGCAGCGGCTTTCAGTTGCTGTTTGTTTGTGGGCCTTTCTGTCTGAAGTTTAGTCTTCAACAAGTGAAATGCATGCTCAGTTGGGTTAAGATCAGGTGACTGACTTGGCCATTCAAGAATGTTCCACTTCTTTGCTTTAATAAACTCCTGGGTTGCTTTGGCTGTATGTTTTGGGTCATTGTCCATCTGTATCATGAAACGCCGCCCAATCAATTTGACTGCATTTAGCTGGATTTGAGCAGACAGTATGTCTCTGAACACCTCAGAATTAATTCGGCTGCTTCTGTCCTGTGTCATATCATCAATAAACACTAGTGTCCCAGTGCCACTGGCAGCCATGCATGCCCAAGCCATCACACTGCCTCCACCGTGTTTTACAGATGATGTGGTATGCTTTGGATAATGAACTGTTCCACACCTTCTCCATACTTTTTTCTTGCCATCATTCTGGTAGAGGTTGATCTTGGTTTCATCTGTCCAAAGAATGTTTTTCCAGAACTGTGCTGGCTTTTTTAGATGTTCTTTATCAAAGTCCAATCTAGTCTTTCTATTCTTGAGGCTTATGAGTGGCTTGCACCTTGCAGTGCACCCTCTGTATTTACTTTCATGCAGTCTTCTCTTTATGGTAGACTTGGATATCGATATGCCTACCCCCTGGAGAGTGTTGTTCACTTGGTTGGCTGTTGTGAAGGGGTTTCTCTTCACCATGGAAATGATTCTGCGATCATCCACCACTGGTGTCTTCCGTGGACGTCCAGGTCTTATTGCGTTGCTGAGTTCACCAGTGCTTGCTTTCTTTCTCAGGATGTACCAAACTGTAGATTTTGCCACTCGTAATATTGTAGCAATTTCTCAGATGGGTTTTTTCTGTTTTCGCAGCTTAAGGATGGCTTCTTTCACCTGCATGGAGAGCTCCTTTGACCGCATGTTGTCTGTTCACAGCAAAATCTTCCACATGCAAGCACCACACCTCAAATCAACTCCAGGCCTTTTATCTGCTTAATTGATAATGACATAACGACGGACTTGCCCACACCTGCCCATGAAATAGCCTTTGAGTCAATTGTCCAAATACTTTTGAGCCCCTGAAATGAAGGGATTGTGTTAAAAAAATGCTTTAATTGCCTCACATTTTTATGCAATCGTTTTGTTCACCCCACTGAATTAAAGCTGAAAGTCTGCACTTCAACTGCATCTGAGTTGTTTCATTTAAAATTCATTGTGGTAATGTACAGAACCAAAATTAGAAAAACGTCTCTGTCCAAATATTTATGAAGCATCTGATAGATAGATAGATAGATAGATAGATAGATAGATAGATAGATAGATAGATAGATAGATAGATAGATAGATAGATAGATAGAATTTTTATTCTTATGATGGACTTCTCAGCCTGTGGGTAGACTGAGTCATTTCTAATGCACAAGCATAAGGAAACACCATCACAAAAGAACCTGGGGTGATGTTCAGTATAAAATGGCTCCACAGTATGTTAAAGTAACTTTGTCTGTAGTTTGAGCTAAACAAATTTATCAAGCACCACCCAAGATACTTTGCGGGACTGTGGACTCTGACATCAAGTAACGGGACCAATGACAAGTGCCACAGTATTAAAAGAAGATTCCAGGAATGCAACTGTGAAAAAAACTGTAGATTTTATTGGGCAAAGGAAATGTCAATAAATAAATAATGATTAAAAACAGTCCAGGTGCATTCATTGTAAAACAAGTGATCAATAAACAGTGCAAAAATAAATGTTCTTTAAAATTCCAATAAACAGAAATAAAAAAATCTAAATAAAATCTTCCCTTTTTTATGTGAAATGGGCTTAAAAAATAAGCAGTCCCAGGAATCCACAGTGCAATAGTAACTCCATCCCACCTTATCTCTAAAGAACTATTGTTCAAAAAACAAAAACCTTGTGACTAGCACTGGGGGCATATACTGGCAGATACATCTATTTGGAGTACCACCTAACTAGAGCTGGCTCTAGCTTTTTTGCTGCCTTAAGCAAAGCTCTAAATGGCATCTAGGCAGCCCCTATACTTGAGTGGAATCATCAGTGCCAGACCTATACGTGGAAATCTGAAGCAGGACTGGGGAGCATGAAATATGGAGGGTTTGGATATAAAACAGTGAATTTACAGTTTAATAATGTGGAGGGGAACATTTGAATACTTATAGCACGCTTGAGGAGTGTCATTTAAGAAAACATGTAGAAATTAGATTCTATTAGCTGGCTTTATTTATTTATATATTTTTTGAATTTGACCTTTTTCTAGGCTGGCACAGTGGTGCAGTGGTGGTGCTGGTGGGTGCCCATATCTGCGTGGGGTTTCCCCTGGGTGCTCCAGTTTTTTCCCACATTCCAAAAAAATATGAGGGGAATCACCAATGCTAAATTGATCCTAGTGTGTGTTTGGTATGTGTGTGTGTGTGCACGTGTTCACCCTGTGATGGACAGGCTTGTTCCTGCCTTGTGCCCCATGCTAGCTGGGACAGGCTCCAGGCCCGCCATAATGACCATGGTCCTGATTAAGCAGGTTAGAAAATGATATGACATTTCTCTAAAGAAATAGAAATCAAATTTCCACTTAAACTATACCTGTGCCCTGCAGCTCAGTATTTAATCTGCTGTCTTTTCAAATAGTTTAAGGTGATGGTGACAACCTTGTTATAATCTTACCATGGCAGCTCCATAAACTTTCATCCATCCATTTTCCAACCCGCTGAATCCGAACACAGGGTCACGGGGGTCTGCTGGAGCCAATCCCAGTCAACACAGGGCGCAAGGCAGGGAACCAATCCCGGGCAGGGCGCCAACCCACTGCAGGACACACACACAAACACCCACACACCAAGCACACACTAGGGCCAATTTAGAATCGCCAATCGACCTGCTCCATAAACTTATACTTTACATATAAATTAATGAAATAAATTGACAAGCTTAATATAATCACAAAATTCAACGAATTAAAAATATAGCCTACACATTACTAGTGTTGCTAATGGCTATTACTGCTTGAAATGACTGATTTTTAATTTATTATTCACAGATGACTGCAAAGCCCCATTTTCAGCCGCCATTCCTTCAGTGTCCTAACAGTCAACTCGTTTAGCTTATCCTTAATACACCATGCACAAATGCTAATTGGTTACTAATGAAACATTTGTGATTGAGGTTAGCACCACTGGAACTTGTTATTTTGTTCACATGGTCTTCAAGATGCTGGCATTCCTAAAGTTCAGTTCTGCATTCAAAAATGGCCGACATAAGAATGGCTTCTCAAGAAACATGTCAGTCTTTTGCTTGTTTAGAAGTTTATTCCGTGTGACAGAGAAACTGAAGATTTCATACAAAATGTCTATTGCTGTCTTGAGAGAAGATGGTCAACTGTATCTAACCAGCAAAGAAGAAGAAAGGGAAGGACCAGATGCACAACTACGTAACAGGATAAGGACATCAGAGAGTGTAGTGTGGAAACAAACACCTTACAGGATCTCAGTTGGCTTCCTCTTTAAATACAAACACTAGTGTCAAGGGAAAAGATGACTCCAGGATGTTGACTGAAACTGAAAGAAAATACTATTTGTGAAACTAGAAAATAAAAAAGGTTAAAATTGGCAAAAGAATACAGGCAAAGGACAGATGATGGCTGGACAAGTGTGTTATGGCCGTCGACCGCTACTCTCACCTCCTCCAGGACCAATTGCTGTCTGCTCCTTTCCTGGTGTCATGTCCTAATTGTTCCTACCATGTCCCGATGCTTTAGTCGTTACTCTACCTGCATCACTGCTGTTTCTGCTCTCCACTTCCTGGTGGTCTAAACTGGTACTCTTGACCTCCGAGACTTTAGAGTTGCTGGACTCTCGATACCACAGCACCTCCCTCACACGCACTACCTCAGTAAATTTCAAAGCAAGCCTCAGTGTGCAGTTGTTCCAATAGAGGGGGATGCTGCCAGAGCTCCACCACTTTCTACATGACCACCTGGCTTTTAACGTTAGCCTCTGATGTCATATATAAGGACTCTATGCACACCATTGCACGTCATTACACATACTAACATCAGAAATTTAAATGACAACCCTAACCCTAACCCTAATTTTTAAGAAGGGCAATCAAAGGGCTGTTTTACTCCTTTAAGTAGGAGATGGTAAGTAGCTCTTTGTGCAATTCCTGCTTTAAGATGTCAAAGTGTTACTTTAGATAGATAGATAGATAGATAGATAGATAGATAGATAGATAGATAGATAGATAGATAGATAGATAGATAGATAGATAGATAGATAGATAGATAGATAGATAGATAGATAGATAGATAGATAGATAGATAGATAGATAGATAGATAGATAGATAGATAGATAGATAGATACTTTATTAATCCCAAGAGGAAATTCACAATGCTGATTGGCTGTCCTGGAATCACAGATCTGATGCAGAGAAACAGAAACCTGCAGAAATTAAATCAATCGGCATCATCCGGCGGAGTCAGTCAAGGATTGGGGGTTCTTTACAGTACACCACTTTCTCCACTGGTTCAAATAGATGATATCCGCCCAGTATCTCCAACTCATGATGAGAGTCAGTGGTTTGTCTTTTTGCTGATTTTTCTGTTCACATTGGAGCTTTCTTACCAATTCTTGAACATTCAATAAAAGAGTTAAAAGGCACCTGGAGACCCAACTGGTGTCTGGCTATTTAGGATTTTCTGCCAACACAAAATGCCTCACCATTGTTGGGTCATGTCTTTCACACATGTATTGTTTGTTTTTGATTGCTGATGTCATTCCACATTTAGAATGACCTCCTTGATATTGATTCTTCCACAGTAAATAAGGAGGTCATCCTGCAGTGAGCTTTCATGGTTTTTGTGATACTCACCAAGGCCTCCTCAAACAGCTGTGATTTGTGTCCTGGTCAACGGGGAGATTACAAGCAGCAAAGGGCAGATTTGAAAAGGGGAAGAGAGAGAAGCTCAGACTGGCAGGGATTACTTATTGTTTCTGTCAGAGCAGACGGAAGGGAACTGCCAGGGAGCACAATGCCCTGATTGTGTACTGGATGCCCTGGAAGTGCTAAAGAACAAGGAAACCAGGAAGAAGAGAGGAAGGCAATAGACAGTAATCCCACACGGTACTTGAGGGCAGGAAATTCAGCCGTGGCTAAGAATAAATGGAAAGAAAAAGAGAGAGACAGAGTAAGACATTGGATGATGGAAGATGACTAAAATATCTGTGGGCTGACAGTGCACAGCACGTGGTCACAGGAAAGGAGAACAGGGACCACATTGGTCCTTTAAGAGATCCTGCAGTGAGAAAGCTGTTTTAGAGATATGACTCTCTTAAGATGACTGAAGCCACCAGGTGTTAATAGATGAAGTTCTTTTCTGGTGTCCCAGTTACAAAAGTAGGCCCAAGTCTGTAAGAGATTTGGCAGTAAGTAAACCCGGAATGGTGTTTAAAGCTACAGTTCCTCAAGCCCACACAAGCAGAATGAAGTCAGATTCAAGAGATGGGCTAAAGAGAAGAAGAGTGAGGTCAAAGTGCAGGGAAAGGCAGGATTGCCGCATTGGGATCTTCCTGATTAATCTATATATATACAATGTTAGGGGTTGTGTCTTTCTGTCAGACGGTTATTTGAAAACCACTGGGTCTAGAATCTTGATCTTGGCCTTACTCGAAAGCTAATGATGTGATATGCACTGGTGAAGCAAAAAATGTGGGTGGCGGCAACCTTTGCAAAGCTATCAGAGATCACCTCTCTCTTACAGAAATCTGCAGAGGAAAACTGATTGAGAGGGTGACCTGGAAGAAAAGAAAAGAACAGTTATGACATCTGCTAAGCTTGAAGCACATTGCTGAGTTCGCTCTTATGAAGAGGAAAAAGAACAGCAGCAGCACCATCTGCTGAATATCAAGTGTAGCAAACAGAATGCATGCATAAAGAAGACAAACAAATGCCTGTGCAAACTGACCTGTGCTCCTGTCCTCAAACCTCAGCCACATACCATGATCTAAAAATACAGCAACTTTACATCAGACCAAACATGGAAGGCGCTTCAGTGACGAAGAACAGTGAGAGGTAAGCCTGACTATAGAGCTATGAGCAGTTGTCTAACACTATGTCTCACTGACATGCAAAACATACCCCACAAAACAGAGAAATGTATGCCGACAAATGAGCAGATCGTCAAATACTCAAAATACTTCCATTCATATATATCTTCCATCCTTACATTAATGTTTGGATGAAGAGACCTACTTCGATGGTAGATCGATTGCAGATGTGCTCACTCTATTTTTTCTTACTCAAAACAAAAGAATGTGTGGCCAAAATGTAAATATTCAGCTTGTTCTAAATGAACCCCCTTTACTTGAGGACCCGAGGTCCGTATGTTTTCTAGTTGGCAATACAAATGAAATGACTTTGACACATCCTTTTCTGTTTCTCATTCTTCATTATTCTTTACAACCACGACCATCCACCTCTCACTTCCGTCTATCTGCTAAACCCCCTTGTAATGTCACAATGGCTGTGTCTCCATTGCTGCCTTGGTGGGTAGCTGGCCAAGTCATCCTGCCTGATAGACTGGGGACAACAGCCTGAACCATTAGACTTGCAGAGGATGGGCGTTTGGTGGTTTTGTATGTTGGTCTGCGCCTTTAATTAATCCCTTTGTCCATCTGTTTCTTGTGTTTATTAAATCCGTTCATCTCTTTTGTATATTTTGGCTTTGTGGCCTTAATCTGAGTTAGAGCCTGAGCACACCACCATCATCATTGCACTTTAAGTGACAGAGAGACATGAGAATAAGTATAAAACCAAATAAAATATGATAAATAATCAGAAGAACACAAGACTCAGACTTCAGCTGGCCTGACTCCTGGAAAACAATGGCATCCCCACAATACCACAGTCTGGTTGTTTTCCTGCTGGTCGTCTTTTTTGTTCCGGTTGGATTAGCCACATCTATTTTTGACAGAGCTCATAATGGTGCAATGCTTTGCTCGACGCAACACTGACACCACTCTATGATCCTCATTACACCTTCAGCACTGATGACAGATGACACAATAGTTTCCTCGAGGTGATGGCGAATCTTGCTGCAGTCCATCATTTCAACTCTGTTTTCCTTTCAGCAATAATGAATTCAGATGCAGCCAGTCTCATAGAGACGTCTCCAATGCAAAATGCTTCTTGCAGGTTTAATCAAAAACGGCAAATATCAAAACTACAAGGCTGATACTTTCAAGAAAGAATTGCAAGGAAATGACAAGGAATGAAATTTGAAATCAGAAATACCAGGGTTCTTTGTTAGAGCAGTCACAACGATCATTCACAAACCTTTGATGAGAAGCGGCCATTCATCTCGCTGCTGCTCAACTACAAATTCGAAGCCGAGTGAAGCTGGTGTTTTAACGCTTCTCTGTGTGCATCTCGTTATTGACGCTGTATTCTTCAGGATTAGGTTGGGACTCCTGCCTTCAAATGTCACATACATATGCCTTCAGCCTATGTGGAAATCTGCACATTGTAGGTGTGTTGTTCTGGCTGTCATATCAAGCTGTGCCTTTTTTATTGGGGCTGCTACCCATTTTAAGAGTATATAATACTTTGGTTTTATTTTTATTTTTTATTTTCTGCCATGTCCTTGATGATTTAAAAAACTAGGGTGTAGTTTGTACTCTCTTGTACTGAGGTCTGTGTTCCCCTGCACCAGACATTGGCCTATAATCCTGTATTTTGCTTTCAAAGATCCCAGCTGTCCCAGTTTGAATACAAAAGCAGAGAATGGACAAGCATGGTCAGGTGACAACGGTCCATGATGACCATAGCCTTTACTGTGCCTATAAAAAGTATTCACACCCTTAGAAGTTTCCATATTTTTATTGTTATTGAATCACAGTGGGTTTCATTTGGCTTTTTGATGTTGATTAACAGGAAAAGATTCTTTAATGTCAAAGTGAAAAAGGATCTAAATTAATTATAACTATTCAAAACAGAATACTTGACTATGTAACTATTCAAGTCAGGATTTCCGTTGGTAGATGCACCTTTTACAGCCAGGACACCCTTGAGTCTCTGTCAGCTTTGCCCATCTGGACACTGCCATTTTTCCCCATTTTGCTTTGTAAAATTGCTCAAGTTCTGTCAGGTGCCATGGGGTTCATAAGTGAACAGTCGTTTTCAAGTCTATTCACAAATTTTTAATTGAATTGAGATCTGGACTCTGCCCTGGCCACTCCTGTTTAGAAGCCATTCCTGTGTAGCTTTGGGTTTATGCCTGGGGTCGTTGCCTTGCTGTCTCCCAGCGTGCAGGTTTTCTTTCTCAGCATCAGGTTGTCCTCCAGAATTTTTCTGCATTCATTTCACTGCCTACTCTCACAAGTCTGCTGCAGAGAAACATCTACACAGCATGATGATGCCATCACCACAGTGGGGATGCCATGTTTTTAATAATATGCAATTTTCAAATGTGGCATTTATTGTGAAGGCCAAAAAGTTCAATATTGGTCTTATCACACCATAAATCCTTCTTCCACCTGACTTCAGAGTCTTTCATGTGCCTTCAGCAAACTGTGATTTTTTGAACAGTGGCTTTCTCTATGCTACTCACCCATCAAGATGTGACTGGTGAAGCATCCAAGCAATGGTTGTTGTCTGCACAGTCACTCCAATCTGAGCCACTGTAGCTTCTAATATGATTCTTGATGGCCTTCCTCACTGATCTTCTTACACGATCATTCAGTTATTGTAGCAGGCCTGCTCTAGAAGATTTACAGCTGTGTCATACTCTTTCCATTTCTTAATGATTGATTTAACTGGACTCCAAGGGATATTCAGTGATTTTTCTTTTCTTGTCTCCATCCCATGACTTGTGCTTTTCAGTAATCTTCTCACGGAGTTTCTCAGAGTGTTCTCTTTGTCTTCGTTGTGTATGTTAGGCCACCATACTGACAAGTTGGACTTTCCAGATCAGGGGCATTTATAATACAATCCACTGAAACCCCAGACAGATAATTTCTATTGAACTAATTCTGTGACTTCTAAATGGCTGCACCAGTGATGATATAGGTGTAATGAATTAAGGAGGTGAAAACTTATTCAATTGAGTATTTCGTGTTTTACATTTACGATTAATGTCGATCACTTTCCAGAGACCTGTTTTCACTTTGAAAGGACACACAGACTGAAGGGTGTCATGGCCGTAAAAGGTGCATCTACCGACATATATACTGACTTGAATAGTTATGCAGTCAATTATTCTGGTTTGTACAGTTGTAATTAATTTAAATCAGCTTTCACTTTGACATTCAAGAGTCACTATCTGTTGATCAACATCAAAAAGCCAAGTTAAATCCACTGTGATTCAATGTTGTATAAAAATGAAAAATTAAAACTTCTAAGTGGTGAATACTTTTTATAGGCACTGTGTGTGATTTGTTTTTGCTGTATTCAAAAACTTACACATAGATTTATCGCATGTTTATGTAGTGTGTGAGATGAGACAACATACAGACAGGATGTCAGCTAGCTGGTGAGGTGGTACAAAGTCCACATTCTGCTGCTTAATGGCGACAAGACAAAGGAAAAGATTGCGCACTTCAGAAAAATTTCCAATTAAACATAACCGCTGAACATCAGAGGCCTTGTGGTCAGCATATGACCTTTTACTGAAGATCTCCATGGACCCAGCATGTCTCAGTCCTGATCATCAAAATTATTTCCTGCAGTGCTTGAAACAGACAAAGCTCGTCCATCTTGTCCTCTTTTTAAATTATATTTATATTTATTACAACCTGCATCGTAGTCTGGTTTGAATCCTGCAGTGCCATCTTTCCTATGGTTCATTAAAACAGCAGAGAAGACTGCCGGACATGGACGCTATATTTGGAAGGCCACTGGTATGATTACAGACACATCCCATGCCTCTCATAGTCTCTTTGTTTCTCTACCATTTGGAAGTAGGTTCTATAATTTTAAAGCCAGAATCGCTTCTTTCTCCAGGCTTTAAGACTACTGACCTCCTTGGCCCATCTCATTTTAAGGCTAGGTTTACTAAATTTGGTTAATTGCCCCTTTTCCTGGATTGAATTCGTAATGTATTATATTTAGGACTTATCACTCATATAGAGATGAGCATTTTGGAATTCATATATTTTGGGACTGAATAAACCTCACAGGTGGCGCAGTGGTAGTGCTGCTGCTTTGCAGTAAGAAGACTGTGGAAGATTGTGGATTCGCTTCCCAGTTCCTCCCTGTGTGGATAGCGCTTTGAGTACTGAGAAAAGCGCTATATAAATGTAATGAATTATTATTATTTTATTATTAATGTTAAGATTTCTTCTGCTTTACAGGAGGGATTACATGTACTTTGGTGTAGAGAGGGAATTGCTGAACTGACATTAATGGAATTGCTTAACTTGGTTTTAGGTTTCACAGTTGGTCTGTTTTAGCAGTCTTATATAAGTAGGTTAAGGTTTAACAGTTGTTTTTCTATAAGACAAATGTTTCAAGCATTTTAAAGTATCGACAATAATCTAGACAGAGGGTCTTCTTTTCCATCTGAGATCGAGTCAAGCTGCTATGAGTCTGCCACTAAATAAGCTGCCTGGACCGAGAATAAAGATCATCCTAAAATGGCAGCAGCTTGTCTACTTTATGTAGTACTTCTATCTAGGCGTCTGCTTATGGTATCACACCTGCACTGCATCGATAGAACAACAGTGTGTGTTCACTGCTCTTCTGCCTGTGCTCATTATTAATTCCAGGTCAGTAGCGGTGAGAGAGGACATACTCAGTAAATAGTCATAGTGGCCTAGTCTGGGCTGGGTGGTCTTGTGGCCTTGGAACCCCTGCAGATTTCGGTTTTTTTTTCTCCAGCCCTCTGAAGTTTTTTTTTTGTTTTTTCTGTCCTCCCTGGCCAATTGGACCTTACTTTATTCTTTGTTACTTAGTATTGCCTAATCTTATATTTATATTTTTCTTTTACTTTCTTCATCTTGTAAAGCACTTTGAGCTACATCATTCGTATGAAAACGTGCTACTGTATATAAATAAATGTCGTTGTTGTAGTCTGTACATAGTGTAGTCTTGGGTGATACCGTACTGTATGAGTAAGCGTGTACCTTAGTGGCTGGAGTGGGCAGACTATGGCTGACAGTCCTGTCCAAATCAATGCAATGTCATGTATGTGTGCCTGGACACCACTGCCCTGGCTCTGGTGAGGTAAACAATTCCAACTCTGGACGAGAGGGGTCAGTGACGCTAACAATTTCTTTTCTTTCCTCCTCTGCATCCAGGAAAAGACATCCAAAGATGACCCGTTCTCCCACAGATGAAGGCTCCATCCCTTGCGGTACAAACACTATAAATGCGACATACATTCTGAAGGTGGAGTTAGCTATCAAACTGACACCTGAGACAGACAGAACTCCTGATCTTTAGTAGCCTTATGCTTTCTGTTTTGTGCTGTTTGTCTTTTTATTATATTCAAAGGGGTTACCCGGCTGATACCCCAGCCTTTTTTTAGCTGTCAACCCTGGTCTGCTTTCCCAGCCATGTTTCAGCACTATGTATTGCTACAGTTTGAAGTTAATGCTTCAAATAGTAAAGAACCCAAGATTTCAGGACAGTGTGTAAAGCAAGGCATTTTCCAAAATATTATAGCATTTAAATAGAACTGCTTTATTTTATTTTGTTTCCCCTTCTGCTATTTGTTATTGTCTTGTTGTTCACAGTCAATTGGGATTTTTTAACTGCATTTGTCTTATGTCTTTGAATTATGTAATTTTACAATGGTTGTCTGCTCTCATACATTTATGTACATATTTTTGATTTTAATTTTAATATTTCTATACTGCACTATGACCAAAGGGGTATTAAGTTATATTTAACTGTATGTTAGGTAGACAAAATATTTTTATGTCTATTCAGCTCTAACACTCATATATACAGTGTAAGTATTTTTCCTTGTACTAGGAATACTGGATGTTATATAAATATCTCAAGGCTGTAAAACAAGGTCCATTTCAAAGTTTAAGCTTTCGGAGGCATACCAAAGAAATAAAAGGTCAAGCAGCAGTGTTTTTTTTATTTAGCCAGAAATGGAGAGAAGTAACACGAATCAGGAGCTTTGAGGGCAACTGCATCATCTGTTGGACTTATGTTTATTAGCAATATTTAAAAATGATGATAAAAACACACCCTGCTGCTGAATGCTTATTCATAATTCCATCCATCCTTTGAAGTGTTTCTGAACCAAGCTGCCTGGATACAGCAGCAGATCCAAGAGCTTAGCAATAGACTAAAAATGTTCAAAATGTCTGCTTGCACTGTTAGATCAGTTTTTGCCAGGGTAGAGTCCTAGGGAAACTCGATTCCCCTTTGTACTCTTTATTAAGCAGACGGTAACAGAATGCCTCAAATCCCACGCTATTAGGTACTGGAGTTCATTGCTATCTTTGTCTTTCTTTTCCTCTTTCTTGTACATTCTACAACCCCAGACAATTTGATAGAATACCGTACCAGGCAGGGGTTACACATTAATTCATGCATTATACACAATTTTCCCAAAAAACACAATGATAGAGTATAATGAAATTTGGTAAAATAACACAACCTGATAATAAGCAGTTCATCTTGTGTCCAATATGCTTACTACCAGGTGGATCTCTGTCTTAGTATGTTGAAGTAATCTCTGGTCCGACCTGGTCCGGCCTAGCCTTTGACGGCCCCTCTTCAGAATGGAAAATGGCAATGAGAGGAAGCATACCCTGTCTGCATAGCATAGGTGAGAAGGACAGAGACCAGCATGTCTTTGTAGGCCTTATTTATCCAATTCTAGTGGTCCTTGATGTACATCTTGACTCAGGTCAGGTAGATGCAGCCCCCATTCTAGTCCAGTCCACTCCAGACTGGCTGGAAAGTCACTTACAACCAGATTGACACAAAGTCTTCATTTCCCAGTCCAGCACTTAACAGAGGTTCTTATCCAATCTAGTAGGATCATAAAAGTGCCTGAGCAACAACTGCCTTGTCCTCCTCTGAATTTTAATATGAGATATTGTTTGACATTAACTTCCCTGCCAGGTTTAATATTTTAAAAATTGGAGTAAAAAAGTATGGCTCAAACGTATTCAATAAAGAGAGTCTACAAAAATATCTAGCATACTAGGTAATACCAATTTTTTCTCTTCAGTACAGCCAGAAACGTTCTTCTTGTCTGTATGGCTGCTTGTATACAGAAATGCTGTTTTCATGTACTATCTGAGTTTGCAGAGACCTGACTTGTGAGATATCATCTTCCCTCTTCAGTACATTCACATGAATTTCAGGTCAGACTTTTTGGAAAACCATGAGGTCATCACTGGTTTTTTTACTTGGTCTGCAAAAAAAGCAACTAAAGAAAAAAAATAAAGTGCAAGCTAAATCAATTAAATGCTGTCATGAATGTGCGTCTCTGGACCACTCTCCAGGATCGTCACAGGTATGTAATACCGCTTCGGGTTGAGAGGGGGCACCAGTGCTAACATTTTCCTCTTTTGTCCCCAACGCAAAATGGAGACAACACCCAGTGAGGGCAACTGACTCCAACCCTTCATGTCCCCGGCCGCTGATGGGAGAAGGTGTTCAGTCTTGCACTGAACCCAAGACAGGATGGAGATCCTTCCTGAGAACTTTGTTATTGCATTAGCTGACAGCAATCTTCTGTAGAAGCTTTCTGTTGATATGCACAGCAGCCCTATTTGGGTTTGTTCTAAAGAAAATATTTTTGGACAAACAGTTTGGCACCCAAACAGTTTCCAGTGATGACTTGCAGTTCCTCCACTTAACCACAATGTGTATTACTTCACTCCAAATGCCAACCAATTCAACCACAAAAATTACATTTTTGGCTGACCAAGTTATACTGATTTATCTCATACAATTGACTGACGTGAAAGGTTACCATTACATTAAAACTCTGCAAAGTTGGGTAGGTTTATTGCTTCACATGGAATTTCCACCTCATAAACTTGTATTTACTGTCTGTCTGATAGCACATGGACACACCAAAAGTAAAACCAGCCTTAAAAGTCAAGCTAAATGACATTTTTCTCTAAATTTCGATCCTCGTCCACTGGTTGTTGCACATTTGTGAGCTTGTACATAATAATAAAGGAATTAGCTTTTCAGGCAGCAAGTGACCTTTTCAAACACAAGGTGAACATGCAAACGCCACACAGACAATCGCCAAACTGGAGATTCAGAAAAATATCAAAAATGTGGATTTTTAAGAAATATTTTTCCAAAACTGTACCAGGCAGGACTCATTCTAGATAGTAAACCGCTACACAGGTGGAGAAATCATCCCCATGAAAAGAAATATTAGATATCAAAATAACACTATTTTGTTTGTGAATAGCTGGCCCATTTACTTTATTCATAGGAGTGACATGAACAAATGGAGCCCAAGCATCTGCTGTTCAGTCCCTTTTGAAAAACCATCAGACCCCAGCCATCCTCACGCATGCATAATCTCCCTGCCTCTCAGTTTCCTAGCATCCACAGAGTGAGGTCTACAGGAAAAGGATCCATGCAATCATAATAGATTAAGCTAAAAAAACTCAACAAAGGCAAAGAGGGAGCTGAGTCATGAGGCATAACAAAAAGGTAAAACACGGTGTGAAAGGAAAACAAATTTACAAACAACCCTGCAACCATAGATGTTCTGCATAAACAAGTTTGAAACTGAAAAGAGACAAGAAATAAAAAAGCACTTAAAGGACGTTGTGTACACGAGGGCAACAATATGGCACTGACGTTTGAAGATGACATCAGCAATGCAGGCTGGTGATTTAGTCCAAAGTGACTTCCAAACCGTAAGTACATGAAACCAAGTGTTTTCATTTTTCCTACAGTGTGGGCCCTGGGAGCAAAAGAAATGTATTCAGCAAGTTCAAACCATCCATCACAAATGGCCACTGAATGAAGAATGCATTGCTTAACCCCCAAGGTCAGTCACATAATCAAGTGCACACAATTATCTGTAAAATCTGCGGTTTATTTTAGTGTTCTTTTAACTTTTATACAGACAACTGTACATGTATTTGTGTTTCCACTTTCAGCACAGAAATGGCATTACAGACTTGGTTAGACAGACTTTACGCACTTTCTTCTCACACTCCAGGGTATGTACTTTTCGTTACGCCAGGAACAATTGTGGATAGGATACGCGTGATGAATTGTGCTGTGTGATAAAACATCAGACAGCAGTCTGAAAAAGGTTTGGGAATGGCCACCCCGTATATTGAAAATCAGCAGAGCAACAAAAAAACACAGTTTACAAAGTGGAGTTCACACCTGAACTGGCTAACAAACTGAGACTGCTCTATAAATATGGTGGGTAGGGGGAAGAGGTGGAGTCAAGATGACCAGAACTGGAACTGATGTGGCAGGAAAAGGAATTCTGGGTAGTGGCAATGATGTCATCAAGGTTGGCCAGAAGTGATGTCAGCAGGGGGTGGTTCAATGGTGATGTCACTATGAATCAGGGTGCTCAGCTGGGTTGCAGGGGAATGAGAGGAGAGAGGGCCAACCCCTGGTCTGGCTGACAGATACCACTAATTGAGCCTGTAAACTGTTCCCCATGTGCACGTGTGTGACAGCTGATTTGTTGACCACAAGAAATAGCGCCATCTTAAAAATCTGTTAGTTGTTTAGACTTTGGAGAGTTATTGGCGAAAATGGAGTGCTGCCGTTTCCACCACATCCCTCTTCATAGCCACCTTCCTAGTGCACTGCACCGTACATAGCATACAACATAGCTGTTTCTAGTGAGTTTGCACACAGTTTGTGTGAGGAACGTTCAGATTTGGGTACGACTGCTGGTACTAATGTGATGTGGGAGACCTTCTGTGTCAAGACCCTGAAGGTTGCTGAGGGTTGTGTTGGTGTTACTGGTGTTCCCAGAAGGAGGTGTTTCATCTCGCAGGGTACCCTGGATATCATCGAAAGGAGTCGCAGCACACGGCTCAATGGCAACTCTGGTCTGTACCGGGAACTGAGAAGGATGGCTGCAAGGGCTCTGAGGGCAGATAAAGAGGAGTTTGTTAGAGGAATCTGTGAGCAAGTGACACACCATCTGTGGTCTGGTGACCCATGTCCTGCTTACAGAGGAATCAAAGTATTACGCACATCTGAATCTGTTCCTCGGAGAGTCGCAGTCAGGGAAGCTGATGGAATGGTCCTTACGGATGACACTGCAGTTGTGACCTGCTGGGCTGGCTACTTTGAGCAGTTGTTCAAAGCTGATCCTCCGGCTAGGACGTTGGATATCTCTGGGTCCACGGTTCTTGAGGCTGATCCTCCAATTAGCTGTGAACCACCCAATCTCACTGAGATTGCACAGGTGGTGAACCAGCTGGGGGAGGGGGGGTGGGGGGGGGGGGGGTGTATGGGGCTGGGATCTGTGGTATCTGCAGGGCCGGATTTATATGAAAAGAGGCCCTAGGCTATTCCACTTATGAGGCCCTTTCACCTTCCATTTTTAAGTTTGTAAATTACATGAGAGATAATAAAATATGTTAAATGAAACATGTCGTGATTGGTACTAACCTGTGTGGAAAATTAACGCGTTGATCTTAACCAATACATTTTTATGTTTGTTTATTAGTCATATGCGTAGAATTTCTCCTTATTTTCGGTTCAGTGTTTTAGTGTTCACTGTTTTTAGAATAGTGTAATTTTAACTTTGCTAACAGTTTGAATGTAGGCCCCTCTTGATCTTGAGGCCCTAGGCTGAAGCCTAGTTAGCCTATAGGAAAATCCGGCCCTGGGTATCTGGGGTGAACTTCTCCAGGCTGTTGGTAAGGCTATCCACCAGGCATTGCAAGCAATCTTTGCTTCCTTTTGGGAGACAGGCATCATTCCAACTGACTGGAAAACGGGACTTGTCGTCCCTATCTGGAAAGGGAAGGGTGATCGCCTGGATTGCAACAACTACAGAGGGATAACACTGCTCTTGGTGCCGGGTTTCATGTGTTGGGTCACATATAACTGGGATCTCTTCTGGGTGAGACCGCATTTCTTCAGACAAGACTGTATGCATCCGAACAGATTTGGAGCCCGAGTCCTCTCCGAAATAATCTCAAAGGTAATCTGTCTTTCCAGACTACATAATTCTAATCCTAATACTCTCCATAATACATTGCTAGGATCTGATAATTCTGTATCAAGCTCATCTTTAGATGTGCACTGTATTAACAATATAATAATGAACCATAGTTTAAGTTAAAGACCTGGACAAAGCGGAATAAACGCAAATAATTACTAGTACTAATTACTATTTCACCTCTAGATGTGCACTGTATTAGAACTATAACTACAGATTACAGATTAAGTAAAAAATCAGCACAAACTGCATTAACACAAAACACTTAATTACCATTTCAAGCTGTCGCAGCACTCTAATTCAGCTCTGCTTTTCCAAGACCTTACTAAATATAGGAAAATCGACTTTCTTACATTAAGTGAAACGTGGCTTAGCTCAGATGGTGCCACAGTTTTAATTGAAACTGCACCTCTGAATTACAGCTTTACTCATGCAGTTCGTCAAGGCAAGAAAGGCAATGGTTTAGCAAATATTTACTCAAGCTGATTAAAGTGTAAAGATGTCTAGTTTGGTGCATTCACGTTTTTTTAGTATCTTGCCATTGTTATTCAAGGTGTGTCCCCGTCTCTTGTATTGTCCATTTATAGACCTCCTACATATAATGCGTCCTCCATTGAGGAATTCTCAAACTTAGTATCTATAATAATAACTAACTTTGACAGGTTTCCAATTGTTGATGATTTTAACTTTCATGTCGATAACCAGTTTGACACGAAATCAAGAAATTTCATGAACCTCCTGCACTCATTTAATCTCAGCCAGCACATCAACCAGCCCACACATAAGGGAGGACACATGCTGGATTTAGTCATTGCTAATAGATTAAAAGTTGAAGTGAGCCAGGTTATGGATATCGGTATATCAGACCACTTTTTCATATTTTTCAATATAGAAATACTGATAGCTACAACTAGTTTATTGTTAAAAAATGTTATCTTTGATACATCTGCAGCTTCTAAGTTTGCAGTCCATTTGTAGTGATTACTTCAACAACAGTAACAATGGTAATAGCAAAGTGGAAAAATGTTATGCTAAGACAAGAGCTGCAGCTGACATCCTCGCCCCTGAAAAGACAGTTAAGAAATCCTCCAGCAATATTATACCCTGGAAAACGCGAAGAGTGTCTGATTTAAAGAGAACATGTCGGAGAGCTGAGTGTAAATGAAGAAAAACCAATAGTTCATTATGACAAATTGAAGGCTAAAATAACTGAATATAAAAATGTAGTCTGCCTTGAGAGGCAGTCCTATTTAAGCAGAATTATAAATGATAATTCTGCCAATCCAAGAGTTTTATTCTCAACTATTGATTATCTTCTAAACCCAGCTCACTCAATGGAATGCCCCCTAAAACTACTAGTGAA
This sequence comes from Erpetoichthys calabaricus, assembly GCF_900747795.2. Classification (NCBI taxonomy): domain Eukaryota; kingdom Metazoa; phylum Chordata; class Cladistia; order Polypteriformes; family Polypteridae; genus Erpetoichthys; species Erpetoichthys calabaricus. Next base: position 126,801,865 of record NC_041405.2, read on the forward strand.
ACTTACGAGACTTTTACTATAACACAAAATTAGTGACATTAAAAATAATTTGGTACATCCCCCCAAAGTTAATTCAACTGAACTGCAGGATTCCATTTTAAGCGAGTTAAATTATTTCACCTGAACAGATCTACGTGGACCACGTGGAATAATTTCTCAACTGAAACCCTCCACCTGCGTTCTTGACACAATACCAAGAGGCTTTTTCAAAGAAGTTTCTAATATTCTAATTGATAGTGAACTTGACATAGTGAACTCATCATTAGATACGGGGAGGGTCTTTCCTGATTGTCTTAAGACTGCAGTTGTCAAAACCCTGCTCAAGAAAAATAACCTTGGTTTCTCTGTTTCTGACAATTTTAGACCAATATCTAACCTGCCTTTTTTAAGTAAAATTCTAGAAAAGGCAGTCATCATGCAACTAAATGATTACTTGAATAAACATTCGATTCATGACAAGTTTCAGTCAGGTTTTAAAAGAAATCGCAGTACAGAAACTGTACTGGTTAAAGTAGTCAATGACTTGCGGGTAAATGCAGACAGAGGCCATATATCTGTTCTTGTTCTCCAAGATTTGAGTGCAGCATTTGATACCATTGATCACAGTATTCTTATAAATTTCCTTAGTCAGTGGGTGGGCCTCTCTGGCAACGTCTTAAATTGGTTTCAGTCTTACTTAACAGGCAGAAAATTATACCTCAGAGACCCATGATATTTTATATAGTGTACCACAAGGATATCTTCTGGGTCTGTTGCTCTTCTCACTCTATATGCTTCCATTAAGTCAGATTTTTATCAAAGCACAAGTTGAGCTACCATGGCTATGCAGATGACACACAGCTGTATTTATCGCTAGCACCTGATGACCCTGACACTCTTGGCTCTCTAATTCTGTGTCTTACTTGTATTTACAAATGGATGTGCAGCAACTTTCTCAAACTAAATAAAGAGAAAACATAAGTCTTTGTGATTGGTAGAAAATGGACAGAGTGAGGGTATTAGAAATAATCTTGATCCCTTAGGATAAAATTTTAAATCATATATTAATCAGAGTACTAGGACTACATTTTTTCACTTAAAGAATATATCTAAAGTTAGACCTCTTATAACTTTACAAGATGCTGAAAGATTAGTTCACACTTTTGTTTTCAGTCAACTAGATTACTGAATTACCTAAGAACGACATCAGTCAGTTACAGTTAGTGCAGAATGAAGCAGCAAGAATCTTAACTAGGAAACGAAATTTCACCAGTTTTAGCGACATTGCATTAGTTAACTGGGTCCTTTAGTATTGAATGGTTTATAAAGCCTTAAATGGGCGGCACGGTGGCGAGCGCTGCTGCCTCGCAGTTGGGAGACCTGGGGACCTGGGTTCGCTTCCCGGGTCCTCCCTGCGTGGAGTTTGCATGTTCTCCCCGTGTCTGCGTGGGTTTCCTCCGGTTGCTCCGGTTTTCTCCCACAGTCCAAAGACATGCAGGTTAGGTGGATTGGCGATTCTAAATTGGCCCTAGTGTGTGCTTGGTGTGTTTGTGTGTGTGTCCTGCGGTGGGTTGGCACCCTGCCCAGGATTGTTTCCTGCCTTGTGCCCTGTGTTGGCTGGGATTGGCTCCAGCAGACCCCCGTGACCCTGTGTTCGGATTCAGCGGGTTGGAAAATGGATGGATGGATAAAGCCTTAAATAATCTCCCTTGTCCTGTATTTTGGAATGTTTCTCCCCTTACACCCCTTATACCCCAAACCTGGAATTTTTTTTATTTATTTATTTTTTTTTTCTGTCCTCCTGGTCATTTGACCGTACCTTTTTCTTTGTTACATACTGTATAATATTTTTGTCTAATCTTGTTTGTTTATGTTTTATATTAACTTCTGTTTACTTAATTTTGTAAAGCACTTTGAGCTACATTATTTGTATGAAAACGTGCTATATAAGTAGATGTTGCTGTTGTTGTTCACTCTGCTTTGGTGATTTTAGAATTGAATTACAGACTGGATTTCTTTGCATTTGTTTTGCTTTCTTTGATATATCTTTTTGGCATTAAATTTTTAGAACATTTTGAAGTATTTTATTGGATTATTTTTTTAATCAATTTTTATGCTTTCCTCACCTCCACTAATATTTTATTGAAGGATACACAAGGGTTGTTCTGAGTGTGGGCTTTCTCCTTTAGGGTCTTATGGGTTGAGTGTAGGCCCACCTGGGATACTACACTGCAAAGGAAGTCTGCGGTTAGATTTTGGAGGCAAGATCTCACTTGGAGGTTTCATGTACATAATAAAGTTTGAGGCTCCATTTCAAAAGTTTAGGCCTCATTTTGTAATTTGTACATTTTCTGGGCCAGAATATCATTGCACCATGTGTTCAGTCCCAGTCGATTTGTGTGAACAAGCATGCTTGTGACACTCCATAACACTCTTATTGTCATTTTGTGCCACTGACCTGGGAATTTTATCACTTCATTAATACATAAGCCAAGGTTTTAAATTCCTGGAAATTGTTCTAGGTCTAGACATGGTAATTTGCCAGGCCAGGTTTTCTGGATTATTGATGGTCACTTTATTTCACACATGACCTTGGCCTGCTAACTTCTAGAAAATATCTGGGATAGTGTGTGAATGGAGAAGAGATTACTGACATTTTCTAGAGAGCTCCAAAGTACCCTTTGGTCAGGCGGAACATGCATCTACATATTGTGGGGTGACAACATCATCATGATGACATGGGCCCACATTTAAAGACCAGACTGGCCTAATTTATGCCTGTTTCCTTACGGAAAGGCTGCCACAATTGGCCCAAAAACAGATTCCATTCAGGGATGTGTTCATTTTTTGACACGAATGCAGTGCATGAGCATCAGAAACCTTTTTGTTGACTAAGATCCCTTTTTTGTATCACTGTGACCCAATTAAGGAATCACCTAAATTCAGTGTCAAACCTTATATAAAATTTTGAACATATGTACTATATATACAACCAAGGAATTCAAAACAAAAGAACAACCACTTCCAAAACTCTGAAACTTAAGTTGGTCAAATTTCCAACATTTTTATTTTGTAGCATTATATTCTGCGTGTACTAAAGTGAGTCAAAATGTGATATGAAGTTATTATTTCCAAAGCCATTATCATTTTTATGTAATACATAACCACAGACGCCAACACTGGCACACAAGCTGAGAGCTGACTCACCCTACAAAAGCACTGATATCACACATTTTCTCAAATCCTCTGTACGATTATAACACTAAATCACCAGTCACCAAGCAGATTCGTCCGGCACACAGGTTCTCTCACAGGAAGCAACAGCTCTCCAATTAATAGATTCGTTGTGAATGTCAAAAGCTTTGGCCTCTGATCTGCACAAAGAGTTATGTCCTCTCTACCTTATCTCAATGAGTACATTTTGTTTTGAGATAAATTAACTGTTTGAGAGGTCAGCTTATAAACAAAGTGCCACTTTAATGCGATTTTTCAATCTGGGATAAATAAATTGCTATACATTAGTAGTTACTCTGAATAGTGAGGAAGGTCACAGTTCATTTGCTTGATCTTCAAAGAAATAGTTTGATTTTTGTTTTGTTTTTGGCAAAACTAAAATACTACAATTCAAGTTATTTTTGATGAAGTACATTGTCATTTATACTGAAAGTACAAAGTGCCACACAATATTCCAGACATATTTTAGTTAAAACAGAACAGAAAATAAAGGCAGCAATCCAAAAAAACGCCATCTAATGTGCACATATCCATATCCTTCTTCCCATTCCACCATTCCTGAATGTGCTTAATTCAGTTCAGGGTATTTGGGAATAAGGCCTAGTTAGAACTACACACGTATACACTCACTGAGTAAATTATTATGAGCACCTGTTTATCCATGCAATGGTCTAATCAACCAGTCACGTGGCAGTAATGCAATGCATAGAATCATGCAGACACGAGTCAGGAGCTTCAGTTAAAGATCACATCAAACAGCAGAATGAGGAAGAAATGCGATCTCAATGAATTTGTCTATGGCATGATTGTTGGTGCCAGATGAGCTGGTTTGAGTATTTCAGCAACTGCTGATCTCCCAGGATTTCCACACAAAACAGTCCCCAGAGTTTACTCAGAGTGGTGTGAAAAACAAAACACATCCAGTGAGCGGCAGTTCTGTGGATGGAAAAGCCTTGTTGATTAGAGATTATCAGAGGATAATGGTGTAACACGAATGTAAGTGTAATGTCACTGTGCTCTGTGCAAGAAATTGTTTTATGGATTCATTCACCTGTGCAGGCCAAGTTTGGCACATGGCGGCTAGGCTGCATTTAGAAACCACTAGTCTAGCAGTTTGGAGAATGAAGGGGACAACTGCGAGGGTAAGCATTGTGCTATTCCTGTATTATGAAGATGGGGTTAAGTCCTTTCCTTTCCTTGTTTGGAGACCAGAGAGGGGCCTGCACATGGAGCAGACAGTATAAATACATGGACAAGCTGTCAAACCTTTCAAAGCCGATGGCCAAATGAGTGATATCGTCATTCGTCCTGAAAAACCTTTCCTGTGCAGCGGACGAAAGATGACAGACTGCATAGATCAAGATCCCACCTTGATTAAAATTTTGTCATAGGCTTCCCGTCTGTAATGCCTCGTAAATCGTCAGTAAAGAAAGCTAATTTATTTCCTCTTATATGATTTTTACCGCCGTATCATTATGGGAGGGATATCGCCTTTTAATATCATATCTCTATGTTTTTCGGTTACTTAAAATGCTGCAATTTAAAAGAACTTATTCCAACTAGGGAGCAATTGCCCTAAAGGAAACAAATGGCCAGAAAGGTTTGAGCTGACAGAAAGGTCACAGTACTTCAGATTACCACTCTGTACAAGTGTGGTGAGCAGGAAAGCATCTCAGAGTGCACAACACATCAAACGTTGAGGTGGCTGGGCTACAACAGCAGAAGACCACATTGGGTACCAATCCTGTCAGACAAGAACATAAAGCTGAGACTGCAGTGGGCACAGGTTCACAAAAACTGGACAGTTAAAGACTGGAAACATGTAGTCTTGTTTGATGAATGTCAATTTCTACGGAGGCACACAGATGGTAGGGTCAGACAGCATGAATGTATGCACACAAACTGCCTGGTGTTACCAGTCCAGGCTGGTGGTGGTGTAATGCTGCGGAGAATGTCTTCTTGACAAACTTTGGGCCCATTAATACCAATAAATGATCACTTAAATGCCACCGCCTATTTGAATATTGTTGCTGACCAAATGCATCCCTTCATTGTCATGATTTACTCATCTTCTAATGGCTACTTCCAGAACAATAATGCACCTTGTCACAAAGCAAAATTCATCTCAGATTGGTTTCATGAACATGGTGATAAGTTAAGTGATTTTCAGTGGCCTTCCCAGTCACCAGATCTGAATCCAGTGGAATACCTTTGGGATGTGGAAGAGCAGGAGATTCACAATATGAATGTACAGTTGTGTGATGCGCTCATGTCAACATGGACTAGAATCTCAAAGGAATGTTCCCAACATCTTGTGGAATCCATGTCATGAAGAATTGAGGGGGCTTGTGAGAACTGTTATTAGTACAGTTTTTCTAATTAATTGTACAGTGAGTGTACACTTATTGTACATACAGTATAGACACATTTTTAGTCATTTTAGTTCTTAATGCACCTAAATGTAAATAACTAGATGTAATAGAATAACACAGTGGTTCTCAAACTCAGTCCTGGGGACCTCATGTGGCGGCAGGTTTTTGTCCAACTAGTTTCACAGTCAGTCATTTTACCTCAACTTGATCTCTGAATGCACAAAGTTAGGACAGGCCAACAAAGGAAAAAAGAAAACAAAACTTCACCCTGTAATATTCTTATCGACTCCTAGTCAGCTGGTCACCCCACTCCCTCAGTCCTGTGGTGTTACCAGTTGTATATCATGAAGTAAGCAAACACAAAGACTCTGACAAGTCGATGTATTCATATGCTCCTCAAAGCTCCTGGCATGGTTTGCTTCCAGTACTCTATCTACACCAGTTGATTCCTTCTTTCATCTGCTGCCTCCTGTTCTCTTATGACCTAGCAGTCCAAATAAAATAACAAGACCAGCATTTCCTTACAGAAGTCAGAGGTCAGTGCTGCCACCTTACAGCTCCTGGTGACTGGGTTCAAATCCTTGATCTGCTCCTGTTCATGTAAAATTTGCACATTTTCATATTTCCTGATCTTGGTTTGGTTCTACCTCTGTTCACATACCTTAAAATTTCATCCTTTGACCTTACTTTGTATTTTTGACTGACAAGTCTGACCAGATGGCCCTCAGATATCATTATCTAATATTGAAAGCATTACAGGAATACTCTTGTTAATTTCTGTTACTCTCAACTGTGTACAGGCTCAGAAGACAGGCACATATCCACAACTATAATTTATTAGCTGGCAAGTGCTAAACCACGCAACATCTACCTACATGAAATGCATTAAAGATTCAGTAAATCAGTGGGGCTTCAGTTTTTGAATGTAAACAAATGACAATATAAGGTTCTTAACATTATAAGTGAGACAAGAAAAACTGATGATAGGGGGAAAATAAGAACTTGATGCAATAGCATCATTGGAGAGCAAAACGCCTGGGGCATCTATGGTCTGTTAAAGCAGACAAAGTCACAGCTCTGGAGGTCTAGGCCACCTGCCTGTCCACCTTGTCCCGGACATTTTATAAAATCATTAAGTACATGGCAAACTATGAAAGAGAAGATGAATGCTTTCGTGTTCCCAGTTTCTCAGATACTGCGTTCCATTGACAATGTAGAATATAAGCAAGTAGCAGTGGCGCCACATGCCACAGAGAGAGAAATACTGACACACCAAACCAAAGATAACCCACACCTTCATCTTTTCATTTCTTTCTCCTTCTCCTTCTCCTCCTCTCCAAGCAAGAGTTGTCCTTCCCCACTCTAGATTTTGACTTCCCTGGCCGAGGTGGAGGACTTCCAAGAAGCACTTCTGAGTCAGACAGAACCTCCACATGACATGGCAACCACCTCCCGTGGGCTGTCCTTTGGAACTGTAACTCCCATGAAACCTTGCAGTTGTCCAAAAGGGAGCTCAACCAAGGGGGTGTTATGAAAAAATACATGAGTCTGTCTGTTTTATTTGCCGCTGGGCCAGGGAAGGAAGCACTTCATGTTTGAAATTCTTTTTATCTTCTTTGATTTTTTCACTATCATTCGTTCTTTTCCATTGTTCTGTTCATTTATTATTTTTTAATTACACATTATTTGTTTTTTTTATTCTGTTTGCTGGTTATTTAGTATTTATGCATATCTTACAATTCTCTCACGTTTCTTATATTTTATGATTGGATCCCCAGGAGGCGGAGCCACCCATTCATCAAATTAAGGAACGCACCCCCATCCCTATAAAGGCAAGTTGGGAACTGAGGGTTCATTTGAAAGCACTTTGGAGGAGTTGTCAGTCTATTTAGTGAGTATTGCTGTTTTCATAGGATTTTCATTAGATTTTCTACTCTTTTTGCTTCTCTTTTAGTATTGCGATTTAGAACTTTGTATTGGGCCATGCTTGTTTTCAGAGCGTCTGTTTGGCAACTTTTTTTGACTCTTTTTTGCTCTTTTGAGCATTTTGCCACATTTTCTGATTTTGTAAATAAATCCTCCTTTTAAAAAGATTTCTGTGTCACCCATCTCTCTTCAGCCCATTATTTTAAGGTAAATCTGTCTCTTTTAATTACAGTGCATCCGGAAAGTATTCACAGCGCATCATTTTTTCCACATTTTGTTATGTTACAGCCTTATTCCAAAATGGATTACATTCATTTTTTTCCTCAGAATTCTACACACAACACCCCATGTAAAATGTAAAAAAAGTTTATTTGAGGTTTTTGCAAATTTATTAAAAATAAAAAAACTTATATATTGTATAAGTTTTATATTGTTTTAAACTTTTGAAGCGAACGCCCATTTGAGCCAGTGTAGGCCAATGCTAGCCTGTAAAGTACAAACTCCAGCTGCCCTAAATTGTTCCTTATCTGGACAGACTAGTCAGGATTTTGTCCTGCTTTGTGGTTATATTCTGAAGGCCTTACACCACTTTGTCTATTTTGTGTACTGCAATAACAGCAGCCAGACCATCAATGCTGTCTTTCACAACCCAATATACACGCACCAAGGTTTCAGGGAGCTAAATTATCAGTAACACTGAGCCCAAACAAAAAGAAACCTTGGATGGAGGGCACATTCACACATACACAGCCATATGTTTATATTTATATAAAATACACAGTATATATTATATATTAACCTATATAACATATATCATCATCATTTATTTCAAATGTAAGGCATTGCTAAAAGTGAAAATGAGTGAAGTTTTGTAAAGATTGCAAAAGGAAAGCTTCAAGGCAATAATTCTAACATCAAAAGAATGTCTTAATGTACCTGAGAATTAGCAAAAGTATAAAAAAAAACTTTATTTCTTGCCCCCTTTCCATAGAAACATTTTTTAAATCTGCAAACTGGCTTTAACAAGTAGTAAGAGTTAGATGTTATCCTGGAACAGGAGCTTAGCCAGGAATTAATTCCAGGGGCCGTTGAGAAAGTACAGGAGTCATACTTCTGTCTACAGTATATGATCAATCAGTTGGAACTTTTACAAAATATATTTCAGGGAGTTCAAAACCAACATACCCTCAGAAGTGGTAAAGCTATGCCTGAGAGCGTTTGAAAGGTTTACCTTTGATGGGACAAAGGGAAGCTGATGGAGGTTCAAAACAACAGCACGTAACAGATGGTCTTTGCAAGTATGCCTGTGTCTGATAATGCCTTATTAATCTAAATATTCCTTTAAAATAAGGAATAGGGCCCTAGGCTCCTAGCCCATCATATCAGAGGTCCAAAGCTCACTGCATCAGTTCAGCACAAATAAAAGAATACAAAAGGCAGAGAGTGTGTGCTTTCAAAATGCTGAAAAGGCTGAGGAAGCCTCACTAAACACATGAGTAGCAGTTCAAGCACAGAGTCGACTGTACTGAGAAACCGGTTGCCCACACCACAAGGGCCAGTGACCCTCTCCTAGGCACCAATGGCTTTCCTTCACACACTATATGGGCTAAGGTGTAATGTAGACCTTCCTAGTGGCACAGGGATACCAATGGAATGCAGACAATTCCATGTAGCATGGACATAAGGAGCTGGCTGCCAAAGCTAGTGCTGAATAAAAAAAATGACATTTTATTTCATACTGGTCAGTTACTTTTGTCAGATTTTCTACTTGTATATGTAAGAGGAAGACACAGTGAAATGTAACAAATCTCTAAAATGAAAAGAAGGCCTATCTGGAGGAGGTGGTGAACCTGGCATCATGGTGCCAGGCAAAGAGCCTTTAACTAAACATCAACAAAATTAAGGAGGCGTTTGTGGATTTCAGCAGGAAACTGTAGCAGTCCTTCACACCTGTCTATATCAGTGGGGCCACGGGATGTGATATGCATATTCAAGCACAGATCAAAAAGGCAAGCCAAGGTCTGTATCATACAATCTGAGGCAAATAGTGACATTTAAGTTTCACCTGGAGATCCTAAACCTCCTTCTACACAGGCGCTGTAGAAAGCTTCTTAACATAGAACATCACATCCTTGTTTGGAAACTGCTCTGTCCAAGACTGCAAAGCTCTGCCAAGGGTGGTGGGAACAGCGGAGCGCACCATAAGATCTGCTGCCCTCTCTCTGCTGGCCATTTACAGTAGGCAATGTAGGGCCAGAATAACCAAAATCATCAAGGACTTCTCCCATCCACGTAATGGACTATTCCACCTGCATAAGTTGGTCAAAAGGTTCTGCTGTCTAATGGCCAAAACAGGGAGGCCCGGAAGGAGCTTCTGCCCTCAGGTAATGAGACTTCTCAATCAGGACATGTCCCACAATGTCTTTACCTACATACTTGTTACATTAGCATTAATCTCATTTGTTCACAGTCTCCCAATATTTGTAATTGTGTGATTTATTGATATATATCAATTACTGTATAAAATTAGTATATAAATTATATATATATATATATATATATATATATATATATATATATATATATATACAAGGGGGCTTCTCTGCCACTCGCATAGTAAAGGGGATGGCTGAACGCATGCTTTAGAGATGCGGACTGATCACCTGCTTGCTTACTGCTCCTCCTGTGGTGCTGTGTGTTGTGCTTCTTATACTGCATGTCAATCATTTCAAAGCCTGTACAGCAGCTGTCCTCGCTTCGCTCACTTATCCAAATTTCCGGGGCGTGCTAAGAGCCTACCATTTCACGTCTCTGCCGTTTGCATTGTGAAAGGGGGAGGAAGAGCTGAACACAAGCTAAGGAGATGCGGACAGATCAGCTGCTGCCTTTGTGCTGCTGAGCTACGTGTTTTGCTTGTCCTTTGGTCTCATTGCTTTGCCTTGCGGGACGTTCAAGTGTCTCTCACGGGACGTCCGAGCTGATTATTACTTTAATTATTTTCTGAATTTGCACATAAATTATTATTGTTCTCTTATGCATCCTTTTTTGCCTTCTTTTCTCTCCAATGCTTTCATATCTCTTTTCGACATGCTGCTCTTTCTTCTTTGCTTAGTCGTTTACGTGCCATCTAGAACATATAACATTTTTAAGAGCTGGGAGCGCATGACGTGTGTCTGCCAAAAGCATTCCAAGAACCGCAAGGCTAGATGTCCGTGAACTTGTTTTAAATTGTTTGTAAGTTGGGCGGGAAATGTAAAAGTCACTGTCTCACGGGTCTTGCATTCCTAAGGTTGTAATGTCTAGTCTCGCGTGAAGTCAAAGTGTCTCTCAAGTGTGTATATATATATATATATATATATATATATATATATATATATAATATATATATATATATATATATATATATATATATATATATATATATATAAATATATATATATATATATATATATATTGTGACAGGCGGCCAGGGCTCTTACCATGCCGGGATGGCTACTTAAAGGAAGGACCAGGGGAGCACATATGCACAGGGCACTGCTTCCTCCAGACCACTAGATGGCAGCCACCCTGGGATGCAATGGTGCCTCAGATTCCCACAGTGCTACATAGGACTTGGAGTTTGGCATAGCCCTGTTGGTTTTCTGTGGGGGCTGACCAGGGGGAGCTGCAGAGCCCTACCTTGTCAGGCCTCTGCCACACCTGCGAGTGCTTCTGGACCTCGCTGTCAAGCCACCTGGAGTACTCTCAGGTGCAGCATAAAAGGAGTCGCCTGCCTTCATTTGGAGAGCTGGAGTCAGGAGATGGAGGACAAAGCTTGCTGGAGGAGGAGAGGAGGCGGAAGGAGAGAGGAAGAGAGGAAGAGAAAGAAGAGAAGTGCTGTGTGTATTTGCTTGTTGGTGCTTTGCCATATGGTGTTGTGCAGGTGGAGAACTAAGGGAAAGCGTTTCCCACATTAAAATAAAGCTGTGTGTGTTGTTGGACTTGTGCCTAGTATCTGTCTGTGTCGCACCCCCTAGTGGACACAATATGCATATACAGTATATAATTCAATGAATGCCTTTGCCTTGTACAATGGTTGTATGAATATTATGTCACTTACTATATATTAACACACTACTCTGTGTGTATGTGTGTGTGTGTGTTTGTGTGTGTGTGCGTGTGTGGGTGTATGTGTGTGTGTGTGTGTTTCTGGTCCCTCAAAGCAATCTTATTGGTCAGTTTGGCTGTGGTGGCTCAATGGTAGAGAAGCTGAGACAATACATTTAGTTGAATTGAACATTTAGTTCAATTCCTGATTGTGACCTGAGTCAAGGTAAAAAATATGAAAGATAGTTTTCACAGTGGTTAACAGGGGCCCGTCTATTATTGGTGGTAGTCAAAAAGCTGACAGGAGGCAAGCAAAGCACTTCGAAATGACAAGAGTCTAAGAAGCAGGCTTTATGGGAACGCGATTGAGAGAGGAAGCGTCAGTCAAGAGAGGTCGAAGCACACGAGCATCCCAAAGAAAAACATAAGAGCAATGCTGAGAGCTGCCTTCACAGAATGGAAGTACTCGCAAGAAAATGAATGATGTTTTGCAGGCAATGGGGGTCCGTGAACCTTTGATGGCATATTCACATTGCAGACAGGAGGCAAGCAAGGCATCTCAAAATGGCAGAGTCTGAGAAGCAAACAATCGAGAGAGGAATGCAATTGAGAGAGGAAGAGCCAGCCAGTGCAGGTTAAGACACATGAGAACACCAAAGAAAGGAATAAGAGGAATGCTGAGAGTCATCTTCAAAGATGGGTAGCATTTGTGAAGAATATAAATGATATTTTCATATCAGGTAATGAGGGCCCATCTTTCATTGGTGGTAGTGAAAATACAGACAGGAGGTGAACAAGGCATCTTGAAATGACAGAGTCTGACAAGCCGGATTTACAGGAATGCAATGGAGAGTGGAAGCACTGAACAATAAAGACACACAAAATCCTGAAGAAAGGTGTACAAACTTAAAAATAAAGATGCCAGCATGGCTCTTTAAAGCAATGCAAAAGGAGAAACATTTCTTGTTCCCACAAGAGCCCTCCATTTCAGAAAGAGCCTTTATTTGTTTACATTTATAACAGAGTCCATAATGATCCATAAAGACATAATAAGAAATTTATGAAATACCAATGGGTTTCTGATTTTAAAAGGACTCTTGCTGCATATAATAACACAGGCTTAGTTCAGGTCATCTAGATCTGTTGGCCTTTTCAAAACCCCAAACACCAGTTTGCTATGCAGATAACTCTTCCAAGAGTGAAATGATTATTTGTCAAGCAAACGTTTTGTGGGGAACCACAGAACTCAATAAAGTGTCACTACAGAAGTAATACTTTTGGGGGTGTTGGAGGAATGCTGTGGGTACACATAGAGCCAGAGATATCAAATATTAAATATTTTTAAATTTGTTCTATTACGAGACGGGTAAGCTAGTAATAAAATAAATTACATTATGTCATTTTGTCATTGTGTGTTATGCCTTGATATTTTAATTTATATTTATTTTTTTTAAAATTAAAAATTAAAGTAGTATTTAGTCTTACTTGCTTTTGCATTTTTCTATATTTCATTTTTTATTGTATTTTGCATAATTTGGTTAGCGACATATACGGTAGATTGACATTTCACCGCACTTTGAACGTGCATAATGTGTACGTGACAAATAAAAAATCCTAAATCTTAAAATGTTAATGTCTGCGACGTATATTTCCAGAAGAAGCTTCCCCATAAACGATTGACGCTTGATTCTCTCTCTTTTCTTAACTACCCTACAGAACTCCATCCTTTCTTGGGTGTTCACATCAGAAGGGTACGCTGCCCGAATATTACGTGCACGCCATTCACTTCGTTGCCTTACTTGTGCCGCATGTCCAGTCTGTTCACACTCAGACTCGGTTAGCAGCTGTCCAGATCCACGGGAGCTTCGCTTGTTGTTAAATTTAGGAATGGCGACAGTGAAAGGTTTGGCAGGACAACAGAAGGATGCGCGGGGTGTGCTTTGGAGCGCCGTCAAAATGACACCTCGTCTGCTCCGGAGGCTGTGCGCGGTTGTCGTCTCTTGGCTGTTATTCCCTCGTGATCCATGTAGTGTGCAGCTGTCGCTGTGCGAAAAGAAACTGTCGCGAGGGGGCCGATTAGGATCAACATTATGTGAGCCAAATATCCGGTTAGGCTGACGCCGCAGCTTCACATTCAAATTCCCATGAATCACGTTGGCATGAAATCTGCCCAAAATATGAGGGGAGAGAGAGAAAGAGAGACGACGGCTTTTCATTGACACAAAGCTGAGGCGGCCCTGATGCATCCGGAGGCTGAGTGACAGAGTCGTGAAGCACAAACACAGCTGGCAGCGCTGAACGCGCGTCCCGTGCCATGTTGGCAGGTGGGCAGAGCAGAGCCGCAGGTGCCATTCGGGATGCGCAGTCGTCTTCGCGGGGAGAGCAGAAGCGCCTGGGTGGATTCATCACAGTAAGGGGATTATCTCTGATGGGACGCTTGTGCCCCATAGTCACTCAGTCTGCCTGCATAAACAATTCAGTAAGGTACTGCATATCAAATCGTCCAGGTCTGGGCTTGCAGGATGTCCAGGACGAATGCCAACGTGATGTTCATAGCCACCAGCTGGCTGCTGCACTACATCCCTAAAAATGTCTAAATAAAAGTGAGGGAAGGATACTGTATTCTTCATAAGCTGCTTTGAGATGGTATTTGCCTTAATATTTTAACAACTCGGGCATGCGACATACAAGAGACTGGTATGTTGATTGCTGGTGAGCGGCTTTTAAAAGAACCACTGGCATCTTCTGCATTGTCTCTGCCCACCGCTCAGGTCTTCAGTGAGACCACGTCCCCTCATGCATGCCACCCAACTCCACCTCACCTGGGGGTCAGAGGCAACCTATATGCCATACTATTCCCCCGACTCTCTGTGAGCCCACCCAAATGCAAGGTCCGATCCAAGACTTACCAGTGGGAACACCTCTGAGCCAATGGGCTTCAGCAGCTGGGAGAAGTGTCCAATAGAAGTGCTGTTCTAAGTGCTGTGTTGGTGCCCTGTGTCCACCTTACCAGCTGCTCACAGGTTGCTTTATAGCCAACTTCTCCCAGTGTTTCTTCCTCCTTAGAGATTCCACTGCCACCTGAGGAGCATGACCCTCTGAGCTCCAGACCCTGGGCTCATTACACTGTCTCCTCCTTTGAAAAACCTCAACCTGGAGATTTAATATTAACTCTATATGCCGGTACATTACGGAGTGTAAGGCACCTGGTTAGTCCTGCCTGAAGCATCGTGCGTGCCATCTTGATTGAGGGGTCCACCAGCATTTGTGCCAAACCAGTCCTCTGTCTCATGATCGTTAGCCTGTTCTTCTCCCAACCGCTGCCACCAAAGTATTGATCCATGGGTGCAAGACATGGTGGAATGGAATTAACCTGTTAACAGAAATTGCTGGTGAGTGGCCCTAAGAAGGACTGTTGGCATCTTCAGCACTGTTTCGCTTGACACTCAAGTCTTCAGCTGTGCCACTCGCTCCCAGCTGCTTGTCCTTTGGTCCCTTAATACACACAACCCAGATCCTACTAAGTGCTGTGTCCTCGCTCCACACCAATACCCCTTATCTGCTGCACACAGGCCGATATCCCCCCCAGACAGTCCACCACCACCACCAGATGACCATGTCCCTCTGAGGTCCACACCCAGAGCTCATTTCAATATGTTTTGGAACAGATAGTTGCGGCTAGTAGATCCAATGATGTGGGTTCACATCCATGCCCAGTCACTGTGTATGGAATCTGCCCATTCGTTATGGGATCCCAGGTTCATTCTACCCTTTGGGTTTGGTTAAATGGCACGTCTCTATGTGACCTTCATGAGTAAGTGTGTCCCGTCTTTCATCAGAGCTGACTTGTGTTGGGACAGCTCATCATAAGCCCACAATTGAAGATGTGGGTTCAAAAAGTACACGAGTGTATGGCTGATTTGGTCAGTTGGTGACACTGAGCAGTAAATTTTAAAATAGATGAATTATCCCATGGTGAAGTGTGATAGTCAGTCCACTGGCTTATCCATTATAGGTCCCACATGTATGAAAAAAATGTTTTTGATTAATTTTCATAATTTAGAAGAAATGGGGAGCTTCAAAGGCCTAAGAAACTTCAAGAATGAGTATTTCAATAAAGTATTAAACTATCTGCATGAAAAGGCCAAAGGAGGCACATCTTTAGAAGGAGAGTCTGTCCCGGGGGAAGTGAACAGAATGGAGGAGTCAAACTTCAAACTCTTTCATGTTCATAGTGGCACAGATGAAATATTTTACATAATTCACGATTATCAAAGCTGGCCCAGTGTGAGTGAATATAACTGAGCGAATGCTTGTACCCTGTCATGCACTGGCATCCCATAGGAGATGTTTGTTCCTGCCTTGCATCTGATGTTACCAGAATAGAATCCTGCAACCCATGTCCGAGGGTCCACAAAACAGATTGATGGGTGGGCTTTGTCTGATAATTGAGAGGTGGCAAGATCTTCAGGCTGACAAAATACAGGTATGTGTGGTACATTAGACAGATGCAAGGTTAAATCAAAAAGGAAAGGCAATTTGACAGCTGACACCTTACGGATATTTAAAATACACACAACACAGCACTCTGCCATTAGTCTAGTTGAAGCCAAGGTCTAATGAACATGGACACTCTGTTACGGGATTGCACCTTTGTTGAACAACACTCCTAGTTTGATTTCTTTGGGAAGAGGGAGTGGAACCTACTGAAATTCACTAAAAGATGTTGGCTTGTGCAGATCAGTAAGCTGTTTGGTACCCATCTTGCGACAAACTTTACAGTACCCCAAATCATCATGCACTATGCAGATCCATATTTGACATCCAAATATGTGGCAACAGCAGACAATGTAATCCATCGGTTTTCTCTGATGAAGGCGTTTGCCATGTCGATGTGCTCTTGTGTGTGCAGTGCTGATGGTCGACCAGATGGAGTTTCATAGGTTACACTTATTCTTCCTGCTTTAAACCTTACTGCCCATTCATAAACGTTTCGTTGAGTCGTGTTGTTTTCACTTCTGTACTGAGCTAACATCCATCAGTAATTTTCAGCAGGTTTCACTCCCTCTGCCTAAGGGAATCTCACTAAGGCGCATTGTTCAACAATGGTGCAATCGCACAATGGAGCATCCATGTACATTCAAGCTTGGCTTTAACTAGATTAATGGCAGTGGGCTGCACTGTGTGTGTTTGAAATACCTATAAAGCATCACAAACATGTTGTATTGTGTCAGCTTCTATACATTGCAATTAGCACATCATTTTCAATTTGCATTACTTTTTGATTTGCCATCGCATATATACAGAGTCAGTGTGTGGGCTGAGGTGATGATGTGCTCAGTAAGGGTGGCATTTTCATGTAATGTTTTCTTTTTTTTAACATTACATTACAAAGTAATAATACTAAAAGTTAATTGTGAACCTTAAGAATTACATACACTTCCAGTGCCTTATTTATGTACTACTTTAAAAACTGTTAGAAGTATTTTTATTTTCAAATTTTCAAATTTCTTATAACACAGTTCATAGAGCCTCACCACACTTTGAGCACCCAAGAATCAAAAGAGCTGTGGCCTGTAGGAGGTGCTCCAGCTCCCCAAACCCAACACAGACAGACACAGATACAAGTCAATCACAACCAAGGCTTTTATTTGGGAAACTCTTCCCTAAAGCGATTCCCACACTATGAGCACAAGTTACAGAAAGCACAAGCAAGCCCACAGCGATGTATCTGCCTCCAGTCCTCCTAGCAAGCTTCATCTTCCTTCCTCCCAACTCTGGCTCCCAAAGTTGAGGCAATGGACTCGTTTATGTAACACCCTGGAGTACTTCTGGTGTCCCATAAGCGTGGGGCAGAAGCACTTCCAAGTGAGGTGGGAGCCTGACAAAGTTGGACTCAGCAGTCCCCATGGAACCCAACAGGGCTGAGCCAGCAAACTCCAATTCTCAGTGTGCCCTGTGGGAATCTGTGGTGTTATAGCAACCCTGGGGGGTTGCCACCTATCAATCCAGGATAGATAATGCCCTCAGCATGCTCTCTCCCCTGGTCCTTCCTTTATGAAGGTGTCCCAGCTAGGTAAGGGTCCCGATCATCCACCACACAGTGCATGACCACTGCAGAACCAAGTTGTCAGTACGAGGTCTTGACATTTGCTTCTCTGATTTTTACAAATCATTTTGTAAAAGTCTGGTTTAGAAGTGATCTTCTAGCAGTGTGAGCTAACTGGAGAGCTCCTTTAGTCAGCCACACAGAGCCTGACTTTGAACACTGCAAGCTCCCACTTACTGGTTCTTTAATGGCACTTTATGGTTCTTTACTATGTTGTGTGGTTCCTCGTAGCTCCATTGCTTGACCAAGCACCATTTCATTCTGGGAAAGGATGTTTGTATATAAGGTTGGTTCTTTGTGCTTTGAAAAACTGCCTAATATGTAGAAAAATCCAAAAATCTTTAACGTAGGGTGGGCTGCAGGACACCAACAGATTAAGAAAAAACTGGATTTATCCTGTGTTATTGTACATATGTAGTGACAGACATTTAAAAATCAGGAGCCATTGGTATTTCACACCTTCTGTTTTTTGGCTATTTACTGTATGAACCATGTTATAGAGCTAAATAGGTAAATGTTCTTTCTGGAAACTTCATGTGGATGGGTCTTTTGGGAACCAAAGATGGTTCCTGTATGACATCACTCTGAAGAGACACTCTGTCACCAATTATTTTTAAGAGTGCATCTTTTGTACACAGCATCACCACTATAATGACTAGAGCTGCTGCTTAGCTGCTGATTAACTGTACAGACTGCATCTCTGTTGTTAGTCATTAGCACTAAAACATGAGTAACATGATAGTTATAATTTGTTACTAACACTCGCCTGTTTTGTTTCTCTTCTCGGTACTCAAATGTGGCACTTGGTGCCATGGCTCACCTGCCAAGTTGTTTTGCCTGCCAAAGGTAAAGTCATCCCTGATGGAGCATCGCAGGAATTGTCAGGTAGAGGGGTCCTTTCATCGGATTGGCTGGCCCAGCGCTGACTCAGCTATTGAATGGCCAATAGGGGGAGGCAGCTTGATGGCCAATGTCTCCAGGACTCTGAACAAATCCAAATCCTATTATGTGATATCTACTGTTAAATTCTGCTCTGTACTTGTAATATTTTTATTTTACTATTATACTGTATTGAGTATTACTTGTGTTCTGTTCTGTGTATTTTATTGTATTGACTCCCTTCTTTTTGATACCCACTGCACGCCCAACCTACCTGGAAAGGGATCTCTCTTTGAACTGCCTTTCCAAAGGTTTCTTCCATTTTTTCCCCACAAGGGTTTTTTTTGGGAGTTTTTCTTTGTCTTCTTAGAGAGTCGAGGCTGGGGGGCTGTCAAGAGGCAGGGTCTGTTAAAGCCCATTTTCTGCACTTCTTGTGTGATTTTGGGCTATACAAAAATACATTGTGTTGTATTGTATTTTACAATGAGGTCCTCTAAAGAACATGGAGGACACTACACAATCAAGGACACCACGGGCAGGATTTATTGTGTGTAGCTGAAAAGGTCTGCGGTGCTGTTAAAATGACAGCAAGGAACACTTTATCACCGTCTGTGGTGCACTGACATTTTGGACATTGGAGGCCTTCTCTGCAGTATACTAACACTCCACGACTCTCTTTTTATGATTTAATAACATCCATCTATTTCTGTCATTTGCCGTCTCTGTGTCAAGTTTGAATGTTCTCCCCATGAGTGTGCAGGACTCTCTCAGAGGTGTCAGGTTGACTGGAGACTCGGCGGGTTCAGAAAATGAATGACTTTGCTGTGTTTACCTGCTGCCCGTCTTTCATTTTAATTGTGGACTTTATGCTGACGGACAATAAAAACCGACACCAAAGTTCCTCTGCCACTCAGCTCGGCTGGCATCTTCCTTCTGTTTCATTATGAAAATGACTGGTCTTTCAGGAGTTACTTGTCCTAGATTGAAAGCTTTCTGGAGTCTAACAGTGCTTTGCTTTTTTTTTTCCAATTACACTTTTCATTTCTCCGTCTTTTTTGATCATGCCGCTTTTGATGACACACTTTGAAAGCACATCATGCAAGCTCTTTCACTTTCTTCTTTTTGAATTAAAAAGATGTTAAAATAGTAATACATCCTGGTGAAGTCCTTGAACACATTACCGATGCTCGGAAAAATTCAGAGTCTAAATAGACAACTCCTTATTTGTACCATAGTAGCAGGACCAAAAAGACAGCAGGCCGAGTTTCTTTGAATTTCACATTATGTTATGTCTTGAAAAGAAGTTTATTTACAGCGTCATTCTTTCACTCTTGTATTTCCCCACAGCTTTCCAGAACCTTTAGCATACAAACTGTCAAAAAATGTGCTCAGGCAGTCTCGTCTAAGCCAAAAAAATAAGGCGAAACCCTGCCAAATCTGCACTACAGCTTAGCTCATTCTGAATTGGTGGATGGCTACAACGTCTGGCGCCTGATGGACGACCAGAATATGCACTAGGACAGCGGTAGAGGTCTGCTATGCATTAAAACCACTTCCACTCAGGAAATAACTTCACTCTCCAGTGGTAGGGAGACAGAGCCCGTCCCAGCAGCAGGAGACAGGAGACCACCCAGAATGGAGCGCCAAAGCAGAATCCAAACTGTGCTACAGGACCACCACTGGAGACGAACGGAGGAAAAATGGATGATGGGACGATCAGAAGAACATCATTATTGTGAATATCTTTTATTTATCATTTTTTAATCCTTAACTTGAAACGTTTGGTGAGTTGATTACTTGTTGGGGTCCTGAATCCACTTCTGACATTAGCTGTTGGTTTTCACTTCATTTTGAAATAGCTGGACCATTTTTTACTTTTTCTCCCAGGGCCATTTTTTATATTTCGATCGCCAACATTTTAAGTCAGGGTTGCCTTGACGCTAGTGTAGGAAACAACACATGAGGACTAGGTCAGCGGTATAAGAGTTCAACGCTCATTATCGAAGTTTGATGGATTGTCCCTGTGAGAATTTGCATTTGTGTTTTCCCAGCATTAGAACTTTTTTTCTGCTTTTCTTTGACTTGGAATCAGGATTTAGTTTTAGCTCGACAAAAGATCTGTCTGCTTTTCTGGTTTTGATCTTGTCGTGTTTTCTCTCTTATGTCTGATCTCCTGGTCAGACGCACTGTAATACATCAACTGTATTAACAGGACCTGCTTCAGCCTCACAACCTATTGGCCATTTAACAACACTATTTTGAACAGAACATTTTCAACGTGAATTTTATAACATTTCAACTCAAATGCAAAATATTACCAGCATGTATTTTTTTTACAGTTAAAGCCAAATGTAAAACAGCTCGCATTTCTTGACACTGCAAGTCAAATGCAACAAAAATTCTTTTAACATCATGGGAAACAAATCTAGTAATTTACAGATCCTATAATGCTACCATAATTCTACAGAATCATCCGCGGAGCTTTCACAGTTGCATTAATGACATTTCCTAAATCCACTTGATGCGCAAGCTCCCATGCTATGGGCAGGATTGCAAGAGCGTTCAGTCTTCCCTGATATATCATTTCCTGTAAGTAATTCCCATGGATTTCAGATAACTTATCTTTAAAAGTATTGCTTGGTCAGCCACTGTGGAATAAATGAAATCTGGCGGAGGTTGGGAGGTCACTTTTGTCCTCTGGCTGGCAGTGGTTGTGTTGGTTTGTATACTGACACAGTTGGTTCAAGTCATTATGTTGTGAGCTGCGGAGCTGATCGCACCTCCAGAGACGCTGCTGGGAAAACTCCTGAAAAACGTTGACAGACTACCTTCACATTCCTCCTTACCTTTCTGGCGGCTCTGTCGCGTAATATACATCTCACGCGGTACTCCGCTTACTTAAAAAGCTTGTACGGGCTTCTGTCAGTTTGGAATTGATTGTTTTGCTTCTCCTTCTCTCTCTCAGACTTTTCCTGCTCCTGACACATACACCTTCGAAGAAGAAGATACCTGTGCTTACTTTTAATTGAGAAACGGAAGTGTCAACTCTATCCTGTCAAGGAGCATGTTTAAAACCTTTTAAAGAGACACATGTTTGTTTGCAGTGTTTGAATAAAATTCCAGTCTCTTCAACATCCTCTGTTTTCTGTGCAATTCTGTGACCCAAGAGTGACAAGTGGTACCAGAAGTGGGGTTGCACAGATGGATGCCGAGGACATATTTCAACTCGCTCAGAATGTTCTGCTACCTTATGATCCAGAGGATGATTCGATCCCCCTACAGAATGTTCCATCTCAAAATATTCGGCGAATCGTTCCACTGCCTCCGCTACCAGACAATGCTAAGAATGTGCTGACGAAGATGGGTCCTTCTGATGACCCAGAGATGTTTCTTTTGGTATTTGAACAAGTGGCGACTTTGTTGGGATGGGACAAACGACACTGGGCCGTTATCGTCCCCCTTTTTTGTCTTGCGACGCCTTATTTTCCTTACGAAATGTACCTGATCATAAGCTTGGCGATTATTATTTCTTGAAGGAGCAAGTTCTTTTGCGTAAGACCACAACCTTTTTGTCTAAAGGTTTTGCACTTTATGAATGGAAACTAAATATGGATGGTCACATCCAGGTGCAAATACAAGATTTGATTCATAAAGTACATTGCTGGTTTGAGGGGGACGAGATGGAGCGAGTCGTAGAAAAGGTTGTCATGAACATAGTACTGGCCGGGATACCTGCACTTCTCCGAGATGAGTTTCTCTGTCATAATATTGAATCACTGACGATTATATCTCAACGTTTTTCAGGAGTTTTCCCAGCAGCGTCTGTATTCTCTGGAGGTGCGATCAGCTCCGCAGCTCACAATGTGTTTATGCCTTCTGTAGCCCCATGCAGTTGTCGGCACTGCTTTTGCTGATAGTATCACTGATGGAGCAGTTACAAAATCAATTCATTTTGTACGGACCACCCTGTGCCCACCACCAGCCCTCGGTTCAGGACAAGTGTTCCACTCCCAGCATCTTCGTCCCTGCTCATGCTCCTCATTTCAAATCTTTTTTGCTATTCTTTAGCAGAACAATCATGCACAATGGTACCCATCCTCTCCACAATGCATTATTTTATACAACGGTCCTCTGGCAAGATAACACCAGCTCAGGGAATGCCATGTTAAACTGATCTGGAAGGACAGCTGGATTACAGGAATGACCAAAAAAAGTGGAATATGGATGATGGCAAATTTAGACGCTATCATCTTCTCCATGGCACTTGGTCCTGCCACTGGCTTATTCCACTATCGTGTGCTCAGAGGTAGAGTGTCCTTTCTGTGGGACAGACATAAGTGTGATTGGATGGCTGAGTGTTAACTTCCATCTTAAAACTGTACTACTTCAGGGTATGTAGTTTTTGTTCAGCCAGGAACTATCGTGAGTGGGGCCTAGGCAATGAATTGTGCTGATTGGTTGACTACAAGCAGTGGCACCATCTTACAAAGATGTTAGTAGTTTGGACTTTGGAATGCAATCAGTGAAGATGGAGCACCACACTTCACACCACATCCTGGCACCATACACCACATCAAAGCAGTAAGCTGTGGGTGGTCCTCCGTGAACTTATGAATGCCTGTTACTTCACCCCACATCTCTCGTCTTTGCTTTTCCCATATTTTGCTTAAAGGTTACAGTTCCTGTTGAGCGGTGGAAATGCAACACACGAAAGTGGCCAGGGGCCACAAGTGCTTCAGGGTCTACATCACATAAGAAGTGATTGGTTCCTGAAAACAAAGCTACCTGTGGTGGGAAAACAACCATGGTAAAAAGCATTTAAGTTTCTACCAAAAAGATTAAACTAACAGCTAATAACAATCAAGACTTCAAAGTTTTAAATGACAAAGCAGAGGATCAAAAAGCCAGAAACACGCTAATAAAAAAGTTGCAAGGACATGTTGTATTTAATCGAATAATTCGGGTTAAAATGTGACAACCCTAAATACCATCACGTCAATGACATCAAAGGTTACTCAATCCCAGTGGATCATGGGAAGGAATGCCATAGAAATGGCCGCACTAAACCACCAAAGCAAGATGTTATTGCATAACAACAAGAATAATTTTTCACTTTTAAACATTAATAAAAGAAAGAAATAATAAATTTATTGAAGTAACAAAGAAAAACTCAAAAAGAACATTAACAGCAGCTAGAAAGGTGACAGGAAATGAGAAAAAAAATTAAATAAGAATGCTAATTGCAACACTAAGACTCTGACATCCCACCCCAATAGTGTCTGCTTCACCAGGTGAGCATTACTGAATATGGGAAGAGTCTGACATCCGACCCCGCCCACATGAGTCTATCTGCAGCCTGCAATTAGGTGACATAGATCACATAACGGCTGCAGCACTTCAAAACATCCACAACATCAGTCACAAAATGACCCTCTGATAACCCTCATCTTACGTATAGTGTAACCACGTATTCGATGGCCGTTTCGTGACTGACGTTGTGGGTGTTGTATGATGTTGAGGCATTATGTGACTGACCTCACAGGTATTGCTGGTTGTATTTACACTCGGTTGGCAAGGGGCGGTAACTCAGTTGTGCTACTGGGACTGCTTTTCCACCATCAGACTGTCTAAAGCCCCAACCAAGCTGCAGATATAAAGCGATGTCTGTAGTCACACAGAGTGCACAACCCCTTTTTGAAGTGGACGCCTGTCTTTTGTGAGCACATTCATACTGAAACACACCAAGCCAGTTCACAAGCCCCAATTAACCAAACACGCGCATTTATGTAAATCTGTCTTAATAAAAGGATACCGTATATACTCACATTTAAGTTCTCCCGCGGATAAGTCGGGACTTGATTTTACTGTATAATTTCTGGTATTTTATAATGTTGGTTGTATAAGTCGAATACGGAAAACTCACACTATTGGTCCAAGAGATTAAGCTATGCTAACACCCACCTGAGAGAGTAACCACTGCCTTTTTTTTCTATGTATTGTGCCTACATGACCACACGGTAATACCCAAACTATTCTGAAGCAACGTTTGCACTGATTTGTGTTTTTTGTATCTCACACCCTCATACACCTTTACTGTAAGAGCATCCATTATCAACAATGGAGCGCTCGATCAGAAGAAAATATGAATCTGGTTTTAAATTAAATGTCGTTGAAGTGGCGAAAGAAATTGGTAACTGCGCTGCTGCAACAAAATTTGATGCATCTGAGAAACTGGTGTGAGATTGGAGGAGGCAAGAAGATGTAAAAAAAATGTAAGTGTCCCATTTTTGAACGGGCGTATAAGTCGGGGTCTGATTTTATGATCGATTTTTCGGGTTTCAAGACCCGACTTATGCGTGACTATATACGGTAACTGTCTGGGTATCAGTGTGTGTGCCCCTGCGGTTGCCATATACTGTATCTGTCATTCCAAAAGATGGCGCATTACAAATATTTGTAGTAATAAAATGCATTGCACTTGTCACTCCAATAGGTGGCGCATCTCAAACATTAACATTGCTCTTACAACAAATGACTGAGAGAAAACTGCATGGTGAATGGTACACTTCAAACCTTAAAGCGCGGTTCTAACTGGATTACTTAGACTTCAACCCGTCTTAGACAGGTTGCACAGATGTTTGTTTGAATATTTTATTTATGTGCGCTTTCTAAACAGCTACAAAGGAACATAATTAGACAAGATACATTATAGGATCGCTGAAATCCAAGGCACATCACAATGTGTGAAATGCACAACTTAAAATGGAATGTTGTGCGAGCCTCATCCATACACATCAGCCCGACGAATCCTATCTTGCAAGGAAGTGGAGAGGCTGCCGATAATACAAAGAACAGAGTAGAAATAGAGAGAGAAGCCGATGCTCTCTGTGGTGACAGAGAGACCGGGTCTGTTGTAACCGGATCTTGATGGCAAAAGAATCAAATTTAAAGATAACTCACAAATACTATACAACTTATCTTAACAGCCTTCTTAATTAAGCCGCGGAGTACCAAGGCCAAGTCAACAGCACTAGGGTAGTATGGTCCTATCCATAGCGGCCCTAGAACATCAACTGGACTGGTAGGTTACAGCAGGGGTCCCCAACCCCCGGTCCTCAGCCGTTTGACAGCCGGGCCGCGAGAGAACTGCCGGCAACGGCGACTCACTCAGACTTTTCAGAACGCTTGGCGGGCGGGGCTTTGCAGCGGTGCTGAGAGAGGAGAGAGACCGAGGTGAGAGAGTATTACAACAAAGTATTTTTATGGTCCCGACAGTTTCCCCATATGACACGAGTCTATAGAAATCGCGTTACTACGAAGTACATTCAACAGATGCTTTCATTACAACAAAGTGACCTTGAAATGCTTGAACGAATCATCCACAGAGCAGTTAGATCTGTGGTCGCAGCTCAGTTGTGCACGTTTGCACAACGATCCCCAAACAGAAACATTGTAAAAAAAAACCTCTTTCTTCGAACTTTCCTCATACTGTTTTTTTTTTTTGTTTTTTTTTGCTGTTTTTGTTGTCTGTGGTTTTCATTGATTCCTTTTGCTTATTGCTTGTCAACATTTGAAAAACATCGATTGGAATTTAATATGTCTTTGTTATATGCAAAAAAGAAGAAAAATCCCAGATTGCAAACGTATGCGAACTGCTTAATAACTTTAATAATAATTATAACTTTAATGATAATAGAAATGTTATGTAAATTGTGTATAAAACTGCAACCAACCCAACCACCCCCCCAAACCCGACCGGTCCGTGGAAAAATTTGCATCTAATACAGGATAGCAGTCAAGAGAGAGGTGTGTATATTCGGTCGCATCCAGAGAATAGGTTTAGTCAGTGCGTATCAAGAGATACGGAATCTTCTTTTAATATAGTAATCGCAGAGAAACAGAATTTAAAAAGTAAAGCAGAAGTGTGCTAGCGTTTCTGACGGCAATTTTTATTTATGCATTTTAACTCGATCACGCAGTCCTTCTCACAGCTCCAGCAGTCTGCGTGTATTCTGCACGTTCTGCCAGTGTGGTTGTGCCCGATTGTCACTGGCCTAGTGGGGGTGCGGAGAGCGGGGCGCGACATCCGAACTACTCCAGTCCTGCGGCTGCGTCGAGCGCTGCGGTGCGTGCGCACGTGTGTGTGTGTGTGTGTGCCACACTTCGTATCCCGGCTGTATTACACGCTTTCAGTACATGGATGAACCGTTTAATAAATTTGAAAATTGTGTTTGAGAATACATTATTACCGTATTTCTAAAATCAAACGATACATTCTCTCTTTCTATTAAAGCACGTGGAGCTATACTGAAAGGCACTGAAATAAACTGATGATTTCCGCAGGAAAAATAAAATGATTCACTAACGGTTAATCGGCTTTACCCTCGATGATGAAACCTTTTGTAATTAAATTTTTGTGGCCCTGAATTTAATTAAAATGGACTGAAAATGTTAATGGTATGTTATGTTACTTCCTAAGAAGCAGGCTGAATCTAGCCGAAATGCCAGTAATCTCTCGTCTTAACTGTGTCGCTTTTTATTTTAGTAGTCTTATTAAATTGCATTCTTTTAAAAATATTTTAGAAAGGGAATCTACTAAAAGCTTTTCTGGATTTTTAGTTCTCTTGTCATACTTTAACGATGTTTTACGTGAATTTTTTTCATGTCATGTTATATGTTATGTTATGTAACTTCATAGCTTACACTCTGTGGCAAAAAAAAAAAAAACAGCGACAGCCCAAAGCAGCAGGCCTCTCTTCATAAAAGTCGGAGTACAGAGCATGGAAACCTTAAGCAAGAGATGACTTCAAGGCCTGTGCGGATCTGCCATTTATTGGTCCAGGAAGACGTTCCACAGGGAGGTTCATAAGAATAGAGGCGACTGGAGATGCAAGGTGGCTCAGCATTGTCTCTTGACCTCCTATAGATGCCCAATGGTGAGTTGGGACGCCACCACTCAGGCAGTGCTTTTGCACCAGTCATCCCAGAAGGTGCCGCTCAGCTGGTATTAAAGCCACACACTTGGGATAGCATCTGTGTGAAAGCTTGGAAAAGGATGACTGGATATCAGAATTTTCATGATCAAATCTCTCCTAATAACTTTCACTGCACCAAATAGTCATTATGCCCTGTCACTAATCAGGGAGTGGATACAGAGGTGGTGCACTCTTACAAGTACTTGGGGGTCCACATTAATGACAGGTTGGACTGGTCTCGTAACAGAGAGGACCTGGTGTGCTGGGCTGGTAATGTCACTTCAAGAGAGGCCAACCGAATCAACAAGCTGTATAAAAGATCAAGTTCAGTTACGGGACATACTCTGGACCCCCTGGAGGTAGGAGCAAAGAAGAGGATGACAACAAAACTAGGTGCCATTTTGAACAATGCTGCTCATCCTCTCTGTGACACACTAACACTGAGGACTTTCAGGCAATGAAATATTCAGCAGAAGGGCCTCAAGAAACACTGCGGGGGCTCCTTTATACCAACAGCAATACGCCTTCATAACACTTCACTTTGACTGGGACTGCTGAGTCAGATGTTTTTCTTTCTTTTTAATCATTCTGGTGTGTGTTCAGACCATAATGTGTGTGTGTGTGTATGTATCTATCAATCTATTTAAAGTTTCTGTAAAAAGCTAAATTCCCTTGAATAAAATTCTAGATAGATAGATAGATAGATAGATAGATAGATAGATACTTTATTAATCCCAATGGGAAATTCACATCTATCTATCTATCTATCTATCTATCTATCTATCTATCTATCTATCTATCTATCTATCTATCTATCTATCTATCTATCTATCTATCTATCTATCTATCTATCTATCTATCTATCTATCTATCTATCTATCTATCTATCTAAGAGTGTGTGAGGGGTTTAGGTATAGTAGGTGATGCCGCCTGCACCCCAAATCACCGTGATGCTAACTCATTGTGGAAGCGTGCTGTTGACAGTCCTGTTCAGATTACATTGTTGTCTCCCTGTGTGAATCCAATGGTCATCTGCCATAAGAGAGAAAAGTAAATCCATTGCACCAGTCCAAGTTTTAATTATTATCATCCTGTGTGTGAAGACAGGGTTCATGATTTTAAAAGGGTTCTTGCTGTACAGGATACAGAACTCAGGCCAAGTTATGGTTTTCTGGACCTGTTAGCATCCTGGTAAGAGAATTGATAGATAGCTACTGCTAAATCAAAGATTTCTCTTTTGTCCACATCCATCCTTCTCAAAGCCCAAAGAACCAATTTTCTAACTAAAGAATCCACCCTGAAATGATTTTTTTTTTTTTTTTGCCAAGGCATCATGTTACACAGAACCACACAACCCAATACAGTTCCATTAAAGAACTGCTATTTTTAAGAGTGTAGTGGTGTGCAAGTGAATAAGCAGATTCAAAAAAGCAGCCAACTTCAACCCTATACTGCATACATACTTCAGACACCACAGTATATAAAAAGATTAGAATTATCTTTATTGGTCGAGTATGCACACATATACTGTACAAGAAATTTGACTTTGGCTGTTGGTAACCCTCACAGAAATTTATAAACAGTAATTTACAAGTACAAGAAATACACTGGCCAAAATGTACACAAATTGAATGCAATCACTTCTTCTTTTCAGCCCGCTGTTTTAATCATCAGCAAACAGGAGTAAATTTAAA
The DNA here is from genome assembly GCF_900747795.2 of Erpetoichthys calabaricus. Lineage (NCBI taxonomy): Eukaryota > Metazoa > Chordata > Cladistia > Polypteriformes > Polypteridae > Erpetoichthys > Erpetoichthys calabaricus. The sequence continues at coordinate 126,831,119 of NC_041405.2, forward strand.
TCAGAAAATGGCACCTCATGCTATCCATCCATCCATCCATTTTCCAACCCACTGAATCCGAACACAGGGTCACGGGGGTCTGCCGGAGCCAATCCCAGCCAACACAGGGCACAAGGCAGAAACCAATCCCGGGCAGGGTGCCAACCCACCGCAGCCTCATTACCAATCACAAGCACTGGATGCCCTACAGCAGATGATGGCCTTGCTGGGTCTATGATCTGAAAATATCTGACCAGATGCAATTAAAGTGGCTGTGGTTGACTCCAGATCAGTAAGTGATAGTGAGCCTTGAAAATTAATTGTATTAAAGGGCATGACATATTGAGTCAGTCAATTTGAGGCAACATTGGTGGTCCTCTTATGGTGCTGTTCCTCTAGCATCGCAGATCCTTCAAAACAGACACAAGAGACTACCTGCAATTGTATTCATCAGCCCAAAGTCACCTCTGCAAAGCAGACATGTGCTGCAAAAAATTAGACTAGATACGCAGCTGGCAATTCTGCTCCTATTGAAGACCTTCAGATGATTAACCCTACTGCTGAGACATTCTCAGATCTTCACACCGCCACCATAACCTGACTCTACCCAGTTATCATCATCTTACGACAAGCTTAATGTGAGGCCTGGTGGTAGTCATATTTGCAGACCTAATTACTGTATTTACATGCTTGTCCATACTGATATGTCACTGACATTTTAATATAAACAGCAACACTGCATGACTTTTACCACATGGCGTATATTCTGAAACTGTCATGGAAATGGCTCATTTCAATTCTATGTATATGAACACAAAAGCCAACATTTATGATTGCATTGCCGGTAGTTGCAGAGTAAATTGTCATCAATATTCAATACAGAGAGACTGTAGCAATCGGAGTGATCTTCATAGGAGTTATAAGGTAAACAGCTTGAACTGGACACCCCCAGGAGGTCTGCACCCTGACCCAGAGTCCTATGCTGTTTGTGATCCGATGATTTGAGTGTGCTAATTGGTGAAGAAGTTAGAATTTTCAACACAGTTGTCAAACACTTGTGTATCAGGAGTGTCTTGTTGTTATGTGTGCAGGGGACAGAGGGGCTTTTTAATGATAAGCACTGGTAGAAGAGACATGGTAAGCAAATATGCCAAGTTTGTAACTGGGAAGTCCAGATGATCTTTCAAACATATCATAAACACTGCACCAAAATTTAAAGTCCTTACAGAAAAGCTAAATCTTTTACCACCAGAAATACACCAAAAGAAATAATGGAAAACTCTCAGTATCCAGGGGCCTCATGTATAACGCTGTGCATAGAACTCACACTATAATAGGGTGTACGGACAAAAGCGGAAATTTGCTTACGCACAAAAAAATCTATATGCATAAATCTGTACGTACGCCAACTTCCATGTACTTCCGCTACATAAATCCCGATCAGCGTGAAAAGTAACACACGTGCAGGCGCCTGCTGTCCCGCCCCAACTCCTCCCAGAATGACGCCTCTTTGAATATGCAAATCAATATAAATAGCCCTTAAGCTCAGCCTTCTGTGAAAAGACAATGGCAAAAGTACAAGGGAAAATAGAAGAATTTCAGCGAATATCAAGTGGAGGCAAGGAAAAATGTACAATTTGTTGGTTTAAACAGTGATATGATCAACAAAAGGAAGTTGATCGAGTGACATAGTGTGTCGAGGAAACTCGAAAGCTCAAGTTCACAAAGTTGCAAAGTGCCCGAAATAAAAAAGAACATGTCAGATATCATAGTCGGTGTGAAAAGGCGAGTCGTAGCCCACCGTCTGAGTGTCATATGAAAGCTTATTAGGGTACAGAGAAAAAAAAAATAGGTACACAGTGGGAAAAAAGCTCAAAATGTCAACTTTAATCTTGAAATTTCCACTTTAATCACGTAGTCTATTTTGTCATTAAAGAAGAACATCATAAACTTCATCTTAAAATCATTTAATTTACTAGTTTCTTAAATCCCATCGTAACTAAAGTAGCACGTTAAATGCTTTGTTTTGTATTTGATCTTCTATGTGCTCTATGTGTGTGAATCATTACGTGCTTCCAGGCTTTCCCTTCCTCCGACAGGACACAGAATCCATTATATTCATAATATTACAGCTCTCTGAATAATTAAAATACTGAGATGTATATGTGATATAATTTTCATGATGATAGGAGTTAAAGCATGTATTAAACATGGGAACGCGGTGGCGCAGTGATTGTTCATGTCTCACACAAATTGCTTGCTGCGCCATGCACGACCTTTGATGAAATACTTTATTGTAGCAGTACTGTCTCTTTCAAATGTACTAACCCCCAATTTCTGTCCTTACTTTTCTTTCTCCAAATACCCAATCACCAAACAATCAGCTCTGTAATAGACGTTAAGCCATCTGTAAGCTTAGAATGCAGATTCTTCAAAACTTTTAAGGCACATTGAAATATCTTCATAGTACGTGTTTAATTATTCTATCCATCTATCCATTCAGTGTTGCGTCAGCACCAGCAAGAATACCGCACGAGGCAGGAACAATCCATGAACGGAGCGCCAGATCCTTGCTAGCGCAGCACACCGTGTCCTCAAATGTTTAATTATTAACAATATAGATTATTTAAATGAAATTAAAGTTTTATCTGTATAATATAATAAACATATTTTGCTGCATTTCATCTTAAAAATGATATCTTCATCATATGTAAATACGCGCTTTATAAAGTGGCTCAGGTTGTGCAATATTATAACTGTATCGCAAGTTTACAGTGAGGTAATTGTACTTATAAGTCCAAACAGTTCTACAAGGAGCACTTGATGGACTGATTGAGTGCCTTTATAGTTCTTGGGATGAAACTATTTCTGAACCGCGAGGTCGGTACAGGAAAACTCTGAAACGTTTGCCGTGTGAGAGCAGTTCAATAGACAGCATGGCTGAGGCAGCGTGTGCTTGATGTTGTATACCGATAATTCTCTTTCCGATGAGCTGCTGTAGATCTTTGATTCTCCACTCAGATACAGTGATATAAATACTCCGAGTGGTGCAGTGAGAGCAATATGGAAAAAGATGATCCTATGTGGCAACCCCTAACGGGAGCAGCTGAAAGAAGAAAAAGGTGCAGTGAGAGTAACAACACTAAAGTAGCTATGGAATTTGGAATACTTTGGCTATTCCCTGGACCATTATATTGTTACAAGATAATAACGATCAGATTCCTTAAACTAACAAACAATATGCAGTTAGTTTCAATGTATTGTATATGATAAGGCCGCATCAGGGATGTGGATCTAAAAAAGAAAGGGTAACCACACTGGAAAAGTAGCACTGGTTTGACGCTGGGTGCCACCAGTTTGCAAAACCGAGCGGAGAACTTGTGTACGCCAGGGTTGGAGTTACCGTGAAAATGTGCATGGCTTTATGCCAAGTTTAGGTTTTACATTGCGATTTGAGTGTGGAAACGTTCGTACGCAACATTTTTGTACGTACACACCATTTATACAGGAGGCCCCAGGTGCTTGATACACAGTTAAAAAAATAATGTTGGTAAAAATAATAACATATCATGTCATTTTCTAACCCATTTTTCCCAGACTGGGGGTTACGAGGGATGCAGGAGCTTATCCCAGCTAGCACTGAGTGCAAGGCAGAAAAAAACCCTGGATAGGGTGGCAGTTCATCACCTGGTGTGAACACACACACACAAACACACACCAAACACACAGAAGGACCAATTTAGTGTTGCCAGTTTGTCTAACCTGTATGTCTGTGGACAGTGGAGAGGAAACCAGAGTAGACACAGAGAGAACATGCAAACTCCACGCCGGGAGGACCCAGGGCACGAACACTGGTCTCCTTACTGCGAGGCAGCAGCGCTACCACTGCACCATTGTACCAGCCAAAATAACAACATAACGTCCTCAAGCCGCTTAATCTAATTCAGAGTCCCAAAGTGCCGGTGCCTATCCTGTCATAACAGAACACAAGGCAGGAAACAGTCCTGGGTGTGACGCTAGTCTATCATAGGGTCCAATCACTCACGGAACATGCATGTCTTTGAGGATGTGTGAAGAAAGCTGGGGAGCTTACAAATTTTAAAAAAGAACTGGCGATGGTGCCATCTACTGAATCTGCTTATTCCAATTTTGGGATCATAGGTGGCGGGGGGCTAGTAATCATTGGCGGAATTTAAAATTAAAATGTGATATCTGTCTCTTTGTTGAAGCCAATAAATAACAGAACACAGTCCAACTTTCAAATCACTTAACTAAGTCCTTGCATGCATTGAAATATTAATCCATATTCGCATTTTCTAACTTGTTAAAAAAAGTACTTATTTTGCCACAATTACAATAAATAAACACATAAGCAATGTTTTTTGTCATTTAAATATTATTAATGGTATTAGTGTACTTTTTTGTAATTTCAAAGTTTTAAATGTGTTAATGAAAGTGGCACTTGATTCAGATGGTAATTTTATATCAAAAACAATTTATCATGTTTATCGTGGAATGTGATGTAACCATATAGCATGTTTTGTTATATGGTTGGGTGACATGGACATTATCCAGTGACCTGAGATGAAGACTGGACTCCTTCAGTACTGTGTCTCTTTGGGTATCACTGCTTTGACTTTGTGTCGAATGAGCGTTGCTCATGGAGTCCTGAATGAGGCACATTACCTGCATTGTGAGGGAGCGTCAGTTACAGCACTGTGACCATGTGGCAAGATTCCCAGAGAGTGATCCGGCTCACAGGAGCCTCATTGTTCTGGACCTGAGCGACTGGACCACGCCAAGGGGTCGCCCACGTAACACCTGGCTGCGGCAGATAGAGGGTCATTTCCAGATGGTGGGTGGTTTGTTGTGTTGTGGGTGCAGCAACATGCTGTACAAGTGTATTCTCCCCAACCTGACCTGTGATATAACAATGCAGCAGTAGAGCTGTGACTCTAAAAAATGCAATCATATTTTATGGTCTGTCAGCCCCTCAAGCATAAAATGTCAAACTCTGCCAATGCTAGTAATATCAGGTTCAAAGCAGGGGTCAGCGCTGGACAGGTCACCAGTTTATTTGGTGGTCACACTCGCACATCCATGCTCCAGTCTTTACGTCTAACCCAGCATGGACAAGGGGAGGACATGCAGACTGCACACAGATCTACTGTAGTCTGCTTAAGCTTTAAGGCCACTGCGTCACTTTGTCACTCCCTAAGGCTGCAAATCCATTACCAAAGTATCACTAATTTTCTTTTGCCACATGCATTTAGCTGCATTTTTTATTTATGATATTTATACTATCAGAAAAAAAAAACGTTAAATGTTTAGATAGATAGATAGATAGATAGATAGATAGATAGATAGATAGATAGATAGATAGATAGATAGATAGATAGATAGATAGATAGATAGATAGATAGATAGATAGATAGATACTTTATTAATCCCAAGGGGAAATTCACATTCTTCAGCAGCAGCATACTGATACAATAAATAATATTAAATTAAAGAATGATAATAATACAGGTGAAAAAAAACAGACAATAACTATGTATAATGTTAAATATTAACGTTTACCCCCCCTGGTGGAATTAAAGAGTCGCATAGTTTGGGGGAGGAACGATCTCCTCAATCTGTCTGTGGAGCAGGACAGTGACAGCAGTCTGTCGCTGAAGCTGCTCTTCTGTCTGGAGATGACATTATTTAGTGGATGCAGTGGATTCTCCATAATTGATAGGAGCCTGCTGAGCGCCCTTCGCTCTGCCACAGATGTTAAACTGTCCAGCTCCATGTTTAAGCATAGTTAGAAGAAAATCCTGCTCATGCAGCTGGCCTTGTATTTCCCGGTGGGCCGAGGGTATCACTCAGCAGGAGCTGGAATCTTTTATAGAAGGAAACATATTTGTGCCTTGTAATGTTTTACCTCTACAGCTTGCCAGCTGCAAGTGTGTCAGTCTGCCTTTTTATACTGAGGTGATTTAGTGTGTTTCAGTTTAAGAGACTTCAAGTTTTGTGTTAGCAGAGTGAGAGACGTAGGGTTGTAGAGCTGGAGTGAGTGACATATATTTTTTTTTACCATAATCAGGTAATAAGCTGGAGTGACAAAGAAGGTTGAAGGGTCACCCATTGCACAGGTGACCCTTCAGCCAAGCCCTACGGTGCAGGTTACAGAGAAGTCAGTGTCTGAAATATTATTTTTGAGCTTGTGCTGCTTTTAAGATTGATAAACAGTTCCAGCTGCTTGGCTTCTTGAAAATTTTATTTCTTCATATCTGAAAGCACTTAGCCGCTATCTCTATCACTACAGTAAACTGAAACGTGAGCACTGAGTCAGTCTGGTATTGTCTCACTTAAGATTAAGTCTAAGGTGACAATCCATCCATCCATTATCCAACCCACTATATCCTAACTACAGGGTCATGGGGGTCTGCTGGAGCCAATCCCATCCAACACAGGGCGCAAGGCAGGAAAAAAACCCCGGGCAGGGCGCCAGCCCACCGCAGGGCACACACACCCACACCCCAAGCACACACCAGGGACAATTTAGGATTGCCAATGCACCTAACCTGCATGTCTTTGGACTGTAGGAGGAAACAGGAGCACCCTGAGGAAACCCACGAAGACACAGGGAGAACATGCAAACTCCACGCAGGGAGGACCCAGGAAGCGAACCCAGGTCTTCTAACTGCGAGGCAGCAGCACTACCATTGTGTCACCGTGCCGCCCTAAGGTGAAAATAGTTGCTTCAATTCTATTAAGAAAAAAATATTCTTTGAGATATTAATGGCATAAACGACTAGCTCACTGATTAGCTTGCTGCCTCACTCACAGCTCCAGGGTCCATGTCTGGTCATGGTCCATGTAGAGTTTGCATGTTCTCCCCATGTTGGCAAAAGTTTTTTTCCCGCATCCCGAGAGATGTGTTTATTAGGTGAAGCAGAACTCCAAATAAGCTTTAAGTCAGCGTGGTGTGTGGATAACTGGTCAGGTCCAGGGCTGGTTAATGCCTTGACCCACTACTCCAGACATAGGCTCTGACTCCCAGCAATTCTGAACTGGATTAAGGGCGTTTGAAAATGTTATGTTAATGGAAAACATAACTGGACTTTAAGGACTCAGTGCTTAGTAGTGCAGTCTCCCAGCTTGGGAGTCCTGCGTTTGAATCTGATCACCCGTCTGGGTGGCTCGTTCTTCAGGTACCCCAATCTCAAAGGTTAACTGGTGACTCATAATTGGGCCAGTTTCAGTGTGTGAATGTGTTAGTGCTGAACTAAAAATGTTTGTGTTTTCTCTTTATGCATAATTTTTTAAGCAAGGTTTGTTGGAGTAGTGTTATGATTTTGTTATGATTTAAATTTTTTTCATCCTCTCTAAATTTTTTCCTTTCAGTTTAGAGTAAGAGGTCAAAGAATCTAGTCATTCCATTTATGTTTGCATTTGAAGTGTTTTTCATTGTGTTAAAAATAAATAACTTTTCCTGTGCCACCATTTTGTTTTTGCTATGTATGCCACCATTTTGTGCTATTTTTGGTTTGTGTTGCCAGGCAGTTTCTATTCAGACTTAATCAGAAGTGTGTGATGCTTCACATCACAGGGTCGTAGGCAGGGGTGCATCTACCATCAGGGAATTCTGGGTACTCGCCCAGGGGCCCGTGACGGCGAGGGGCTTTTTCATCAATACCCCCTCCTTGCTGGATGAAAAGATCAAGTATCTGTGAGTTGACATGACCAAAGGGGAGAATACCTCGATGAAGCAATCAAGTCTCATGTCAAAATCAAGAGCGAGAAATACCACACTGCTTTAAATAAGCCATTATCTGCACTTTACATTGTTAAAAGTATGATCAACTGTCTGTTAAGGAGCTGAGTCACCCAGGAGCATGTGGGGGTCCTAATCCACCTTGGTAAGAGGTATAAATGTCAGCCTTGACACTTCCAGGTCAGTTTAGGTTTGTGGATATTGCAACTACACTTTGTGAGTGAATCTCTTGTTCATTCTGGATAACGACTTTCAGTTCTGTTTTTTAACTTTGATTTTTGTATTCCGCTTTTTGACAGACAAAAGATTTGACTATTGTCCATTTTACAGCCCCTCCATTGATCTTCTGTACACTTGTGTGGTGGCAGAGAAATGGGAATATTTTAGAAGTGTTTAAAAGCAACAACAGCTTAGCCATGAAGTGACAGACCACATAAACTCACAGGAGTGCACAGCACGTAACAATTGCCCGTCCTTGATTGTATCACTCACAGAGTGCTGGGAGCTTCATGAAATGGGTTTCCATGGCCCAGCAGCTGCACACAAGTCTAAGATCACTAAGTGGAGTGGTGTAAAGCATGGCACCATTGCACTCTGGTGCTGTCTGCCTGAAATCTGTATCTTCCAGATGGCATAGCACCTACTGTAAAGTTTGGTGAAGGAGGATTAATGGTCTGGAGCTGTTATTCATGGTCTAGGCTAGGCCCCCAATGATACTGTTAATGCAATAGGATTACAATGTTATAGTATACAAAGACATTTTAGACAACTGTGAGCTCCCAACTTTTTGGTAACAGTTTGGGGGAGGCCCTCTTCTGTTGCAACACCTCTCTAATCCTGCGCACAAAACCAGGTTCATAAAGAACATGGAGGAATATGAGTGAATAGCAGATAGCCCTGATGTCAACCCTACTGAACTCCTTTGGTGTGACTTGATGATGACATCAGTACCTGACCTCACAATTGCTCTCTTGGCTGAGTGGAGACTGCCAAGGGGGTGTCAACTCCATTTTAATGTCCATAGTTTTGGAAAGGGATAGCCAAAAAGCTCATATAAGTGTGATGGACAGGTGTCCACAAACATCTGGACATATACTGTATTTTATTTCATAAAGGTGAAATCACCTTTGTTGTCTTATTAGAGTTACAGCCATTAATCTATTTGCTAAACATGCTTAGTTAATTGGTTGATTAGTTCAGTAGCTCAAGTTTACTGTTATGTGTATTGTGGAAGCTGGCCCGGACACAGATAGGCGGACAGCGATGGTTCAACCCACACACGTTTATTATACATAATTTACTACAATTAGTGCACACACAACCCCAAACAACTCACACAAAAGTCCAGGCCTTTGCCCAATGCCTCTTTCTTCAGGCCGCCTCCACTCCTCTCCAACAAGACTTGGTCCTCTCCTCACCTGACTCCAGCCCTCGAATGGAGGGAGGCGGCCCCATTTATCCCCACCCGGACGTGCTCCAGGTGCCTCCCGATTAGCTTCCGCCGGCAAATCCCAGTGTGGCAGAAGTACAGGCTGTGCACCCGGAAGCACTCTGGGTGTCTCTGGTCTTTTTCCCCCCAGCACTTCCGGGTGTGGCGGAAGTGCTGAGGGCCAGGGCTCCACAGACATTGGGGCGCCCCCTGGCGTTGACCACGAGCCCCTATAGGGTTGAGCTTCAAAGCTCTGTTCCCATGGTCCCTAAAGCCACCAGGGCAGTTACCCCTACGTGGTCTGGAGGAGGCGTAAGCCCTCCTCTGGTCCTTCTGGGCGTCCCGGCTGGATACCACCCCCAGCCGCTCGCCACAGTATATAGTACCATGAAATTCTTACTTGCATGTCTCCTCAGAAAACTGACAGTAATACAGGGAGATTCATTCGAAAGAGGCCCCAAATCTTCTGAAATAACTCTCGCTAGGTCGAAGCAATCTGAACGAAACAACGTGCAATGTGCACCTCAGTATATGGAGCTTCGAACAGCTGCGTCAGAGTGATGTGGTAGGCACCAGACAGCTGTCACGACATTTAAGCTCTGTTTGCAACTGCCCGTACCCCTTCACTCAGTCACTTGACTTCTCATCAGGATGGTGGTGTACAGTATTGAGTAACATGTCATCACGGTGCGAACCTACTGGGTCACCAATTCGATTTCAGAATCAACTGGATGATCGTGAGTTAACGGAAGGTTACTTCCAGCAAGATGGAGCAACATGTCACACATCGGCAAGGAGCATAGCAAAAATTGAGTCCTTCTTTGGCAACAGGGTAATTTCAAAGAGGCTTTGGCCACCACAGTCGCCAGATCTGACACCACCAAACATCTTCCTTTGGGGTGTGCTCAAAAGAAAAATCTTTTGGAACAAGCCTTGTACTGTGGAAGATTTGAAGGAAAACGTCCTATGTGAAATTGCTGCTATTCCTCCTGAGATGCATGTTCAGGAACATGGAGCGTCATGTCGAAATGTGTCTGGCAGAAAATGGAAACCATTTCCAGCATTGCATGTAATGCAATTGATTACACATATGTCAAGGTATATAGCGTATTTTTTTGGTTCAGATTGCTTCATCCTAATGGGAGTTACAACAGAATATTCAGGGCCTCTTTCAAGTGAATCTCCCTGTACTATAAGAAATGAAAAACGCACACACAAAAATGGCATACAGTATACTGCATACATACCATACATGAAGACATACAGTATTGTTATTTTGACTAGCCTTCCATCCAAGAACACATGCAGAATATTGTTAATATGGCTGGCTCTTCAGGAATTTTATGGTGTGTATTTATAGAAACTGTCCCTCAATTTACTGGTGCAAATGTCAGTAGTCCTGTATGGTTTGCCAGAAAGGAGGAAGAAAAGTGCAGGCTCTCTGAGTTCTTTAATAATCCTGTTTGCCTTTCTAATGCAGCGAGTGTTAGACATATTCTGCCCAGAAGGCATCTCTGTGCCAGTGATATGCTGTGCCGACTTCACTCTGCAGTGCTTTGTGGTTTTCCACTCAGTAGTTTCCATACACAGATAGTGACGTCGGACGCCACCGTGCACATATACAGTTTTACTTAGTGAGAACAAATGGAGAAATCCAAGCTTTTCTCAGACATCTAAGGAAGTAAATGTATTGGTGTGTCTTCTTGAGAAGAGCAGAAATGTGTGTGTGTGTGTCTGAGTGTTCACTTCAGCTCATCAATGATGGTGACTCCAAGAAATTCAACGCTGTTCACCCTGTCAACAGCATCTCCTCCTGTGTAAATGGGAGTGTGTTCCATTTAGGTTTTTTCCTTCATTTTTGTCAAGATACTTCCAAAATGTCAACAAAAACAGATACCATTGTCTTTACACTTTTATGTGTATCGAAAACTGCCCACTTCATGAAGATATGCAGGATATTAATAAGTAATGGAGGAGCCTCATTATGTAAGCTCACCTAAGAAAAAGAGCGCAGACATTTGTGGAAAAATGAATAAGCAGGAAAGCTGATCTTAGATAAGCAACACATTATAACCTACTTTCAAATCTTAAGAATTCAGAAACAAGGAGTCAGAAAGCCCAAGGATTCAGGAAGCACTGCTCATGCAGTTTCACTTGTTGTGTTGCTTAACGCTTAAGTTACGAGCTAGGAAGATGTTGCATTTTTAGTGAAGACATTTCTGTCTTTTAGGGTGGTAGAAATCACTGTGAATGTGGGAGAGATAAGTCCAAAGTTATTGTATTCACATTCCATAAACCAATATTCTTTTAGGGCAACACATGTATGGATAAAGCTGAGAGACAAAAATTAATTTCACTTTATTTTAGCTTATAGTCAATCATATGCCAGAGACAGCACTAAAGGAGAAAAATATTTCTGTCCATTTTCTGAATCTATTTACAGTGCATCCAGAAAGTATTCACAGTGCATCACTTTTTCCACATTTTGTTATGTTACTGCCTTATTCCAAAATGGATTAAATTCATTTTTTTCCTCAGAATTGTACACACAACACCCCATAATGACAACGTGAAAAAAGTTTACTTGAGATTTTTGCAAATTTATTAAAAATTACAAAATTGAGAAAGCACATGTACATAAGTATTCACAGCCTTTGCCATGAAGCTCGAAATTGACCTCAGGTGCATCCTGTTTCCCCTGATCATCCTTGAGATGTTTCTGCAGCTTAATTGGAGTCCACCTGTGGTTAATTCAGTTGACTGGACATGATTTGGAAAGGCACACACCTGTCTATATAAGGTCCCACAGTTGACAGTTCATGTCAGAGCACAAACCAAGCATGAAGTCAAAGAAATTGTCTGTAGACCTCCGAGACAGGATTGTCTCGAGGTACAAATCTGGGGAAGGTTACAGAAAAATTTCTGCTGCTTTGAAGGTCCCAGTGAACACAGTGGCCTCCATCATCCGTAAGTGGAAGAAGTTCGAAACCACCAGGACTCGTCCTAGAGCTGGCCGGCCATCTAAACTGAGCGATCAGGGGAGAAGGGCCTTAGTCAGGGAGGTGGCCAAGAACCCGATGGTCACTCTGTCAGAGCTCCAGAGGTCCTCTGTGGAGAGAGGAGAACCTTCCAGAAGGACAACCATCTCTGCAGCAATCCACCAATCAGGCCTGTATGGTAGAGTGGCCAGATGGAAGCCACTCCTTAGTAAAAGGCACATGGCAGCCCGCCTGGAGTTTGCCAAAAGGCACCTGAAGGACTCTCAGACCATGAAAAAGAAAATTCTCTGGTCTGATGAGACAAAGATTGAACTCTTTGGTGTGAATGCCAGGCGTCATGTTTGGAGGAAACCTGGCACCATCCCTACAGTGAAGCATGGTGGTGGCAGCATCATGCTGTGGGGATGTTTTTCAGCGGCAGGAACTGGGAGACTAGTCAGGATAAAGGGAAAGATGACTGCAGCAATGTACGGAGACATCCTGGATGAAAACCTGCTCCAGAACGCTCTTGACCTCAGACTGGGGCGATGGTTCATCTTTCAGCAGGACAACGACCCTAAGCACACAGCCAAGATATCAAAGGAGTGGCTTCAGGACAACTCTGTGAATGTCCTTGAGTGGCCCAGCCAGAGCCAAGACTTGAATCCGATTGAACATCTCTGGAGAGATCTTAAAATGGCTGTGCACCAACGCTTCTCATACAACCTGATGGAGCTTGAGAGGTGCTGCAAAGAGGAATGGGCGAAACTGGCCAAGGATAGGAGTGCCAAGCTTGTAGCATCATATTCAAAAAGACTTGAGGCTGTAATTGCTGCCAAAGGTGCATCGACAAAGTATTGAGCAAAGGCTGTGAATACTTACATACATGTGATTTCTCAGTTTTTTTATTTTTAATAAATTTGCAAAAACCTCAAGTAAACTTTTTTCATGTTGTCATTATGGGGTAGAATTCTGAGGAAAAAAAATGAATTTAATCCATTTTGGAATAAGGCTGTAACATAACAAAATGTGGAAAAAGTGATACGCTGTGAATACTTTTCGGATGCACTGTAATTTAAACTAGGGGGCTTTGCCCCCTGCTTGCTTTGCTTGCCAACCCCCTTGCTGGTGCTACGCACTAGCCTCTTTGTGGTTGTGCTGCTCACGTATGGGGAACAAAACAATTTTTTGAATTACATTTTCGCCAATATCACATTGAATTGTGATTCTGTGTTTGTACTTTCATCGTGAAAACTGCACGTATAACTGCACGTGATTGAATTTCGTTTCTTTCTCTCTATTAGATAAAACAACTTTTTCAAATGTTTGGCTCTGAGATTTGTAAATTGTCTTTGCAAAAGCTATTCTAACGGAAAACTGTTAACCTTTTAATATGAATGGCATATCAAGATCTCCTTTGTTGTCTAATGTTATCCCCTGAAGATGTGCTACATTCCCTTTCTTGGATACATTCTTCTTTCTACAGTAATTCGTGCGGAGGAAGACCAGGCAGTGTTAACAGTTGTAGATATTCTACGAGGTATTGTAAGTTGATGTTTTCATCTTCTGCACGATCACCACCAACTGTTTCAGCATCGTCTATTGATACGCATTTAACCAATCTGCTGTGTAACAATCGACAATTTTCACGTTAATTCGTTTAACTTCATTATTTCTCAGTGCTAGGATTGCCCATGTACTCATTTTTACTGTTGATAACCCTTCGTGATGAAATGTCTCGTCTTGTCAGAGCAAGAACCGTGTCTGTCAAAAGCATTCACACAAATGAGAGGTGAGAGTACCGTGTGTGTGATTTTCTTGAGAGGAGCGCGTGACTTGAAAACATACTCATGGCCAAAGTCTGGACTAGCGGGACTTGACAAAATCCTCCAAAAAGTCTTGTCTCGTTGCAGGATTTTTTTATTATAATATAGAGAGATTTAAAATCACAGAGGGCTAGAGCCTAAGCAATGGAGGCAAGACAGGTACCAACTCTGAATGTGCCACCAGCCCATCATAGGGCACCCCAGCACTCAAATCCACTTGTACCAGCCAGTTTAATTTTCCACTTAAATTGACATCCTTAGATTTATAAGAAGAAACCAATAGGCTCTGAAAAAAATGAAAACAAAATCCTCAGTGACTGGGCTGGAGTTTAAAAATGTGTCTCCTGCAGCTGTGATTCAGCAGTTCTAACAACTGCACCTTCATACCTCATTGGAAGACATTTGTACCTTAATTAGTGATATAAAGGAGCCCAGTATAGTGTGAGCTAATTAAAAGAATATTAAACATTTTATTGTGTATTCTGTAACTGAAAAGTATGACCAAGCACATTTTAATATCTCTTTATTGCTCTTGCACTGAGGCCACAAGGGAAACTGAAAATAAACCGTATGCACAGGCAGCTTCAGCCTACTGTCATCACACACATCCTTTAGCTTCCACAGAATTTTAATATTAGAGCTTGGCCAGCCTTGACTTCTTTAAGACGGATACAATATCTGTTTCTAAAGATTACTCCTTTAATATAGTACATCTGTCTCCTGAAATTCAATTTATTGAACTTCATTTATATTTTTGCTGTTTCTGTCTATGTAGCACTTCCCAGACTTCATCAATGTCCTGACCAAAAATGCTTGCTAAATGCCTGAATATCTTCTGGGTCATACACATTATCCCACATTTCAAAACATTGAAACACAATGGGAGCATTTGTGAGACCGAAGGGTATTCTAATACATTATCACTGCTCCTATAAAGTATGTATGAATTGCATGCCCTCTTTAGGGTGATGATAAGGTCAAAGATTATCGTGTTGGTCAACCACTCTGACAAAACAGGCTTTTCTGATAATTTTGAACATATTGCATAAGCTTGTGTCCTGTGATGGATATGCACATCCATTACTGACCGTGTTTCAAGGACAGATTCAAAAATCACACATCCCTGGACTTGATAAGTAGAGTTAAAAACAGAGAAATGGATATATGTACTCCATCCTGAGAGAGAGAGAGTGGGAGGCAAAATCTTTCACATGGAACTCCATTTGTACATTGGGAATATGTTCAGTGTCACATTCAATTTTTGGGAAGATGATCTTCCACAAACCTTTTGAAAGCTTCTAAATTAATAGCCAATATGGTGCTTTTGTCATCAAAACTCTTTCAGACAGATATTACTTCAGCTTAATTACAGCATGTGTTTGCTGTGCCTATTCTGCCAGAATGGATTTCCAAAATTATAAATAAAAGGACCAAATGTAGGGGTAAAAATTGTCATTAAAAACAAACAAGCAAATAAACCTGAACCAAAACATCAACAGAATCTAAAGAAAAATGCAAAATGCGTGTCAAAATTGCATTCATAGAATACACAGATTCCCGACTCCGTAAAAATATTTTGTATACTACCTCCAGGACTAGTACACCAACCTCTTAAATAAAATCATTGTGATGATGTCAAGCTGTATAACTTGTAAAAGACAATATGGCTGTGGACAACTAAAAGAATGCAAAATGGTGGATGGCAGATAAACAAAATGACAGTGTGAAAATGAATAAAAAATATAATTATCAGAATTAACAGTATAAAATGTATGAATAGAGTACAGAAATAAAATCTGTGATATCAATAACCCCTAATTGACAACAATGCCATGTTTTGGGAGCCATCTTTGTTGGCTTCTTTTGCTTTTTGGAAAGCAGTAACTATGTCCCTATCAGCGTACATGGACATGAACTGCATTATTAATGTTGACGGGCTGTTGTTAAAACTATCTTTCTATAGTCCACTTTTCACCGCTGCCCTATTTGTAACATAGCTGAAATAAGTCATCGTGACTCTTCCCGTTGCTCACACTATTGTAGTTTGAGGTGATCGTTTTGCTTGGTCTGTCTTGGTCAGTTCTTTTTGTTTGTGAGGGGCTAGCATTAGGCTCTGCATATTATGATCCTTAGTCTGGTGGATACTGCCGGCCAAGTCATGAATGTGGCCATTTGTCTTTCGATCTTTTGAAAGAAGACCAGAGAAGCGGTTTGATTTTTGTTGGGCGAATATAGTAAAGAAGCTGAGATTCATACCTGTTTAAGCATTCAAGTGCTTTATCCTTCCTATGCCTATACAATTCAGATTACACTGTAGTAACTGATACATTTTAAGTGGATTTTGATTTAATTAACTATTTATATTGCATCCATTTGATTTTTAACTCGATAAAATTTAATTCAGTTGCATCCTGCTTTCATTTATTTGCATGATGCAAGTTGTTTGCCACTTGATCACAATCAAATAAATAAATCACAATTTATATCATAATGTAATGATATAAATATGGCAGTGATTCAATTTTTATCCCTTGGTGGCTACACTTTGATTCATACAAATGTCTATTAGAGATAGATACCTTTAGATCAGGTAGTTCCTAGGGTCTAGTTTTGTTTTTCATTTTTGAATTAATTTTTTCCCTTAACTTTTCATTTTCCTTTTTCCCCTTTGACTTTGCTTGCCTGATGGTGATCTCCCAGTTCTGAACTTTTGCCTGTCCCTCACTATGAATTCTGGTGTACCCTTTCATCTTCTGGTCCTTCTGGTTTCACTCACAATAATCCACCTTGCAACAGAAACCAGGCTAGGGTGCAGGGTGCTTCGACATTAACCACTGATAAGAAGCTGTTGACCTCATTGATAGGAAATAACAGCGGCTTTACAACTAGAAGAGGATGTCCACTTTCAGGTGAAGAGGTTTTGCATAAATGGCTAGGCATTCAACCAAGCCATTATTATCATGTGGAACACTGAAAAGCAGGTAAAGCACACTGAGAAGAAAAGCATTCTGAAGAGTCTGTAACACAACTAAAAAATTACTGGAAAAAATTAGGGAGAGCCTTTCTAATAGTTGCTTGGGATTAAAACCATAACTGGAAAAGGAAAGTCTGGCTAAGTAAACATCTACATATGAAGTACAGTTCAAACAGTTGTGTAGGGACAATCCATATGCTAGAAGGAGCTACAACTCATGCTATGTTTGCAGGAAAAAAACAAGGAACACATTTTATTTATTTTTTATTTATTTTCTCTTCTAAACAAGGGAAACAGAATTGTTCTACCTGTCAGGGAATTGTTCTAAACACAGCAGTGAATGTTGTTATTTGCCGTTCCATAAAGTAGGTACAGTACATGCCAGACAGTCCTTGAACTTGATTTTGCTTTGTCAAAAAGACATTTTAACCAAGGCACAGATTTCATATTTAATATAATCAAACAACAGTGAGAAACGTTTACATATTTCCTTATTCTTCTCAATGAATATACAGATTGAAGGATTCAATCAGACATTACAATAGATATAAGGAAATGGATGATTATAGATGGAAAAGAGAGGGACTTGTTACCACCTTCCCTACTCATGAAGCACCACAGGCTGCTACTGGGTTCTTCTCACTTGAGGTCCTGTTTCCTGCACCACATTCGACTACTTCAGTCAACATGGTGCAAAATGAACCTGGATTTGCCTTACCGAGCAACTTTTTGATGCCTAAATGGCCTAGTTTGATGCTACCCACTGGAGATGCTCTTTCCTATTTTTTGTTGGACAATACTGGGACACACCATCTATTTGGCTGTTGTAGGCCATTTTAGATAAAGTCTGATAAGTAGAATGTTTTGAGATGATATTCTGCACACCACCGTTGAATTCAGATATGGTTTGGTTAGTTGTGGCCCATCTGATTGCTTGTAAGATTCTTATCAATCTCTTTTGACTCCTCTCATCCACAAGCTGTCTTATCTATCACTGGGAGTTTTCTGCGTTTGACACCTTTTTCAGTAAACCATTGAAACCGTTGCATGAAAGGCCCATTGATGAAAGCTATTTGAGGGATTCTAGAACTGACGTGTCTAGTGTAATCTACAGTATCATGCCACACTCAGATGCGCTAAGATCACTTGTTAGGCCTCTTCTAATGCTCATTTGAATTTGTGTTGGAATGCAGAATGTGCTTGAGAGGTGGAAGATGTGCTAAATAAACTGGCAACTCAATTACCCTAACAAGGTAGTCTTTTGCAGAACCTGAAGGAAATCAGTATAGACAGATGTGATCATGCAAACACCACCCAGGCATTGACTGGCCTGAGAACAGAACCTGGCACCTTGGCATTGTAGGAAGCAGTTATAAGTACTGTGCTACCAAAATCCTAAGACTCACTTCAGAGGATGAGAAATAACAGTTCTAAGGTGATCCAGACTCACCCCAAGAGATTTATGGTTTTGGCAACCCATCTATCCATCCATTTCCAAACCTACTTATTCCATTCAGGGTCATGGGGAAGCTGTTGGCAAACCCCTAAGTATAAAAACAGGGTTGGAATATCCCAAGTCATGGTGGCGCTTCTGGACACAGAAGCTTTGCACTCTCATTCTCTTATGAACCACTAGTGTGAATTGTTCATACAGCTGCATGGAGTTGATGTGAACATAATTTTTTACAATTCTTTTAACTTCAGTAGTATCCCAACAGAGATAGCCCAAAATACCAGAAGCTCCCTGCATTACCATCCCGCCAAGGTGGAGAGAGGGGTCGAGTCAGAAAAGGAAATAGAAAAGTGGACAGCATGCGCTTATGCAGGCCCGACTATGTAAGGCTTCACGCAGATCACCACTACCAAGCATCTTTCTATCAAATGTCCGGTCACTTACCAGCAAACCAGACAAATTAAGGCTGTGGCTCAATACGCAACAATCTATGAGGGACTGCTGTGTGCTGATTTTTATGGAGATGTGGCTGAACAACCTGATTCCCGATGGAACTGTGGAGCTAGCTAGCCAGTGTGTGTATTGAGCCGACAGGACAGTGAACTCTGGTAAGAGCAAGGGCTTAGGCTCTGCGTCTATATAAGTAATGACTGATGCAAACCACACTGCTATAGACGGTTACTACTCCTCAGATTTGGAATACTTAATACTCAAACGCAAGCCATTTTTTATCTACCAAGGGAATTCTCTGCTGTTACAAGGGGGCTCCGCCCCCTGCTCGCTTCGTTTGCCTACCCCCGGCGTTTTGAACCTGTGGCTGCTGGGCAGCCGTAGTTTCAGACGCGCATTGTAGGAGCTTGCGTTGTTTAGAACCCGTGCTTGCCCTGCTTCTGCAGTTTGAGACGCGCGTTGTAGGCGTATATCCGTCAGTTGAGCTCGTTCGGTTTGAACCCGTGCCTGCTTTGCCTCCGCAGTTTCAGACGGTGGATAGGAAGTAAAGAACGCATTGTATGGTAAATCACAAAGATTTATTTTAATATCTCTTTATATACAATATTTGTAGTAAAGATGGTTTGTTGTCCTTGAATGAGTTTTCCTTGGTATTGGAGTATTTATAACTTTAACTTTAATGTGAGATGAACGCCAAACTCATGAGAAGGCTACATAAAGTTGCCCATGTCCAAATACGCGCTCAGAGAGGTATATGCCAACTTTGTCCATGGTCTGTGCTTGGGATTTGTTGATTGTCATGGCAAATGCAGGTTTACTGGAAAATTGGCGTTGCCCAAGTGTAAATGGCAATTCAAGGGCAGAACTTGTAAGGTCAATTCTAGGAATTAAAACAGTATTGTCAGTATGTGATCCTGTAAGTATTTTTGCTTCAATAACATTGTTTGTCATGGTGTTGAAGACTAAACGTGTACTGTTGCATAAACCCTGTTTAGTATTAAGGTTTCTTAATAGCATGACAATTGTTCCAATTTTAAGGTTAAGATTGTGTTGTGGTAATCTGGCTGGGTTAATAGTGTTCAGATATCGTAAAGGGAAATTAAGATGTTCAAAGTTCGTCTTCAGAATCAATTTTGTCAGTACTTAGAAAGAGGTGGCTTTCTCCAGGAAGTAATGCAATGACTTGGTTATTTATGTGATCAACATCAATATTCTTTGGGCATAATATAGCCCGTCGCGTTAACAGTGGTATCTGGTCTATTGTTTTGGAGGCGTGAGCGCAACTCCATTAGTTCTTCCTTGTTTAGCGTTAGTAATATGGATAATGGATTGCACTTACTGTTAATATGTAGCGTTTTCTGTGGTTGAATTGTTAGTAATGATCGTGTTTTTGCTTGCAGGTTATTAGAGGTGCGTGGATCATGCATGTGTAGTGTGTTTGCGTACTGTCTGGCGCTTTCCGTACTCCAATTGATTTGTGACCCTTTCTGGACTCCGTAGTCTGTCCCGTTTTACTTTGGAGTGGCGTATCATGTCGGCTCCGTATTCTGTCCCGTTCTACTCTGGGGTGGGGTGCTGACTCCTGTTGTTTGTGTGATTGTATCACTGTAATGTGATTCAAATATGTTGTGAAGTCCGTATTTGTTGGATTTCTGTACTATATCGTGTTTTTGCTTGCGGGTTATTAGAGGTGCGTGGATCATGCTGTGTAGTGTGTTTGCGTACTATCTTGCGCTTTCCGTACTCCAATTGATTTGTGACCCTTTCTGGACTCCGTAGTCTGTCCCGTTTTACTCTGGGGTGGCGTATTATGTTGGGTTTGATTTGTGAACCTTTCTCGACTCCGTATTCTGTCCCGTTTTACACTGGGGTTGGGCGCTGACTCCTGTTGCTTGTGTGGTTATGTCGTTCGTAGTCTCCATGGACTCCGTAGTCTGTGGGGGGGTTTGTGTGGCACACCAAGCAGCACATTATTCCTAACTTCACTCCGCAGTAGTGCCACACACAATATGGCGGTGATGCCTGCGCCCTCACTACGCATTAGTGCCACTCACAATATGGCGGCAACGCCTGCGCCTTCCGTATTATGTCGGGTTTCACCATGCTATGTAGGCGCCTTTGCCTTTCGTACTTTCCCGCACCTTCCGACGCGCGATGTAGGCGCCTGCACCTTCCGGGTCTGCCTCCGCTGTGTGGTGTGGACGTTTAACTGTCGTTGTTTCCGCCTTTATATTCTGTCCCTCGCTGTGCATGTGTTTCACGCCTAGGTTTTTTTGAAGCTGTTGCATTCCAGTTTTCATCATCTGTAACCTGCTCTCCATGTGTTTGGCCCCGTTCTTTAACCTCTTTATGACGTTTTACTTTGTTTCCTACTCTGTCTTTTATTTCTGACCTCGCTTTATCCTGCTTGCGGCATGTCAGATGGTTCGTAGTCTCTCCCGTTTTGCTCTGGGGTGGGGGCGCTTTGTGTGGTGCCTGCGCATGTTCGTAGACTCTCCCGTTTCACTCTGAGGAGGGGGGCTTTGTGTGGCGCCTGCGTACTATGTCTCCTGCGTCCACGGGCAGGTCCCTGCGTCCATATCCGGTTTACCATTCTTTGCAGTGTACATTCCACCTCAGTCTAATGCTAAGCTAGCGCTGGTATAGCTGCACTTGGCTATCAGTAAAAAACAGGAGACTCATTCAGATGCTGCCTGTGTTATTGCTGGGGACTTCAACCATACAGATCTTCAAACTGTGCTCCAGAAATTTTACCAATATGTGCAGGGCCCCACCAGGGGATCAAATACCCTGGATAATATATATTCAAATGTAAAAGACTCCTACAAAGCCCTCCTTACCCCACCCCTTGGACACTCTGACCATTTTTCATTATTTTTTGATGCCTGCCTGCAGACCTCTTATCCGCAGAAACAAAGCTGTCACAAAGACAGTGAAAATATGGCCTAAGCAAGTCATACGTATCATAACTCAGGGACTGCTTTGAATGCACACAGTGGGAATTGTTTGCCCAGCAGGCTGCATGGGGCACAGAGATAGACCTGGAGGAATACACATCCAGTGTTCTTTTCTGTATCCATAGTTGTGTGGATAATGTCACTATGGAGAAGAAGATGGATGAACAAACCATGTATGAACAAAAAGAGGTGAAACACCTTTTCAAAGCATGTAACCAGGCATTTAAATCGGGGGAACCCACAGCCTATAGTTTTGTCAGGTCAAACCTAAAAAAGGTAAAAAAAAGGCCAAATACATCTACTGGAAATGTGTGGAAGACCATTTTAACAGCATGGATACATGGGGCATGTGGAAAAAAGCATTAGAACTATTACTGACCACAAAGGCAGCCCTGTCTCTCTCCACAATGATGTCATATTGGCCAATGATCTCAACACATTGTTTGTTGAACCTAACAACTCTACTCCACCTGGAAAGATTATAGCCACAGAGGAAGCCAAGTTTCCCACCATCAGACTGAGGATGTATGATGTATGGCACACGCTGCAGAGGGTCAATCCATGTAAAGCTGCTGGACTGGACAGTTTCAAGACAGGTGCTGTACTGAGCAGCTTGACATTGGAAATGGTCCTGTATTCCTTAAGTCAGCCATTATTGTGCCAGTGCCGAAGAAAACCAACATTACTAGTATGAATGACTATCATCCAATTGCTCTGACACTGATAATGATGAAGTGCTTTGAAAGACTTGTTCTCTGTTACATTTAAGCTAACGTCCCCACCCCCTGGACTCATATCAATTTGTTTACAGAGCCAATGGATCTGCAGAGGATGCCATCTCTCTGGCTCTGCACACAGACCTGACTCATCTAGAGGGAATGGATACATACGCAAGGATGTTATTTTGTAGACTATAGCTTTACATTCAGTAAAGTTGTCCTCTCCCAGCTCATCCATAAACTGCACCAGTTGGGCCTCAGCATACCACTATATAATTGGATCCTCAGCTTACTGTCAAACCTCCATCATGTGGTGCAGCTGGGCCCCCATTTCTCCTCCAGAATAATCCTGAACACAGGCACACCACAAGGCTGTGTACGGAGCCCCATCCTCTACTCCCTCTGCTCTCACAATTGTGTACCTGCATATACCACCAATCCCATAATAAAATTTGCAGATGACACAACAGTGATTTGACTAATTTCCAGTATTGAGAAATCAACCTACACAGCGCAGGTGAGATGGTGCTCAGTGAGCAACCTATCCCTCAACAAAAATGGAAGACCAAGGAGCTCATCACCGATTTCAGAAGATCACGTGACGAGGATCAAGCTTCAGTTTTCATCAATGGGGACAGGGTGGAGTGTGCATCAAGCTTTAGGTTCCTGGGGATTTATATCACCAGGGACCTTTCAAGGATGAGCTAACACCACAGTACTGCTGAAGAAGGTACAGCAACAACTGTTTTCTTAAGAATGTCGAAAAAAGTTGTCCACCCTTGACAGGTGCTGCTGACCTGCCACCGCTGCACCACTCAGAGTATTTTAAACCATTGTATTTGTGTGTGGTATCTCACATGCACAGGTGATGATTGGAAAGCTCTACAGTGGGTTGTATCGAGAGTGCAGCTTCCAGTCCTGGAGGACATCTATAGTGCATACCGTCACAGGAAAGCCACCAGCATGTGCATGGATTCAACTCAGCCATGCCAAAGTTTATTGGAATCTCTCCCACCTGGGAAAATGCTACAGAGCAGTTCATGCATGGACCCCGAGGCACAGAGACAGTTTCATACTAAGAAGTCCATTTAGTGCTCCCGGTATACGTATGTATTCGTACTGTACATTGTACCTATGTTTTCATATTGTATGTTTGTATTGTTTTATTGTGCTATTTGTGTCATTTTAATGGGAAAATTATTGTTTTTTGTGGAGGAGTCACACACTGAATCTCTTTGTACTGTGTACAATGACAATAAAAGAATTCAGTTCAATTCAATTCCAAACGTTTGCTCTGATGTAGTCAAAATGACCTTAATCAGCACACCTTTCACATAGTATGAATTATTCAACAATATTGTTGGCACCATCACCGACTCAGTCTGTTCTCCATGACAGAGGGTTTAAATCACTGCTGTGCACCGACTTTGTGATTTTGCAGGAGAAAATAAAAATGGCACATTGTCTGGCTTTTTCTTAAGGGCTCTGATCTCGGCTGTTGTTTCAGATGGTATAATAAAAAATAACTGTCATAATCGATCTGTACCGTGGTTCCCATTTGTCATGGAGAAAGTGAGTATTTTAATGAAGGTTATTACTCAGCAATTGAGAGCCAGATTGCCCTGATGTTTCAGATCACTGCATACGGTTCTTTAAAGTGACATTGTTATAAACAGGCTAAGCTAAGCTATGGCTTAAAGTAAATTTAGCAATCACATAATCCACACCATTAAACGGGCTTACTTTGCACAATTATTTACATTTAGTTATCCCTAAGTGAAGAAGCTATCAGAATTAATTCTGTTATTAAAGTCATACTATATTTGCAATATACTGCAGTTGTGCTTCTTTCCTTGCTATTATAAAACTATGGTAGTTCAATTAAGGACCAGATATACATTTAAAATATGGGGCAGCATCTACTGCTGCTGAATTTAGGTGCTGGATAGTATATATACTGTTTCAAAGTTAATAATGCTGTTTAGTGCTTTTCTACAGAAGGTTAGACTCCAAACACCTCAGGGGCCACATTGTGACCAGATGACACATGAGCTTGTGGCGGCACTGAGAAGATCCAGCATGTCCCAGAGGCAATGCTTTTGGTGGGTTAACAGCCTAAAACAAATCACTCATTCCAGGCAAAGACTCCACATAATCCATTAGAATTTCTAAACAGGTCACATAATGTTATATCACCGGGGGAAGTGATGAAAAAAGAAACTAAAAGGAACTAATACATTTATGACAACTTACAGTATGTGCTTGCTTCCGACATGCATTCCTCTGCCTTAAAGCCACAAAATTATTTATATTCCAGAAACACACTGTTCTTGTCTAGTCATCTTATATTTTTCTGACAAGTAAGTCCTTTCAATTACTGCATCTCTATTTTATTGTGTGATCCAAAAGCAATTAATACATTATGTTGCATCTGTCCCACACTGTTACACTTCATGTTATCTTCATCTCATCCTTAAAGATGTCCAGAATATGCTTCGGAATGGTGCTATTCTTACGGGAACTGATTTTAAGGGTACAGTAGTGAATGAATTGGAAGTTGCACATCCATTCATCCGCTTTTACCCCACAACAATTAGAGGAGCCTTGACATCACCTCAACACCCACTCAGCTCCTATGTCCCAACTATTCTGTGAGTCCCCAGCTTAAATAATCAGTAGAACTCTAAGCGTTGGTCACCTTCAGACCATTAAATAGGCTCGCCCAGTGTTCCAACATTTGTTCTTTGTCTGTTTAAAATTTCAAACTAGAAGCTGTAGGCATCAGAGGTAACCTATAAGACTGGATCTCAAGTTGGTTAATTGGCAGAAGATAGAGTACAGATCAGAGAAGAACGCTCCACGTGGAGTGAAGTCATCAGTGAAGTTCCTTAGGGTTATATCCTGGTGCTGTTACTTTTTCTGATTTATATAAATTCCGTCGATTCCAGTGTAGTTAGTAGACTTGTGAAATACGCATATGATACTAAAATTGGTGGAATGGCAGACATCGAGGAGGCAAGAAAAACAATCCACAAAGAAATGGGCGAAAACCTGGAAAAAGTGTGTTTAGCAGGGGATGTTTGCTCCCTGGAAATATATTTTTAGAAATGCAGCACATACTTGAATCTGTATATATACTCCATCAATAACCATGGCGGAAATATTAAGACAGAAAAGTGATACCAAAGGATATATATATATATTTAACTTGCTTTAAAATGAGCGTCGCATCTTGTCTAATCACTCATGGCCTCTGCCTAAAAGTGATGGGTCAGGCCTGCTTTAATCACTTAGGGTCCCTGCCTGAAAGAACTGCTCTTGCTTCACAAATCACAATATCAGATAGCTACTTTACAGTTCTGGTTAATCTCATGCAGTATAAAGTAGAAGAGTGTTAAGTGTTGCATGTGTTGATGGGAGACACGGATCTAAAGGGGGCATCTTCTGAAAAGGATTCAGGGTTGGGGTATCCAACCTGGGTTGCCTGCTCCCCCTATGGGGTATGAGATGGCATTTCAGGGAGAGTGACAAAGATGAAGGCTGCATCGTGAATCGCCAAAATTGAGTGTTGAGTAAATTTGTCCAACTTCATTATGGTAC
Organism: Erpetoichthys calabaricus; assembly: GCF_900747795.2. NCBI lineage: Eukaryota > Metazoa > Chordata > Cladistia > Polypteriformes > Polypteridae > Erpetoichthys > Erpetoichthys calabaricus. Next base: position 126,857,246 of record NC_041405.2, read on the forward strand.
AATTGGTGTCTTGCCGTGTGCTGTCATTTTTATGGGGAACTTAAATTATAGGTCACTTATTAGTTAGTGCTCCTGATCTATAATATATAAAGAATCAAGTATGGTACTTGCAAATGTCACCTGTGAAAGAGTCGCAGAAATACGTGTTCTCATAGACTTCTTGCTGCGTGTGGAGTGTTTGGAAAGACAACTTATTATTTTTTTCAAGTGGACCTTGCAATGATACAGTATGTAGAGAATGACAACGTCTAGTATTGATTTCTGTGCAAGCCTTGATTGTCAAACATCGCTGATTTTGAGGTTTGATTGACATTTTGCTGTGGAGGGACAAAGGGGATTGAATTGGATGCAATACCTGCTGCTTCAATAGACACTAGCTGAGGACCTCAAGAGATCCACTCCATCAAGGAAGTTGTTGGTTTATATTATATGTGTCAGTGATAACACCTGGTTACACTATGGTTAAGATTAGGGATGGGGTGAGGGTTTATCTGACTCAAGTCGAGAAAACCAAGTGACAAAACCCTGCGATCCAACTGGCTGCTCAGCATAGCCACTGAATCGTGGAGCTGTGGAGGTCTGTAGCTGGACCCATCTCTATTGCTTACTCTCAGCCCATTTCACCTACTGGCAGTAGCGCAGCAATTTTAACTGTGCGGCACATCAGTTTCTGAACTGCAGAGCAGGTGTTATTGGGGGGCAAAGCTCATTGACTGTGTTTCAGTGCTTAGCGGCAGGCCGGCCTCTATTACTTCTCAGGGGATTTCGATTCCCCCGAAACCCTCGATTGTTGGTCGTGTGTCATTCCCTTGTGATGCTTGATGCTTTGCAGGATACCCCAACCCCCAGATCGTCAATAGAGTGTCTAAGCTTCACAGGGAACAGATTTTCAAGATTAATGGGGTATAAAAAGATAAAATTGCTAAATTTATATTTACATGTTATGCACTGAATTAAAAGCTTATTTTCTGATTTCAGTTTGTTTGCCTGTATGTGGTTCAAAAATTAGAAATTTGACTTCTTCATCTTCAAATGTGATTTTACTTTTGTAGGGGGAGCGAACATTAACCAAGTATTTTCTAGGGGTGTGGGACATAGAAAAGGTTGGGAACCACTGATCTAGGGGTTCATACCAACACAATATTTTCATCATCTAAGCAATGTGCAAAAACTATTATAAGAAAAATCACGTTAGGTTTATACCATAACCTCTGTTGAATATAAATCAAGGGATGTTTAGGCTCAGACTGTATAATTCACTAGTGAGATCACATCATGAGTATTGTGTGTAGGGTCTGGTCATGACACTGCAAGAAAGACAAAGCGCACTTGAAGCTGTGCAGAGGAGTTCAACCAACTGCATCCCAGAATTTAAAGGACAAGCGTCGTACTCTGACAGACTCATAGAAATAAACTTGTTTAGTCTCGAGCAGAATAGAGCTGCATTGGGGATGTAATCCAGGTCTTCAAAATTCTCAAAGGCACTGATAAAATAGATCTAACAGAATCTTTCAACGTAACAGTGAATCATTAGGACACCACTGGAAAATTAAGGGGGAAGTGCATTTAGAGACTGAAGACAGGCCAAAAGAGTTTGGAAGCAAACGGCCAAGTCATGTAGTTGATGCAGAAACCTTGAAAATCTTTAATCTGGATGAGACACTGAGATGTCTTAGGTATCAGCTAAAACAAACAGGCGTGATGGACTGAATGGTCTCCACTCATCTGTCAAATTTCTTATGCCCTCATTTTTTGTAATACAATGCTTGATTCAATGTAGGGGTCATGGAGCTTCTCTCAACAGTACTGGGTGTAAGGCAGAAAACAGCCATGGAAACTCTGCTTATTGACTTGCAGTAGAAAAAGTGAGGGTATAAGTGAGGCTTTTGTTTTTATCCAACTAGATTATTTTATGGACAGCCATCAGGACTTACCAAGAAAAAATTATAGACGTTACCAGCATCAGCAAGAATGTGGAGATTTTGTGATAAGCTATATGAGATGAACTTAATATCTTGGGCAGCCCGGGTGCACAGTGGGTAGCCGCTGCTGCCTCACAGTAAAGGAGACCTGGGTTTCACTTCCCGGGTCCTCCTTGCGTGGAGTTTGCCATGTTCTCTCTGTGGGTTTCCTCCCACAGCCCAAAGACATACAGGTTAGATGCATTGGAGATCCTAAATTGTGCTTGGTGTATGGTGTGAGTGTGTGTGTGTCCTGCAGTGGGCTGGCGCACTGCCCGGAGGTTTGTTCTTGCTTGAGCCTGTGTTGGCTCCAGCAGATCCCCGTGACCCTGTGTTAGGATATAACGGGGTTGGGAAATGACTGACTGACTTAATATCTTGAACATAAGAGTCTTCAACCTGAAAATGATGAATTTCTCCAAATGTACATTTGTGAAAATGGCTGTTTGGAAGCCGTTCAAGGGAAAGATGGTAATATGTTTTTCTGTATGTTGTATTTTTTATGTATGTTTTATATGAGCTTCACCAAATCAGATTCCATGCATATTATATTGTTTAGGATATTAAAGGTAAAGTAATAAGGGATACATTGTTTGAGTGAAGTAATGTGAAAGAAGGAGGCACATGTTTAAGGACTTTGAACATAGCAGTATTTTTGTCAAATTGGTTGGGAATTTTATAGGCAGCCAGGGTGATAATGCAAGGCACTGTAACTGTGGTATACAGTACATATTTGGTGGAGAAGACTTGTACTTCAGGGGTTTCTGAATGTTCTGTCTTTCTAAATGTACATGAAGAAAAACTGCAAAATGATGCTATAAAAATATGGTAATAAATTACATTTCTCAACAGCTAAAGCAGGTCAGAGCAGGAGTAACTAAGTTATCTTATACTGGAGCATGAAGCAGATTTAATCCTGTCATTAAAATAAGCCTGAAAAAGGCTGAAAAGATAAAGTGGAGTTCATCGTACAGTAATTTCTAAATTCCTCACTTCAATACTCTTATCAAGAAACTGAGGCTCATAGAGGAAGGGTGGGATTTTGTTACTACTTGCTAATGAGAATCTACTTGTAAAACATCAGATTTCTCTGGATTTAATTAGAAAAATTATCATTTACCCAATTAGGTATTTTCAGAAAACAAAGATCATTTATCCACTTACTTATTTTGGAACCACAATCTGACAGAGAGGACATAGTAGATTAAATCCTCTAGCTCATTTTAAAAATAGATGTGTCACACTTGCTTTGATCTTTTGAAACAAAAGAAACCATCAAAATGGCACTTTGGTTGGAAGTAATTGGCTGACAGTCTTTTAAGGGAGAATGGCAGTGAAGAAGACAAATTGTCAGAGGGTTCTGTTAAGTGTGTTTTTAAACAGACTTTGGGGAAAAGATTGAAAGGCCTGAGAAAAAGCATCTGGTCAGAGGTACAACCTGATATTAAACAAACGAGTCCTTCACCAAAACCAAAATTATCTTCACAATTCTTAGGTGTATGTTCACACTACTTGGTCCTGAAGAGCTAAAGAGGAAAAGAGACTAAATTCATTTAAGCTATGGTGCTATCGGTGTATGTTGAACAGTAAATGGGCTGATAAAATAATTAATGAAGAAGTTCTAAGAGTAGGTGAAAAGTGCAGTTTGTGGAAACCTGATAAAGATGAGCGCAGCTTGTGGGACACCTACTAAGACAAGAAGGACTCCTGAAATTGATAATGGAAGGACAGGTGAAGGGGAGAAGAAGTAGAGAAGACCACGTTTGTGATATCTTGAGCAAATAATGAAAGATGTAGGATGCAGGAAACTACCACAGATTTGAAAAGGAAGGGGGCAAAAACTAGAGGAGCGCAGAGTATTTGCAAAACAATCTCCAGATTGAACACTAAAAGAAGAAGAGATCTTCACCACTGCCACATTTTTGTTCAAAAAACAACAGACATTAGTCCCACTCTGTGTTTTTAATCCCCAGATACAAAAACTTTTCAAAAACACTATAGACGGTCAAAAAAAATACACTTTTAAAGACGCAGACTCTAGTCGTGCTCTGATTCGTTTATGCTGATCATGTAGCTCTTCCTGATTGGATCCTGCTCCATTACAACATCACATTTCCTGATTGGTCACAATTCAGGGAAGAAAATCATATTCCCAAATAGTGGACATGTAGGAGAATTCCTCAGCACAGCACTTGCTTTGTTGCTTACCTGTATACATGTAGATTGTGTTTTGTACAGTTTGAATTCTGCATAAATGCACAAAAGGCAAATTATTTACCTGCCATTACAAGTTTGCAGTAAATCCTGCAGCTGGCACTGTTATCATTCCTTCAGGGATTTTTCATCAATGCACACACGTTCAGTTTAAGTCAACGCCGTATAATTTTTTGTGACAGAGATGCTTTCATAAACGTTGTGGAAAGGCTGTGTGACAGAGATTTATAGCTTTATAGTATTTTGACTGCAGCTTAAGTCAAACGTCAAAGCAAAGTCGTAACTAAAACAGGTAATTTTTTGTTTTTTGTTTTACCAAAACATGCCCTAAATTCTCATTCAAAACTAAAAGCAAAGTCATTACTATCTATTGTTCCTTTAAAATTTCCTGCTTGATTTGCTTTAGTAGTTGCAATCAGTCATTAGTTTTATTTTTTTTATAGGAAAGTCTGCTCCACTCTGTCTTTCAAAGCAATCATTTGAATGTGTGATATTACGACACACAGCTACTCTTTGTGGCTGGCCTTTAACGCCACCAGTGCTGGCCCACAGCTACTTACAGTACGGACCTGATTCTCCAACATACTTTTCCAGGTCCAGTTGATTAAGACAGGAGAGTTGTTACACACTGCTTTGGGGATTCCAACTTCCTTGGCCACAATTTAATCCATATTGTCTTTGAAAGGAGCTCTGGAATGATTTAATGCTTCCCAATACTGGCAGCACCCCATGAAAATGGTAAACATTTCTACCACTAAACAACTGTAATAATTACTAATAAATAAGTAAAAGAAACCATAACATTCTCTAATGCAGTTGTGGTGGCCAGAAGACACTTCACACAGATCATGTTGGGCTGATGAAGTAGGTGTTTACTTTATTTGTTCAATATGTGGCCAAAAATATTGGTACCCCTCGTCTACTTTAAAATAAATAAAACTCACAATTTCCTCTGAACTAGTTTGCAGTCAAAAGTATGTTTTATCCAGTAGTCTCCACTTCACATTTAATCAAACAGAACATTTATGTTTGATTCATGATCTAAAATATTTTAATATTTTAATTTTTATTTAGTTTTTTAAATATTTAAATATTTTAGTATTTTAATTTCCATCAGTGTCCTTACATATGTGATTCACTATGAAGTTGAAAGAATTCAGTTTGATATACTTTACTGGTGCATTTGAGAAATTTGAAGACCTGAATTAGGTCCTCATACAGTCTCCTTTGCTTGAGACAAAAACAATGTGAATTGCGTAGAAAATTATAACAGCTTTTGTATTAATAATTACTATGCTTGTTCTATAAAAAATTATACTTAAATTTGAAAACTGTATTAATTGTTCTGCGGTGGGTTGGCACCCTGCCCGGGATTGGTTCCAGCAGACCCCCATGACCCTGTGTTCGGATTCAGCGGGTTGGAAAATGGATGGATGGATGGATGTATTAATTATTACCAGTTAGGAAACCATAACACATTTATTCTAACAAATTAGTGTGAAGTGATTTGCAATTTTTTTTTCTTGAAATGTAAGAGGTGCCTCTTTAGATAGGCTATCAGTTTGAATGCTGTCTCTGTGTGACTGAGTGAGTTTTCTTTAGATATTCTGTCTTCATCTCATAAATCCAAAGTAGCCCAATAGCATTCATGTGTGCCAGAGTGTGGCCTCTGATGGACTGACGTCCCATGCTGCACTGCTTGCTTTGTACCACCCTGTGTTGTTAGGGTTGGCATTATTTCCCTGATAACCTTAAGCATTAAGTAGGCTTTAAAAACAGATAACTGATTTTAATTATTTAGTTAAGCTATTCAATATAAGAAGCTGGAATGTTGCTTGAGCTGTCTGTTACATACAGTATCTCTGATTACTCATAACATGCAGGTTATTTTTCTACGCTCTGGTGCAGAAGAATGACCTCACTGGTGAATTTCAAGTTGCAGTAGGAAAATGTCAGATGTCAGTTGTCACAGGTGGAAATGAGCAATGTATTTAGAGCTCTAGTCAGTTCTGTGGTTACAGAATAAAGCTGTCACTTGCTTCTTGTAAGCAAAAATAACTGTCATTGAAACGATGAAATGTGTAGTAGAGGTCCCATGGTTTCCCATGTTGTAGAGGTCCCATATTTTCCTCACATCAGTACAGGTTTTGTTCAGATATTGAAGATAAAAGGTTCTATTTATGACAATAAAAACTATTATGAAAATAAAAACTATTACTTGAATCTTAAAGTGTCTTGTAATTATGCTCACTGAAACGTTTATTACAACATTACAATACTTGGAGGATATTGACGAGAACAGGCCATTCAGCCCAATCCTTTCCATCTAATTCCTCCAAAATAAGATCAAGACGAGTATTGAAGGTCTCTAAAGTACTGCTTTCTACCACACTACCTGGTAACTTATTCCATATGTCTATGTGTGAAGAAAAATGTTCTGACGTTTCCTTTAAATTAACCCTTAAGAAGTTTCCAACTATGTTCCTGTGTTCTTGACGAACTCTTGGTCCCACTGTACTCATTCCCTTAATAATTTTAAACACTTTGATCCTGTCACCTCTTAATCCCCATTTACCTAAACTGAAAAGATTCAAATAAATGCACAAATACTGGCTTACTGAACATCTGGAATTTATAACCCTTTTTATAGATCTCATTATGAAACCATTATAGAAATTATAGAAAAAAATTAATTCACTTTCACCACAGGCAAAGTGTGAATCCCAACCCAGGTCACTATATGCAAAGGAGTTTACAAGTTTTCTGTGTTTCAGTAGGAGTTTTTCTCAAGGTCCATCAATACAAAGTGTGGGTTAAGTAGGTCTATGACTGTAAACTGGCCCTGTAAGAGTGACGGTAGTGGTGTTACAGTGCAGCCTCACATACACCATGAAAACACATACTGTATGAAGCAAAATTGACCAATATGTAGAAAAAAAAAACGAATAAGATATAAATTCAAAATTCTTTCCGACATGTTTGGTCAAGAATGTGACAATTCTCTTGTGACAATGGAGGAATAGTGTAGCTTTTACAATGCCTTTGGGTCAAACCTAACCCATTTTTGTGTTTGACATCAATCCTAATCTGCTGAAGATGAAAACTGTGACTTTTCCAACATTTCCCCAGATTAATGACCTGTAAAAAATGTTGAAGATCCTATAATTTGTATAGCTTCTAAAATGTCTTTAAGGTCAGTCTTGACCCACCATTGACTTTAACAAATCTTCTGCTGCACCACCATTAAAAACGTCCTTTAAAATCACCTTTTCAGCTCAGAAATGTGGAGGACATTTAGCAAAACATTCTGACTTTACAAAAAAACAAAACTGTTTCCAAATATTACATTTTTTACGGCTGCTTCTCATTTTGAATACAACACATTTTTGGTTCACCATTGACTTTAACGGACATCTACTGCATTTATTGTAATTTTTTTTCATGTTTTGTCTTTTAAAGTTGTAGGTGTTCCTGTTTTCCCCTTTACAATCGTTTTGTTATGTAGACTTTACCAAAATACCTCAAATCCCATACAGGTACTGAATTTCAGCACTTCCTCCACTTTTTCCTTCTTTATCTATAACCTCATGCAATTAGATAGAGTAAGAGGCAGAGAAGGAGTTACACATTCGTCTTCAGTCTATCTTGGTCTTTGATACCACAAGGCCTTTGAATGGAGTATTAAAACAGGCCACAGGCCTGTCTCTATATGGCTGCTGAGACACAGTTGTCTTCATCATAGAGAAATGGTGGGAGAGGTGGTCTCCTCTTTATGACAAGAGAAAGCATGCTTTTGCAATCTTCCCTCTTTATTGTGCTTCTGCAGCTCCTGACAAACACACACACACACCTCTAGGACATTCCATAGGCCATTCACCAATGAAACATCTCAGACACAGCCCCCCTTCACTGCTCAGCTACATTTACAGCATCGGTGTAACTTTCACTAACAGAACAGCTTGTGCAAGCTCAACTCCAACCAAAGTCTAGCATTTTCTGCAGTTCCAAACAAGCAAGAAAGAAATAACTCAATTAAACCATAAAGCTGGCCCAGATGGTGCTCTCTTTATCAATAAAACTCTGGGAATTGAAAACTGGTTTGACCTGCTTCCCGACTCTTTAAAATTACAAATAAAGACATACAAAAAATGTATCAACTTATATGCAAGCTATCTCTGTATTGTACACTCCACCACAGTTCACAACCCATAAAAATCATCTAAGTGCTGTCTTTTAGGTCAGAAAACGTTAAAACTTTGAATAAAGTCCTAACTTTGCAGGAAAGCAAAAAAGTTCCAAAATGCTGCATTTTTATACAGCTGCTACACATTTGGAACACTGCCTAGGCCTTCAGATCAGCTTTGATGTATTGGATTTCTAGGGCTTCTGTATAAGCTAAATTTTCCCTTAGGACAGATAAGTGCTATCAATCAATCTATCTATCTATCCAGCCATCCATCCATTATCCATCCCACTATATCCGAACTACAGGGTCACGGGGGTCCTGCTGGAGCCAATTCCAGCCAACACAGGGCGCAAGGCAGGAAACAAACCCTGGGCAGGGCGCTAGCCCACCGAAGGGCACACACACACCAAGCGCACACTAGGGAAAATTTCGGATCAGCAACGCACCTAACCTGCATGTCTATGGACTGTGGGAGGAAACCGGAGCACCCGGAAGACATGGAGACACGGGGAGAACATGCAAACTCTACACAGGGAGGACCTGGGAAGTGAACCCAGGTCTCCTTACTGCGAGGCAGCAGCGCTACCACTGTGCCACCCCTCTATCTATCTATCTATCTATCTATCTATCTATCATGAAAAGACTGGTCTGACATAAGTTCAAATCTTGGGTTACTAGCCCAGTAACCCCATTTAAATATTACAAAAAATGGCAACAAAATGCACAAAGCATCCACTGGTAACAACAGGCACTAATCCTATGAATGTCTGGAGAGGATCTGTTCTGTCACTCTCTCGCTTGTAGGTCAAAAAATAAGAGACATGGACTTCCATCAGGGCGGAGTTATATGTATCTCTAATCTGGGAAAGGGTGTAGCTTGGGAGGTGTGCAGGAGCATGGGCAGACGTTGCCTGGGTGCAGTCTTTTGGATTATGGATAGAAAAATTAGATTGTGAGCGATAGCACCTCCTCTCAACCCAAGGTGGTAGTACTTACCTTATTAGAGCCTGAAAGGAGCCCACTATAGGCACATCTATCTATCTATCTGTCTATCTATCTATCTATCTATCTATCTATCTATCTATCTATCTATCTATCTATCTATCTATCTATCTCCACTTGATTGGCTTTTACCTTCCATGTAGGGGCTATTTGTTTACATCCCATAAACATATTCTCAGTTCTATCTGTTCAAAACATAGGATCATCACTACTATGGATTAAGATGGCCAGTCAATATAAAATAGGTTCAGGGTGACTATTTTGAAGTCAAGGACACCTACAAAGGGGGTGTCAGAATCAGGTCAAAAGGGACCCAGAAATGCAAAGCATTGAGTCCGAATTAGAAAACATTTTTGAACGTTAAAGGGGAGCAGTTGTGCTTGAGATGGAGATGTGAGGTATCGATTTGTATTTTATTTTGTTATTCTAGATATCTTAACCTGGAAGGAGAACTCTGACCTCAGTCTTTCTATACTACCATTTCCACCCTTTAAAAACCTACCATGACCTTCCATCGTCACCCTTTCAACTTTGCAGAACCTCTTAACTTCTCCTGTGACACTGTTACTGCCAGTTTTCATTGATACTCTTTCAGTAAATCCTGCTGGAAAACCAAGAAACCATCCTTCCTTCTGATATTTCCTGGTCTTATTTTGCATATGGATGTTGGTGTGCTCTCTTTGTTTCCATGTGGTGTATTTGTGTACTCTTATTTTGTGACAGTGATGAGCGTGCTTCTTCAGTTGACTCTAATGGCACTGTTGTGTATGAGTGTACAGTATGTGTGGGCCTATTCTGAACTGCTGTCCATCTCAGGGTGGACTCTATTGTACTTATTTATTGTAATGTATCATATTTTATTTGTTGCTATTGCATATTGCGCCTTGAGCATGGGAATGGTGCTATATAAATAAAATGCATTATTATTATATCACTGGCTAATTTGTAAGCTGCTGTGCCACATAAAGAGCAATTTGTACAAAGACTGTAATGCAACAATGCCAACCATTTTCCAACCCACTGAATCCAAACACAGGGGTCTGCTGGAGCCAATCCACCACAGGACACACACCAGGGCCAATTTAGGATCACTAATCCACCTAACCTGCATGTCTTTGGACTGTGGGAGGAAACCGGTGCACCCAGAGGAAACCCACGCAGACATCATGCAAACTCCATGCAGGGAGGACCCGAGAAGCGAACCCAGGTCTCCTTATTGCGAGGCAGCAGCACTACCACTGTGCCACCATGCCGCCTGTGACAATACTATTGTTCTAATTCAATTCAGTTCATTAGTTTGTTTTTGATAGCATCTTCTTTTCACCAGCAGTTCTGGAGAATACCTTGAATAAAATGCAAAAGGGTTTTTGAATAAAAGTTATAAGCGTAGTACCAATAAATCCTAAAATTCTTCATGGCTGTTATATTTTTCTCTATACTCTGATGGCAGTCATATTTTTGCAAGCTTTTTCTAATTATAATAAAAATGTGCAGAAGTAATGGAAAATGAAAGCAGAGCTGTGAACTTAACAAGACAGAGAAGCAGTTATGAAACTTTCATAAAATGGTGTGCTGACCATGTGAGTCAAGATAATGGAAGACATGATGCATTCATTAAGAGTTGGAATGTGAAGGAAGTCCACTTTTTAAATCCTTAATTTTCAGAATGAATGCTTACAGCAGTGAAAGTGGAGGAGCTCATATTCATTAGACATTTTCAGAGTTATTGCTGAACGCATCGATACGTGCAGCTATCCTTTAACGTCCAGGATTGCAGTGCATAGCAGATAGCAGTAGTTATTCTACTTTTACTCAGCATCCTGCACACTGTTGTACAGTACAGTGATTTTATTAGTTTCCATCCGTCAGGTTTACAATTGGCTTTTCTGCCACAACTCTTACCATTTTTTAGGTATCAGTCTTTCTATCAGTTTTCCAGGACTTCAAACCTTCTATTACAAGCCAATTGACTCATACAGTTGCCTTCTTTACAGCACCTTTCATTCCTGGCATAGTAAAACTTTAACAGTTCCTTACACTCTACAGGCTCTGCAGATATGAAGGTGACTTCTGTAATGAAGCACTCAGGATTAGCAGTTTCTTCACTCATAGACGATATCCTTCTCATGTATTGTGGACAGGGCCTTCAGACATGCTAGGAGTAGACCTCATATTATCCACTCTAAGAGAAACCCAAATAATTGGACCCTACTGGTCCACCCATTCCAACGTAACTCTCTGTCTCTACCAAGGTCATCAAACAAAATTCCTCAGTTCTGCAGACTGATCCTTCTACAAAAGCCTATTTCCCTAACCCTCCCTTGATACCCTTCCATTAACATCTTCACTGACACAAACTTCTCAGCCACAGCTTACTTCTCAGAGGAGAGCCACATGCATCATCAGGCACTTTGAGCTGTTACAGGAGCCGCTGTGTCACTTGCAAACATGTCACCAACAAAACCCTTGCATCTGGTGCCTCTGGTAATTCAATATTAAACAACAGGCCTCTCGTCTATCTAATAATCATATTTGCTACATTTCATGTAGGAAGTGTCCTGCCATTTACATACAGTAGGTGAAACAGGCAGATGGCTATCAGACCATTTCAGGGATCTTGCTTAAGCCATTAAAATCAAAAGCCTTTCAAAGCTTGTTGTAGGACACTTCACATCCCTTGATCGCAGCCACAATGATCTCTTGGTTTATGTTCTTTCACAGGGATTCAAAGACACTTCTCAAAGAAAAACAGAAGAAGCTCAGCTCATTCTCAATTTAGGATTACACATTTCTCTAGGTCTTAGTGACTGCTTATCTTCTCTAATGACAGCCTTTTCTCAGCTATTCTCACCTTTTCTCCTTTTATATGTCGGGACTGTGTCCCTTCCTTCCCATCTTATTTACGTTCCTTGCTCTTTCCTTTTCAGTTGCATGCCTGATGAAGGCTATACAGCCAAAATGTTGTGTCTTTAACCTTCTTTCCATTTCAATATGAAAATAAGCGTTAACAATTTTCTAAGCAAAGTGCAGTATGTTGGAATGCATTTCCATGCTCGGTGTGTGTACATGGCTGTTCATTTCAGTTCTATTACAGTATTTGCTTTTTTAGGGCAGCACAGTGAAACAGTGGTTTGTGCTGCTGCCTCACAGCTCCAGATTCTAAGTGTGAATCCCCAGCCCAAGCTCGGCCAGTGGGAAGTTAACTTGTTCTTATTGTGTCTGTGTCGGGTTTTTCTTTCCACATTCCAAATATGTATAGCTTCAGCTAATCTATGACTTTATTTTAGCAACTGTGACTGAGTGTCTGCGTATTCATGAGCATGTCCTGTGAATGAGCTGATACTGCATAAATGGCCTTATCAGGTTACTAGGTAGATGGATTTGTCTTTTGGTTATATACAAGCTGAAATCTGCTCCACTGCCCACCGGCCATATCTTGGAAAGATGGAACATCTGTTAGCAGAATCTGATTACACTTTAGCCAAAGACATTGAGATCTCTACTATGGACATGTGTGTTCATGAGTGTAAATGCTGTATTGTTGCGTTATGTCAGCGGTTCTCAAACTGTGGGGGGGGGCACGAAGTAACAAATAAGGGGGCGCGAATGTTGCCATATGTGGTGTAATTTCGCTATTCGTAGGGAAATTTTAAACTTGTAGTGGTGTATCGGCAGCAAAAAATATAGGAATACATTTCATTAGGGTTTCAAAAAACGTTGGGGGGGCTCGATTAAAACTGTTATGAAAACTCGGGTCGCAAATACTTAAACCAATACATAAATAAACTGTTACTGAGACAATAAACCTGAATAAAGAAGTCTTAGCACACACTTGGTCTGTCATGAAGCAATTTATCATGTCACTATTCATTTTAAACAGTGGATTTTTTCATTAACCTTATTCTTCTTCTTCATTTTCACCCACTTTTATGTGGGGTTGATGTGCTTGATCAGCCTTTTCCAAACATCTCGGTCCTGCAATGTCTTGCCAGTCAAGCCATTTTCCTCCAGATCTTCTTTTACTTTATCCATCCACCTCCGCTTTGACGTCCCTCACTTTCTCTTTCCTTGTACTTCCATTCCCATCAATCTTGCCCACCCATTCTTTGGCTCTCCTCATCACATTTTCATACCACTTCAACCTGCTTTCCTGTTTTCTTAGATATCTCTCTCCCACTTTTGTTGTACCTCTGATTGTCTCATTTCTTATCCTGTTCTTTTTATTAACTCCACACATCCATCTCAACCTTCTCATTTCTGCCACATCTCACTTCTCCTCTGCTCCGTTTACCGTACTTCTCAGCTCCATGCATCATTGCTAGTGTAACCACTGTCTTAAAAACCTTACCTATAACCTTTGCCTTAATTCACAGTGCTCCTGATACTTGTTTCCAGTTGTTCCATCCACACTACAATCTGTGGGTTATTTTTGTATTTAGTTTTCCATCTTGGGCTACCACTGATCCTAGATATTTAGATTTATGCACACTTTTCAATAGCTTTCCCTGCAGGCTAACTTCTGAATCCTGATCATCATTAAACCTCATATATTTTGTCTTCTTCCTATTTATCTTTATCCCTCTGTCTTCCATTCTTTCATTAACCAAACACACTTATTTCATTTCAGGACCAGGGGAGCAGCACTAGGCGAAGAGCAGGAACCAAACTAGATGGGATTCTCCACCTACTGACAATCAACTTAACCTTCCCATCCTGGAGACATGAAAGGAAACCAGAGAAAAATCCACGCTGACACAGAAAGCATGTGTAAAGTGTACAGAATGTGACCATGCCAGCATTCAAAACACCATGCGCTCACTATAGAAATAAAGTCCACAGCAAACCCATCTTATGCAATACAAGTATATAAACATGCTCTGCGCCTTCATTTTGTTGCAAAAGCTGGTGTTAAATGTCAGTACAATTTTTCCCATAAATTATTACATTCATTAATTCATTCAGTATAATTCAGTGTCACAGTAGTTCAGAACTGAGTCATTTTTTTGTTGTTGTTTAAATTTTGAAATGTACTAATTAGCGAGATAGCAATGCTCGACTTCCAGTGTGGGTGTGACGAACCTGCCAGGCTGCACTCTTGTGATCTTCTTCCAATTTGCTTTCTTGAGGACCAACAGTGAAAGAACTCGTATGGCCAGGAAGGAAAACAGCAAAGGAGATTATGACAAGCCTGCTCTGACAAGAAGTAGCTGTTTGCTTCTTTAAAAACATTGTTTTTGGGAACAGATTCAGCGTACCATAGTAATTTGATGAGACTTTTAGCTTATTTTTGATGATTCAGAAATGGAAGTTTTAGAGAAATAATACAACCAATGAAAAATCATATTATAAATTATGTTATATATAACAGATGTGATGTTATCCCTGTTTTTTCTCGGAGTAGCACAGTTCTCCTTCCATATCCCAAAGATGTACGTATTACATTAATTGGAAATTCTAAACAAGCCCCATGTGTATGAGTGTGACTATTATGGGGTGTGTGAGGGATTTCTGTTTCACCTTCCAACCTGATGCCAGAACTGTAAAGAGATGAATATAAAATAACATTCACTTTCTCCGTTTGTGTTTCAGACATGGTGAGAGAATTTTTCAACAAATAACCCCAACACATTTGCTGCAGCAGCAAACCAAATACAATTTAATCTTAGCATAAAGATAATAAAAGATGAAAATATGCAAGTATATAGAATTAGGCATTATAAACAAAAAACAAATTTATTCTAGCTTAGTCTAAACTTTTTCTCTCCTTTAGAAACGGCACATAACGGCACTAATCTTCCCATAAATGTGGTCAAGATGGTTAAGTTCTTTAGCTAGTTATTACATTTCTAGTGTGCGTACCGTGATGGTGGCATTGATTTGCTTGCACTGGTCTACTCGCCGACGCACGTTTTTTGTGTTGATTGTGTGTATGAAGCTGACCCTAATGAATTTAGGTAGAGAATCTTAAAACAGCTAGAAGCATACCCTTCATCCCAATTGTTACTTTCCAGTTCCATTGATACCAATACCCAGAATACATTAGTTAAACATAATAGTTTTTGGATTCAAAGTAGGTACCTTTGTTTTGGTTCCTGTAGACTCTGGGTCTAGGCAATACTTTATGCCATTTCCTCTGGATTATCTTTCTCAGGCACACATGGAAGAATGTTCAGTGAGTGTTTTCCTTCTTTCTCTGGTAGCTCTTCTCCTTCTTCACTTTGATTCTACTTTTGGTTGCAGGTGATACTGCAGTTGTTTCTGAGGTTTCACACACTATGGTCTTCTTTTGCTATCATAAAATTTAAGTCTGCTGGGTAGTTGGTGATCAGTGGATTACCATCTTTATTAAGACAAACTCAAGACTTTATGTACAGTCACTCTTGCTCGTGCACCCTGCTTAACATTAGCAAGATTACACTCCAACACCAGGTTGCCCATTACAGTAAAAGGGATCACTCCAGCCTTTGTTATGGCCACAACCTGGGCAACATGGGATCTGCTATGGAGAGTGGAGAGAGCAAATAGAGAGCCCAGACTTAGTGCTTCCAATGGGTTATAAAGGAAGGAGTAGACATTTTGTCAACGTTCTCTGTACACGTAAGTCCAACCTTTTGGTTTCCACTTTGTGCAAAGTTATGTCCTTCAGTGTTGCCAATTATTGAGTTATGGCTCTTTGTTCACTGACCAAGTGTTTAAGTGCTGCATTACGAACACATCTCTAGATGTCACTTTGTCTCTGACTAATCAGTCATATACAATACAATTTATTTTTTGTATTGCCCAAAATCACAAAAGGAATGCTGCAATGGGCTTTAACATGCCCCATCTTTTGATAGCCCACCCAGCCTTGACTCTCTAAGAAGAAAAGAAAAAACTCCCCAAAAAAAACGTTATAGGGGGAAAAAAACGGAAGAAACCTTGGGAAAGACAGTTCAGAGAGAGACTCTTTTCCAGGTAGGTTGAGTGTGCAGTGGGTGTCAAAAAAGGGATAAAATAAAATACAATACATAGAACAAAACACTATTACTATTATTGGTATTATTGGATTGGCTTGCTTGAGAAATCCTCTATACAATACAATAGTACAATAGTAAAACTACAAGAACAGAGCGTATCAGGTGAGACCCCAAAACCACATTCCAAAGAGTGGCCCTGTGAGGAGAACTGACTCTTTAGCTGAAGTTAAGAGGAACTGACAGCTGCCTCTTAAGCAAAAGATGTGCGTGCCAAAGCAATTTAAAATGGGTAAAGCCAGGCTGTCCTACACCTTGAATGGGTGTGTTGGACGGGTTCTGCTTCGTCTTGCTTTCTGCCAAATTCTGCAGAGAAACTACGACCTACAATGACTTTGAATTGGTCTGGATCAAGTCTGTTTGGGAATGCTATGCTATCATATGAAAGAATTGGAGTAATTATACAGGCCCTGTTAAAAGCTATAATAAATCAGTGCAACAAATAAAATGCTAGGATCGGATACTGTCACAAGTGCAGCCAGCTTGACACCATCAAAATAAAGGATCCACAAAACTCAAATGAGGGGCCCACAAATGTGACCAAAAATAAAAGCTGAGCTTGGCTTAACCTATTTGAAATATTAGCTCTACCTCTGGATAATGTGGTGAGGATGGAGTCATCTTTATTTATAATGAATGTCCAAATTCCTACGTACACGGCCACTGAGCCTGATATTAACAGTATCTTGTTTTATTAAATTTCCAGAGTGTTGCAGTGCACCAGAGGTACTGTCAATAAACAGAGTGAAAAAGAATTTCTTTGCTCAAGTGCGCAATAAGCATAGCTTTAAACTGAATACTCAGCCCCACAGTTCTTCAAGCATTACGACTTAGTTCATCATACAGCACGGGATTTGATTTATGGGTAGCTTTCCTGACAGTATGTAATCTGATTCTGCCACCTTCCTTAATTAATGTGAAGAACGGCGCGTACTTGGGCAAACAAAATCATTCAGTCTTTCATTCTGTATTCACATCAGGACCACAAGGGAGGCGGAACTTGAGAACAGTTTCTCTGGGAGCAGGACAGTCAACCATACCAGTGCACCACAGGGAGCACACCAGCCTGCCCTCACACTGGAGGTTTCTAAGTTAAACTGAATGCATGCCGTTAGATTGTGAATAGGAGAACATGGAAAGAACATGCAGACGCTGTGCCAAATACACCCCAGCCTGCAATGGACATTTTTATTATATATTCTACAAATAAAGTTGGCTTTTATAAATTGCCTTCTTATTTAATAGTGGAATCATTTTTGAAATCTATTTAAGGATGGTAAAGATGTCAGATAAGGAACCTAAGGCAGTTGTACTGTTCTATTTATCTTTGTAATATATTATCTTAATATGACAAGTTTACATTTAGCAGAAAGAAAATACACTGTGACAGACAGACAGACAGACAGACAGACAGACAGACAGACAGACAGACAGACAGACAGACAGACAGACAGACAGACAGACAGATAGATAGATAGATAGATAGATAGATAGATAGATAGATAGATAGATAGATAGATAGATAGATAGATAGATAGATAGATAGATAGATAGATAGATAGATTTCAGAGTAGGAAATCCACCTGAAGGTAAACATGTATTTGGGTGGGAGACTATCTAGGAAAAGCTTTGGTACTGCTGGAAGAGATATTGGTGAGGCGCTTACCCTGTGGTCTATGTGTGGATCCCAAAGTCCCAGTGCAGTGACAGGGACACAGTGTTGTAAACTTTGGCCCCGTACTTTGGAATGAGATGTAAAACTGATGTCCTTACTCTGTGTGGCCATAAAAGATCCCTTGACATCTTTTGAAAAGTATAAGGAGTTTCCTGATGTCCTGACTAAATTGCCCACCATGGCCTTGCCCATTTTAGCTCCTTAATTATCCCCTTACTTTAATTGGCTCTCTCACCACTTAACCACTTAATAGCTGTAATGTTTTGTGAGCGTACTGGCACAAGAATAGCCACTGTTACATCATCCAGGTGGATTCTACACATTGGTGGTGGTTGAAGTGGTTTGCACTGTTTATGTGAAGTTCTTTGAGTAGGTTAGAAAAGCGCCATATAAATGTGTAAATGTAATTGAAAGATAGGCCTGTATAACAGATGGACTGTATAAATGCTGGCCGGGAGGCCAACAGAAGTGAGGGACAATGGGAGACTGCCTCATGTGCAGATAATTCACCGATACAGTGGGTGGCAGCATAGGAGTTGTGGTTCCATGGTTGTTACAAGGGGGGAGCTGTCAAAAAGAAGATCCCATGTCTCAGAGTGGCTTAGCCGGATCCAGAAGTGCTTCCTGGAGACAATTGCTTTATCACTGGAAGTACTCCAGGTTTGAGTTTAATAGGGAGCCCTCCATGTCGCCCTGGGAGTCTGTGTTGAGAGGGGAAGAGGACAAAGCTTGCCTGGGAAGAATGGAGGAAAAAAACAGATTATATTGTTTATTTTCAGAGGAAGACTTCTGTACAAAGTATTCTGTGAAAATAAACGGTCATCTATACTGGAGACTGTTGTTTTGCAGTTGGTTGTGAGGTTTGGGGGATGACATGATCCCCCCCTAGTGGCGACAGACAGACAGACAGATAGACTCTCTGTTTCAAGTTATTTCAGACACAATCATGGATTCTTCTTTTTTGTGGAGGGGTACCAACAAATTGTTCACATCTATAGCTACGCAGGTAGACAGATAGATAAATTGGTGACGCTAAAGTGGCAGTGGTGTGTGTGTGTGTTCAGCCTGTGATGGGGGCTGTTGTCTTGTCCTGCCTTGCACCCTCTACTTACTGGGTTAGGCTTAGAAAATGGTATGATAGATAGATAGATAGATAGATAGATAGATAGATAGATAGATAGATAGATAGATAGATAGATAGATAGATAGATAGATAGATAGATAGATAGATAGATAGATAGATAGATAGATAGATAGATAGATAGATAGATAGATAGATAGATAGATAGATAGATAGATAGATAGATAGATAGATAGATAGATAGATAGATAGATAGATAGATAGATAGATAGATAGATAGTCACTATATCAGATTGAAAGAAGGGTCCCATGTGCATCTCACACAAGCAACAGACAGAGAGCGATGAAGGCAGGGCCCTAAGACAAGACGAAGCACTCCAGCCCAGACTGTCACCGCGACACAGCAGAGACGCAGAGTGCCCTTGAAATTGTGTGAACATCTGTCAGTGATGATTTGTAGGATGGACTAGAAACGCTGGTTCTTTATGAGCTAAAGAGCATCAGGCCTTCAGGAGAAGCTGATCAGAGTACAAATATCATCCTGTCACCTTAGTAACTAATGTTGCCATAAAGTCATAAAGTGCATTATAATAATTAGAAAAGGGTGTCATTTCAAAGGTCAGGAAAAGTATCAGTCATACACTACAAGTGAAATAAGCAGTAACATGATTGTTAGATTGACATATAACTGGAGCAATATTCTGAATGACCATCACTTTTATTTGTAATCAAAAGGCACAAAGGTCTTAAAAAATCCTAAATACCACAAAAAGCAAAGAACCTAACCTAATGGATTAGAGAAAAATGGAAACCACAGAGCTAAAACCCTGATGCTGATTGTTTAGCTGGAAAATCTTTTGATAATATTCCAACTGTTCATTGTTCTTATTAAGGTCAGGTTTATTTATGATAAGCATTACTATTATTGGATGTTACAGTCAAAGCTGGCTCATTTTACTTCATCTCACCAGCTATTGGAGATGGAATTTGCACTGTGCTGTATTTTCGTTCACATCAAAACACATGTAGCACAAATGCAGCAACAATATGCTATAAAAGAGACAAAAAAGCAAGTCAGTAATTACCAGGATCAAAGTAATTAAAACGAATTACGAGGATTAAGCAAATAAAGCACTGGGTAGATGAATATTGGCTTGCTTGAGCAAATACCTTTCACTGGGATTTTATGCTATTGAACTCATTCATACTGATAATATTATTATCTGAAATAATAAAACACTAAGATACATTTCCTTGTCTTTTATGTATATTAAATGATCATAGAATTTTAACGCTATACTTTATCAGAAATTTTCTGTCACATCTTGAAATTACATAAAGCAAATGGAGTAAAGATTAATTACATTCATTGTTGTTATGCTCACATGAACACAAAAGTCTGAGAGGAGAGATAGCAGAAGCGAAAGTGCTAAATAATATGCAGCTAACAAACAGGCCATTGTGTGATCGACAAGATGGTAGGTTTCCTAGTCGTCCAACTGTCCAAATATACGCCTTAGTGCTGCTGTACCTTTCATTATATTTTAGGTCATTGGCATTGAGGGATGTCTGTCTTTTCCTTCTTAAATAAGATCTAATCTGAGTCAACCAAGAGCTGGCCTCTTCACTGCCTAGACAGCACTAGACACCTGCACACACAACAATAACAAAGTTGTCATCGACATTACTTTGTCATTTTTATCAGCTTTTCCTGTAAGCTGCATGGCCACATTTCATATCTTTGGGACTGCGGTGCATTGCTGTATTCATGTCATGCCATGAAAAAAATGAAACAATGTAGATAGCACATTCTGGCTATTAAACCAATTCCTCTCATTCCTGGGTACTTGTGTTTGTGAACTTCGCAGCCCTCATTTTTCTTTGCAATCTATGCTAAAAGAGGACATACGTAAACCTTGACATTCATTACTTTATTCTTGAAGTTCTCTTATTCAATTAAAGGGTTGAAGGGAGAGATAGCTGATCACAGCAAGAGTGAACCCTGGAGGGAATTTAATCCACTGCAGATATACTGTATAATAGTGCCTATTTATTTATTTATTTATTGAAAAATGAATTCACATTTTAAACGCAGAAGGCAGTCCACGGGGAGATATTCTTCTTCTAGCTGTCCTTTGCAGATTGGCCTTCCTGTGAAAATGCTACAAATGGAAATGCAAATCAACAAATTCATTAAATAAAATAAAGAAAAAAGGCTAGCTATACCAAAATAAATGTTGAGGATTTAATAGTTTGTAGTTTATAACAGATTAAGAAAACTACATGCTTCAGCCTTCAAATATTGTTATTTTTCTGCCAAGAATAAAACTGCTGAGCAATTTGCTACGGCTTGTGTAAATTGAATTGAG
The DNA here is from genome assembly GCF_900747795.2 of Erpetoichthys calabaricus. Classification (NCBI taxonomy): domain Eukaryota; kingdom Metazoa; phylum Chordata; class Cladistia; order Polypteriformes; family Polypteridae; genus Erpetoichthys; species Erpetoichthys calabaricus. The sequence goes on from NC_041405.2 coordinate 126,878,747, forward strand.
GTCTGCCCCCATCCTTGTGTGAATACGCTTGTCACTTGCTGAAACATTTCTGCAGGATATAATGAACAACCTGCTACCTCGAGCCTCCCAGGCCTGCATTGAGAAACGGAACAAAGTGAAGAGTTGAAAACAGTAGTAGCTCTTTGTAAGCGATCCACAATGTTCTGAAATAGTCAAAAATACGAAGAATCAGACTGGTATAAAACATACTGCAGGAGCCATTTATGCAGGTAAACTGCAAAGGCTGGAATTTTTAGTTTATTTTTGGGGGTGATATTAAAGTGAGTTACATATTTCTAAATATTACTCATTTCTAAGAAAAATAAATAAGGTTAAAATAAAAAAATATGAAAATGAAATGTCCACCTACTTACACTGTAAAGAAAAAAATGCTAAATTTACGGTAAACAACTGGCAGTTGTGGTTGCCAGAATTTTACCATAAAAAATAAGGTGGCAAGATTTTTAGGTCTATGGTATAAATTTATAGTAAATAACTGTTTTTTCTTTATAATACATTATAAGGGGAGTCAATGTTTAACCATAACCTGAAATCCAAGTACTGTAATAAATATATCAATCATTAAACTATTAGAAAATGTTGTCAGAATTAAATACCAGTATACAGTTTGCATCAGTAAAGTAACAACCACCAATAGTAAATCTGTTGTATTATTTAATTATATACAATGAAAAGAATTTAAAGTTTAAGGAAGTTATGGCACATTGTCTAGTGGAGAAGTAAAGTTTGCTTTTGTGGTGTTTGGTGTCCTAGAGGTGTGCCAGCTTATTGAAACACAACCCACCATAAATCAACTTCCATAACCTCAAAAAACCTTCAACATGCAGGGAAAAATAAGTCTGCTAACTTTGTTTAAGTTTTTGCCCCTACTGTTCATAAGTATGTGGTTCACCGGGAACAATATGGTAAAAGGGGACGTGTCCTTATGCAAATATCATAACTTCGGTGTTACTGAAACAGTGCTTTACAGTTGTTTACCTTCACTATTTAAGAATTTTATACTGTAAAATTAACAGAGATTTTTTTCAATGTATCCGTAATGTATCAGTAAACTGTATGTAGCATATTTTGAAGGTAGAAAAATATCAATTTTACAGCACTTGGCTGTAGTAGATAGATAGATAGATAGATAGATAGATAGATAGATAGATAGATAGATAGATAGATAGATAGATAGATAGATAGATAGATAGATAGATAGATAGATAGATAGATACTTTATTAATCCCAATGGGAAATTAGTACTATTAGTACTATTAGTACTTAGTACTAGGGTGTTGTATAGTGCTAGCCATTATGAATGTAGTGAGAAGTCAAGTAAAATGACACCTTTTATTAACTAAAAAGATTACAATATGCAAGCTTTGAGGCAACTCAGGCCCCTTCTTCAGGCAAGATGTAACTGGTTTAGCCTCAATTGACTTTAACCTTCTGAGGTGTTTGCCTCGTGTGTAACGTAACCTGTCCCCTCAGCAGAGAGTCAGCTCCCTACAGGATGCCTTTGAATTTGTTTAATTTGAGGAAGTCACAAATTGATTGATCTCCTTTGGAAATTAATTAGGTTTGGCTTTAATCTCGAAAGACTTTAAGTAGAAGAATAAGGAGTGTTTTCTTTAAAGAGCTATTTTAGTTTGATTTCATAATTCTGGATCCAATATGTGACATACAGTATAATACAATAATGAATATCCGGGCAGTAAAACATCTTGCAGAGAAAGGCAATAGGACCAGGAAGCATGAATTCAATGAAGCTTGGGCCACACAGATACAGTACATGTAAGATAATAGTGAGAGAATTTAAGATTAGAAAATGGTAAAATGTATTGCAAACAGGAGCAGGAAACATGACTTTACTAAGAACTGGCCACCACAATCCCAGTGTATATAAGACTTACAGAAAACCAGTGGGAGAGCAATAGGCAGGGACAGACAAGGGACCCATCTACTCCCTGGAATTAGTGGTAGGGAGCTGGAAATCTCCACTAACTCAGGACTCATTTGTGTATATGAATATCAGTCTGTCCACACAATCACAAAGTAATGACGGCTGGAAATCTGGCAGTTGGAGATGCTGACTTTCATTAGCTAGCAGAAGGGGGCTGGAGCTGCAGTGTCAACAACTTTTTCAGATACCAATTTAGATGCTGGATTTGGGGGTGACTGGCTGGGACAGGCCTCTTATCTGGTTCAGGAAGGACTGGCACTGTATGCTAACAGGAAGGTTAGGACGGGTGTGGAAGAAAACGAAGAGCTGCACGCTAGCCACCCTGGGCGTGAGCCTCGGCTCTCTGTTCTGTAGCATTACATACTTGGGAGCTGTCCCATCCAACACTGGTTGTTACAGCTCTGTGATGTCACATTAGCCTACAAAGCATCATGGGGCACTAGGAAAAAAGTGGGCCTGAGCCAGTTTCACAACAAATTTTCAGGAGAAAAAAAAATTGGCAAATGTAATCCTGGCGAATCCAGCAAATTCACGCAAAAAACACTTTAGCAAATTTCTCCGATGTACACTACTCCAATGTAAAGTATAATTGCACAGGGACATTATTGACTGTAGCTTTGCGCATGTCTACATTTTATACAGTGGTATTTGCTTCGATCTCTGGACTCATGCACTATAAGGGAAATACAAGCTTCCCATTGAAAAACATCACATGAATGTCCTGTGATGTGGTAGCTATGATGGATGAAGTATTCAATATCCACTGGACAGTGCTGTAAACCTGATTCCTCACTCCATTTTGATATTTAAAATAAAATAACAATTAACTAGGTACTTTAAAATACTTCTTATTGTTTACAAAGCCTTAAATAATCTCGTTCCATCTTATATTTCGGAATGTCTGACATCTTATATTCCAAATCGTAACCTTAGATCTTCAAATGAGTGTCTGCTTAGAATTCCAAGAGCTAAACTTAAAAGAAGTGGTGAGGTGGCCTTCTGCTGTTATGCACCTAAAATCTGGAAAAGCCTGCCAATAGGAATTCGCCAGGCTAATACAGTGGAGCACTTTAAAACACTGCTGAAAACACATTACTTTAACATGGCTTTCTCATAACTTCATCTTAGTTAAATCCTGATACTCTGTATATTCAATTATCATAACTATTCATGTTGGCTCTAAAATCCGTACTAATCCCTACTCTCTCTTCTGTTTCTTTTCCCGGTTTTCTGTGGTGACGACTTGCGCCACCACCACCTAATCAAAGCACCGTGATGTTCCTACATTGATGGATTAAAAGCCAGAAGTCTACATGACCATCATCATCAAGTCCTTCCACGAGAACCCTAAATACAAAGAGGACTGATCATTTATGTTAGGTAGAATGCCCAGAGGGGGCTGGGCGGTCTCATGGTCTGGAACCCCTGCAGATTTTATTTTTTTTTCCTACAGCCGTCTGGAGTTTTTTTTGTTTTTTCTGTCCTCTCTGGCCATCGGACCTTACTCTTATTCTATGTTAATTAGTGTTCTCTTATTTTAATTCTTACTTTGTCTTTTTTTTCTCTTTTCTTTATCATGTAAAGCACTTTGAGCTACATTATTTTTATGAAAATGTGCTATATAAATAAATGTTGTTGTTGTTGTACTTTGCAGTCATGGTATATTCAGAGTGACTTGATACTCACCTAATGCATTTTCTTTTATTATTTTTTATGTAAAAGATGACTGAAAATTTTGAGTTGCTTTTTGTCAGATTTAAAACAGCAAATTAAAAGCAATCTTACATTTATACTATGTCTACAAATAAAAATGCTTATGAACAGATGAAAGTGGTAATGCTTATGATAACATAAATGTTAACCCCCTCAAAATGCCCATAGTGCATATGCACAGCAATGCAGTAGGCAGTCCATTGTCAGCACATTCATGTTCAGACTACTTTGTCCATTTTAATGTTTTTACCACCTACATTATGCATTGCACATGCTGTCCTCCCTTGTACTGGTAAACCAGCGACAGTGAGAAATGAATGTGTTCAGCAAAGACGTCAAGCTAGGCCATATGCAGACAAATGATACAGGCATGGCTTTTACTTGCTTGTCCTTTTACTTGGTCACTACAAACACATTCTAAAAGAATTTCAAGGTTAGTGAAATCAGGAGTAAACTCCTCTTAACCACATCAATTCTATAAATTAAAACTTTCTATATATACTGTATATAGAATTAACAGGATATCAGATAATGAAGGAATTAAGTCAAACTCATTTCCAAGACTATAAAAATGACGGAAACTCTGTTACTTTTTGGGTCTTTTTGAATCAAGCTCACTTTTTTCCATTAATTATCCTTTTTTAAAATCTTTTTTAATACATCCTCCTGGTCCACAAATCATCCCTTCTCAATGCTGTTTCCATCCAAAATATGTTAAAATCTCTTCCAAAACACAGCAGATCAAAACATTACCTAAAGAACAGTGAACAGGAGCGAACAGCTTGCGTTTCTTATATTCTCATGCTCTTTTCACATTTCCTTAGGCTCCCGCACTGTTTCTACAATAAAACTGACAACTATAATGAATTCCTCAGGATGCAAAGCTTTTTCATTGATTTCCCTCCTGTGTCCATGACAGCAACCTGAGTCAATCATGAAGAATCCTCTGCGATAACTGTACATAAGCAAAAAAAAAAAAAAAAAATCCCACCCACCCACCCTTTCTCTGGCAATTTTCCATTTCTGCATATTACTAAAGAAAGACTGATTTTAAATGTGCAATAATTAATTGGGGTTTTTTTAAAACCCCCTCCCCATTCAATACTATGTGGTTGGATGCTATCCAGTGACCTGAGACAAAGACTGGACTCCTTCAGTACTGTGTCTCTTCAGAGAATCCTAGGGTACCGTTGGTTTGACTTTGTGTTGAATGAGCGGTTTCTCATGGAGTCCCGAAATGAGGCACATTACCTGAATTGTGAGGGAGCGTCAGTTATGGCACTACGGCCATGTAGCGCGATTTCCAGAGGGTGATCCGAGCCACAGGATCTTCATTGCCGAGGACCCGAGTGGCTGGACCAGGCCAAGGGGTCACCCATTTATCACCTGGCTGCGGCAGATAGAGAGTCATTTCTGGAGGGTGGGACTGGACAGCGTGTTTGCCTGGGGGTTGCCAACTGGGATCCTGAGCTGTTTCATCATGTGGTGGTTGCGGCAACATGCTATACCAGTACATGCTCCCCAACCTGACCTGACCTGACCCAATCATGTCTGACAGCTGACAACTTCACCTACTCATTCATCAGGTCCATTGTATCTTTTGTCTTTGTAATTTACAACAAACTGTAAATATTTTATTTTCTCCAAATGTCCACTATGTGTGGTCCATCTATTCAATCACGCAGAGTGTCACTTACTGGTCTAGTAGTGGTGATCCTTTTATAACTTAAGGCGATGTCACATTACACCACATTTCCAATGATTTTCAGCTGTGGTCTTCATTTCCATAATCTTAGAGAGTAGGAGGCAGTCGTCAATGTGTTCCTGTGAAGTCGATCATGTAATATGACATGCCTAACTTGTCCACGACTCGCTCCGACAATAGTAAACTAGTTTGATATGGTCTTTACTAGTAGCAGCAGTTGTAGCAGCTTGCAACCAATGAATGCTCATCTAGAAGTAGAATTCATATAATGCAGCGATGAGTAATGAAGAATGTGGGTGTTTCGAGACTCACAAACCAAAGAGAAGCTTGTCTGTCTGATGTTTTGCGTTTTACGTACCACAAAAAATGAAAAAAGAGAGATAAAAAAAACAAAGGCAGTGATTTCTGCTGAACTTCCCATACTTGTTAACAATGAGCTCAGACAGGCGGAATGCTATTGGTTGTCAGAAAAAGGGACAAGCATGACTATGCTAGAAGGTCAATTTTCAGATCAGCAAATGCAGTCAGCAAATCTGACATACCCAACAACTAGAAAACATGCAATGCCACATTGGCTTTATCAGTCGCTACATATCAACCCCTTATTTCTCATAGTCACTATCTAAAGAATGTGGTTTTCCTTTCTGAAATTTATAAAAATATAACACTATCATAAGTGAAAACAGACCAAATGAAAAAATAACAGACTATTAATAAATGTCATTTTCTAACCCATATAATCCAGACCTGGGTCGTGGTGGGTGCTGGAGACTTTCACAGGTAGCATAGGGTGAAAGGCAGGAACAAATCCTGGGCAGGGTGCCAGTCCATTGTAGGGCAACACACAAAGATACACATACATATCAAGCACACACTACGGCAAATTTAACATCGCCAATCCACTTAACCTGCATGCCTTTGGACAGTGGGAGAAAACCTGAGCACCCTGAGGAAACCCACACAATCTTCTTCTTCTTCTTTCACTGTTCCTGTTAGGGGTCACCACAGATGGATCATCTTCTTTCATATCTTTCTGTCCTCTGCATCTTGTTCTGTTACACCCATCACCTGCATGTCCTCTCTCACCACATCCATAAACCTCCTCTTAGGCCTTCCTCTTTTTCTCTTGCCTGGCAGCTCTATCCTTAGCATCCTTCTCCCAATATATCCAGCATCTCTCCTCTGCACATGTCCAAACCAATGCAATTTCGCCTCTCTGAGTTTGTCTCCCAACAGTCCAACTTGTGCTGACCCTCTAATATACTCATTTCTAATCCTATCCATCCTCATGACACTTAATATAAATCTTAACATCTTTAACTCTGCTACCTCTAGCTCTGTCTCCTGCTTTCTGGTCAGTGCCACCATCTCCAACCCATATAACATAGCTGGTCTCACTACCATCCTGTAGACCTTCCCTTTACCTTTTGCAGATACCCGTCAGTCACAAATTACTCCTGACACTCTTCTCCACACAATAATAATAGCTTAATACAGAACTGGTGCTCATATAAATGCAGATTTGTTAAAATACCCAAAGAATAAGGTGGAAACTGATTAAACATGAATTGAAACCAATAATATCTGTTCATTAATCAATCAATGAACTATGGTCAGTTGACAATGGTGGAGATCAAAATTGAAAACAGAAATTAAAAAATAAACTCACAGTCCTGGAAACCTCACCCAACCTACTGCCTACCCGCACCCGAGTTTTCTGTAGTAGAGTCTGTGCTAGCCATCCAATCTGATGAGTGAATCTTCCCATGCAATGATTCAGACATAACATTTTCAAAAGCATTAAATCCAATTCCAGGTTGCAGGGGTCTGGAGCTCATCCCAGCAGCACTGCACACAAGTCAAGAAGCAGCCCTGCACAGGGCACCTCTCCATCACTGGGCTCACTCACATACACCCCACTTACAGGGGTTCAGTTTGGAATCGCCAGTCAAACTAACATAGCGTGTCTTTGTGCACGTGATATGAAAACCTAGTTTGAGGAAAACCCAGACAGACACAAGGAGAACATGTCAAGTCCATGCAGACAATAACTGGGAGAAGGACTTGACTCCAGGACCTGGAAGTCTGTTAGGCAGAAGTACTACTACCTGTCTCACCTCCTCTGAGCCCATGCTGACCTAAATCAGCTTTGTAGACATCTCTGAACATGAGTTAACCACTTTGATTGTGATGTCTCTGAGTTGGTGTGTATGCTTTTGAGTCAAGATGTCTGACTGTAGACACAATAAGTAAAAATGAGTCACACCATCTGAATGAAACTTGGCAGTTATTATCTATGTAAACATATTCAAGACATTTACATTCATTACAAATATTCATTATTTTATGGTGTCCCACCTGCAACACAATTGAGAAAGGAGAATATATATTTTTGTTCAACAAAATAATACCTTTCCACTTTATTCCACTTCATGAAATTTTTCCATTTAAATTTGCAGCTTTATGTATAGAAAGTGATGAGGGGGAAAACAACAGATTTTTAAGAATGGCAGCCACTACTAGGATTGCTTACATGGGCAAATTACCCCATTACGTTTTTGTCAGCTGGACAATCTGCCATTTCACACAGAAACATCTCCAAAACCGCAAAATAGATGAAGCAATGGGAAAAAGCAAAAGGATAACATTCAAGATGATAGCCCTTAATGCATCAGACAAAATATTAGTTTCTTTGGCATGTAAGTTTAACACCATTTCTTTATTTGGTTGATATGATAACTCAATAAGAATGTCTTTTAGCTCCTAATATAATACCACAAGATTAGTAATCATGGAGGTGAAAATGATAACCTACACATCCTATACATATTAGCTGTTTTGTTTTTGTTGTTCTTTTATGCATTGGTTTCGACTTCCATAATTCAGTTTTTAAACCCTAAATAGACTATCCAATCACTTACAAAGTAACAAAATAGACTAGACATCGTGCCCCATGAGGTTACACTGCCATATACAAAGGTATTAGCTCTAATGTATTCTCCAAATAAAACGTAAGGGAATTCACATTCACCAAAGAGTCCATACATTTATCAGAACAGAAAAAGACTGTTTGTCAAAATGATCACAGAGGTTCAACAGCTACTCTCCTACTCTGGCTTTATCATTTTGCACATCCAACTTGCAGATGTAACTTCCTTCAACTCTTTATTCTAAAGAAATGAATACTCATGAGGCTGTGCTTATGGTTGTTGGGAACTGTCTGTAGGGGCAGCGCTGCACAATAAAGGTGATGGCTGACAGAGAGAGAGAGAGAGAGAAAAAGAGTCCAGCCAACGTCACCAGGAGGTGCTCCACTTGCAGTGTTCAGAAATGATTCTCCTAATCCTGCGGACACAAAGTATGAAGAATGTCAGTCCGAAGATTTGCACCAGGGTGAACTGCCAGTGGTCAGATGTGAACCCGCAACACCTGGCTGAGAAAGGGTCTCCTTGCAATGTAAGTGGAGGCTGCTTGTGAACACTGTGAGCAGAGTGCTTCCTGGTGACATCAGCTGAGCGCGCCATCTCAGTCCCCACCTTTTCTGCCACTACACTCCATCTTTCCACTGTGCAAATCTCATCCTCATCGCCAAATGAATTGCCATAGACTCTCGCCATGAAATATCTCGGTTCAAAGATTTACACTGTGATGAATCGCTGGGGGTCATTCGCAATCCTGCATCATCTAGTTCAGAAGTGGTCTCGTTGAAGTGTGAGCTAAGAGGAGAACTCCATTAGTCAGAAACACAGAGACCATTGCTGCACGGTGCAAGTGGAGTGCTTACCGGTACCATCGGCTGAACTTACTCTTAGCCTCCACATTTTCTGCACAACATTGCCACTACCACCTCAAAGGGGAGAATGTCACATGATTAGTCACATACACGTTACTCATCTGGGATTGTTTTTCCCTTTTAGGACTAATACTGATGCACTTTGTTGCCACTTGGTGGATCCAGCCAGCAGTGCAGCCCATCACTTGAATATAATCCAAAAGATAGGCATCCAAAACACTATCCTTATAAGCCAAACCTGTGCCCATCATGATTCTGAGCTTTGTAATGTTAAGTTTAATTTTCCTAATTTTCAGAGTTATGTTGGTGAGGTTGTTTTATTTTGACAGCCATCTCAGTTGTGGTTTGATTGGGTGTTGTAGGTCACATGACCCTAACATTGCAACACAAGATATCATCACCGCAAGTATAAAAAAATGGCTGTGCAGTAGTCGGGTTAACCTAGCTTGGTATGAAATCCTAAAGAATCTTTGACTTGAGGTTAGTGATTTTTAGAATTTGCTTTCTGTTGTTTCCTGATGTTTTTCTGTAACAGCTTGATCAATATTTTTGATTACTATGTTTTGATGTTGTTTTCCTAAATACTGGTACTTTGACCTTGGCCTGTACTTTAGACTATGATTTTGTGTCTGCTCCCTAAAGCTCTTTCATTTACTGAGCATATTAAAAGATAAAGGCTAATTCTTTCAATTATTACCATCATTATACCCTTTGACCCCATATTAGAATTTCACCTGGACATATTTAAGCTAATAGCCTAAAAATGGTATATGCTACCTTTAATGGTTATCTTTGTCCAGAGTCCATAATTAATTTTGTACAGTTTTTCTCCACTGCAGCTTTACAGCATGCAGAATGAAGAGTTTGAACACAGTACTGCATTCTATAACCATACCTTACAATTGAACCATAACGTTTATGAACCATTTTAAGTATTTCTGCATAAATATGACCAGAAATGTGATCAGATTTTTACATAAGTCCTAAAACTGGAAAAGGAGACCCAGATGAAACAAATGACACAAAAATATCACACTTGGTTATTGCTTGATTGAGGAAAGTGATCCATTGTTATGTTTTTGTGTGTAATAACAAGTATGTGAACCTCTAGGGTTATCATTTCATTTGAAGGGGAAATTTAAGTCAATGTTGAGTCAATTGTGTTTCACTCAATGGGGTGACAATCATGTGTGAGTGTAAGAGGCACTGCCCTATTTGAAGCACAAAAATCTGGATCTTCACTGCAAAATTCTGATCTTCACCACACAGTTTTATAAAAGTGTGCCTCAATCAATGGAGATTTTTGAAGATCTCAGGAAAAAAACAATCTTGACAGTCACTAGGCCAGAAAAGGTTACAAAATCATTTTGAAACAGTTTGGACTCCACCAGTCCACAGTCAGGGCAGATCTTGCAAAAATGGAGGAAAGACAACATCATTATTACCCTCCCCAGGAGTAGTCGACCAACAAAGATCACGGCAAGAATTAGGCAGGTAATATTCCAGGAGGTCACAAAGGACCCCAGGGTAATGTCTAAGGATCTAAAGGCCTTCCTTGTATTGTGTGACAAGTCATGTCATAGACAGTTATAATGTGTTAATTTATTAATAGATTTTAGCATTATTTTTTTTTAAGTACACGTCCAAGTGACTTAATCACCATTGACAAGTGGCCCACCCATGACTGCATGCGATCACTAATGTTAAAGTTAACTGTGGAAGGAGCAGCCCATACTTAATGAATGTCATCTGGTGTTGCCACAGTTAGCAGCAGTCAGGGTAAGTGCTATGGGAATAGGAGGAGGTTGGGAGCATGCGTTGAGAGTGTGTTGCTGCACCCACCACATGATGAACCACCTGCAATGGGACCCTTAGTGCAGCAGGTGATAAGGAGAAAAGAAAAGAGTGATCAGTCTGAGAGAAGGACACTTGGTGGGATGTATTCCTGTTTGAGAAGTCAAGATTGATGGCACCATCTCTGCTGAGCTTGGTATGGTGGCAGGACTGTTGGCTGTGGGGAATTCCATGAGGCAGCAGGATTCAAATCTGTAAGCACTCATTGACCCAGAGAGAGAGAGAGAGAGAGAGAGAGAGAGAGAGAGAGAGAGAGAGAGAAAGAGTGTGAGAGAGAGAGAGAGAGAGAGAGAGAGAGCGAGAGAGAGAGAAAGAGGACAGGAGAGGAGAGGAGAATAGTGGCCACATGAGCAGTGTATGAGGCAGAATCCAAAAACAGTGACATTGGTGAGTTCAGAGCTGGAGGAGGTTATTGAGGTCCTCATCAGGAGGGGTGATGTGGTAAACTCACTCTGCTGAGGGACTGCTCTACAGGTACCGATGAAGGTGTCAGATTGGGATGCTGTGGACTGGCAACAGGAGAAAGCCACTACTTTCCTAGAAGAACATTGCTACCTTTCTAAAGTTTGTCAAAGACCATGTGGATAAGCCAGAAAGCTATTGAAAGAATATTCTGTGAATTTTATGAATTCTGAATTGTATCAGCAAATTCTATAGGAAAGTCTTGGGGTATCCATCCATGAACCAAAGCTGAAGAGAAAGTGGGTCATGATGTAAGACAATAACCCTAAACATATACTGTGTCAATCCATCAAAGAATGAATAAAGCAGATAAAAATTGATTATGGAATGACCAAGTGAAAGTCCTGATCTTAATCCTATAGAAATGTTGTAGTTAGAACCTGAAGAAATTAGTTTATGCAAGGACGATCGCCAACATCTCCAAGCTGAACCAGTTCTACAGGCTGATCAACAGTTAGCGTAAAAACATTTAGTTGAATTTATAGCCGCACAAAGGGGTTATGCCAATTACTAGAGCAAAGATTCAAATTCTCTTTCATACACAAATACATAACACTGGATCCTTTTCCTCAATAATCAAATGAACAAGTTAAATATTTGTGTGTCATTAGTTTAATTGGATTCACTTTATCTAATTTTAAGACTTATCATATATTAGGTCATACTTATGCAGAAATAGAGAAAATTCTAAATAGTACAGAAAAATTCTAGCATCGCTGTTTTCAAGCACAATGATATTAATAGTCTGGGGTACTGGAGGGGTCATTCTCAACTTGAAGATGACATACTGCAGGGAGGGGGACTCACAATCATCTTGAAAAGGCCAGGTTCTTCTCCCTCAGTATGACTCAAGCAGGCTTGACTTGAAGAGCATGAGAACCCTACTTTGGGACTCTGCTGACCACTAGCAACAGAGGTGTAGTGACATTGACTCTGCTTCCAGAACTGTAACCCTAAACTTTGTGACTGTGATGATTTTGTGCTTCTTTCATTTGTCTTTTCCAGTAGAGCTGGGAATTCCTGACATTCATAAAGAAAACTAACAAGTTCTGGACTGTGCAGCATGCTGGGGTGCAGCTAAACACGTGGAATGAAGATATGATGTAACATGAGGCACGTGGTAAGCTGGTTTTATACATTTATTCTCCTCAAAAGCAGCAGTTTTATAGCCTGTGCTGAGTTTATGTCAAGCAAAACTGTATGTGGCTTTGCCAAGTAGGTCACCAGTACATAGAGTTATAGCCAATTGTAACCCTGCCAGGACTTATTTATCACCCTGGTTTATCCAAAGTTCCAGACTCACTATGTGTGTGTTCACTATGGGGAGTCTGGGAATGTCTTGGTCTTCCTAGTAAGTGACACATTAGGTCTTTTCTCAATTTAGCGTGATGGTCTGCATTTCCATCTGTGTATTGAATAGACCATTCAAAAAGAGACTCAAAAGGTCTCTTCTACAGTAAAATCCACTCAATATCCCCTTCAGTTCAACTCAGATTAAATATATGGTCAATTTTAAAAAGTACTATTAAAGCTAAATAGACTGTATTTTGGCACTCTGACATTGATTTTAAAACCCTTGATCTACTCCATCCTGTGCCTAAGATTCCCCCTGCCTTCTGAGGCTTTCATTTTAACATGATGGCCACTTCTCATTTTCTTTTTAACTCCCACCAGTCCAAGTCCACCTGGATCAAGTAAAAGTGTTCAGGCTCAATAGGCAGGAACGGGCAGACAGGCATACGCCATGCCTTCTACTGTTTACCCATTTCCATAGTAACAAGCCTATGCGTGAAAGCTAGGAGTTTGCAGAGGAAAGCCAGAGCATTATATCTCCACAAACATGACAGCCAACAGCAGCTCATTTATCACACTCACGCACAGGAGGCTTTGCCAGCTAATAAAGACCCATTTTACAAGGCTTCCGCTAATTGTGCCTACAATTTTGGGCTAAAACCAACTGTCACATGCAAAAAAGATGCTCCTCACTTGTTATCGTTGATGAGGGTTTAACAAGCTGGAGCCCCATAGCTGCTAAATAAATAAATTCAAAGCCAGAGGGAAAAAAAGTGACATGGAGAGACGCGATCAATGGGAAGGCGGTTCCGCACCACTAGTAACAAGCAGGCTGCTTGCTTGATTTCAGTGTTTGCCTTACTAGCGATTACAGTATCAGCAACCATCCTTGACACAACACAAGGACTTGTGTGAAAGTGATGTTCAAGCACCTTATCTGGGGTGATTCTGCAGGAGTGTGATATGACCTGGGCACACCTTCCTATGAGCACTATTTCAGGCTCTATTACTCAATATTAATTGTCAGCAGTCATACCACCTACACATCAGAAGAGGTCACCCACCTGAATCTAAGCATATTCAGGCCTGGCCAGTACTTGGATAGAAGACCAACCAGGAAAAGCTTGGGTTGCTGCTGGAAGAGGCTCAGGCGAGACCAGCACAGGTTGTTTACCCAGTGGATCCCAATGCCCCGGTGCAGTGACGGGGACACAGTGCTGTTAAAAATGGTGTCATCCTTCAGATGAGACATAAAATCAAGGTCCAGACTTTCTGTGGTCAACAAAGATCCCTGAGCATCAATTAGGGTGTGATTAGACTTCCCGATGTCCTGGCTAAATTGCCCACCACGGCCTAGTCATTCTGGCCCCCCTTTCTCCAATTATCCAAACAGCTCCTACCCCTTCACCACCTAACAGCTAATATATGGTGTGCGTATTCGCACAAAATGGCTGCTCTCACATCATTCAGGTGAGTGCTGCACATTAGTGGTGGTTGAAGTGGCTACCCACTCACTATGTAGAGTGATTTGAGTAATGAGAAAAGCACAATATACATGTAAAGAATTATTATTAACAATAATAATAACTATTATTATTATTAATAATATCTTTCCTAAAATTATATTTCATGTTTCATTAAGAACAGACTTAGTGTTAGCACAAAAATCCACAACTGTAAGGCATGAAAAGCAAATTGCAAACTGTGCCATATAAATGTGCTTTATCATTTGAAGTGCATCATATTAAACATGCAGCATTTTTTAATCTAATTTAGTCCACTAGAGAAAACAGAGGGGTGGAAAACAAGAACTCAACTCAACATAACACCTCAGCGGTGTCCACACTTTCACACACATGCGCATGGGAGACGGTTTGCAGGCTCAGATAGTGTTGTTTCTCAGTCAGACCAGGAGTTGGTGCTGTCACCTGATCCTTTCTGGTTTTGTCCCTCTGCAGACCGTGCCTCTCGGTGACAATACCACTGGCCCACCCACTGATGTCACTTCTGATCACTTCCTGTACCCAGAACCCATCGTCCTGCCACATCAGTTCCTGTTCCCGCCTCCCTGACTCCACCTCTTCCTATGTTCCACCATATTTATAAACCTGTTTTCATCCTGTTAACCAGAAAGCAGGAGACTGAGCTGGAGGTAGCAGATTTAAAGATGCTAAGATTTGCACTGGGTGTGACAAGGATGGATAGGATTAGAAATAAGTACATTAGAGGGACAGCTCAAGTTGGACGGTTGGGAGACAAAGTCAGAGAGGCGAGATTGTGTTGGTTTGGACATGTGAAGAGGAGAGATGCTGGGTATATTGGGAGAAGGATGCTAAGGATAGAGCTGTCAGGGAAGAGGAAAAGAGGAAGGCCTAAGAGAAGGTTTATGGATGTGATGAGCGGGGACATGCAGGTGATGGGTGTAACAGATCAAGATGCAAAAGACAGAAAGATATAGCAAAAGATGATATGCTGTGGCAACTCCTAACGGGACAGTTGAAAGCAGAAGAAGTCAGTTCTTTTGTGAACTCGAGTCTGTAAAGATGTACTGTATTTTCTTTTTTTCCCTGTCTATTTTTCAAGTATACGGGGTGGCCATCCCCAAACCTTTTTATGTTTGCTGCCTAATTTATTACAACAGTCACTTTTAAACAGACAATGTAACAGTCCCAGCTTTAGTGACCTGGGTCAACTGGTTTCCCACCATCTTGGACATTCAATGATGTGTCATAAGCAATGCTGTATAATATGCGATATGAAAACATAAATTCCACAGTATAATTAAGTAATAGCCATGACAGTGGTTCTCAAATTCAGTCCTGGGACCCCATGTGGCTGCAGGTTTTTGTTTCAATTAAATGCCATTTTTAATAGAATTTATTAACTTATTAAGCAAGCAGTTACTATAATAATAATAATAATAATAATTCATTACATTTATATAGCACTTTTCTCAGTACTCAAAGCGCTATCCACACAGGGAGGAACTGGGAAGTGAACCCACAATCTTCCACAGTGTCCTTACTGCAAAGCAGCAGCACTACTATCTCCTGGGGTCAGCGTACAAACTACAAAACTAAGTTTGGTCATTTTTTTTTTTTTATTAAAATCATCCAAACAATTACTATTTTACATGGGGATAATTTAAACTTGTGTTTTAGATTTTAATTATCATCTTGATGTTCATTCTGCTTTTCCAAGTGTTCTGGTTATTTAATTGCATAATGAGCAGGTAAGTGGATCTGACACTGAAGTACTTGTAGGCTTTCAGCACTCAGTGTTGTTCATCTGGGTGTCTGCTCTGCTCTGCTTGTTGTTAAATGTCATTATCATGACACATACAGTATAAAGGAGCGAACAAAACAGAAAAAGGCAAAATAATAGGAAAACAACAAAAGAGAGTTAAGAGTGTAAAGATATAACAAAAACACACATATTTCTAAATGTCTGGAAAATGTTAATACATTTTAAGTGCACAATAACACAAGCGATAAATAAAGGCCAGATAATTAAATGACATCAACTAAATGTAAAATGACTCACTGATTGTGAAACTGGCAGGAACAAAACCCTTCAGCCTTATGGGATTTCCAGGACTGAGTTTGAGAACTTCTCACCTCAGTTAGAGGTCAAATCATATTTTATGGTAGCCTTTTATCAATGAGGCATTTTGAAACTAAGCACTTTTTTCTGTCATTTTCATTAAGTGTTTTTCATGAAGTATGGAATATTATATAGTGCCAGCATTAAGAAAACTTCAGAAATCAGCTAATCACAGTTACATTTATTTCAAGCATCTTGTGTTCTGTAGTATTGCACAGCACTAAACAGGCCAGTGAGATATCAAACTTTCTTTAATATGATTGTCAGGAGTACAACAACAACAACAACATTTATTTATATACAGTAGCACATTTTCATACAAAAAAGTAGCTCAAAGTGCTTTACATAATGAAGAAAAAAAAAGACAAAATAAGAAATTAAAATAAGACAACATTAGTTAACATAGAAAAAGAGTAAGGTCCGATGACCAGGGGGGACAGAAAAAACAAAAGAAAACTCCAGACGGCTGGAGAAAAAAATAAAATCTGTAGGTGTTCCAGGCCACGAGAGAGCCTAGTCCCCTCTGGGCATTCTACCTAACAAAAATGAAATAGTACTCTTTGTATTTATGGTTCTCACGGAAGGACTTGATGATGATGGTCATGCAGACTTCTGGCTTTTAATGTAGTTGTACATGCAAAGTGATCAATAAATGAATTGTTGTTATGAAAATCTTTTTCATAACCTCAAAGCCAAGAGGGTGGTACAGTGGTAGTGCTGGCGCCTTGCAGTAAGGAGACCAGAGTCTGCATCCCGGGTCCTCCCAGCATGGAGTTTGCATTGTGGGGGATGGCTGGGGAGCCTGCCCAGCCCGGACGCCTAGAAGGACCGGGAAAGGGATAATACCTTCCCTGGATCACAAGAGGGCAGCCGCCCTGGTCTGCATGGGGGCCACAGGATCAGAGCTTACAAGCTCAACCCTGTTGGGGCCCATGGCCACAGCCAGGGGGTGCCTGGAGGATTGTGGAGCCCTGGATTGCAGCACTTCCGCCACACCAGGAAGTGCTGCCGGAAGATCATCTCAAAGCACCTGGAGCACATCCGGGGCAGTATAAAAGGGGCCACCTCACTCCATTTAGTGAGCCGGAGCTGGGTGGAAGAGAACGGAGCTTATGTGTGGAGGAGTGAAGGTGGCAGAAAGAGAAGAAGAGAGAGAAAAAGGGGACTGAGATTGACTGGTTAGAGCATTGTGAGGTGCTGTATATTACAGTGAAAATAATAAACGTGTGTGATTTTGGACATTTGCTGTCTGTCAGTCTGTGTTTGGTGGGGTGATTCCCTACAACATGTTCTCCCTGTGTCTGTGTGCATTTCCTCTGGGTGTTCTGGTTTTCTCTCACTGTCCAAAGACATGCAGGGTAGATGAATTGGTGATGCTACACTGTGTGTGTGTGTGTGTGTCATCCTGCGATGGACTGGCACCCTGGCTTGTGCCCTATGCTAGCTGGGGTAGGATCCAGCACCCCTGTGACCCTGGCCTGGATTAAGAGGGTTAGAAAATTATATGACACGACAAGCCAAGAAATCAAAACTGCTTTCTATGTAGTGCCCCCCACGCTGACCAAAATCAGAAGGTGCTTTAAGAACAGATAATAATTGCTGTTATGGTTAGCCCTGGTGCAAACAAGTCATTCAGGTTTTCTTATACAGTTAGGTCCATAAATATTTGGACAGAGACAACTTTTTTCTAATTTTGCTTCTGTACATTACCACAATGAATTTTAAATGAAACAACTCAGATGCAGTTGAAGTGCAGACTTTCAGCTTTAATTCAGTGGGGTGAACTAAACGATTGCATAAAAATGTGAGGCAACTAAAGCATTTTTTTAACACAATCCCTTCATTTCAGGGGCTCAAAAGTAATTGGACAATTGACTCAAAGGCTATTTCATGGGCAGGTGTGGGCAAGTCCGTCGTTATGTCATTATCAATTAAGCAGATAAAAGGCCTGGAGTTGATTTGAGGTGTGGTGCTTGCATGTGGAAGATTTTGCTGTGAACAGACAACATGCGGTCAAAGGAGCTCTCCATGCAGGTGAAAGAAGCCATCCTTAAGCTGCGAAAACAGAAAAAACCCATCCGAGAAATTGCTACAATATTACAAGTGGCAAAATCTACAGTTTGGTACATCCTGAGAAAGAAAGCAAGCACTGGTGAACTCAGCAACGCAAAAAGACCTGGACGTCCACGGAAGACAACAGTGGTGGATGATCGCAGAATCATTTCCATGGTGAAGAGAAACCCCTTTACAACAGCCAACCAAGTGAACAACACTCTCCAGGGGGTAGGCATATCGATATCCAAGTCTACCATAAAGAGAAGACTGCATGAAAGTAAATACAGAGGGTGCACTGCAAGGTGCAAGCCACTCATAAGCCTCAAGAATAGAAAGACTAGATTGGACTTTGCTAAAGAACATCTAAAAAAGCCAGCACAGTTCTGGAAAAACATTCTTTGGACAGATGAAACCAAGATCAACCTCTACCAGAATGATGGCAAGAAAAAAGTATGGAGAAGGCGTGGAATAGCTCATTATCCAAAGCATACCACATCATCTGTAAAAACACGGTGGAGGCAGTGTGATGGCTTGGGCGTGCATGGCTGCCAGTGGCACTGGGACACTAGTGTTTATTGATGATGTGACACAGGACAGAAGCAGCTGAATGAATTCTGAGGTGATCAGTGACATACTGTCTGCTCAAATCCAGCTAAATGGAGTCAAATTGATTGGGCAGCATTTCATGATACTGATGGACAATGATTCAAAACATACATCCAAAGCAACCCAGGAGTTTATTAAAGCAAAGAAGTGGAAACTTCTTGAATGGCCAAGTCAGTCACCTGATCTTAACCCAACTGAGCATGCATTTCACTTGTTGAAGACTAAACTTCAGACAGAAAGGCCCACAAACAAACAGCAACTGAAAGCCGCTGCAGTAAAGGCCTGGCAGAGCATTAAAAAGGAGGAAACCCAGCATCTGGTGATGTCCATGAGTTCAAGACTTCAGGCTGTCATTGCCAGCAAAGGGTTTTCAACCAAGTATTAGAAATAAACATTTTATTTCCAGTTATTTAATTTGTCCAATTACTGTACTTTTGAGCCCCTGAAATGAAGGGATTGTGTTAAAAAAATGCTTTAGTTGCCTCACATTTTTATGTAATCGTTTTGTTCACCCCACTGAATTAAAGCTGAAAGCCTGCACTTCAACTGCATCTGAGTTGCTTCATTTAAAATTCTTTGTGGTAATGTACAGAACCAAAATTAGAAAAAAGTTGTCTCTGTCCAAATATTTATGGACCTAACTGTATAGTGCTTTTCACAGTAAGCATGGCTCAAGTCATATTTGTTTTCACAGAGGCATCATCCCTGATGGAGAATCGCAGGAATCGTGGGAAAGAGGGGTCCTTTCATTGGATTGGCTGGCCCAGCGCTGTTTCAGCAGTGGAATGGCCAAATGGGGGAGGCAGCTTGATGGATGAGGTCTCCAGGACTCTAAACAAATCAAATCTTATTATGGGATATCATCTACTGTTAAATTCTGCTTCGTACTTCTAAAATTTTTATACTGTATTGAGGATTTGTTCTGTTCTGTGTATTTTATTGTATTGACCCCCTTCTTTTGACACCCACTGCACGCCCAACCTACCTGGAAAGGGGTCTCTCTTTGAACTGCCTTTCCCAAGGTTTCTTCCATTTTTTCCCTACAAGGTTTTTTTTTTGGGAGTTTTTCTTTGTCTTCTTAGAGAGTCAAGAGGCAGGGCCTGTTAAAGCCCATTGCGGCACTCCTTGTGTGATTTTGGGCTATACAAAAATAAATTGTATGGCAACAAGCCGCCTTAAAAGACCACAACACACACTTCACTTATTTTTAGACTTTATAATAAACATTATGATAATGCACTTTCCATCAAACTTTTACATCTTTTCATCTGTCAAAAATGTATATATCTGGAGGTGTAATCTCATAATTATCTTTTCATAACATCTCATCCCATTTTTAATTACACATAGATATATAGTGCCTCCTTTCATCTATCTATCTGTCTAAGATACAGACATGGATAAATTTGTGGTACTCTAATGACTCATTAAAGATATGCTATATGCTTCCTGAAAAGTGACTAAATGAAAATGCCTTTGATATGTCATCGAGTAAAGCAAATCAAGTGTGAAAAAAGATAAGGCTTTGCTTATTCTACAAAGACATTCGACAATAGCCTGGACATATTTGTTGGTACCCCTAGAAAATAATTAGATTAGAGTGAGTTTTTAAGCTAGCTGTTTTCTTTAATGAGTATCACACATGTCTTCAAATCGTGCTGTCAGTCATTCAGCATGTTTAATTAGAGAAAAGTAGTCACTCTGCTGTTTGGTATCATCGTGTGTCCCACACTGAACATGGATCAGGGGAAGCAAAGGAGAAAGTTGTCTGAGGAGATCAGAAAGAAAATTATAGACAAGTATGTCAAAGGCAAAGGCTATTAGACCATCTCCAAGCAGCTTGATGTCCCTGTGACAACACTTGCACGTATTATTAAGACGACCCCAGAATGGATATAAGAATCATGAGAATGGTGGGTAAAAGCCTAGGACAACTTCCAAAGAGATACAAGTTGAACTCCAAAGACAAGGTTCATCAGTGTCTGTTCACACAATCCATTGTTTTTTGAATGACAGTGGGCTCAATGGAAAGGGGAGGACGTTGAATGAAAAACATAAAAAAGCCAGACTGGTATTTGTTAAAATTCATATGGACAAGCTACAGTACTTCTGGGAGCTTTTTGGCAAGTCACATCAGCTCTTTGTCCATAGATGAAAAAATAATGCTTTCCAATAACGAACACCATACCTACTGTGAATCATGGAGGAGGCTTGTTTATGTTTTGGGGCTGCTTTGCGGTTTCTGGCACTATGTAGGGAACAATGAAATCTGAAGACTTTCTGTGTCAGAAGGCTCTGTCTCAGTTGCAGGTCATGGATCCACCAAAAAGGATAATGACCCAAAACACACAACTAAAAGCTTTAAAGAATGGCTAAGAACAAAACATTGGACTATTGTGAGTGTGGCCTTCTGAGTCCAGATTTGAATCCTGTCAAAGGTCTATGGAAAGAACTGAAACATGCAGTCTGGAGAAGACACCGATCAAACCTGACACAGTTGGAGTGGTTTGCTGAGGATAAGTGGGCCAAACTACCTGTGGACAGGTGCAGAAGTCTCACTAAATTGCTCATTTGCAGTGATTACCTCTAAAGGTTGCTCAACAAAATATTAGGTTAAGTGTCCTGTCATTTTTGTCCATACCATTTTCATTTGTGTTATTATTTGAAATATCCCTTTAAGTCAAAGCGCTAAAGCAAAGTCTGATTTTTGTTAAATATGGAATAAACAATGATGGATGCCAATTACTGTTCTCTGTTTCAAGTTATTTCGGACACAATCATGGATTCTTCTTTTTTGTGGAGGGGTATCAACAAATTGTTCACATCTATAGCTACGCAGGTAGACAGATAGATAAATTGGTGACGCTAAAGTGGCAGTGGTGTGTGTGTGTGTTCAGCCTGTGATGGGGGCTGTTGTCTTGTCCTGCCTTGCACCCTCTACTTACTGGGTTAGGCTTAGAAAATGGTATGATAGATAGATAGATAGATAGATAGATAGATAGATAGATAGATAGATAGATAGATAGATAGATAGATAGATAGATAGATAGATAGATAGATAGATAGATAGATAGATAGATAGATAGATAGATAGATAGATAGATAGATAGATAGATAGATAGATAGATAGATAGATAGATAGATAGATAGATAGATAGATAGATAGAAGTAGAATTTCATATACTGCAAGTCCTTTTATAATGGGACACACAGCAAGTAGCACTGTTGCCCCAAGATCATTGGTCATGGGTTCAGATCACGAAGGTGGTTGTTGTTTATGTGCAGTCTGCATGATCTCCCAATGTCCGTTTTGTTTTCTGGGTACTCCATTGTTCCACTGGTATCCCCTAAGATGAGCAGGTTAGGTTAAGTGGTAATGCTAAATTTATGGTGTGTGCGTAAGTGGTCCCTACAATGGACTGGTGCACTCCTGCCTTTCACATGATGCTATCGGGACAGCCTTTGGTCCTCAGATTAACAAGTCTAAGATAATTATATTACGTTATCTTTCTTAATTTTTGCTGGTACAAAAGAACTACAAACATCAAATGATCATTAAAGATTCATAAAATAAAAGAAAAAAAAATTATCTAAGTACTCTAATAAGGAAGAAAAGTAAACCTCAATTTGTCATTTAAATGGAGCCTTGCCTGTTGCTCACAATCATGATATTCTTTTGCAAATCAACCTATCATGCCTTTAATGGGGAGCGGTATTAACAATAACTCAAGGCTACATTGGATACCCTTTTTAATGTGCATCGGTACAAAGGAGCTATAAACTAAATGGTTAATTTTGGCTTTCAAAAAGACCTTATACTTTTATAAAACACTTGAAAAGCTTTTAGTAGAGTGCCTTGCACATATGACGAAAAGCTTTTAAGAATAGTCAGAAGTTCATATCACTTAAGGTCGTTCATAGTGAGCACTATTGCATGGCCCTGTAAAAACCAGCAGTCCATCAAAATGTTATTTCTATAACACCTTTCATGTTATAAACACTATATATGTAGGCCTCTGTCAACCACATGAGCATGAGGATTTTCTTGCAGCAGCTGATTTCAATGCCCATCAGGAGAAAGAGAGACATTAAGGGCAGTTACTAATGCATTCTTTGCTTCCCTCCTCAGAATGGAAGAGAAATCCAAGGAAGAAAATAACTGACATGCATCCACCTGCAGAGCCGCGGCACTATACGTCACCACAGGTCACCGGCCGCTATAAACCAGCATTTTGAGGACAGAAGTGACGTCACACACATCTAGTCCGCTAGTTTGGTAACAGAAGTTTATTAGAAGTTTGAATTGACACGCTAGCCACACCAAACCTTAACAACACTAACCCGTAATGTTAAGTAGCCCTTAATCTTAACTGTTTATAGTACACACTAACCATACACACCTCTTACCTTAACATCTGCTCTGAATTTGCTGGTGTAGACCTGCAACTGATGTTTGTTTGCGTGGTTCTGAAGTTGCATATTATTGACATCACTGCCTGGTCACCTGTGGCTCCACCCCTTCCAGTTTGACCACATAAAAACAAGACAATAAAGGAAGTGGGTACCATTTGACACACAGCACTCACAATAGCAGCACAGCTATGTTGAGAGAAACTCTTGTTTGTTTGTCTTTATTAGTGATGGCATAAATGGAATGCTTGAGAGATAAAATTAACTGAAACGTTTGATTCATAAAACGATTCGACTTTTCGAAACATTCAAAACATCACATCACAGTGACATCTAGTGGTAGAAAGTAATCATTAATGTTCTTTTGAAGGCAACAGATTCTCTTGATCTATGGTCCAATGGTGTTTGTATACCTATACTTGTCATATATCTATATCTACTGTAGATAAAAGAGAAGCATGTATCAATTCCTGAGCTTTCAACACCTGTCGGATATCATCATAAGAAGACAAATGATTAGACATAAGGAGAGAGCAGCATTTCACATGGAAGGAGGTGTGAGTCATTAATGGCATAGAGTCTTTAGCTTCAAGCTGGGCATATACAGAAGTCAGGGCAATTCGTGCGTTATTCAGGTTCTCCTGCACGAGTCACGCCTCGCCAAACTCTCATTCGCTTTAGGAGTTTCCCCTCGTCCTAACTTGAGCCACGTTCAAATTAAAGTTATGTCCAGATGAGTCAATGTAATCAGATTTTAAAATTTCATATGTCACTGTGCTCTGTGAAAATATTTTAAATCTGCTTTTCTTTTCTTCTCACATGTACAGCTAACACAAAGCCAGATTTAGCACACAGGGGCTCATCATTTAGAACAGCTAGGCAAGCATTTTAAGAGAAGACAAGTTAAGAACAACTGCAAATGGGCAACATGCATTATTTCTGTGTGTCAGAGTTAGCATGACATTGGATCTTCTTTTCCTTATTTGGAATGGCATGATTTACCTAAGTGGGGGCCTGCACATGGAGAAAGAGTATAAAGCCTTGGAACATTGCCCGGCGCACCTTTGAAGCCGACGGACGGATGGGAGATAACGTCATCCGATCCCGAAAATTCTTCCAGCGCAGTAACGAAAATGGCAGACTGTATACATCAAGCTCCCATTTCGGTAATAGTCTTGTCATGGCTCCCTCGTCTGTTATGCTGCGTAAATCTTCATTAAAGAAAGCTAAGTTATTTCTCCTATGTGATTCCTTACTGCCGTATCACTAAGGGAAGGGTATCACCTTTTAATATCAATAAATATAGTTTCGGGTTATGTAACATACCACAATTACAAAAGAACTTATTCCAACACGGGAGTTAGTGCCCCCTGCTAGATAGAGTCAATGTTGTTGATCAATTCATTTTGGATCTTTTCTCTTCACAATATTTTGAGAGTCATGAATCCACATGCCCAGTTTCTTACATGTTTGTCCTATCTATGTGGCAGTGACCAGTCGTCAGCCTAAAAGGTGGCCTTTCATATAATCTATCTAAATGTTTATTCCAGATGCTAAAACACTTAACAAATAACTCAGAATATTCCATAGACAATTTTGAGGTGGCATTAATAAATTGACATGAACAGCCCATCACAGATGACAAGATGGTGTCTCTGTTTACATTCATAACTGTCTTGCTGACCACAGAAACATGGCTGACAAATGACACCACCCTGGGTGCACAAGCAAAATGGTCTACTAAAGACACCATGATATTAGTGACTCACTGCCTTAAAACCCATTTTCCATTTCAATGGGAAATATTACCAACAATTAGAGGGCATGGCTATGGGATTCCCGCTATCTGAACTGCTAGCAGAATTAATCATGCAACATTTTTGAAACAGGTGATGTATTGAAGTCCCATTTCATATAGTTTTTGTGACTTCTTCCTTTATGAGCAGTTCTGAGGGCAGGAGAGCAGCACAGAGTTCCACATTTGAACATCTCAGGGGTAGAAACTGTTGCAGAACCTGGTAGAAATGGTTCAGATGCTACAGTGCCTTCTGCCAGATGGAAGTGGGACAGAGACCATGGGAGGGTAGGAGCGGTTCTTTCATAATGCAATAGTCTTTGTGGATACAAAGCTTTACAATGATGTCTTTAATGGAGGGCAGAGAGGTCCCAATGGTCTTTTCTGCTATGTGCACTATCCGTTGTAGGACCTTAAGGTCAGATACACTGCAGTTCTCAACAGAGGCGTAGCTAGGATTTTCAGCGCCCGGGGACAACTGAAGATTTCGCACCCCCTCCTGTTTGCCAAAATGCAATGGGGAACATCAATTTGACACCCCCTGGATGCTGCACCCGGGGACAGATGCACCCTCCCCCCCCCATCCTAGCTACACCACTGGTTCTCAATCCAGACACTGATACAGTTTGTCAGCACACTCTTGATGGGGCCCATTTGAAAATGAGAGAAGGTAGGCTTGCCTTCTTCAGCCATCAAAGGATGTGATGATTCTGCTGTGTTTTCTTGGATAAGGAGGTGGTGTTAATTGATAGAGGAAGGTCAGCTGCTAGGTTCACACCAAGGAATGTGGTGCTCTTGACCAGTTCCACTACCCTTGATGTGCAGTGGAGTGTGGACAGCATGGGCCTCCCTGAACTCAACAATAATCTCTTTCAGCTTGTCTACATTACAGACAGATTTTTGTACTTGCACCAGTCTGCCAATCATTGTATCTCCATTTTAAGCAAGCCGACTCATCCTCATTGCTGATGAAACCTGCCACCATTGTGTCATCTGCAACCTTAATGATGGAATTAGAGCTGTATGTAGCCAAACAATTGTGAATCATCAGAGTGAACATAAGTAGGATGAGTACACAGCCCTGAAGGGCAACAGTGCTCAGAGAAGGTGTTTCTGATGCCATCTGTCTGGAAGTCCAAGATCCAGTTTCAAAGGGAAGTGTTGTAGCCTAGCAGACAAAACTTTCCTATGAGCTTCTGAGGGATGATGACTTGAAAGCTAAATTGACATTAATGAAAGCATTCTAGTATAAGTGGCTCTTTTGTCCAGACGGGAGAGGACCCGATGAAGAGCAGATGATATGGTATCCTCAGTGGTGCGGTTTTAGGTGATAGGCAAACTGCGGAGGGACTTGTGATGTGGGAAGTCCGGCTTTCAAGTGACCCAACACTAGCCTTTCAAAGCACTTCACTTTGACAGGTGTGAGTAGTACAGGGTGCTAGTCATTGAGGCACGAGACAGAGAACTTCTTCGGCACTGGAATGATGTGGTTTTGTAACACTTGTGGGGACAACTACCTGTCTCGGGGAAATGTTGAAGATGTCTGTAATGATATCCATCAGCTGCATTGCACATTCCTTTAGGACTCAGCCAGGTATGTTGTCTGGTCCTACAGCTTTGCATGGGTTTACATTCAACAAAGTCCTTCTCACTTCAGCAGTGGACAAGCACAATACCTGTTCTTCCTGAGCAAATATGGACTTCCTTTCAGATACAACAAACAGTTCAGGACAACAAACCACTTGTAGAATTTATTTAGAACATCTGGAAGGGAGACATCAGCACTGCACATAGGTGATATGGCTTTATAGTCATTGACGGCTTGGATTCTGTGCCACATGCGCTGTGTATCTCTGATGTCCTGAAAGTGGCTGTGGATTTTCTTGATATGCTTTAGCTTGGCTTTGATGCTTCAAGATAGGTTTGCCCTCTCTGTTCTGAGGGAAACCTTGTCACCCGATCTATAGGCAGCATTATGGGCATTTATCAGTACCAATACCTCCAATGTCACCCATGGTTTCTTATTTCCACAGTTTCTGATGGTCTTTGAGACATTCATATCATCTATGCATTTGTTAATATAGCCAGTGACTGATGATGCATACTCCTCTAAGCTGATCTGATGGTCACAAGTGCAGCTGCTTTAAACATGGCCCAGTCCGTGTTATCAAAACTGTCCTGCAGGGCTAAAATGGCACCCTCTGGCCACATTCTGATCTGCCTGAGAGTTGGTTTGGACTGTTTAAGCAGCGTTCTCTGTGCTGTCTCCCTAGAGCTTTAAATAGTCTGGGCATAATGTCCCCCGATTTATATTCAACAGTTTTAACAATATAACCTAACATTTTTTTTTGTCCTTTTAATTGCTTTTGTTCATTGCTTAAAATGATGAAAATGTTGTTATACATAAATCCCTAAATCTTTTTCAGAAGTCACTATATGCTTGTTAGGGTCTGGAGGATAAAATAAGGGAACCCAATCATGTGTCCATGCCATGTCTCAGCTCAAAGCTCAGTTCACACCCCTTTGTCCAATTATTTTATATAACACCACCCCCTAGTGGCCCGACGTTCCCCACACATTCTTTTCTCGTTAGATTGAATCTTGTTTTCATATGCGTCGACATTCTGACCTCCATCCCCTACAAGAGGTCCCTGCAGATGTCCAGATAATTAGGGAATCAAAAGTGAGTGAGGTGGACTGTGTCTGTCACACCAAATATAAATTCAGAAACACTTCGGCCAGCTTAGACTGGATTTCCCACAAATCAGGGTTCAGCAAAGGGATTGAGAGATCATTGAATGAGAGTGTGAAATCCAACAAAAAACTTTCCATTCTTTCTAAAGCACTGTACTGAAGCCATATTCAAACAGATTGAGTGTTCTCCAGAAAGTCAGCCATGCGTGGACGAGAAGAGCATTCAGGAATAAAGTATACTCAGTGGCATAGACAGCATACGTGAGGCTGACCCCCCAGAAATACAAGACTCTTCTTTCCTGGCAGGCTACCGCAGCCTGTCAACTGGATCTGAATGTTTTGCTTCATTCGCCACTCAATTATATAATCATGCAGCACAAGTCAACAGTAAGCATTTCAGGTTTCATAACAGATCCTGATGTTTTGCACGTTCACAGAGTGGTGATTTGCTTTAGAATATTTAGAGCTTGTTGAATAGATGTCTACTATAATTCACTCTTCTACTGAAAAAAATAAACAGTTTGCACCCTTTGTCATGTGCGGGCAGGGCTGGTGATCAGAGTGGAAGAGAGGGTAGCTACTGGGTTAGCCAAGGTTGCAGCCCTGGT
Source organism: Erpetoichthys calabaricus (assembly GCF_900747795.2). Lineage (NCBI taxonomy): Eukaryota > Metazoa > Chordata > Cladistia > Polypteriformes > Polypteridae > Erpetoichthys > Erpetoichthys calabaricus. The sequence continues at coordinate 126,907,304 of NC_041405.2, forward strand.
TCACCTTTATTTATTTGCTTTGCTATTTTTCAAATATTATTTGCCTTTTTATTTGTGTTGATTAGGTTTGTGGTTTTAAATTGTATTTTTTCTGATTCCTGCAAAATGATGTTTTTCTTTGCTTATGTTTTATTTAATCTGTAAGCATTGTGCTTTTATGTTCTCTTGTGGTTTGTGGGTGGAACCCCCAAAAGATGGGGCCACCCTGACATCACAGTTGAAGAACCATCCTCCGCTTATTTAGTGTGAGGCAGAGGAGTGGATCCTTCAGTGGATCTTTGATGTTCAAGGAGTGTCTGTCATTGCGGAGTATTCTTTTTCTGGTTTCATATATATTATTTTCAGTTTTTTGGTTTATTTATCCTGGATTGCCTCTTTAGACATACCTTTTTTGCTCATTTTTGTAATTTAAAATAAATTCTTCATTTATAAAGATTCATTGGTGGATTGGTCTCTCTAGTCAACAGTTACATGTCCCTAGAGGAGCATGCTTTGATAAAGTATATGTTGAGTATTTTGAACTTTAAAAGCCAGTTCCACTTTTTGGGCCTGTGTAGGCAGAAGCTTGCCTATGAACTTTGGGGTTCAGGCTGCTGTGGTAATTGTAGGCAGTTTTAGAGGCCTTATAGAGGCTTTCACCCCATTCACTATCTAGAATGTACTCTTTTCACAGCAGCAAGATTTTCAATCACATGATGGGAAATGAGTGATATACTGTATCACAGGACAGAGAAAGAAATAATGGAGCCACAGTGCATACTTAGATGCCACAAGGAGACCGTCCACTCCCAACATCATTAGTATTTTGGAATATGGGTCAAGCCTAATAATTGTAGATTGTAAATGTTACCAAGTGTTGTGGTTACTGTAGCACAGAGAATAGCAAAGCGTGAGGCCTTCCAAACTAACCTACAAAACTGGTCTCAGCCCAAGGCAATCCTGACCCCAGGACACTGGGAGGCTATAGGCCTCCCTAAACCTCAAAATGGAGATCTGACATTTAAACTGAAAAGGAATTGTAAAGATCCTCAAAAGCTTGAAGTATATTTCTCCAGGGATAGTACTGTAAAAACTCTGGCTAAGGGTAGACATAAGTCACAAGAAATTGCTATAAAATTGAAGATTTATTAACAAAAAATAGAAAATGTAACAAAATGCTCAAAGAGCAAAAAAGTGAGCAAAAGGAATTGCCTACAAGGCAATCCTCAGTAAACAAGTCCCAATACATAAATCAGAAAGTAAAATCCTTAAGAGATGGAAAAAAAATGGTAAAAAAAAAAAAAAAACACTACAAAGAGTTCAATAATCAAAAAGGAGAACTCACCAAACCACCAAGTGCATTTAATGAAGAGTGAGGGGCTGCATGTCCCACCAGCCTTTTGTACCTCAGTGGTGGTGGACAGGTGACCTTTGGGGACCACCCACAAACCATAAGAAACAAGGCAGAACATGGAAAAACTAATAGTAATCAAAACTGACATAAATACTTTATCAGACAAATAATAAAAAATAAATAACAATATAAACATAAGCAACAATATTTGAAGGTCTCAGCCAAAGGCAAAGCTGGCCAGGACCAAAAATAAATAACAAAAGAACATAAAAAGGAATTTAAACGCAAGCCAGGCTTAAGCATAACAGCCAGGTTTATAATACATCAAGTGGAATCCTGCATTGGCCACCAATTGTAAGATTCTCTACTAAAACTGATTATGGGATAAATTTGAAGGACAATGGGAAACAGAGCTAGCATTCAGGTTCAGCAGTCTTCATGGTGGCAACAGGATGTCACATTGTCTAATACCTACCTCCTGATGCCCATGATTTTCTGCCCCTTTGGGTTTGCCTAAGACCTTTATGCAAAGTGGACCCGTGGGATTGCAGGGCCACCTGGGGCCACTTGTAGGACAACCACAGGAATTTTATAGGATTAAGCCTGGTTTTTTGAAGCAAGTGTGAAGGGATTGTGTGTGTCCATTGAAGTGATTGTAGGATCTTTAAAAGGCCTTCTGGCAGATGATCTTGGAGTCCGGTGTGGAGTGTTATAAATAGGCAGATGATGGGTGACAAGTCGACATTTACACATTCCAAGTCAGTTAAAAATAAATGGTCAGTGAACTTTGCACTGCTGATACATCAAACGAATATCTTTGGTATAGTGAACTCAACACCACTATATTCCTGTTGTATTTTCCATGGAAGGAAATTAATCAGAGTTTATTATTTAAACACAGAACAGTTTGTTTCCCTTCCCTTGGGTCTGGCTGTGTGTGATGGAGCCCATTATAATTTGCTATAACTGTTTTGTTTGCCCACTGATTTCCAATGAACATAGTGCCTCATTTTGTTGTCATTTTGGCCACTTAATCTTAATGATTGCTGGTCAGGAGCACCCCTTTGACTTTGAAGTGTAACAAAGAGACTTCAATGATCATCACATTCCCATTTATCTAAAGCATTACCCTCTCTGAACTGGCAATCTGTGACCCTCCCAAAAAACACCACAAGGGAGCACGGCCGGATCTAGAAAGGGGCGGCATGCGCGCAAATTTATGCTCTGCTCACCCAGTTGGAAAAATATATTCTGAAAATTCTTATCACATTTATTTCCTCTACTCTTGTCACAATTTCCTAATTTCTGATTTGCTGACTGAATAGAATAAAATAAACAACGGTACTGCCACACCATCCAGTGCCATTTTGTGGAGCATTTCTGGGTGCCTGTTATTTGGAGAAGAACATTCGCACATTCTTAATGAAGCTTTTCTTTTTTTTTTGTGAAAATTTCCGTTTTTGTTGCTATAGTTCGTTTTAGTGTTGGATTTAATAATATGTTTTAACATTATTGTTAGCTTTCTAGCTCACTAGGACACTATTTAACATTTAAGTATTTTAAAATGACCTATTTACAAAAGATGATATTTGAATCCTTACTGGATGTCCCTAAAAGAAGTCATAAACACCATGCAGCAATTTTTGGTTTGCAGATCAAAGTTTGTTACCAGCAATTCGGGCCTCTGCTGCTGTTAAACTCTAACATCCAGGCTTCGGGGGCCAGTGCCTTCAGATCAAGTGGGCAGTTCAAGCAGTAATGTTACACCTGCTATGCCCATTTCGCACCTACACAGTGCAGCTAGCAGTGTAGTTCTTACAGCTAAAAATTAACAGATGGCTCATGATTTCACAGCTTGTATTTATCCCCCTGTATGTTATTTCATTAAGCTTAAATATCAATTCTTTCAGAGCTGAAATAAAAAAAGATGAGCTGTCAATCTTTGTAAATTAACCCCTGGTCCTAAGCCAAGAAGCTCATCCGTGTGCGGACACCTAATTCCCACTCACCTGTCTTCCCTAGTTTGAGTCTGTTCTTCTCCACGCAGTGTTTCTCAGGATTCTCTCACCTGCCCTTACAGGTTGTGTTTCTTCTTTATTGAACACTTTCCTTATGGCTATTAGGGGTATATTACCACCCCAGGCTACATCTCGGGCACAGGATAGTTTTAGTGTATCTGCTCTCAGAATCCTTGGAATTCACATATAGATATTCAGCATGCTGCCTAAATTCAAACTTAAATAATTAAAACACAAAATATTGCAGGCATTTGATTTATTATAGCCAAGAGCTCTGTAGAGTCACTCTGGAGCTATAATAATAAAATCATAAGCCATTTGGATGTGTTTATGTCTGTTTTGTCACACAAATAATGGCTGAACCATTTTTGTGAAATTTTGTATGTGCCTTGCTGTTGGTCTAACTTAAGATATAGGCTTCATGTCGTATCAAGAATAAGCTATAATGAGACAGATGAGCAATTCAAAAAACAGCACTGACATGGGGTCTGCAATTCACATGAGGCAGCAGGAGTATGCTGGAGCAGAGCCGAGGATATCATTATCAGCAGCACCAAACTAAATTTTGTATCGTCCAATGCAGAATCTTATCTACCACAGGAACATACAACTGAAAAAACACAGGTGAGCAAGGAGGCCTACAAACCTGTTCCAGTTACACCAGGTCTGTCTGGAGGAATGGGCTAAAACTCCAGCAGCTTATTGTAAGAAGCTTGTGGAAGGCAACCCAAAATGTTTGGCTCAAGTTAAATAATTTAAAGTCAATGCTACCAAATTTAACAAAATGTATGTAAACAAATGACCCCACTGGAATGATATGGTCAATAAAAAGTGAAATACTCTGTCATCATTGCTGGAAAATATGACTTTTGCCCTTAATGTCTTAAATGACATACCAAAATTTATAGTTTATTAGTATAAAATCTGTGGAGGGGTTATAAAGTGAGTTTAAAGAATTCACCCTAAGTGTATGGAAACTTCTGACTTCAAATGTACAATGAAAAACAAAAAGAAGTGCTGTTGAATATTTACAATATGTAGAGTGGCTCTAAATAACACATGATGGAAAAAATAGCAAAAGCAAATAATTAGATAACTCTTCACCCTCCTCCTTCACTAGACAAAATAAAAAAAAAAACAAAAAACAGTTAAAACAGGCAAAAAGTGAAAAATAGCACTGGCACAAAAAAAAAATACACAAGAAAAAACTGGAATCGATAAATACAAGGAATATTTTAAATTTGCTCCTACAAGACACCTGCCCTGCATTCATGCACCTACAAATGCCAGATGCTAAAAAGACAACTGCTGGGTGTCCATCGGTTTGATATAGTATGCCAGCACAGACTAATTGGCCAGCCTTCACTAACTTTTTATCCAACACAACTCAATTAGAGACACAGTTGGGATGTTCCCACTCCATATAGCCTCGTTCCTGGTGGATGTCCCTTCTTTTCCAGTTTTTCTTCTCGATTGCTCACATGCGTAGTTGACAGACTGTGCAAATGTCTCCACTTTCAAGGAAATTTCCTGAACTTGTCAAGAACTGTCACTCTTACAGGTCCTTCTTTTGCACACCCAGCATGCATGGTCTTTTCTCTCCTTCCTGCACCTTTTTATAACTAATGATAAATGACAAAATTAACCCAGTATTACAGCCAGGCACATATGGCCTAGAGACTAATGGAGTTGGACTGGATACAATAATGTAACAGGAGGACATTGCTTAGCCCAAGTGTATGGATAAGCACTTATGTGTGCACACTTTGAATGGTCAGGGCTAGGGCTTGCATGTGCTGCTGAACAGTAACATGGCCATGTAGGCCCTAGTAATGTATTATAATGTTATTATAATATATTTTGCTTAATGCTTTATCCAAACTGACCTAAATGATCAGCATACATTATAAGTGTTGACAGGTATTTTTACAGGTGCTACACACAGCAGTGCAAATACAGGAACTGAAAAGGGAGACTGTGTGGTTTAAAATCCATTACCTTATCCACTACAGAGCCCTGTCTAGCTATCATAACTGGAAGATCACCAGGGGGCATTATGCTTAATGAGAATCTGGGTGCCCTGCAAGGGCTAGATGCAATTGCATCAGCAAGAAAGATAATATGTATCCATGTCATACACCTGCAAAGTTCCTCCAGGATATCAGGGGCAAACCTAAAGATCTCCTTTAGTAGATTAGAGACTTAGACCAAGGAGAAGATGTTGGAGAGGAACCATGTGGAATCATGCTGTCCTTCAGACAATGTGGAAGCTGCTGAAGGGTGCTGTAGCCAGCCATAAAAAGACATCCTCCAGACAGGGCTTACAGAAGTTTAGAGTTGGGTGTAAAGCTAATGGTGGACACTCAAACGCAGGAAGAAGGGAAGCCAGATGCTGGAGCGAGATAAAGATTATTACAGTAGAGAAGAAATGGATTGACAGGTATGTAAGAGTGTTGGATTGCTACTAAAATTGAGTGTTTGGTATTCATACCAGTTTTCACACCGTAGGACCACAGCCAAAATAGATTCCAAAGCAAATAACACATAACTCCAAAACCCTACCATCTTGCTCCAGCCTCCTTGGTCCACCATACTATCATGCCGTACTATGCACCAACTCCCTCTTGATGGTATGAAGACATGAAGTGTGCAATCGTTGAAGCAATAAAAGTCCCCCTTTGAAGTTTTTCTTTGAGTCAAAGTAAAAATGGGGGAGATCCCCTATGAAGTCTTGATTCTAGCAGTGAAAGGGTGGGGTCTAATTTTCTTCTTCTTTCGGCCGCTCCCAGTAGGGTCGCCACAAAGTCCTGATCACATTGAAGAAATAATTAGGGTCCCCTGTGAGCCTGTGGTTTCATTACATAAAGTCTACAGAATGGATTGTTGGAGTATTGAGGGAATGTACCGAATATCCAGAAATCCTGGTACCATACTGTTTTGTCTTATTAGAGTTCTATATACTCTACTTTCCCCCTTTTGTATTATTAATGTGTTGCCTTTGACAGAATACCTCAAATCCCACAGACTTACCACTGTTTGTAAGGTATTGTAATATATAATTTCTCCCCACGTTCCCTTCTATATTTATAACCTCAGGCAATTAGGTGTAGTAAAAGACAAGCAGGAGTTAAGTTACACTTTAAAAAATGTATTATTGATCCATCCATCCATCCATCCATTATCCAACCCGCTGTATCCTAGCTACAGGGTCACAGGGGTCTGCTGGAGCAATCCCAGCCAACACAGGGCACAAGGAAGGAAACAATTCCCCAGGCAGGGCGCCAGCCTACCGCAGGGCGCGCACACACACACACACACACCAAGCACACACTAGGGACAATTTAGAATCACCAATGTACCTAACCTGCATGTCTTTGGACTGTGGGAGGAAACCGGAGCACCGGGAGGAAATCCACGCAGACACGGGGAGAACATGCAAACTCCACGCAGGGAGGACCCGGGAAGCAAACCCGGGTCTCCTACTGCGAGGCAGCAGCGTTACCCACTGTGCCACCCTGTATTATTGATAATATTCATAAACAATAACAATAAGCAAAGTACAAGTGAATACTGGCAACCATACAACCTGATAAATGCTGATGTATAGTTTCAGGGCAGCACACAGACTTGTTAGTTACTTAAAATGTCTCTAGTTAAGTCCTCATTTTTGGTCAGCTTCCTTTAGAACAGGCCACAGCTTTTAAACATGAAAGCTTCTCACTAATAAAACACTAAAGATTACATTGCTTTGTCTAAGTTTATATATAAAGACACAAAATATTTATCAACTTATATACAAAATTTCACCCCACAGCACATTCCATTTTAAAAATGAGTTTTTCGTTACTTGTCCAGTACCAGTATACCTCACAAGCCAAGCATGTATAGTACTACAGTAGGCCACCCAGTGTCTCTGTAAGAAAGTTCTAGTGGCCTCAACAGGACTATTATTTTCAACATTTCTTATGTATTTCTTTTCTCCTTATGTCCACTCTTATCTACATGCTTTGTTTTATTTAATTTAATTTTTTTTTTTTTTTTTGTGTTACTTGTGGTACTCCCGGGTATTATCCTGGAATACGCTTTACAACCCACACCCTATTCAAAGCATGTTCATGTTTATTAAAAATCCTGTTTTATTTCTGAGTTTCAGTCTGATGCCATATTGTTATTTCATATATTATCAATTGCTTGTATTAATCGATTGTTTGCTTTAAAGGAACTACATTAAGTCAAATTTGCTAACTTGTTTGACTGACATCAGAAGAAACTGGAAACAAGGCTCTCATCAAAAAGCAAAAACCTCATGGGTGACAGGTGTTTGTGAGGAACACAACTCAAACACGGGGGACAAAATAAAAACAGCACACAGCAGGTCATCCAATGTGCTAGGAACTGTGACACCAGCATGTGGACAAGGCTGATACGTCGCTCTAAACAAACCACCCATTTACTTGTAAACAGTCTTTCTGAAATCATGGCAGCCACAAGCTAACTTGGGAGTCACAGGTGCAAGGGAGGCCTTAAACCTTGGCACAGTTCTTTATTGAGTATACACATAGGTCAGCTTCTGATCAGCCAAACACCTCATGAACACATAAGAAGTCCCACAGAAAGTGCTACAGCAGTAGCTCTTTTCAAGGCCACTATTTGGTCTTTTCTCAGAATACAAAAAATTCATGTATTCATTTATTTTCTGTAAACCATTTAGTTCAATATGGAGTTGTAGTATGAAACCAAGCCTGGCAACATCAGGTAAGAAATAAATAACAACTCTGGATGGGGTGTCAATCTAGCAAAGACCACACTCACACACACACACACACGCGCGCGCGCGCGCGCACCACACACACACACATCAGGCCAGTTTAGAGAAGAAGAAAAACGTAAGACAAAATTTCTTTGAAATATGTGGGGTAAGCAAGAATACCTGGAGAAAAACCCTTATGACTATGGAGAGAAGATGACAGCTAGTGACCCACTCTGCATGCGAATCTCAGTCCCTAGAGATGCGAGGCTGCAAAGCTAACTGCTCTGTAAATGTGTCTCAATAATGTACATGTAAAATCGAAAGTTACAAACAGATTTGACTGGGGGCATGCAGCTTATGAGAGCATGAATAATTTATTATAATTACAGGACAGTTCGCACGAGAATAAGCTGCAGAATACAAACAATGAAAACATTCAAGAAATGAAGGAAAAATTGGATCCATGTATAATTTCAAATGGTAATTACAGATTTTGCACAGCTAACTGTTTTCTGAATTAGCATTTTGTGGGGAGCCAAAGGCCCAGTCTCAGAGAGGACACCAGTCTGTTACAGGATACACTCAACCACCTAATTAACCTAATGTGAATGTCTCTCTTGGATGTGGGAGGAAATCAGTATATCTGGAGAAAGCCTATGCGGACACAGTTGAACTATACATCTTCTGATGCACCCCTCGGACACATAATCAATGATGCAACCTGGGGTCATAGGGTGTTTGGGGTTTTTCAACATCAGGCATCCTTGTTCAAGTAACCATGCCAAAGCTGATCATGCCCCAGCCTGTGTCCCAGTAGCAGTCACACTTTGCCACTAAGTCCTCCTGATCCGTAGCCAACTGGAGAAATGTTCTGCCAGCTCTAATCTCCTGATTGCCCTGTGGCGAGTCAGACATGTAACCACAGTGCCACCATGCAGCTCTTTCCTTATTCCTTTAAACAATATTCATTTTTAGTTAAACTTCATTGTCTAATGTAATTGTTATTAAAATCTGCTCATCCACCCTAAACAGCTACTAAACTAATTGACTTACAGTTTTGTATAAGCACCATGCTGCTTTAATTTGATCTCCTTCATATTTTCATTTTATGTACCTCATCTTTAAATAGAATTGTGATTTCTGATTTTTGGATGGCGACTCCTCCTTCCGTTTCATTTGTGAGATTCCTATTCTTTCTGTCCGCCTACATTACATGTAGAAGAGCAAAGTATGTCTGACTGCTCCAAGATATTGTCACATTTAACGACCACTGCTTCTGGGCATCTGAAAATAGCTCAGGGGATTCATGCCTAAAATATCAGTAAATTCAAGACATGGAACAATGAATTGTATAATAGAACATATACTGTAATGAAAACTTCATCCTCCGTTTTCCAAAGTAGCAAGCATAAGCGTTAAAGTCATTACTGATGTTCATTTTATGATTGTCATATCATGGTGACAGAGCGATTAGAAATACTGTCACACAGTATTGAATCCCACACTTGGTCATTGCCCGTGTGGAGTTTGCACGTGTCCAATGCCCACATTGACATGGAGGTTTTATGGGATTAAGGAATGTTATGTTGTTTGAGGAGGCATGGTGTCTCATGTGTAGTGCTGCTGTCTTCCAGTTCTAGATACCCGAGTTCAAATTCCACCTCTTTTGTATTGTCTTTGTGCTGGTCCTCAATGTGTCTGTGTGGGTTCTCTCTGGGTATTAATGTTTCTTGCCACATCCCAAAAGATGATGTTAGTTTAACTAGCAGCTCTTCGTCATCCTTCTATAAGAGAATGTTCTCTGTGATGTATCTGTGTCTCATCCAAGTCTGCTTTGTCACAAGAGAAGTGCTAGTTCTCAGTGACTCTGCAACAGAATTAGTGTGTTAAGGAAATGAAAGTCTAATGTTTTGTTGTGTAGCCATATTAATTACTAGTCTACAGCAGGAAATCAACAAACTTAAGAAATTATGTAACATGCCAGAGTGTGAAACAAGAAACCCTACAGTTTGCTACAATTTAGAAGATGGTGTATATATAGAAGTGACCCTACAAAAGGTGCATCAGAAGCATCTTAAAACACGACAACCACCTGCTTTGATCAGGTCAGTCAATTTAAATGTCTTCACATACATACTGTACATTACAGCATTAGACAAATTTTCATGACAGCAGGCCATTTCATGCCATCCAACTAATTTCTCCAAAATAAAGTCCTAATCTCTAACAAATTAATTGGCAATTTACTCAATGTCCCTATTGTCTTCTGCATGAAGAAAAACTTTCTAAATTTATCCTCACAAGATGCCAGCTGTGCCCCGGTGCCCTTGAAGAACTCATTTTAAAGTAACAGCCTCAATCCATTCTACTAATTTCTTTCATAGTTTTAAATCTTCAATCATGTCACCTTTTAATCTCTGTGTACTTAATCAGAAAAGGTTCAATTTATTTAATCTTTCCTCATAATTCATCCACTGTAGCCCTGGAATGAGCCCAGTCACTCTTCTCTGAACCTTTTCTAGTGCTGCTATGTTCTTTTTGTAACCTTGAGACCAAAATTGCACACCGTACTCCAGAAGAGGCCTCACCAATGCATTATAAACCTTGAGCAGAATCTCCTTAGACTTGTACTCTACACATTGTGCTATATAATCTAGCATTCTGTTATTATCTACATCCAGACAATGGACAGAAGGCTAAGTCCATCATGGCTCCCAGATCCTTCTAATAAAGGGTACTTTCAAGTTTCAGACATTCCGTTTTGTTATCAAATTTAACATTTCTACCTCACCTACCACATAACCACCCAGATTGGGACCCGAGTGCAGCCATGCAACAGATGACACCTCAGCACCACACTAGAACAGCGTGAGGTATTTTTATCTTGGCTGGAGTGTCAATCCTGCTACCAATCCCTGAGTTTTCCCTGCAAGTTGGAGGGCTTGCAAATTAATGACATACCTAGGACAAAACAATTGCAGGTTAAGGGCCTCGCTCAAGAGCCCAGCGGAGTCACTTCTGGTGTTTATGAGATCTGAACTGGCAGCCTTCCGATTGCCAGCGCAGATCCTTAGCCTCAGAGCCACCACTCCGCCTTACATGTACTTACATTAAATCTCATCTGCCACAAATCTGCCACAGCCTGTATGCTGTCCAAGTCTCTCTGTAACAATTTAGCTGATCTGCTCTTCCACTTAGCTTGGTATCATCTGCAAACTTAACAAGCCAGTTATTTGTATTCCTATCTGTTGTGATGTGAGATTTTCCAACAAGTTGATAAATATTTTGTATGTCTTTATTTGTAACTTGGGTGAAGCAATGTAATATTACTGTTACATTAGTGAAAAGCATTCATATTTACAACCCAACCCCCCCCCCCCCCCCCCCCCATACACACACACACCTTTTTCAGGAATGGGTCTCTTTGAATTATACAACAGAGTTGGTGGAAGTGCCTGAAACAAGTTTGGTAAATGTTTATCTAAAGTTTCTCAACTCCCACACAAAGCCAGGCTGCCTAACTGCCAAGCTTTACCTTAACATATGGTTTTGGGGGATGGCAGGTGCTAAGATGTTCTTTGCCCCATTGGTCTGAAGTATGGCTGTTTGGTACTGGCTTGTATCAGAAGCCTTTAAGTACTATGATGCCCTATTGGCTCTAGGGGTTGGACAGAGAATCTATAAATTTGCTCACTCCCTCACTCTCTCTCTCTTACTAATATCTGATGAAGGAGCATCTCACACCATGAACTGAAAAAAACAACACAATGAAGAGCACAGCTCGGCAGCCATATTGAGACAGGCATGCGGCCTGTTCTGAAGAAAGCTGACCAAAAATGATGCCTTAACTAGAGACATTTTTAAGTAACTAACAAGTCTGTGTGCCACCTGAAACTACACATCAACATTTCAGGTTGTATGGTTGCCAATATTCAAATGTACTTTGCATATTGTTATTATTTATGAATATTATCAATAATACATTGTTTAAATTGTAACTTAACTCCTGCTTGTCTTTTACTACACCTAAATTGCCTGAGGTTATAGATGTAGAAGGGAAGGTGAGGAGACATTATATACTATAATACCTTATAAACAGTGGTAAGTCTAGGAGATTATAGGCATTCTGACAAAGGCTACATATTAATAATACAAAAAGGGGAAAGTAGAGTAAAATATTACTCTAACAAGACAAAACACTATCCAAATCTTTTAAATATATTAAAAACGGCACAGACATCTGAAGAACCCCACTTTTAACATCTCCTAACTGTGATAATGTTCCTCACATTATAACCTTTTGCTTTCTGTGTTTTAGCCAGTTTTGCACCCTTCTTGCACATTATGCCTTTAATATCCCACCTCTTTAGTGTTTGATGTCCAGCCTCTTGTGTGGGACCTTATAAAATGTCTTCAAAAAAAAAATCAAGATAAATGTTAGATGCACCTCTCTGTTCACATGCATTTGTTGCTTCGTCGTTGAATTCCAGCATATTTTTTAAAACACAATCTCCTTCTTCTGAACCAATCCTGACTATTCAGTAAAACAACAACAACATCTATTTATATAGCACATTTTCATACAAATGCTTTACAGCATGAAGAAACAGAAAAACACAATATATAAAAATAAAATTAAGCAATACTAATTAACACAGAATAAAAGTAATGTCCAACGGCCAGGGAGACAGAAAAAACAAAAACAACTCTAGATGGCTGAAGAAAAAAAAAATCAAAATCTGCAGGGATTTCAAGGCCATGAGACCACCCAGCCCCCTCTAGGCATTCTACCTAACATAAATGATCTCAATCAGTCCTCGTGGTTTTCAGGCTAAAACTCCTGCTCTTGCCAGTCTTTTCCATAATATTTGCTTTCATTATCTTTGATGCATGTCAAAAGTGATGGTTCTTCCATTGCTAAAATTTTGAACAAATCTCTTTGGGTAATATTTTATCTTTTCTCTCAAACTCCATTTTAGCTCCTCTAATATCTTTTTTAATGGTTGCATTCATGAGAAGTTTGGAAGAAGCTGTGATCTAATACAATGTAACTTGGAAATATTGTGTATTCTGCAAGAACTGTGTCTTGGACCATCTAAATTCGAGAATCACTGCTGCAGCAGGAACAGTCACTCTAAACATGTTTCACTATTCTTAAATGGAAAATTGTTAAATCTTGAATGTTTGTAAGTGTGCAGTTGGTAACCACATGAAGAACTAGATACTAGGAAATTGCATCTGGAGATTATTTACTCTCTTAAGAGGATTCACATAAGCCCACTGAGACACAGCACATTAGATCATGAGAAAAGGATGCAATAGAGACCAAAGAATCTCGCATATCTTTGTTTCCTCAGTAGCTCCTGTCAGTAATGAGGAAGATTTTTAAATCCCAAATGACTGCACTTTCGTGCTCATCAACATTACCGCAGCTGCCATTAAAGCCAGCACAGAGAGGACAAAAGCCTGTCTGCTGCCCATGAGCATGCAGAGACTCAGTTATTTTTCCATTTTGCTTGAGAGAAACACCATCTGATTATCACTACATGTTGTTTTCCAATTGGATCCCTAATCCTATCACCTTTTATTGTTGGTTCTTTTACAACTAAATTTCATAGTATTATTATTATTATTATTATTATATCATATATTGAATTTTAAGATGTTTAACAAGCAGTAACTCTTTTTAATGACAGCGATTGCAGTGGCAGTCCTAGAGCATGATATCCAAAATAAAAGCATATAATTAAAGCAAACAACGCAACAGTTAGTTACTGACTTTGCAGTACAGCACATTCACACAAATACTGAAGGATCCATCTGGCAAGCAAGGATTCTTTTTTCTTGGAAACGATGCACAGATTTGACATTTTGCATTTGCTAGAATTCCTGTATGCATACACAAGTAAGAGTTTAGTGAGTGAAATGGGAGAACATCAATCAGTGCACACCCGCAGCAACACGTTCAAAATTTTAGCTTTTCTTTGAAATGCAAATGTTACATTTAAGATGGACAGAGAGCTGTGCCCAGTCAGAAAAATTATCAATAAGAATGCAGCACAGTAAATGCTTCCTTTAAGGTAAAGAAAGATTTTTCCAAATACATACATGGAGTATTGTTATATCTTTACACCAACGCCAAAACAATAAGCCACAATGAACATCAAAACAGAACAAATGTCTAAACCAATATTGTTCCTAAATTAGTCTATTTTTTAATTGTGTGAGCACACATTGTGGAGGCTTTCCTTTAAGATGTCTTAAAGTTCACGTGCTAGTTTAATACAAATAGCAATCTAATATATCGTAGCCACCATGATGTCACCTGTAACATTGCACTGGTGTCACAAGCCTAGCAACTAGCAACCACACAGTGCAACAAATGGCGGTGCCCATGAAAAAATAAATACATAAAATGGCAACATAATGACATTGCCAAAATAAAGATTAAAAAATTTTAACAAAAATTAATAGCACATAAACAAATGAATGGTATGTTCCGGACACTGAAGAGCAAATGCCACATCAAGTTTAGATAAGCATTACATATGCATTAGGAGTAGTTTTGATTGGTGAAATTCTCCAAAGTGTTCTTCAGAGCAAATTAGACTGGGTTATCTGCTAAACTTGTTCACAATTTTTCCCTGAAAATATGTCATGTGACCAACTTAGAATTTTTTTTTTTTTTTGCCAGTGCCATATGAGGCCAGCATGACATCACAGAGCTGTGGCAGCCATGTTGGATAGGGATGTCAGTACCAGATCTGGACTAGCGTCCGATTTGCATTGTGCATGTGCAGAATTTTCACACATAATATAACCTCATGCCTTATCAATCTGCTTTGTGCATGTGTGAACAATTTACATTGCTTACAAACATAAGGTCACTACCTGATCGGCACTCCTTGCAGATTTGCATCCTGTATACAGTGAGGTCCATAAATATTTAGACACAGACAACTTTTTTTCTAATTTTGGTTCTGTACATTACCACAATGAATTTTAAATGAAACAACTCAGATGCAGTTGAAGTGCAGACTTTCAGCTTTAATTCAGTGGGGTGAACAAAACGATTGCATAAAAATGTGAGGCAACTAAAGCATTTTTTGAACACAATCCCTTCATTTCAGGGGCTCAAAAGTAATTGGACAAATTAAATAACTGGAAATAAAATGTTCATTTCTAATACTTGGTTGAAAACACTTTGCTGGCAATGACAGCCTGAAGTCTTGAACTCATGGACATCACCAGATGCTGGGTTTCCTCCTTTTTAATGCTCTGCCAGGCATTTACTGCAGCGGCTTTCAGTTGCTGTTTGTGGGCCTTTCTGTCTGAAGTTTAGTCTTCAACAAGTGAAATGCATGCTCAGTTGGGTTAAGATCAGGTGACTGACTTGGCCATTCAAGAATGTTCCACTTCTTTGCTTTAATAAACTCCTGGGTTGCTTTGGCTATATGTTTTGGGTCAACTAAGAAAAGCGCTATATAAATGTAATGAATTATTATTATTATTGTCCATCTTTATCATGAAACGCCGCCCAATCAATTTGACTGCATTTAGCTGGATTTGAGCAGACAGTACAGTATGTCTCTGAACACCTCAGAATTCATTCAGCTGCTTCTGTCCTGTGTCACATCATCAATAAACATTAGTGTCCCAGTGCCACTGGCAGCCATGCACGCCCAAGCCATCACACTGCCTCCACTGTGTTTAACAGATAATGTGGTATGCTTTGGATAATGAGCTGTTCCACGCCTTCTCCAAACTTTTTTCTTGCCATCATTCTGGTAGAGGTTGATCTTGGTTTCCTCTGTCCAAAGAATGTTTTTCCAGAACTGTGCTGGCTTTTTTAGATGTTCTTTAGCAAAGTCCAATCTAGCCTTTCTATTCTTGAGGCTTATAAGTGGCTTGCACCTTGCAGTGCACCCTCTGTATTTACTTTCACGCAGTCTTCCCTTTATGGTAGACTTGGATATCGATACGCCTACCCCCTGGAGAGTGTTGTTCACTTGCTTGGCTGTTGTGAAGGGGTTTCTCTTCACCATGGAAATGATTCTGCGATCATCCACCTGACACCAGAGCAAACAACACTGTGTGATGAAAGGCTACAACTGCTTCAACGTCAGACCCAGTAATTAGTAAATAATTAATTAAATAACCAAAAGAATTAAAATATTGTTAAAAAGTATTTAAATGTAATGGATTATTATTATTATTAAAAAAAAACACATTACATTATCCACATATAAATAAACATTAATAAAAATTTACCAAACCTAGTTTTATAATTTGTACATTGATTCCAATACACAGAAATTGGGAAATATCAGCTCACTTAATTAGGCCAGGAGTCCCAATTAAAAACAGAAGTTGGTTGGAACAAAACTCTGCAGCCACAGTGAAGTACTGGGACCAACTTTGGGAAGCACTGGTCTAGAGCAGCGATTTTTAAGTTCAGTCCTTGCAGCCCGCTGTGGTTGCAGTGCTTTTATTCCAACCAGTTTCACAATCAGTTTATCATTGCTGCTTTTAAATAAGCTCATTATTTTGTTATCTGGACTACATATATTTCTGAGAAATTCATAAATACTCAGATTCTTTGCCATAGCTTTAAATGCAGTTTTTTTTTATACTGTTTTCTTGTAATTTACCCATTTCTGTTCAGTTTCCTCCTTTAATTGTATCCAATTGCTGATGATTAGCAGTAAGCAGTGAAGACATAGGTGCAAACAACACTGCGTGCTAAAAGAGAGCAGTGACTTCACCGCCATTCTCACTTGTCTGATCATTAAGATTTTTTTTTTTTTTTTTAACAAATGTGCAGATGAGTGAATGTGCCAACAAAATAATTGTACCCCTTTAGCATTCAGTGTCAGCATTTGGATACAATTAAGAAAATAATGAATCAATAAGAAAATTGTAAAGGAAGCTGAAGTGTTTCACGTTTTCACAAAGTACAGATATTTTAAAATTTTTAGAATAGTGTTTTTTAGATTTTTTTTTTTCCATGTCTTGTTAGAGAGGCAAGGCTGGGGTCTGTCAAACGTCATGGCCTGTTAAGTCCATTGAGGCAATCTTTGGGAGATTTTGGGCTATACAAAAAATACACTGCTCAGAAAATATTAAGGGAATGCTTTATCATCCCAGTCTCAGGCACTTAAGCTTTTGGGATCTCAATCTGTTCAATTAGGAAGCATAAGAAATTGTGAATCAGTTTCACCCGCTTTAGGTGCAAATGAAAAGTGACAGCAAGTGCACTGGAGAGGCAACAAAAATACCACCCCCTAAAAGGGAATGGTTTTGTAGGTGGTGGCCACAGGAAACTGCTTGCTCCTTATCCTCTCTCATTGATTCGTCTCTAGTTTTGTGTTTTGCCTGTGTCTTTGTCACTACTAGTAGCATAAGGTGGTACCTTCCGCTGATTCATGTTATACAGGTATACATCCATACGTACCATTCCTGTATCTCCCAGCACAGTCTCAAGAACATGGAGGAGATACTGGGAGATGGGCTGTTATACAAGGAGAACTAGACAGGGCTGTAGAAGGCCTCAACCCAACGGCAGGGTTGGTATCGACTCCCTTTTGTGAGGAGTGCAAGAGCTTAGAAACTGACCTCCAGATGGCTGCTCTGTTCATTGTTTCCTGACCAAACTGTCATAAGCAGACTCCATGAGGCTGGCATGTTGGTGCCCAGAGGGGGCTGGGCGGTCTCATGGCCTGGAACCCCTGCAGATTTTATTTTTCTCTCTCCAGCCGTCTGGAGTTTTTTATTTGTTTTTTCTGTCCTCCCTGGCCATTGGACCTTACTCTTATTCTATGTTAATTAATGTTGTCTTATTTTAATTCTTACTTTGTCTTTTATTTTTCTTTTCTTCATCATGTAAAGCACTTTGAGCTACATTATTTGTATGAAAATGTGCTATATAAATAAATGTTTTTGTTGTTGTTGTCTGATGTCCTATCGATGGACCTGTGCTCATAGCCCATCACCGTGCAGCTTGATTGGCATTCACCAGAGAATATGACGATTAGCAACTCCGCCACTGTTGCCCCATTCTCTTCACAGATGAGAGAGGTTTCAAACTGGGCACATGTGACAGATGTGAAAGAGTCTGGAAATGCCAGGGTGAATATTATGCAGCCTGCAACATCATCCAGCATGACCAGTTTGGCGGTGGGTCATTGATGGATTCAGGAGGCATACCTTGGAGTATCACACAGACCTCCGTGTGCTAGGCAATGCAATCCTGTCTGCTGTTAGGTACTGGGATGAAATTCTCAGAGCCATTGTCAGACCTTACACCGGTGCAGTGGGCCCTGGGTTCCTCCAGGCGCAGGACAATGCCTGGCCTCATGTGACCAGAGTGTGTAGATGGTTTCCAGATGATGAAGGCAATGGTGCCATTGACTGACCTGCACATTCCCCAGATCTGAAACCAACTGAGAATCTCTGGGATATTATGTATCAGTGCACCCAGTGCTGCTAAGTAGCACCACAGACTGTCCAGGAGCTCATTGATGCCCTGATCCAAGTCATGGAGGAGATCCCCCAGTACACCGTGTGCTGTCTCATCAGGACCATGCTCAGACATTGCTGGGACTGCATACAGGTATGTGGGGGCCATATACACTACAGAGTCACATTATGAACTGCCTTGGTGAAATTCGCGCAAGTTGGATCAGCCTGTGATTTCAATTTTTGACTTGTCAGTGTGATGTTGAATCAGCCCCATAATGGGTTGGTGATTTTGGTTTCCATCGACTATTGTTGCAGCATTTTGTTGTCAATGTATTACTGTACTGTATTATGCAATAAGAAATTTTACACTTGAATATTTTGTTCATCAAGATCTAATGTGTGAATTAAGTGTTCCCTTAATTTTTTTGGACAGGGTATTTTGTTGTTGTTGAACTCGCTTGTTGTTGGGGGGGAAAAAAAAACCTGCAGAAATTAGACACCCACAATTGAACTTGGGCACAGCTGATTTATGGCATTAAAATGGATCTAGGGTGAGATAAGAAATCTTGAAAATACTGCCAAATGGTTGTGATAAGTGCACAGCTGAAGTGCATACATCACTATAAACTTTATGATGCAAGTTGGGAATGTGAGAGGCTAGCAGATACGGCGTGACTCACTGACTGCTGCTAGGAATGACTGCATGGATAATATTAAAGACAGTTTGTTTCATATTATTTAACATTTGGAATTCTTGTCTTTTTACTTTCTAAATGGTTTCTTTCATGTAATTTTTGGAATTAATGTAATTATTTTCATTGTTACAACCTGTATTTTAAATTATTAGTTTGCTCTGTGTAATAATGATGTTCTTGTTAATTCATTGTGCAAAAGTAGCATTATCAGTAATATTTTTTGTCTGTTATTACTGCATTTGTTGCTTAGCAATGCCATGTTGTTTAACAAAGTGATGAAATTATTAAGTAACATTAGCATTTTTTAGTAGTTTTATTTGTACTACATTTATAGTTACTGTATGAATGATTGTTTCTCATTGCATCTGAAGGGGCAGTTGTGCTGCAATTTCATTATACATGGTATAATGACAACAGATGCTTCTAATTAATTAATTATTATTTTGCATCATGTTGTTGACATTCATTGAACTCGCTGCTAGCCATGAGAGCTGGCAGGAATGCAACACATGATGTCTGTGCACTGCTGACATAAAAGATGCTGGAATTGCCGACACACACACACACACACACACATACTGGCATCCAAACTTCAGATCAACAAAGCAATCACTCATGACAGTTTAATGCTAGAGCGACACAAGAAGAAAACAGATAGTAACCACTGACTCCATTTGGGTAGCACTTTGCTTTTGACTAGGATTCTGAGTAACCTCTTTGTCAGTTTTCGTGGTACGCTATTTTGATTAACATGCACCCAACTCCTGCCTTAGATTCAACCTCAAAGCAAAGACAGTATTGTTATAAACTGGCAGAAAGGAAATTGCACAATAAACCCCAACAAACAGGACTATTTCTGGAAGATTGAACACACACACACACAAAGTACAGTATATATAAATATATATATATATATATATATATATATATATATATATATATAATAAATAAATAAATAAAACAAAACAAAAAAAAATCACAACCACAGCCAGAAAATCAAGTAGAGCTAATAGGTAAAGAGAGGAAACAACAAGAGAAGAAATGGTGGATACACACAAATCAAAGTGCCCAAGAATACTGAAAAAAGAACCATTATAAGAGAAAGAGAATAAATTCAGTCATGTTCAAGGTCCTGCTATTGGAGTCTGGTCCACATAGACTTGATAGGACTGCCTTAAGCTGCCATTACAATGTGCAGCTTTTCCAGGGATTTTTTTACTTGTACCCTTTATTTACGTAATCTTAGCAAGTCAATGGCATTCATTCATGTAGTCGGACATCCCCAGCAACTCAGTCTTATTGGTCAGTGACTGGCCCTGCAAAATCAAACCAGTTAGGGGCAGGCTGTGTGTGACAACCAATGAGCACTCATCTGGAAGTACAATGAATGCAATGTGTGTGTTTACACACACACACAAAAAAAAAAGTTTTATAAATATGATTAGTTCTGAATGCACTGTGAAGCAATAACACTCATCCCCTTTTTACATCCTCAACATGAGCCACTGAATACTCGCAATATGAAAACATCACCCAATCTCACTATTCAATACATCTATAGCAAATAACTGGATGAAAACTGGCTTTAATATTCTTTTGTTACTTGGCTAAACAAATGAGCCCGGGTAGTGACCCGCAAACTAGTACTTCATGCCTTATGCCCAGAGCTGCTGGAATATAATAATGCAGTGTGGTCCCAAGGGGCCACTGCAGCTCCCCTAACACCTAGGCTCGGACACAGGATTGCCAACAAATGAAGGATTTTTATTGTGTTAAACTCTTCCACCACATTAAGCATTTCCCACACCACAGTATTAAACCCATAGCACTCTTTGTCGTCTCATTTTTTCGCCGCTGCATGACTCTGGCTCCCAGACTGAAGTGGGGCTGCTCCTTTTATATTACACCCAGGAGCCATTCTGATGTCCTGAAGCTGTGGCTTGGAAGCTCTTCCGGGTGGGGTTGGAGCCCGACACAGCAGGGCTCACTAGTCCTCTTGGCCCCCACTGGCAGCACTCACAGAGCCCAACAGTACTGAGCTGATGGGCACCCGTTCCCAAGATGCCCTGTTGGAATCTGTGAAGACACTGCCCTCTACAAACTGTCTCCCCCTGTCCTATGCCATGGATGTCCCAGCCAGAGAAGGTTCTCAATACAGCGCCACCTAGGTTGCCAGTCTTTGTGTGGTGTCCCTCACAGCAGGTATTTCTTCAATAAAGTAAGCATTGCTTAAAGTTATTTTTGAAAAAAAAAAAAAAAGACTATGTAACACATGTAACTTTTAACATGTTACCTCCTGCACTGCTCCCAAGATTATGCTGCTGAACTTAGCACTGTATGTTCAGCTCATCAATATAAATTTAGCAATTTCTAAAATATCAAGACAGATTACTTTAACCAGGAAAAAGAGTAATCCGATTGCCTAAGCATTTGCCTCATGAAATTTACCTTGTGTAGGGTCTACCCAGGGCTGCTGAAGGCAGATGCAAAGCTAACACATCTGCAAGTGAACAGACTGCAACAATCTGATGCCCAGGTTGTCCACAGCTGGCACAATGGCCTTGAACCCAGGCCCTTGATTGTCATGACCAAGAATGGACTGGGCAAGGACGATGCATAAAACAGCAAGTTAAAAGTATTCAGTGCTTTTAATTATAAAAATCACTTTTCAAAACATTTGGTGCAGACCATAGCAAATCAATAATAATTCTGGTGGAGATTAAAGTTCAATAAATACATACAAAAGCAGGTTAAAATCATAATGTTAAAAACACAGTTGGGACCCATCCCTTTAAAACCTAACACAAGCTTCAGAGCCTCCTTCTCAAACCAATGTCTCCTCTGCTCAACTTTTATAGTCTCCTCAGTGATAGGAGGCTCTAATTCAGCAAGCACAGTAAGCCCTCTAACTGGTTTGTATCCTTACCTTCATCCATTGGCATCTGTGGCCCCCATGAGCCCTGCTCCCCACTCCTGCTGCTGTCCCTTGGTGTCCTGCAGGGATCTTTCAGAGCGGTTGGGTTCCCTTACTCACCGGACGCTCAGCAGGATTGACCCTACCCATGACCAATGTCTGCTCACTCTGATCAGGGCCTCATTCCTAACCATTTGCCTCCACTCCCGACTCTTCTTTTCCTTTCTGTTTAATCTCCCAATTCTCTTTTCATCCTTTGTCTTTCTCAGGCTCCTTTATACACCTGTGGCTTCAGAGTCCTAATTACTATCTGCGGAGTGTTGACGTGGAACAGCTGTGCCAATCTCGCCTATTAAGAGGTAATGAACTTGCCTCGAAACTGAACACTCCACAGCATCCAAGACTCACTGTTTTAAAACTAGAAAGATGCACATAGCCATGGACCATAAACCTACTTCTCTATAAACAGAATTGTGTAGACTACAAAATCCTTAAGTGTAAGCAGGTTACTTGTGGAGAAATCTACATGCGTATACAGGTCTCCCACAGACCAATAACCTGGCTTGTCTGACTGGAATAAGGGTTTACATTGCATTTTAAAAACTAGGTTTCTGTGAATTAAAGCGCATGTATACACACTCAATGTGGATTCAGTGAAAGATGAAAAATGGCTGTTTTAGACCATACCATCAGAAGAGAGGCTCGTCTATTCAATATTTAGTGTTTTTTTGTGCCACAACACAATGAACTCACCATACCTGGAAAACATTTATAGATTTTTAGGAAATAAATTAATTGGCTGTCAGTTAGTAGCTGGAAACTATGCTGATGTATTGCTAAGAGTAATTGAGAGTATAAGGCAGGGGTTTCCAAATCCAATCCTGGAGGGCTACAGTGGCTACAGGCTTTCATTCTAACCACTTCCTTAATTAGTGACCACCTTTAGTGGGTAATTAACTTTATTTAACTGATTTGCTGTTTAAGACTCAGACTGTTTAAGTCAGGATCCTGGATGGCGGTTTTTATCCAACCCAATTGCTTCATGAGTTGTCATTTATTGCTGATGAAGCCCTTATTGCTTAAGTGACATTTTTCTGCTTCATGTCTTGCTTGTTATGTTTTTGAACCCATAATTGCTTCTTTTAGTCTTAAATAGTCACATTCTTTTTTTGAATTGCTCCTTATTAGCAATAAGATGCAGATGACAAAGGAACTTACAGTTCTCCATCTAGCTTGTCTCCATTTATATCTGTGTGGATTCATCCTGCACTATTTGGTTTAATAAAGCACTCAGAAGGAAACCGAAGAGAAAGTAAAGAACTGAAAATTACTCATCCATTGTAGGCTTCAAATCACTTGGATGATATCATTTGAAAGGAAGAAAAATCTATGATTTAAGAATGACCTGACATTGCAGAGTTAAAACGCCAACAAGTCATAAAATTAAATCAGATACTCTTATTGGCAAAGATTGTTTTCTAATTAAGCACCTACAGCCTTACTGTGGCTCACCAGGATCAACATTGATCACCCTTGGTAGAAGGGATCATAGAAAGAGACGTAGTCGAAGAACCAAGCAAAGGTCAAGATCACAAAATGAAGTAAGAATAACATCAAAGCCCAACATGTGAAACAGAAACTTAAGTCAAGAGACGCGTCAAGTAAAGAAACATGAAATTTCTGAAAAGTCACTACTTTTGATTGTTTATCTGTAATTTTAGATAGAGATAAGATGTCAGTGATGACCTTTTATCCCGTTGCACTAGAGATGTCACATACCACAAATATCTGGGACATAACCAAGGCGACGGGACAAAATCCCACAAAACGATGTCCGCAACATTACAGATAAATGTCAATAATCATAATTACAGGAGAAAAACATAAACTAATTGATAAAAATCCTTGCTGAGCTCAAAAACATTATGTAAAGCAAGAGAAAATGGACAAAAAAAACAAATAAGCAAGTGTCACATAAGAGCTGAAAAGTTTTGAGGCAGTTCTATAAGCTGTCATCCCCTGCGATCACCAAAAACATTTAATTTGACATCCTCAAGGCGACGAGATCCAGCAATGGCAGTCATTAAGTGTAATATGCTCACCAATTGATTGTTGTGTAGTGTGCCACTAGCTTTAGGTGACTGCCCCAAGAAAGGAAAACATGATTAATCAGAAGACCCCGTCTCCCCCCATGGATTTCACCTTATGTGTAACACAAAGGGAACAGGACAGTAATAAAGAATGAGTAACAAAATGGAAATCTAGGATCAGATCATTAACAAAAAAAAAACAAGAAACATGATTTAAGACAGCAAAGTAAATTCAAAATATTTGTAAGTAAGAAATAATAATACATTTTATTTATATAGCACCTTTCCCATATAATTACTAAATGATAAGAAAATAAACAGAATAAACAAAATCAAAGCCAGAGGCCATGCCCTGAGAAAACTCTGACAGCCAGCCCCTGCCACTGGAGCTATCACAAAGTCGGCCTGCAAAACTAAGCTTAACATTTTCTTTCACACAAAATCTTTACCCACCAAAGGCACTGTGCTGCCTGCAACTTTAAAAATGAACAAATTATAGTCTTAAAAAAACACAGCAGAGTGTTTGTTACATCACAGAGGATGAAAGCGCTAAACAGAAATTGTAGTCTGGAACGAGTGAAAGAACCTTTGAAGGGGAGAAATCACAGTCTCAAGTGCTTAGCCAGAGACCTGGAATTCTCAGCACTAGTCTTTCTGTTTAGTTCTTTTTGAAGAGACTCTTTCCCCGTTTTTAAGGAAATCACAGAAAGAGTTTTACTGGAACCCTAAGCTCTTAAATAGGTCACGTCAGATACGTTATGAACAGGTAAACGCACGGCAAAATGCTGCAACAAGAAAGCATCTGCAGAAAGCAAATATATCATGGAGATGAAGACAGAAAACACAATGACACAATACATAATATTCATTTGGAAAGAAATAAATGTAAACATTCCCCTTGAAAATAACATAATACATTTAATTTTCTGGAGATCTTGACAGAAATACCTTGAATACAATATGACATGGCACTAAATCATTTTGATTCATACTGGTGCATTTTTCCCCTTTAATCTAATGTTACATTTTTTTTACTTTATCAGGCTCATCAATAAATCATAATTTCATATAGCACCTTATTACAAGGACCTGCCTGTGTCAATTGCTTCATTATTTCTTATTCTTCTTAATCAAGATGTTTCACTTAACAGATGCTAGGATCGACTGCGTCACCTTTCCATTTTGCAAAGATTCTACCCACTGAAGCATGGCAAGCATTGAAACAGTAAAATGTTTGAACAGCACAGCTTGAGGCTGACATTACGCAGATACTTTACTTTTAACTATTCTGAATTTTAGTGAGGGTAGTGGGGGCTGCTGCCTCACGGTTTCAACGTCGGGAGGTTCAAGCCTCAGTAGGGTCGCCGTCTAAGTGAATTTTCCACATATTCTCCATGTCTGTATTGGTTATTCAACCAGTACTCTAATTTTCCTCCCTCATCCAATGTTAGATTAATTACCAACTCATGTTGGCACCATATGCTGTGCAAATTTGCCCAGTGAAACTGGCACGCCATCCAGAGTTGGTATCTAAGGCTACCGGGATAAGCATCAGCATCCAGTGACCCTGAACTGAATTAAGCAGGGTGGAAAATGAACGTGTGTACAAATATTTCAGACTGAATTTGACTTTAGACAGTCACCAGGCTGCAGTGCCAGCAGGTGTTGCTCTAACCGCCATTATCACTTCCATCATTCTTTTAATAATACTACAAGGCCACATATGCCTCAGATTGGCAAGTGAATACAAACATTCTATCAGGTTGGCTGAATTGGTCATATTGTGTGTGTGTGTGTGTGTGTGTGTGTGTGTGTGTGTGTGTGTGTGTGTGTGTGTGTGTGTTCACCCTATGATGGACTGGCATCCTGTCCAGGGTTTGTTCCTGCTTTGTACCCAATGCTAGTGTGGATAAGCTCTAGAACACTCCATAGTGACCCTGGTCAGGATTAAGCAGGTAAGAAAATGACAGGACATATCTAAAAATATTCCAATGTGTCAAAGGTATACATTGAAAAAGTAGTTTAAATTATTTCATGTCATTTGGAATTATTCAAACTCAAAAATGAAAACCATTTTTCTCCATCATGTAACATTTTTTCACAAAACACATTTTTTAACTTTAACTGTAGGTTTCATATTGTTTTGCAGTATAAGCAATTAAATATCAATATTTAATTTTAATAATTTGTTTGAATTTATATAAATGTAAATATATTCTAATACGAAAATCTGTGTTTAAAGCGAAACAATTATTTTATTCTATAATAAGGTCAAAATGTAGCTGGAATTGAACACGTTCAGGAGTCTTAGCAGCAGTCAGGGCATACAAAATTCCCAGGTTTTTCTCTGTGACTGGGACAGCAGAGGCAAGAATTGTCATTGGGATCAGAAGGAATGGCCAGCTAGAAAAGAGTCACAGCTTGGTGGCAAAAACAAAGTGCCACCACCACCACCACTACTTCATATTAAGATTGGTTTAATGAAGCAGTTTGTCAAAGCTCTATCAAAAGATGGAGCCTGTTTTATATAGTTGTGCTGAACGTTTCTGGGGTTGTCTGAGGCTAAACTGATCAGATATTAGCAAACTGACTTCTAATTAGATTTGATTAGATTAGATTAGATTAGATTAGATTAGATTAGATTAGATTAGATTAGATTAGATTAATTTTATTAATACAATGGGGAAATGCTGGTGATGCAGAATTTGATGATATGGCAAATTGACCTGGAACATGGAGACTTAGGTATCCATCCATCCATCCATTTTCCAACCCGCTGAATCCGAACACAGGGTCACGGGGGTCTGCTGGAGCCAATCCCAGCCAACAGAGGGCACAAGGCAGGAACCAATCCCGTGCAGGGTGCCAACCCACCGCAGGACTTAGGTATCATTGAAAGAAACTTTTTAGGTAACAATAACGATCCAAATTGTAAAGAAACTGTGAAAAATGGATTAGTTAAGCTTATAGAATTGAGTTGAGTCTCAAAGGTCATTTTTTGGGTTTGCAATTGGATTTTTTTCCTTGAGTGAAGAGCAGGGTGAAAGGTTCTATCAGGATTTCAAGGACATGAAAAGAAGGTACCAGGGATGTGGGAATGTCAGTATGATGGCAGAGTACTGCTTGATGCACCAAGAAAGGTCACCAAACAAAGTTTTTGATCAAAAAACTAGGAAGTGACAAAAACTAAAAAAGTCAGATGTAAATCTATAAATCTGTATTGTATTTTCCTTTACATACTGTATATGTTTAAAAATATTAGATTGGCTAAATGTTTTCTTGATAAATTGATTTTGAACACCATTGTATACATGAATGAACTGTAATTTGTCAGTCATTTTCTGACCTGCTTAGTCCTGAATGGGGTTGTCGGGGTCTGCTGGACCCTATCCCAGCTCAGACAGGGTGCAAGGCAGGAACAAACTCTGGAGAAGGTGCCAGTCCATTGAAGGGCGAACACACACACACACACACACACTCACACATCCAGCCACTAACCACACACTAGGGCTAATTTAGCCTCACCAATCCGCCTAACCTGCATGTCTTTGGACTGTGGGAGGAAACCCAGGCAGACACGGTGAGAACATGAAAACTCTACACGGGGAGGACCTCGGATGCAAACCCTGGTGTCCTTACTGCGAGGCAGCAGCACAACCACTGCTGTGCCATCATGCCGCAAAACTGTTGAACAATTTTTATTACATTAGTTTTCAATTTTGCTCTTACATGTGAAGTGATGGAAACATTCTAATTATATTGTTATTGTGTTTTTGAATGCAAATAAAAATAACTACTCAGAATTAAAACAATTTGGTATAAGGTTTATTTTTGCAGACGTGTGTGCACATACATTAGGAAATAACAAAAAAGCAAAAGTGCCACAGTATTGTGAACCATGACCCCCTATAATGACTTATGCATTCAGCCAGTGGCAACATTAGAAATGTTTTGACTACTTCACAGACCCTAAAATCCTACGATGGTAGCAGCCTAAATGGCTTATTTCCAGATTTCAAGGTGATTTGGTGTTCAGACAATGAAACTACCACACATAATTAATTACAAACAGCAAAACGTAACTTGAGGGAGAAAAACTCTCTCTTTAAACGTGGCTGAGACACTGCAGGTCTGAACGCTTCGTTAGTCCTCAGCAGCATCATGTTTGGTGACAATGCAAATGAATCCTGCTCGGTATCAACAATGTTCTCCCGTGACTGAAACATGCATACTAATAGCCAGGAATGATAATTTGTAATTGGAGTGAAACCCTGATTGCATGTTGAGAGGTCAGTTTTCATTTTGCTGATTGTCGTCTGTTTATGTAATTACATCTAAAATATTACGTTGGGCACACTGTATCCCCCAGGACAGGAAATCTGTTCCTTCATCATCTTCTGCTCCCGTGAAACTGATGTGCTGCACATTAATCAACTTACTTCTCCCAGGGGACAGCATGGTGGCACAGTGGGTTGCACTGGTTACCTCACATAGCAGCACCCTGGGTTTGAATTTCCTACCCTGTTGTTGTCTCCGTGTTCTCTGTATCTGCTTGTGTGTAACTCGGTTAAATATCAGCTTTACTTCCACATCAACAAGAACATAATGATTCTAAATGGGCTGCATTGAAGGTGTGTATGTGTGTGTATAAGTGTTAACCCTGTGATAAACTAGAACCTCATCTAGGACTTGTTCCTGCCCTGCACTCAGTGCTACCAGGAGACACTCTGACTAACCATCGATCCATCCATCCAGCCAGTTAATGTAGGACATGGTTGTGGGAAAGCTGGAGCCTATCCCACCCAACATCAGGTTCAAGGCAAGAACAATCCCTGGGCAGTGGACCGTGTGCAAGTCCATCACAGGGTGAACATACCAACACACACGCAAACACACGGGACAATTTAACAATGGCAATTCATCTAACCTGCATGGCTTTGGACTGTGGAAGGAAACCAGAGTTCTCAGAAGAAACCCATGCAGATACAGGAGGGACCCGGTTACAAACCCCAGCCTCCTTACTGAATGGCAGCAGGACTAAAACTGCACCACCATGCTGCCCATAACCATGAACTGGATTAAACAAGCTTTAAAATATAATGTTATGGTTCTTCTTCTTGGATGGAGTCTGGATAATATTGGGCACAAGAGAGAAGCCATTCCTACCGAAGATGCTTTATTTAACTGGGCACACTCATGCATGCATCCTCCCACACTCCTACCAGGGCCAGTTTACAGCTGACCTCACGTGTTTAAAGAAACAAAAAAGACTGTAAACATGTAAAGGCTCACAACAAACAAAGCTAAGCATCTTGTAACTGGTTCAAGAGAAAACAAGCTTAATGCGGCGTCTGCTCTCTGCAATTCTCACATTCTGCGTCTGTCTGTCTGTGAGAGGAGTCTCCTCATTCATCTCCCGGCTGATGTCTCCAGCCTTCTCCTCTCTTGTATACATTTCCATCCGTTATCTTTGGCAGGTGGGATTCTGAATCGACATTAACCCCTCCTTTATCTCACGTGCTGCTGGCTGCTTGCAGTTTCATTAAGTAACACTTCAGATCACCACCTGCATTAGGAGGCATTTATGTGTGGGTAATTACTGCAGAAATCACAGTGCATGGGCCCCTTTGAATTCCACGTGGGGGTTTGCAGGTCTGCTCGTGTCTGAGTTTTCTCCCACCCATACAGTATATTGACATATGGATATTTGATTACTTTGCATCTCTAACCTGCCCAGAAGTATGGGTGCTTATGTAAGTATGCCCAAATTCTTCCCAGAGTTGGTACCTGCTTTGCAGATGCTGCCAGGTCAGGCTCTAATTCAATGCAACCCTTACTGGACTCAGCAGATTTAAAAAATGGGTATTAAAAATAATATGCTAATTATTATATTAGTCAGAAAAATTACATTTAATACATTAATCAATTTCATTAGCCCACTTTGTCTTATCAGAGTTGGAGAGAATGTAAGCTTCTTCTGGTAGAAGAGGGTACAAGGCGGTATCCAGCTCTGGATGAGATGCCATTCTATTAGAGGGCACGCTCACCTTCTGGGCCAATTGAGATCCCCCAGAAAATTATCTTTAAACTGTGAGAGAAAGCTGGAGCTCCAGAAGTAGACACACATGAATATGGAAGAGAGCCTGCAGATGCTGAAACACAACTGTCTGGCCATGCTGCCTGCACACTTTAGAGTGAACCAATCACAGGCCCCATGCACAGAATAATGTGGCACTGTCCACACTATATTGTGGTGAGATTTTAAATAATAGAATCTAAATATAAACAGAAAATCAAGAAAACACTATAGAAAAGAACATTTTATCCATATTAAAGATTTCCTTTTTCCTTTTCTCTATTGTTAGGAATTGTTTGTCTTTGGTCAGTTGATCAGAAAAACCTTGATGTCATATAGTTCCTTTTATAACAGCCTGACTCTGGCAGTTGCTTCATTATTTCTTAAACATTTTAACTAAGATATTTAGCCTCCTGACCCTAGAAAGGTCTTCATGAGCTTTCTAATGCACAAAAACTCTGCCTGCCAAAGTGTGATGGGCACTGAAGTAGTAAAACATTTGAACAGCAGAGCTTGAGGCTGACTTTACACAAATGTCATCTTTTTAACTACTATCATTGTTTAATGGGTGGCACAAAGCTATAATGGTTGGACTTCTGCCTCTCAGCTAAGCTCTGAATCCTTGCCTGGTCATTGTCTGTTTGGTGGCTGGATGCTCTGCCTTTGCCTGAGTGTCTTTTATTTTCAGGGCACACTGGTTTTCTCACACTTCTCAAAGATATCTGTATTAGGTTAACTGGTGGGTCTACAATGACCTGGTATGGTGTGATTATGCCAAATGGTGCTTTGGCACCCTGTGCCAGGGTAGTTTCTGCTAAGGACTCTGCGTGGTTGGGTAAGGCTCCAGCCATCGTAACCTGGAACTGGATTCAATAATGAGTGAACAGACGGATGTATTTTTGTATTTGATTTGCTCGTTTCTGTCTTCCAGTTGTGGCCCTCCAGAGGTTTATTTGTCTCCTATGGCCCATCGTCTGAGTTTTTTTGCTTTCCTTTTCTCCATATCATCTGGTCAGACATTCACATTCAAGAATCAAGAACTTCATCTAAATCCTAAATCAGCAGAAATTGCTATGGACTGTTATATTTGCTTTTGTATCTTTTCATTACCTTTAATACGATCAGACTGTTTCTACTCAATGGGTTGCCATGTACATATGCCTGGGTAAAATATAGATATATACTGTATATATTTATTTTTATATATAGTAATTAGATCTGGTTCTCTATTGTCTGCCATAATGTATAAATATTTTAATTAGAAATCCTTGCTCTGATAAGCATGAAGGTTTGTTCTGTACTTTAGTGGTTACATTTTTGTTTAACAATATCTGGCTGATTTTACATTTAGTGTACTTACATTTATTAGAAATGATTATAGTATTCATAATCCAAGTAAATGTGGTATATTGTACCTTTGTCTTTGTTGATAAATTATGAATTTCCCCTTGGGATTTGTGAATTTCCCCTTGGGATTAATAAAGTATCTATCTATCTATCTATCTATCTATCTATCTATCTATCTATCTATCTATCTATCTATCTATCTATCTATCTATCTATCTAAATCTAAAAGCACCTTGAGTTGCATGTAAATGTATGATAAGGTGCTATATAAATAAATAAAGTTAAGTAAGTTATTATTTATAAAACTCAAGGAAAAGTAGCTTTACTCCATCCTTCCCTTTTATTACCTGCATGCCTCTTCTCCCATTATAGCGCAAATTATATTTAGTTAAGAACACAAGAAATGTGACAAATGAAAGATGACCATTCAGTCCATCAAACCTGTTTGTTTAGCAAATAGCTAAGCTCTCCCAGTCTTCTTAAAGGTTGTCCAGGTTTCTGCATCAACTCCATGACTCTGAAGTTTGTTCCCGAGTCCCACTTTGCAAAAAGAAGTGCTTCCTGGCTTCAGTCTTAAATGGTCATCCCCTTCATTTAAGACTGATGTCCTTGAGAATGTGATTGACCCTATTTAATTAAAAGGGCAGCACAGTGGCACTGTACCAGTGCCCCGGCATCACAACAAAGAGGCCAGGATTAATGGCCTGGGTTCCCACTGTGTGGAGCTTGCATGTTCTCCTCTTGTCCGAGATGGTTTCCTCATGTTGCTCCAGATTCCTTCCACAGTCCAAGGCACTAGGTGGGCTAGCATTGTTAAACTGGCTCTAGTGTATGTGTGTATGTGTGTGTGTGTTCATCCTGGTATGGACTGGTGCCCTGTTTCTGCCTTGTGCTTGTATGCTCATTGAGCGTAAAGCCAACCCTACACAGGATATAGCGGATGGATGTTTAATTATGTGCTATGACAGCCTGTTCATAATGGAACATATTTATGTAACACAGCACATCCAGCAATAAATGTTGATTTAATTAGTAAATGTTACCAACAAATAACTAAAGAATGAATGTCTGATATTGCAGTCACTAGAGTAAAGTGTTACCATCTGCGTCTTCCCACGTGGTGTGTTCCTCTTAGGATGTAAAGCTCTCACTATGAAATTCGTTATATAAAACACAGGCTGACTGACTGGGATGCACTAGATGGGGTTGCTTTTATGCTTATCCAGACCCAGTCTTTGTGGAGTTTGCTCGCTCTCCCCGTACTCCCGTGTAGTTTCTCTTCCTGCATCCCTCCCAGGCCAGACAGTTGCCCACTTATGAGCTGCCATCCCTGCCAACTTTGTGCCGTGTATTGCGCACTTGTACCCGCCCGCTCCCGGTGACCCTGAAATGGAAACAGCAAGTTGAGAAACGGATTGGATCGATGAACGGTTAATTTAAGGCATTAATATTTGATTGACACAGCCTTGGCCGGGAGAGATGTTAAGCAGGTGCAAGAAGAAGGATAAAAAGCGTGGGGGCGAGTGTTGGCAGTGACAGCGGCCACGTTGAAATAATCACATTGAGTGTCTAATAAACACAAACAGCACCACCATCACCGATCCCAATCGCGCACACGTTCAGCCCTGTGCTGCCTCAGAAAGAATCAATACTGGAAGACGACTGTACGAGTAAAATCCCAGCCCTGTCCATCTGAGACTTGTCAATCGTGCGTGTCAACTTCTCCAGATTCTTAAATCATCTTCTCTAATGAAAGCAACTGATCATAATTCAAAATGCACGCATAATGAAATGTGCACGTTAAAGGGGATGAGTTCCGTAATGAATAAAAAAAAAACGCCTGATCCCCCTTCATGTTTTCCCTTCTATTACCGTAATTCCACCAAAACATAATTACATACTTGTTTAGAAAAATTCCCCCAGTGTCGTATATCAGCATTTAGCGTTTAGAGATGTTTTGCATCCTCGTTAAGTTAAAAAATCCACTTTGCTTTTTTAGCCCGTTGTGAAAAGATTGCCTTCCTATACGAGGTACAGTAGTTATATAACACGTTGAGCGGCTACAGTAACAATGTGGATATTAGAAGTGCGTTATTCGTCACTAAATATATATTCATCTTTATTAACATCAGTAGCAAGAATAATACAACAAGAGTGGGAAGTGTCACAATATTACTGTGTTAAAAATTCAGCTTTTAGGTAGAGAGCAGCACAAGCGCGCGCGTCAGATGAAAATTATTTTTTTCTCGCTACTAGGAAAAATAAATAAATAGAACACAGGAAAGAGACGAGTAGAAGAAAAGAAAAGAAAAAAAGACGACTGCTTACTTGCAGAGCTGGAACTGAGATGGAGGTCCAAACGAAGGATCACATCTTCATTGCGCTGACAGACACGGGGACAAGCGCCGATGCCCACAGCTGTCACCATCGGCGGCTCGATTCCTTAGCCATGTTTCGCGTGAAACCGCAACGGTCCGCTGGCGTCTAAATCGCCGAGCAGGGACGAAGAAGACGCAGAAGCACTGGCACTTGCCTTCCTCGTGAAAAGAATCCGATGAGCGTAAAATAGTCATCCGAATCCTCTGCGCGGAGAGCGCTTCTTCACAGAATACAGATGTGCGTCTGAAAGCTAGCCGAACGAATGTATGTGTGTGTGTGTGTGTGTGTGTGTGTGAGAGAGAGAGAGAGAGAGAGAGTGTGCGTGTGCGTGTCTCCTTGCCTGCCTCAGATCGGGCTTGGCTCTTGCGCCTGGTCTCCTGTCACAAATCACCCCGATCCCGTGTCTTGCCCCCTGTCACATATCGCGCCACTCCTCTTACTGCGTTTAGTCCCGAGGCAAAGATGTTACCGTTCCTCGCTCGTGCTCCCCTGTGTGACATACAGTTTCCCGCTGGTCCTGCGTGCCCCTTTTCAGAAAGCTCCCTGGTCCTGCATGCCCCCTCCAGTTGTCATGGTTTTTGATCGAGCTCTCGGTCTATCCGCCTCTGTTCATACCTTTCACACAAAGGGCGTCAGCGGCAACCAATAGCACTGCAATTAGGAAAATAGCCGCTTTCCTTCTCTACCCATCCCTCTCTTCGTCTCCTCTATTTATTCCATATAGTCCAGTAGCTTTTTGGTTCTTTCATTTAAAAAAATGACTTCGCTCTTGAATGATTCTAGTATGGCATCATAAAATGTACCTCAATATTTAGAGATCATTATAATAACAGATGCCTATGTACACAACCCAGCGTATGCTAGTGTCCTTGTCACGGGTCTTCGAGAAATGAAGCTCTTTTTCTTCAGTGCGCACAGATTATCTCTCGGTGTCTTGAACACCTTGCTGTCACATCTCATCAAATTTCAGAAGCCATGGTCTGACCAATGCTGGGATGTGAAATTAGATTGCCGCTACAATTGGATCAGAAATGATAAACTACAGAAACAGCGGATACTGTGTAATAGGGCAGGCATTAAACTGAAATTTTATCTAGTCTAGTGGTCGGTCCAGATCGGAATACACCTGGAAGTCGATGCTTTCCAAGAAAATGTCCCTCACTTTTAATTCCTTCGAGCCCTATAGGTTAAAAAAACACACATTTACTCGTTTATGTTGAACTCAGCTTCATAATCCAAACCAACGCTATTTCAATTTAATCTCACATAATGCCATTCTTTAAAAAGAGCCCCGCAGAGCTCACAGTCTTGTAGAACTGAACAAGTGTGGGGCAGCAGGCCAGCACACCTCCATAAACCTGGGTTCAAATTTCAACCTTGGGACTGTCTCTGTGGAGTTTGCACATTTTATTTCTGTCATTGTTTTCCAGGTGTTAAGGGCACATCACAAAGACTTTCTGAGATATTTTGGTTTGATATGAAATTAATTTTTTATGATCAATTATATTTTGGGTATTTGCAATTTAGTGAATTTAACAGAACTGTAAAGAATATTTACAAAAGAACCCATGGATGTGACTAATTTAATACCTGCATTGTTATCACTCTTTAATTTAATATTGTTCTTTATCGGTATGCTTCTGCTGGAGTATGTGAATTTCCCCTTGGGATTAATAAAGTATCTATCTATCTACACTGTAAAAAATGTTTTGTTGGATCAACCAAAATAAATTACTTCACAAGGTAACAAGCAATTTAATTGATTTCTTTCAAATTTTAAGAAGTATTTGAGTAAACTTAATTCATTTGAGTTTGTTTTAACCTTTTCAAAAACTTGAATAAAAGCAAAAAAATGTATTTAGCTCAAACCAAATTTCTTTAAAAACTCAAATTAACTGCGGTGGGATGGCGCCCTGCCCGGGGTTTGTTTCCTGTGTTGGCTGGGATTGGCTCCAGCAGACCCCCGTCACCCTGCAGTTAGGATATAGCGGGTTGGATAATGGATGGATGAACTCAAATAAAAATTTTGCCCATTATTGTATTCACTGTAATGCCAACTTAAATTCTTAATTGGACTCAACTAAATATGTTCTTTATATGGTGTTGAATTCACTGTTTGTTAGGGTGAAATTGTTTTTAATAAAACAAACCACAACAATGTTTTGCTTTAAACAATGGAAGCAAATTTATTTTAATTAGTGCTACATTTTGTACAGTGCCTTCAAACATGAAACATGTTTTTAAACTGATCTAATGGTGGTGAATGTTACTGAACCAGCTATAGCAAAACTCTTTTAGATTTATTACTGAATATTTGCAACACAAAAATCAAATTTTTGGTCATTCCTTGAACATGTTTTTTCTGTAAATATTCAGAACAAACATTTCACAAAAAATACATATATATACATATTAAATACACAATATATTTTATAAGCTTTTCACAAAAAATGTTTATAAATTATACATAAAATATCTATTTGAAATAATTATATATACATATATTAAATACACCTTATATTTTGAACATTACATAACATTATATAGTATGCATAAAATGTATATATATATATATATATATATATATATATATATATATATATATATATATATATATATATATATATATATTATATATATATATATATAGAGTCACAAACTCGAGACAGAGTCATATAAAGGTTTGGGCCAGCCACCTGAATAATTTGGTTTCCTGGCTGCAAAGTTGCTTTTCAAAGTAATACAGCACTGATGTGCACAAAACCGAGTCCAAACACAACTGAGGGAATAGGGAAAAGGTGGAGGCTTTTAAAGGGGGAGACAGGAAGTGAAGTCAAAGGAGTCGTGCTTATTTAGGTCTTCTGCCATTGGTGCGAGCCCGGACATGACATCACATGGTTCAGAGCCGGCAAGGTCTCCAAAGTGATTTTTTGCTTTAGACTAAATAGAAGAAGTTATATTAAGTGACAGCAAGGTTTTTCAATTTGAAGTAAGGCAAAAAATTACGTTAGGTGAACAAACATATTAATATAGCTCATTACAACTACTAAAATTACCTTAAATCAAAAAGAACCCTTTTTCTCTTTTTAGAATCTATCTATCTATCTATCTATCTATCTATCTATCTATCTATCTATCTATCTATCTATCTATCTATCTATCTATCTATCTATCTATCTAATTTCCACCCAAGAGGCAAAAAATCAAAACTAAACTTGTAAAGTGAAACTTGATCCCTAACCCTTACCTATTATACAGTGCATCCGGAAAGCATTCACAGCACTTCACTTTTTCCACATTTTGTTATGTTACAACTTTATTCCAAAATGGATTAAATTCATTTTTTTCCTCAGAATTCTACACACAACACCCCATAATGACAACATGAAAAAAGTTTACTTGAGGTTTTTGTAAATTTATTAAAAATAAAAAAATTGAGGAAGCACATGTACATAAGTATTCACAGCCTTTGCTATGAAGCTCAAAATTGAGCTCAGGTGCATCCTGTTTCCCCTGATCATCCTTGAGATGTTTCTGCAGCTTCATTGGAGTCCACCTGTGGTAAATTCAGGTGACTGGACATGATTTGTAAAGGCACACACCTGTCTATATAAGGTCCCACAGTTGACAGTTCATGTCAGAGCACAAACCAAGCATGAAGTCAAAGGAATTGTCTGTAGATAGATAGATAGATAGATAGATAGATAGATAGATAGATAGATAGATAGATAGATAGATAGATAGATAGATAGATAGATAGATAGATAGATAGATAGATAGATAGATAGATAGATAGATAGATAGATAGATAGATAGATAGATAGATAGATAGATACTTTATTAATCCCAATGGGAAATTCACACAGGATTGTCTCGAGGCACAAATCTGGGGAAGGTTACAGAAAAATGTCTGCTGCTTTGAAGGTCCCAATGAGCACAGTGGCCTCCATCATCCGTAAGTGGAAGAAGTTCGAAACCACCAGGACTCTTCCTAGAGCTGGCCGGCCATCTAAACTGAGTGATCGGGGGAGAAGGGCCTTAGTCAGGGAGGTGACCAAGAACCTGATGGTCACTCTGTCAGAGCTCCAGAGGTCCTCTGTGGAGAGAGGAGAACCTTCCAGAAGGACAACCATCTCTGCAGCAATCCACCAATCAGGCCTGTATGGTAGAGTGGCCAGACGGAAGACACTCCTTAGTAAAAAGCACATGGCAGCCCGCCTGGAGTTTGCCAAAAGGCCCCTGAAGGACTCTCAGACCATGAGAAAGAAAATTCTCTGGTCTGATGCAACAAAGATTGAACTCTTTGGTGTGAATGCCTGGCGTCACGTTTGGAGGAAACCAGGCACCGCTCATCACCAGGCAAATACCATCCCTACTGTGAAGCATGGTGGTGGCAGCATCATGCTGTGAAGATGTTTTTCAGCAGCAGGGACTGGGAGACTAGTCAGGATAAAGGGAAAGATGACTGCAGCAATGTACAGAGACGTCCTGGATGAAAACCTGCTCCAGAGCACTCTTGACCTCAGACTGGGGCGACGGTTCATCTTTCAGCAGGACAACGACCCTAAGCACACAGCCAAGATATCAAAGGAGTGGCTTCAGGACAACTCTGTGAATGTCCTTGAGTGGCCCAGCCAGAGCCCAGACTTGAATCCGATTGAACATCTCTGGAGAGATCTTAAAATGGCTGTGCACCGACGCTTCCCATCCAACCTGATGGAGCTTGAGAGGTGCTACAAAGAGGAATGGGCGAAACTGGCCAAGGATAGGTGTGCCAAGCTTGTGGCATCATATTCAAAAAGACTTGAGGCTGTAATTGCCGCCAAAGGTGCATCGACAAAGTATTGAGCAAAGACTGTGAATACTTATGTACATGTGATTTCTCAGTTTTTTTATTTTTAATAAATTTGCAAAAACCTCAAGTAAACTTTTTTCATGTTGTCATTATGGGGTGTTGTGTGTAGAATTCTGAGGAAAAAATGAATTTAATCCATTTTGGAATAAGGCTGTAACATAACAAAATATGGAAAAAGTGATGCGCTGTGAATACTTTCCGGATGCACTGTATAACAGGCAATGATAATGTAGCTATAACCTATTAGTTTGGTTGTAGATAATAGAGAGCACAATGTTTATATTAGTGGTGTCATTTTTAAGTTATTGTTTTGACTGTTATGTTGAACCCAACTTTTTAATTTACATTTGATTGATAATCTGTGCTTGTAGATTTGTTAGTTATTACACCTTTTTACTTGTGGCAATCAACTTTTTTTTTTTTACCTGTCCTACTACACTTGCTGAACAAACAGGCCCCAGTCTAATGTTACCCGATTATGCTTACCTCTTTTGTAAGTCACTTTGAATAAAAGCATCTGCCAAGCAAATACATGTAAATGTAAATTAATTGTAAAATTTAGAGAGGTGGAGCTCCTTTTTGGGTTTGGATTGCATTATATCTGGCAGAATAGAGGAGGAAGGGTTGAAGTAAAGTGTTGCAGTTCTTCAAGTGAAGAGTCGGTGTACTCCATACACTATTTACAGAGAACTGAGGCTCCCAAGGCCCTCAGCTTTCCTTATTTGTTGGTGGCAGAAGTGATCCTTCTGAGTAGCAGCAATCGTATGCATCCCGTTAATATGGATTTCTGACATTGTATGGACTTGTGAGTACAGCAGCACACTTCTTTGGTATATGAATTGCTACTCTTTTTTTAACTTTACAGAACATCGTCTTTTTAATTTTTTCATTCACCATGACTTATTCATTGTAGAAATATATATATATATCTCATCATATCCCACTGCTACCACCAATAAATATATAAAACAGAAAGTCTACACTAACTTCACAGGAGTATTTTCCCAAATTTTTCCCACAAAGTGTAAGAAAAAGTGAGTGTATAAATGAATGAGTATTGAGCACATCAGAGAAATTAGATGTTTTTTTCTTATTAAAAAAAAATTGAGTTGCGTTTTTTTTTTTTTGATGCATTCTTATTTGTGATGGTGCCAGCAAATAGTGACGTGTTGCAGTTGTTTGAATATGCAAGTAAGAATTTCACTGTAGTCTTTGCACAGGATGATATCTATACTAATAAAAGGCAAAGCCCTCACTGACTGACTCACTGACTGACTCACTGACTGACTCACTCATCACTAATTCTCCAACTTCCCATGTAGGTAGAAGGCTGAAATTTGGCAGGCTCATTCCTTACAGCTTACTTACAAAAGTTAGGCAGGTTTCATTTCGAAATTCTACGTGTAATGGTCATAACTGGAACCTGTTTTTTGTCCATATACAGTAATCCCTCCTCCATCGCGGGGGTTGCGTTCCAGAGCCACCCGCGAAATAAGAAAATCCGCGAAGTAGAAAGCATATGTTTATATGGTTATTTTTATATTGTCATGCTTGGGTCACAGATTTGCGCAGAAACACAGGAGGTTGTAGAGAGACAGGAACGTTATTCAAACACTGCAAACAAACATTTGTCTCTTTCAAAAGTTTAAACTGTGCTCCATGACAAGACAGATGACAGTTCAGTCTCACAAAAGAATGCAAACATATCTTCCTCTTCAAAGGAAGAAACAAATCAATAGGGCTGTTTGGCTTGTACGTATGCGAAGCACCGCGGCACAAAGCTGTTGAAGGCGGCAGCTCACACCCCCTCCGTCAGAAGCAGAGAGAGAGAGAAAAATCAATACGTGCCCTTTGAGCTTTTAAGTATGCGAAGCATCGTGCAGCATACTTAAAAGCTGCACACAGAAGGTAGCAACGTGAAGATAATCTTTCAGCATTTTTAAACGAGCGTCCGTATCGTCTAGGTGTGCGAACAGCCCCCCTGCTCACACACCCTACGTCAGGATCAGAGAAAGTCAGCGCAAGAGAGAGAGAGAGAAAGAAAAGTATGCTGGGTAGCTTCTCAGCCATCTGCCAATAGCGTCCCTTGTATGAAATCAACTGGGCAAACCAACTGAGGAAGCATGTACCAGAAATTAAAAGACCCATTGTCCTCAGAAACCCGCGAAGCAGCGAAAAATCCGCGATATATATTTAAATATGCTTACATATAAAATCCGCGATGGAGTGAAGCCGCGAAAGGCGAAGCGCGATATAGCGAGGGATTACTGTACTCTAATGGAGGAGGTGGAGTCACGTATCACATCATCACGCCTCCTACGTAATCACGTGAACTAAAAACAAGGAAGAGATTTACAGCATGAGTCAAACGCGGGAACGAAGGTAAATGACGTTAATTTTTGAGTGTCTTTTAATACTGTGTAAGCATACATATTAACACATGTGCAATTAAACGTGTGCATTTACGGGGTGATTTCTCAGGCTTAAAAGCTCGCCTTTTATCAAATGCGGGAACAAAGGTAAATGACGTTGTTGAGTGTCTTTTAATACTGTGTAAGCATGCATATTAACACATGTGCAATTAATCGTGTGCATTTACGGGGTGATTTCTCACGCTTAAAAGCTCGCCTTTTATTAAAAAGGTAAATGCTAACTGTTTTCATTCTGAAGGGCACAAACCACGTTAGATTTCAGCCGTTAAACGTGCAAAAATGTCGGTACACCAGATAAATAAGCGCAACATATTATCAGTTGTATTGTATGCTTACAATACATATAGAAATGTGTTAATCGTTAACTAATAGTATGGGATGGTGTTTTTCGACTCGCGCCTTGATTTAAACGATTCCATGTCTTGGTGGGTTTGCGTAGCTTATTGTCAATATCTTTACACCTGATTTTAAGACTTATTGACTGAAACGGGCTTTCACGAAAAAAGTTAGGGCTTTGCTACAGGATACACCCTCCACAAGTTAAGGAAGTAAAAATAAAGGTATATATTTCTATTTTATTTAAACCTTTTAAGTTCATATGCGTCCTGCGGTGGGTTGGCACCCTGCCCGGGATTGTTTCCTGCCTTGTGCCCTGTGTTGGCTGGGATTGGCTCCAGCAGACCCCCGTGACCCTGTGTTCGGATTCAGCGGGTTAGAAAATGGATGGATGGATGGATGGAAGTTCGTATGCATAGCCCCATTTGGCTGTTTTAGTTTTTTTTTTTTCTTTCTTCAGTAATATTTAATCTCCTTAAAGAAAAACAACATATGCATTTTACTTTTTTTGTATCTCTTTGGTAATATTTTAGTGTAAAAGGATAACCAGTATTTAAACCTTTTATGTTACTTTATAAAGTTATTTTACACAATGTTGAAAAATTAATAAGAAAGCTACATATTTTGGCAGCTGCTGCTTTCATTTTCAATGAAATGAAAAAAGCTCTCCAAGAGAAAACCTCAATGAAGAAGAAACAGTTTGCACT
The DNA here is from genome assembly GCF_900747795.2 of Erpetoichthys calabaricus. Lineage (NCBI taxonomy): Eukaryota > Metazoa > Chordata > Cladistia > Polypteriformes > Polypteridae > Erpetoichthys > Erpetoichthys calabaricus. Next base: position 126,949,697 of record NC_041405.2, read on the forward strand.
ATCTAAAAAGGAGAAACCCTCATTTATAAAGGTTTGCTGCAGATGACTTAACTGAAAATAAATGAATAGTTCCTATGTGTATAATACATATTTATCTATTTGACTTATGCCTTTATTCCAGCAACTTGCAACATCTGAGGTACAATTTGTTACATTACTTTTGTTTTTTGCAGCACAGGCAGGTGAAGTGACTTCCTCAGGGTCACACAGTGGTGTCAGTACCAGGATTTGAACTGACAAGCTCCGGGTTTGCTGAAATATTACTGAAGAAAGAAAAAAAACGAAAACGGGCAAATGGGGCTATGCATACAAATGTCCATCCATCCATTATCCCACCCGCTATATCCTAAATACAGGAGCCAATCCCTGCCAACACAGGGCACAAGGCAGGAAACAAACCCCAGGCAAGGTGCCAGCCCACTGCAGGGCGCACACACCCACACACACCCACACACCACAGACAATTTAGAATCGCCAATGCACCTAACCTGCATGTCTTTGGACTGTGGCCTCTTTAACACACTACTTCTCCGCTGCGAAGCGCGGGTATTTTGCTAGTTATTAATATTACTACAATACTTTACTACTATACTACTATAAACTCGCCAGTAGATGTGTCAGTGTGTGAACCTTAAAATGAACTGATGTCTTGTCTACTATTGTTTCCTGTTGTGCACCCAACATAACCAGGAAAGCTCCATATCTCTGTCACCCTGAACTGGAGTAAGTGGGTATGAAAATAGATAAAAGTAAAATGAATCTGTTATGTAGATATTTGCCCATGTACTGCAAATGACCTGATTGCAGATTTTTATTTGTTACCTTTTGCTAAACATATAATGAGCTATTGTAGCTACCTGTTAGTGAATGCTGTCTAGCAGAATTCTTGCTCTTTACTGTCTACATGCCAGATAGAAGTTCACTGGATGTTTGCACTGCAATCACTTAAACAAATTCAGACATATGCTGTATATCACTAGGAACATTAGGATCCTTACTTTCACAGACAGCAGGAAATAAAACATTGTCTTCTGTACTATTATAGAAATAAATGTTTGTATCTTGGTGCAAGTGTAGGATCACATCCTTACAGACAGGACTAATTCACTTGTTCACGTGGCGTAAGCTGGTCAATGAAGTCCCAGCCTGCACAGCTTAATTTACAATGGTGGCAGGTTAACTTGAGGCTTTCTCTTACAATTCAAGGTCCTTAAACATTGTTATGTGGCATAATGTTACCAATACGGTCAGATCCAAGACTGTCAATGTCGTGATGACACAACCATGACATCTTTCTCTTCATAAACATTAAAGGGAGAGTTGAGTCTTTTTTATTTTCTCCTTACTTTATTTCTGTCCTTTCTCTACACCCTGAGCTGCTTTCCTCCATTTATTTTTGTACCTTTCAGTTTGCCTGTCTGCTCTCTGACATTCTGCACATGACTCTCCATGATTAATTTTATACAGAACTTTGGGGTGGGATATTAGCCATTTATCTCTGTTAGTTTTGGATGATGATTAGGAGGTAGGGGGTGGCTTTGCTGTTTAAGGTCTGGCATTTTATGATGTTTTCTTATCCCTTTCTTACTGTATTTGTTATTTTTGTTGGAAAGTTACTACTGCATTTGTGTTTTATTTGTACTGCTTCAGAAATTCAACACAAAACTTGTAAAATTAAACAAAGTTATTTATCAGCATATAGAAGGCCAAATACTGAAGCAAAGTACTTGATCATTCATTCATTCATTCATTCATTCATTCATTCATTCATTCATTCTCCAAACAGTTTTATTGTAATCTGTCATTATGAGCACATACTCAAACAAATTATCTAACATCCGGCGCCGCCAAGAGTGGCAGCCTTTTCAGCAGCTCCGTGTAGGACTATATGTGTATGTGTATTTTTCTACTTTTATTTTTCTATTTTTATTTATTGATCACTCCTACCACTTTATTTTATGTGGATTTGTTCCCTGGACACACTTACTTTTACAACATGGGCATGGATTTTTACACGCCGAGACTCGCCTATTCAAGTACTCAACTTCGAGCGCTGAGAACAAATGCCAGTGCCGGTGTGGTTCCCTATTTACCTGACGAGGTAAGAAGGCGGTATCGTGGCAGCAGAGCCGGCACTAAGCTAAAAATGAAGCGGCTTGCGAGAAAGTGGCGTTTTAAGCCTTCGGTGCCTTCTGTTATTCTGGGGAATGTAAACTCAATCTCAAATAAGATCGACGAACTGGCTGCGCTGGTGAAAAATGTCAGAACCTACAGAGAATGCAGTTTGTTGTGTTTCTGCGAAACGTGGCTAACTAACACCATCCCAGATGCTAATGTGGAGCTACCCGGGTTTAGCACAGTTAGCGCGGACAGAGACGCAAGTACCTGTGGGAAGCACAAAGGAGGAGGACTCGCTCTCTATGTTAATACATGGTGGTGTAACTCTGGACATGTTAAAGTGAAAATCTCCACTTGCTGCAGGGACATCGAACTGTTGGCCGTAAGTCTGCGTCCCTATTACTTGCCCAGAGAGTTTGGACACGTCATTGTTGTCATCGTGTACATTCCTCCTCGGGCGAACGTGGAGATAGCGAGTGACATCATCCATTCTGCTGTTGCTAAGTTACAAACGCAGCACCCCGAGGCACTTGTGCTAATCGCTGGAGACTTTAACCATGTAACGCTGGACAAAACATTACCTGCATTCTCCCAGTACGTGGACTGCAACACCCGGGGAAATAAGACTATTGATTTACTGTATGCAAACGTTAAAGACGCATACAGTGCCACCCCGCTGCCTGCGCTTGGGAAAGGAGATCATAACCTGGTTCTGCTTCAGCCTCACTACAAACCAAAAGTGAAAGTCCTACCTGTAACCACACGATCATTCAGGAAGTGGACCCCGGAGGCTGAGAATGCTCTGAGACAATGTTTTGGAACTACAGACTGGGATATCCTGCAGGGATCACATAGTGAGAACATTGAGGAGGTTGTTGACTGCACTACTGACTACATCAACTTCTGTATGGACACTGTAGTTCCAGTAAGAACAGTACGCTGCTATGCTAACAACAAGCCATGGATTACAAGTGACATCAAGGGCCTTTTGAACCAGAAGAAAGGGGCCTTTAAAGACGGTGATCAGCATGAGCTCAAGCGCGTGCAGAAGGAACTCCGAGTCCAGCTCAGGGCGGCGAAGGAGCAGTACAGGAGAAAGCTGGAGCAGAAGTTGCAGAACAACAGCATGAAGGAAGTGTGGGATGGGATGAAGATCATCACTGGCTGCAGCTTGAAGCGGGGTACCACCATCGAGAGAGACGTGAAGAGAGCAAACCAAATGAACATCTTCTTTAACAGGTTTGACCACCCTAACCCACTCTCACCTCGGAGTACTGCACTCTCTACACATCCTTCTGCTGATACCAACATAGGAGAGACATCCCCACCCACAATTACAGCAGCGCAAGTGAGCAGAGAGCTGAGGAAACTTCGTGCCAGCAAAGCAGCAGGTCCAGATGGAGTATCGCCACGACTGCTGAAGGTCTGTGCATCAGAGCTGGGGGGTCCTCTACAGTGTATCTTCAACCTGAGCCTGGAACAGGGGAAAGTCCCGAGGCTTTGGAAAACATCTTGCATCACCCCAGTCCCAAAGGTATCACGTCCTGGTGAGCTGAATGACTTCCGGCCTGTCGCTCTAACATCACACGTGATGAAGACCATGGAGCGGCTGCTGCTTCACCACCTGAGGCCACAGGTCCAACACGCCCTCGACCCTCTGCAGTTCGCATACCAGGAGAAGGTGGGAGCGGAAGATGCCATCATCTATATGCTACATCGATCCCTCTCCCACTTGGACAGAGGCAGTGGCGCTGTAAGAATTATGTTTCTAGACTTCTCTAGCGCCTTCAACACCATCCAACCTCTGCTCCTTAGGGACAAGCTGACAGAGATGGGAGTAGATTCATACCTGGTGGCATGGATCGTGGACTATCTTACAAACAGACCTCAGTATGTGCGTCTCGGGAATTGCAGATCTGACATTGTGGTTAGCAACACAGGAGCGCCGCAGGGGACTGTACTTTCTCCGGTCCTGTTCAGCCTATATACATCGGACTTCCAATATAACTCGGAGTCCTGCCACGTGCAAAAGTATGCTAATGACACTGCTATCGTGGGCTGCATCAGGAGTGGGCAGGAGGAGGAGTATAGAAACCTCATCAAGGACTTTGTTAAATGGTGCGACTTAAACCACCTACAACTGAACACCAGCAAAACCAAGGAACTGGTGGTGGATTTTAGGAGACCCAGGCCCCTCATGGACCCCGTGATCATCAGAGGTGACTGTGTGCAGAGGGTGCAGACCTATAAATACCTGGGAGTGCAGCTGGACGATAAATTGGACTGGACTGCCAATACTGATTCTCTGTGCAAGAAAGGACAGAGTCGCCTGTACTTCCTTAGAAGACTGGCATCCTTCAACATCTGCAGTAAGATGCTGCAGATGTTCTATCAGATGGTTGTGGTGAGTGCCCTCTTCTACGCAGTGGTGTGCTGGGGAGGCAGCATTAAGAAGAAGGATGCCTCACGCCTGGACAAACTGGTGAGGAAGGCAGGCTCTATTGTTGGCATAGAGCTGGACGGTTTGACATCCGTAGCAGAGCAACGGGCACTCAGCAGGCTCCTATCAATTATGGAGAATCCACTACATCCATTAAACAGTGTCATCTCCAGACAGAGGAGCAGTTTCAGCGACAGACTGCTGTCACTGTCCTGCTCCACTGACAGACTGAGAAGATCATTCCTCCCCCAAACTATGTGACTCTTCAATTCCACCAGAGGGGGTAAACGTTGAACATTATTCAAGTTATTGTCTGTTTTTTACCTGCATTTTTTATTACTCTTTAATTTAATATTTTTTGCTGCTGGAGTATGTGAATTTCCCCCTGGGATTAATAAAGTATCTATCTATCTATCTATCTATCTATCTATCTATCTATCTATCTATCTATCTATCTATCTATCTATCTATCTATCTATCTATCTACTATTACACAGCTAATTTAAATTGACCTTACTTAAAACTGAACAGATTTCAAGGCTTTATGCATCCATTTTTAGTACTTCTGAATTATATTTGTTTGGTGCTGCATTAAGAAGTACAGTTTATGTAGGAACAATACAAATGAATTTCATTGCTTTAAATACCAGTACCACTCACAGAAATAATTTATAGGTTATTAGGGGGCTTTGTCCCCTGCTCACTTCACTCGCCAACCCCGCTGCCTGCGCTACACACCAGCAACTTCGCATCTCTGCCGCTTGCGTATGTAGATTTCACTTTCACCAAACAACATACTTTTAATTCTCGCGGATAGGTCTCTTCATTTGGAAGAAACACTCCTTTTCCCTGATGGCAACACGAATTAGATGATCTACAAGTCTCCTACTTAAAGTTTAAAGCCAAACAATATCTACATACTTCTGTCATATCACCTATGTCCATATATTCAATCTCTTTTCGCTTTTACCTTTTTGTCAATATCACAGTGAAATTTGATTTAAAGTTTGGAATTACATTGTGACAGCGCAATGTATAACTGCCCATGAGTGAATATCGTTTCTTTCTCTCTACACGAACTGTGCCTGACAATAGCATTCACACAAATGGGAAATGATTGAACTGTTTGCGTGGTTAAGTGTTTTAGATGTGGGCAGGACTGTTCCAAATCTCTTTGCATAAAGTCTTGTCTCGCGGGGCTTGAAATTTTCTTTCCCGGGATTTCACTTTCACCAAACAACAAATCTTTTCATTCTCACAGATACGCCTCTTCATTGGGAAGACACACTACTTTTCTCTGATGGCAACTCGAATTAGACGATCTACAAGTATCCTTCTTAAAGTTTAAATCCAAACTGTTTTGTTATTTCACCGAGTAATAATTTCCGTTTGTTTGCACTAATGCGATCTTTACTATCATTTTTTGAGACTTTCAATTATTTGTAATTCCATTATTTCTAACCTGCTCTGCATGTGTATCATGCCAAAGTTTTTGAATTCTTTACGATGTTCAACTTTGTCATCTACTTTGTCTTTTATTTCCGGCCAAAGGCATGGTTAAATCTCTTGGCACAAAGTCTTGTCTAGTTCCAAGATTTTTTTATTATAATAGAGAGATATTGTCATTATTCATTTGACTTAGTTTGAATTTACTAAAATTAACATGTTTTAAAAGTTGAAAACATATTTTTTTTGGAAAAATGCACCTTACCTGCATTGTGAAGGAGCGTTAGTTACGGCTCTATGGCTATGTGTCCCGATTCCCTGCAGGGAGATCCGGCCAAGGGGGTGCCCACGTAACACCTGGCTGCGGCACACAGATGGTCATTTCTGGAGAGTGGGACTGGGCCACACGTCTGCCTGGGGGTTGCCACTCGAGATCCTGAGCTGTTTCATTGTGTGGTGTGTGCGGCAACACGGTATACCAGTGCATGTTCCTCACCCTGACCTGACCTGATGGCTACTTTAAGGTAAATTCAGCTCATTTTTAGGATCTACATAGCCGTTTTTTATGTAATTTACATAAGTTTGCTGAATGCCATAGTAACAAATGGTTTTTAGTGTTTGAAAAGCAAACCAATATCATTAATATAGAATTACCATATGTGGCATGCAGAAGTGGGTGTTTTCCCCTAAATCAGGTGATTTTTTTTTTCTTATTTTCCACTGAAGGGAAATGGGTACAGTATTGTTTTTGGGGAAATTTTCTAGAATATTTGTATAGGTTTTCAGTTATTTTCCTTGGGGTAGAATACTTTATTAGCATAACTTTAACTAATTTGTACGAAATGATCACTACTTTTCTAAAGATATGGCAGAGTTCTGGTTCATTCCACATCCTGCGCACATATTGAATCATTCAGGCGCTGTCAGAGACTTTCTTAGCTGGTTAAAAAGTATTTTTAAATTTCCTATTCACCTCATTAAAGAGTTATTTGGTCACCATTTTTTATATTACATATTTTTGTAACAGCAAGTCATATTCAACAGTGATAATAAAAAGTAATTACATGGATTAGTAGTGTACATAAAATTTGTTTTTAACACCTTTTTACAATATCGGGTGGCTGAAATTGCATTCATAGACAGTAGATTTCAGCTCAATTGACGAGAAGATTCATGTACTATTGTTAGTTTTTGGATACAGAGGGTCTGTGGTTGAGTGGAGTTCAAATTTTATAAATGTTAAGATCTTTCAAAGGATTACTCAATGGAGACTTATCTGTGGCAACGTCTCACGCTAAAATTGTTGGCTGCATCAGAATCTGATAAATAGTGGGTCATTGTGGCGCTTTAACAATAAATTACAGCGTTAGAGAAATACTGAATCATTGTCATCTTTAGATAATGCAGCCTTGAGGGTGTTTTATGAGTAACTGAAATATTCAGTACACATTTAGTTACTGTAACATAAATTGTCACAGAATCATCTTTCATACATTTACCTATGTTAATTTGCTTTCATTTTCCTTTTTGCTTTTATGAATACAGTATGAACATCATGTCACTTGGCTGCTTTGACTTCAGGGAGCAGAGGAGGTGAGTTGCTGTGATTGAGGATCATGTAAGACCCCATGCAACTGCAAAGACGAGTGCAGGATGAGGCAGAGACAAAAATGAGACTGTTATAAAAATGGAATAAAAACATACACGTTTAACATCCTACCGTTCTTGTATGATAATGCTCAGTCATCCAACCCTGCCTACGTCTGACCCCCATCCTTTCCCAAGGTGTTTCATTGCTTTGCCAGAAGGACACAGTTGTTGAAGGAGTGAAACAAAAAAAAAGGAAATATACAAGCTAAGTGATTGCTGTTCATGTAAAACTGACAGAATAAACTAATCCATAATTAAATTTGCACAGAATATTTCTCAGTTTTAAAATAGACAATTAGCAGTTTTCAAAAATGCTTTTCAATGGGAGATTTTGAAACTTCAGAAATATGTACAGTACACTATATTCAAGATATGTCAATGGAAACTGAATTGTCCAGACAAATTTCCTAGAAGAATAAGTCTGAAAAATTTTAACAAAATTGTTCCACTGGGAGTTATGTGGACAGACAGACAGACATCGCTATTGGACTATTATATGCAAACATACCTTTTTCTTCCTCTTCTTCATCTTTTCCCACTTCTATGTGGAGTTGATGTGCTTGATCAACCTTCTCCATACTGCTTGGTCCTGCATTTCTCCCCAGTCAGGTCCTTTCCTTCTAATCTTCTTTTTCTTTATCCATCCACTTTGGTGTCCCTTGCTTTCTTTTCCCCTGTACTTGCATTCCAATTACTCTTTTGCCCACATTTTCATTGTCTCTCCTAATCACGTGTCCATACCACTTCAATTTTCTTTCCTGTACTTTCTTAGATATCTCTTCCTCTTTTGTTGGGCCTCTCATTTCTTATCCTGGTCTTTTTTGTAACTCTTCACATCCATCTCAACATTTTCATTTCTGCCACATCTCACTTCTTCTCCTGTGCTCCCTTTACTGCCCATGGCTCAGCTCCATACATCATTGGCCGTCTTCCCACTGTCTTAAAAACTACCTTTTTACCTTCACCTTAATTCTTCAATCACACAATACTCCTGATACCTTCTTCCAATATTGTTCCATCCACACTGTACTCTGTGGGTTATCTCTGTATCTAGTTTTCCATCTTTTTCCACTGACCTTAGATATAAATTTATCCATTCCTTTCAATAGCTCTTACTGCAGGCTAACTTCTTAATCCGGATCATCAATAAACCACATATATTCCATTTTTCCAGCTTTCTCTCCCTCTTCCACTTTTCTGGTGCTACACAGCACAATGTCATCAGCAAAAGGCATACTCCAGGGGGGATTGGTCTTTTATACCATGACTCAACGCATCCATAACCAGATCAAAGAGATTAGGACTTCAAGATGATCCCTGGTGCAGACCTCTTCTAACGAAGATGTTGTCTCTTACCCCAACACTGCTTTTAACACAAGTCCTCACTCCGTCATATCCTGGAGAATCCTCACATACTTTTCTGGCACCGCTTTCTCTCTCATGCACCTCCAGACCTCTTGACGTTGCACACTATCATAAGCCTTCTCCAAATCAATAAATACCATATGCAGTCCTTTGTGGCTTTTTAAATGTTTCTCTATGAGCTATCTCAATGAAAAGACTGCATCAGTTATTCCTCTCCCTGGCATACAACCAAACTACTCCTCCCCTGTGGTGGTCTCATCCCTAAGCCTTCTCTTTGCAACCCTTTCCCAAGTTTTCTTTGTGTGTGACCTCAGCTTTATCCTTCCATAGTTTCCACAATCCTGAATATTACACTCCTCTTTATAAAAGGGTACAATCACACTGTTCCTCCACTCCTCTGGTATTTTCTTCTGTTCATTGATCTTCTGCATTAGATCCCACAACACATCCATTCCCTCTTCTCCTAAACTCTTCCACACTTCTGCTGGTATTTCATCAGTCTCTGTTGACTTTCCATTTTTCATCCTTTCCAATGCCTCCTTTACTTCCTCCCACCAAATTCTTGATATTAACCCTTCATTTGAGACTCCATCCCCAAATAATACCCTTGGATTTTCTTCATTCAGCAGCTTTTCAAAGTTCTTCTTCCATCTATTCTTGATCCTATCATACTCATTCAAGACCACACCTTGCTCATCTTTCATCTGCTTTATCTGACTAAAATCCTTCCCAGCTTTGTTCCTAGCCTTCACTATTCTAAAAATCATTCTCTGTCCCTCTTTTGTGTCCAATTGTTTTATACACCCTCTCCAAAGTGTGTTCCTTGGCTCTTGCTTCTGTCCTTTTTGTGTCCTTTTTTGTCTACTTAACTGTATACATTTCTCTACTGTATCTTCCTCCTTCCCTGATTGGTACCTTGCCTCCTTCTTATCCTTTATCACATCCTGCACTACTCTCTTCCACCAAAAGTCTGTATACAAACACACTAATCCATTTGGCTCTATTAGTTTATTCATTAACATCTTTTATAAACAAATGCTGTTACTTTCAGGGAGCCTTAGATAGGATTTAATTAATTACAGGAAGTACATTGTAAAAGAGAAATGTAGATGTTTTTTATTTTTTGAAAATGTTATTTTGCTTTAATGTATATGATGGTGAAAGATGAACAAACCATTTTATGTTAATGCATTTTTAATTAACAATGAAACATGTTTCCGTATTATTTTTAAAAATATGTTAAAAATTCATTTGAGTTTAATCAAGTTTGTGGTTATTTTCTCAGAAATTCTGTAAATTGGATATATACAGTAAATAGCAGCAATGGGCACAAAGCAGGAGCCTTTATTAGACAGGATCAATTAGTCACCAATTAAGAGAACATGCACACCTTTAGGATATGGGAAGAAGAACGAGATACCCAGTGGAAAACCCACACAGATAACAAAATAATGTGCAGTCTCTCTACAGACATGACAAGACTGACAACTGAAGTGAGGACTTTGGAGCTGTACAGCAGCAGAACCTTAAAAATGCAACATATGAGTCTGCATCATCTCAGGCAAATATATAGCAGTGTACATTAATTCACAGAATGAAACTCAGAAGCATGTCAGTAAATAACAGCAGTCTGATTAGTGGTGCATTTACTAATTAAAGATACACATTGCTTATGGATAATCAACCATTTGTAGAGCTGGTGGTCTTTGTTTTGATGCTCATCCTGCCTGATCAGCCTGAGAGGTGACAATAATTAGTGCCACAGGATTGCATTACAGCAGCATTTGGTGTAAAATTCAAATCCCGATTTATTGAGAAAGACATCACAATGCTATTCAGCATTTTATATATTTATGTTTCTGCTACTGTACCATCTTGTGATATCATCTGTTTGGACAGTCAACCTCACAAATTCAAGAGCATCTCAAGCCCTGGAAGATTTAGAAACAGTGACTCGGAAGTACCAATTGAATCTACAGCCTTGTGATTTACAGTTGTGGCCAAAAGTTTTGAGAATGACACAAGTATTGGTTTTCACAAAGTTTGTTGCTTCAGTGTTTTTAGATGTCAGATGTTTCTATGGTATACTGAAGTATAATTACAAGCATTTCATAAGTTTCAAAGGCTTTTATTGACATTAAGTTTATTGAACGATTCAGTATTTGCAGTGTTGGCCCTTCTTTCTTTTTCAAGACCTCTGCAGTTCACCCTGGCATGCTGTCAATCAACTTCTGGGCGAAATCCTGACTGATGGCAGCCCATTCTTGCCAAATCAATACTTGGCGTTTATCAGAATTGTTGGGTTTTTGTTTGCCTCTTGAGGATTGACCACAACTTCTCAATGGGATTAAGGTCTGGGGAGTTTCCTTGCCATGGACCCAAATTTTGGTTCCTTGAGCAACTTAGTTATCACCTTTGCCTTATGGCACGGTGCTCCATCATACAGGAAAAGGCATTGTTCATCACCAAACTGTTCTTGGATGGTTGGGCTGTCCATCACGACAGCTATAAAATAATTACTTCCTATTGGTCCATTTGGAGATCTGGCATGAGTGACTTTTAATTTAGATGAACAAGATTTAGGGCTGAAGCAGGAACCATGTTGTAGCCCATCTCATGCCTTAGCCACGAGGCCACACTCTTCTTCGATATACAGGGCTTGTCAACAGATTTTTCTGTAGCAGCCCTTGTGACCACCTGAGAAACAGAAATATCATTGTAGGTCACTCATTTAAAATGACCTGTTAATTAAAAGACATTTAAAAAGAAGCAGTTGAATATTAAACAATATTAAACTTTATACTAATAAAGTGAGAGCACTGACGATTAGTAAAAGTTACAACCAGAAACCACATTTTTCTTAAATTCATTTTAAATTTTCTTGCAGAGTGCTGAAAAGGGCAAGGAAGAAGTTCAATTCAAAGTTGGAAACAAACTCAGATTAAAAGATTAGTTCCAGTGATGAAATGCTGCCACCTCAGTGCTTTACCTCTTAACATCACAAAATTGGATTTTCAACACAACTACGAAAGGCAGGCACAGTGGCAGAGCAAGCAGTATTGCTGCTGAAATTGAAGGCTGGTACGTAATCTTTATGGTATTTAAATGTTCTCCTGGTGTCTGTATAGGTTTTCTGCAAGGACGTTGGCTTCCTTCCACATGCTGTGAAGTGATTGTCAGCAATGATTTGTCTTACAGTTATGAGGGTGTGGATGAAACCTGACCCAAGTTGCTTCCTAAATTGCATTCATGATTGCATTCATGATTCCTGGGCTGACAGTAAGCAAGACCAAGATGAAGAGATCATCTGAACATTAGAAAGATTTAGATGAGAACAGGCCATTCAGCCCAAAAAAGCTTGCCAGTCCTATCCAGTCAATTCTTCCAAAATAACATCAAGTCGAGTTTTGAAAGTCCCTAAAGTCCTGCTGTCTACCACACTACTTAGTAGCTTATTCCATGTATCTATGGTTCTCTGTGTGAAGAAAAGCTTTTTTAATTAAGCTGATGCCTTTGACTCAGGTGACTTACAACATTTATGATACAATTGGTTACATTTCTTTTGGCTTTTCAATTTGAGCACAGGCAGGTCAAGTGACTTGCATATAGTCACACAGTGTCAGTAGCAGGATGTGAACCCACAGCCTCAGTGTTTGAAGTCCAAAGTCATAACCACTACATCACACTGCCTGTTCTAATAAGCATAAGTTTAATATGTCACTGTACAATATACCTTATAAATCTGCCTTTTTCTATACAAATGCACAGTTGACACAGAGCCATATTTAGCACAGGGGTTCACCATATAGAACTGCTAGGCAAGCATTATAATATAAGACAAGACAGACAGACACAACTGGGAAACGAGCAGTCAGACTGAGGACTGTTGTATACTATTTTTGTTCGTCAAAGTCAGCATGAAAATGTATCCTCATTTTTAACTTGTTTGGAATTGCTTGATTCACCTAAGTGGGGGCCTGCACGTGAAGAAAGAGTATAAAGCTGACAGACGGATGGGAGATAACATCATCCGATCCTGAAAATCCTTCCACTGTAATGGCGAAAATGGCAGACTCTACACATCGGGCCCCCACTCCTGAACTGGGTTCTTGCCATTGGCTTCCTCCATCTGTTATGCAGATTAAGCCTCATTAAACAAAGCTAAGTTATTTCTCCTATGTGATTTCTTACCGCAGTATCACTAAGAGAGGGGTATCGCCTTTTTATATTATATCTATATAGTTTTGGGTTATGTAACACACCGCAATTACAAAATAACTCATTCCAAGGGAGCTAACGTCCCCTGCTGGATACACCTACCTAATGTTTGTTTAAAATGTACCCTTAACAAATTCCAACTGTGTCCCGGTGTTCTTGGTGAACTCATTTTAAAATAGCAGTCTTGATCCACTGTATCAATTCTCTTCATAATTTTAGACACTTCAGTCGTGACTCCTCTTAATCTCCTTTTGCTTAAACTTAAAGGCTCAGCTCATAGAGATGGATAATGGCAGTATGAATGGCTGCACTTAAAATCACTAAGTCAAAGGTGCTGGTCTTTAGTCGTTAGAGAATTTTGCCTGTGTTTCTTAGACCGTTATGGTTAATATATTATTCTACACTTTGAAAACAGTTTCACTTCAGATACTAGTCCTATAAAACCAACTTATGGTATTTTGAACCACCAGTGGTTCATGAAATAGTAGTCTGTCACTAATTAAGACCAAGCCAGCTGGTGGGACGCAGTGATCCACTAGGATGAAGATTGACAACTCTAGAAGCCTCAGAGCCTGTATCGTTTTCCTCTCAGGAGGGGACCAGAAGTACATTGGACAGGACATGTCCAGGAGGGTTTCAGGGTTTGCCTGAAAAGAAGGTCAAAGAAGGTCCAAGGGAAGAAAGAGAGGATGGAGAGAAATGAATGCAAAGGATAGTTGGCCCATGGTCTCTGCAAAGAACAGCCATCCTTCCAAGAAACTACTCTAGATGAGTGATTTTGGAGGGCCTCTGCTCTGCTAACAGGGAAAGGACATTTAAATTGCCTACATTTGATACTTAAAAAAGTTCCGATATGTTAACTGGGAAAAGGGAAACTCATTTTCTAATGCCTGAGTAAAACTACGGTAATTAAAGATTACAGCGTGTCTGGGCTGAAAAAGTATTATTTAGTCTTGCATCTTAGTTTGTTTCTTCAATTTAATTTGTGGCAGAGCACCATTTGTTTCACAATTTTTTGTAAAGCAAAACATTTTCGCTGGGAATTCAGTTTCACCAAAAATCATTTGGGTCATGATTAGAGGAGACAATTCAATGCCATAAGAACCTAAAGAACATGCCACAGCTCCAAAGGAGAGAACAATGAGGTCACCAAAGCTTAGATTTATCAGTGTTACTAAACAGCTTTATTGGTATTCATTATCCTTCATTTGCTTCTGAATGGCATGCTTGATCTGTTTCTCCATTGTGGTCATCTGAAGAATAGAAGGGTCTGCCACTAGAAGGAGAATTTTTGTGTGCTAACCTGGCCCTCCCCATTTACTCTTAGTCCTTTTCAACAAAACAGATGCTTGATGGCATGAAGAACAAAATAAACAGCTGCCACATGAGGTGAGTAGCTATCACCAATTCAGCACTGCCGTTGAGTCTGTCAATATTGAGCTCTTTCGCTCAGGTTGTCTGTCCATCAAGTGATGCTTCCTTTGGGGCAGTCAACCTTTTGAAGCCGAGGGACCCAAAGGGGTGGAGTCAGTTGCCTTCACTGAGCGGTTTCTTGGAACCATGGAGGAAGAAAATGACAAGACAGTTGGTGGCAGTGCCCCTTCTTGGCCTGGGGTGGTATCAAATACTGGGAAGAGCTTGGATGGTGATCTTCAGGTACGTATGCTTGACACCATATACTGGCATGCCACATAATCTTCTACATGTCCACACTCTAAAAAACATTCTTTAAAGTGGCCCACTATATATCTAACAACTATTTTAACCTCAACAGTGAATTTCATTAAACAATGGACTGGGTAGTTTTTTTTTCTGTGTTTAGATTTTGTTTTCAGTAGTTTTTTGTGATGTAATTGGGAGGATATGGGGACTAAAAATAAAAATTAATTCTTTATAACTTATATTAGTTGCATCATCATTACTGTAAATATATTCATTGTCTGTCTTTTCATTTATTTAAATTGGTCATTGGAGAAAAAAGGTCAGTCACTAAAGGGTTTAGTGCTGGCCACAGGCCCAAATAAGGTACATTTGTAGTCTCATGCAACATTAGATAAGAGCTACCCGGTGTAGCTCATCTGCAACAGTTAGATAAAGGATAGATTTCCAATAATATGTCACATTTAAGTTTATTCCCTGTAGAGGTTGTGTTAAAATTTCCTCACTTAGAAAATCAACAAAACATGTAATTTGTTTAGAGGTGTCCAAACCCATGTACACAAACACAGCCAACAGTGGCTGGAAAAAAGAAGTCCAACATAATGGCAAAGGAAAGCCTGCATTTGAGAGGTTACCATAAAGAGCATGAGAGTCTGCAGTAAAAGGATTAACACAATTTTCTGTAAAAGTGAGACGTCGCCTTTTAGATGCTGCAATTCAGCTCTTAAACATGCCTGCATAATGTCTGATTTGTCACTATAACTGCCATATCAGAAATTTAGGAGGAAAAATATACAATAAGAAAAAAGGAGAAAACATAGTCAAGTAGCAAACAAAGATTGTAACCCACAATTCAATATTTCAAGGACCAAAACCATAAGACATGAAGGAAAACACAAAGTCAAAAAGGAGAGCAAGAAGTTGTAACTAAAGTACAAACAAAATTAGAATTTTGAACCACAAGGAACATGGGTAATATCCATAATCTTGGATGCAATCTTTTATCCAGTCACATCTATGATGACATGGGCATCACCAAAGGAACACATAAACAAATGGGTTGTGCCCATAAAAATAGAAAATTGATATGAAGTGGTAAAAATAAAAACACAAAAATATTAAAAGTCATAACTACAAAAAACATCATAAATAAATTAATTGGTCTTAAAAACCCCATCAGAGTGCATGAAATCCAGGAATATATATATATATATTTAACGTGCTACTTTACTTACGATGGGTTTTGAAAAATTAGTAAATTAAACAATTTCAAGATGAAGTTTATGATGTTCTACTTCAATGACAAAATAAACTACGTGATTAAAGTGGAAATTTCAAGATTAAAGTTGACATTTCAAGCTTTTTTCCCACTGTGTCCCTATTTTTTTTTTCTTTTCTCTGTACCCTATTAAGCTTTCATATGACACTCAGATGGTGGGCTACGACTTGCCTTTTCACAGCGACTTTGATATCTGACAACTTCTTTTTTATTTCGGGCACTTTGTGACTTTATGAACTTGAGCTTTCGAGTTTCTCCGACACTCTATGTCACTCAATTAACTTCCTTTTGTTGTTTATACCACTATTTAAACCAACAAATAGTAAGTTTTTCCTTGCCTTCACTTGATATTCGCTGAAATTCTTCTATTTTCCCCCGGCTTTTGCCATTGCCTTTTCACAGAACGCTGAGCTTAAGAGCTATTTATATTAATTTGCACATTCAAGAGGCATAATTCTGGGAGGAGTTGGGGCGGGACAGCAGTGCGTGCACATGCGTTACTTTTCACGCTGACCGGGATTTATGTAGCGGAAGAACGTGGAAGTTGGCATACGCACAGATTTATGCATCTGGATTATTTTTGTGCTTACGCACATTTCTGCTTTTGTCCGTATGCCATGTTTTAGTGTGAATTCTATGCACGGCATTATGCATTAGGCCCCTAGTCCTTTTCTATAAATCTTTTATTATCTCATTGAGACAGAACAAGTATGTATAGTTAATTGCAACCAACTGTAAAATTAAAACTCTTGATGATATCACATGTGAATGAATAATGATAAAAAATTAACAAAAGTGAAACATAAAAGTAAAAAGAACATATGTTTAGATTAACAAGCTAATCATGACATTAATGATCATTCAAAGTGCAAATTCAGGTTGTTTGTGTACTATTATGAAATAAACCGCATATGAAGCTCAAAACCTTCAAAAAATCACATCAAAAAACTCTTAATAGCTTAATTTAATTTATTAAATTAAATATAGGTATCAGATACTCCACATTTTAAATCTGAAGTACAAAAATACAAATCTCAAAATTAAAAAAAGAGTTAAAACCAAGGTAAAAAAACAAAACCACAAAACAATTAACAAGAAGAATTTCTACAACATTAAGAAAGAAAACTGAGTTTAATTACTAAAACTGCTACTAAGAAAAACTATTTTGCCTAAATCACTTTCTAAAAAATAGAAAGCAATAGCAGCAAAGTGTTAGAAAACCACATATAAAAACAGCTGTTGAAAATGGAGCCAATGATCACAATTGCAAGCAACTAATGCCACTGCAAAGTAGCTGTGGTAGTAGGTGTTTTATATAGATCTTGGTCAACTGCAGCTGTAATGAACACAGCAGCTAAGAGTGTTCCTTCAATTCAATGCCTCAATCCAAGGACTATAAGAAAGGGTGAGAGGTAAAGGCCAAATAAAAAATATAAAACAAAAACAAAACAGAGGGAATATGGATTAACAAAGTCAGAAATTAAAATAAAAATTAGGAGAGGCTGAAGTCATAACACTGAATACTGCCTGTCATGGATGAAGTTTCAGTTTTTTTCTGTAATCATAGAACAATTCAAACAATGTCCTGACAGCTCACTGTAACACTTGCGCTTAGGAGGCAGCCAACAAGTCCTAAGGTGAGTGATATTTTGCAAGATAAGGGGTTGATTATAGGTACTAATGCCTCTCTCTCTCCATCTACAGAAACAAAGAAGAAATACAATAATTCACTGACAATACTTCTGGGTTCTTTCAAAAATGAGAAAATATGACTCAATATCATCTACCTGAATTAAATAAGCCAGCTGGGGGGGGGGGGGGGGGTTAGTGACCGAGCAGTTTCTGTCCTAATGGCCACCGCTGCCTGAGCTTCCAACTCCGCCAGTTGAGTCCTAGTTTCACCCATCTAATTTTGTAGCTCAGTCATCATGGTGACAAGGATGGTGGTAAGGTCTTGTTCCTCTGTCATCTTCGGAACAAAGTATCCTGCCAGAAAAAAAGGACTCTGGAATACTCAAAAAGAGTTGGGGAATTTCCCTGTATAATGTCTGATGGACAATATGAAAAAATAAGGTCAAAAGAATCAAAAATATGAGACATTTGACAAAAACATGTTGGGTACAATGGATTATATAGCAGAAAATGGTGGCAAGAAATGTGAAGACAGGAAATGACAACATGGAAGTGACGTCATCGGATATAGCCGGAAGTGACATTATCAGGAATGACCAGAAGTGGCATCTTTGAGCTGGAACCGGAAGTGATGTCATCGGGGATGGCCGGAAGTGACATCTTTATGGCAGAGCTGGAACTGACATCATCAGAGATGGCCGGACGTGACATTATTATGGTGGAACCGGAAGTGATGTCATCAATGGATTGGATTGTGGGATCATGGCTATTTTGAGAACCCAGAAGTATGGTCAGTGAATTATTGTTTTTCTTCTTTGTTTCTGTAGATGGAGCGAGAGAGGCATTAGTACTTATAATCAACCCCTTATCTTGCGAAATATCACTCACCTTAGAACTTCTTGGCTGCTTCCTTAACATGCATGTGTGACACCACACAGATCTAACAGCTTGTTTTTTACATACCCAGTGTGTTCAGCAGAACCTCTGATGTTCATCGGTGCATAAAACTCAAATATTGTTATCTAATATTGTTATCTCTTGTAAATGCCTAGTATTTTCAAAAGTTCATACTTAAATGATATCCATTTACAGAATCTTTGTGAATTGTATTGTTTGTTTGTTGCATTTCATAAATGTCAAAACTTTAAAATCACAAATTAAAATTTACGCTCACATACTTGATAGCTGCTTGAATTGACTGAAGCATTAAACATTTTTAGGTTAGTCCTTTGAAACAAAAAGAAACCATTTATAATATTTGAATGTTAGTTCTGTGATGCCTCTGATTAATTATAAAAAGCTAATCACTGCTAATAGGGGAGGGCTGTCGGATAGTCTGACATACAAAGTACATATTCTCAAGGAGAGCCTGAGGCCAGGTAGCCACTAATTACATCAAAAAGCAATAAAAGCACCCTCAGAGTAGACACACTGAAGATAGCATGAAGAGCAGGATGGTTAAGGAGAGAACAAATCCCCAACCCCCCTGTGAATATAAACAGACCTTCTGTGTGGTGACAACTATGTTTCCTGAGGTGTAAAGTGAGACAGAGGACAGAAAGAACCCCTGCACAGCACTGGATTAGCAGCACAGAAAACCATCTGAGATGATGACAAGTCATCCTAAGGCAAAATCAGAGAAAAGCCTGCACAAACATGAATTTGGGAATGCTAATGAAGAGTCAGAAGAGAAGAGAGGATAATGGCTCAAGGGTAGGGAGGATGGGAAGCCAGGAACCAAAAACAAGAGAGGCCACTAAAACACCAAAAATGTAGCATCTTTCACACCTACTGTACATCTCCTCTGAAAGCACTGTACAATTTTTTTTACAGAGATGTGTATTTCCAATAAAAAACTTTATCTTATTGTCAGTTAAATAACAGGGATGGAACAGGAGACAAGGGAAACCGTTTTGCAACTTATATATTTAAAAAAAAAAACGCTTATACCCAGTATTAAAATATATAATATTAAGAAATGCTTTGAAAAAAGTAAACTGCAATATTTTCTGGATTAAATTGACAAATATTAAACACACCATTTTTCTACAATAACCAATGAAGCCAATAGTACAATGTTTGACATTTAGGAAGATATATAAAAACTTTTTTGTTGCAGAAATGTTAATTCATTGCAGCACAACTTGTTTAAATACTTTAAGAATTACAGGCAAACCTATCAAAAAAAAAACTTGCTTGATTTAAAATAATAAAATTGTATCACATACTGTATATTCCATTTAGTTTTGAATTAAGCAGTTCTAATATGAAAAAATGTGTAGAACATTACATCAATCTAGACAAAAACAGACCATTCAGCCCAACAAAGTTTGTCTGTCTTATCCACTTAATTCTTTTAAAAAATATCAAGTTGAGTTTTGAAAGTCCCTATTGTCTACCACACTATTTGGTAGCTTATTCCATGTGTTTGTGTTCTCTGTGTGAATGAAAAATGTCCTAATGTTTGTGTGAAATTGACCCTTAACAAGTTTTCATCTGTGTCCCAATGTTTTCAATAAACCTATGTTAAAGTCACAGTCTCAATCCATTGGACTAATTTCTTTCACAAATTAAAACAGTTCAGTGATGTCACCTCTTAATGTTTTTTTGCTTAAACTGTACAGGCTGAATAGTTTCCAACCAAATCAGTTTCTTCGTGTCCTACTTCATCTACTCTGCAACCTCTATAACTGGTCTGCCTAGAAGTGGTTGCACCAACATTCTGGAGTATATGCAAATTGTCATCATAGAAACTGAGGCAGCAAAGTTTGTGAAAATTAATATTTGTGTTATTCTCAAAAATTTTGGCCACGTCTGTACATTTGATGTGTTGTCACCATCTGTATTGCTATATAGTATCTTTTACTGTTTCTTCACACTTTCACTTTGCCTCCTGTCTCTTATTCCCACTACAATTATGTCCCTTATACTCTCCTCTTTTAGTACTCCAAAGATGCAATGCTCTACCAGTTAATGTACAGCTGTGATGAATGACTCTACACTCTTTCCTTCTTGCTGACATCTTATATTAAACTATGCTCTCTCGAAAATCACATTATGTTTTCCTATGAAGTGCTGTTCGATTGCTCTCTTAATAGCCCCATATATCTTCTTATCTGCATCAGTCAATGGGAAAACTGTTAAGATGTCGTCAGCTGTATCCCCCATATAAGAGTGAGTTTACCTGGTATTCCTCTTGTTTCGTATTGAGTATGGACACTCCGTGAAACCTTTCAAACCTTCTTATCTATTTTGGCCATTCTGATGGAATGAAAATGTCAAATAGCCCGGGATGCAGTATTTGCACAACAGTCTTTATCATCTCTTTTTTATTTTTTATTTGTTTAACATTCTGCAACAAAACAAAACTCCAGACTTTTTTTCACTCTGTAGAGCTTCTGTGCAAACATGCTTTTTACCTTATTTTTGCAAGCTTATTCTCACTGACTTTTACAGGTAATCTTCACTGACTGAACCACACATAATATTCTTAAGCCAAGAAATACTGCTGTGACTTGGGTGTCATCACTTCTGATACCGTATACAGTGGGGGCCAAAAAATACATACACACCTAAACAGTTGTTATCGCTGGACTTTTCCAAAGTTGAATCTAATTAGAACATTAGAACAATCTAGACTAGAACAGGGCATTCAACCCAAAAAAACTCTCCAGTATCCACTTAATTCTTCTAAAAAAACATCAAGTCTATTTTTGAAAGTCTCTAAAGTCTTACTGTCTACCATGCTACTTGGTAGTTTATTCCTAGAGTCTATCATTCTCTGTGTGAAGAAAAACTTGCTAATGTCTGTGTGAAATTTACCCTTAACAAGTTTCCAACTGTGACCCTGAGTTCTCGATAAACTCATTTTAAAATAACAGTTTTGATCTATTAATTCCCTTCCTAATTTTAAACACTTCAATTATGTCACCTCTTAGTTTTCTTTTGCTTAAACTGAAAAGGCTCAGAGTTTATATATGCACTCGCTAGCCTCTTTAAGAACTCGACAGTAAATATTATCTGGTCCTGGTGATTTGTTTGATTTCAGCCTATTTAATCTGAGCAGTACTTCTCCCTCTTCAATTTCTAAATCACTCAGCACCTCCTTAGTAGTCCCATTTAATGCTGGGAGGTTATCCACTTCCTCACTTGTGAAGACCTCAGAAAAATGCAAGTTTAGATCATCCGCTATTTCATTGACTGTATCTTTTATTTCCCCTTTACCATTCCTGATGCACTTCACCTCCTCCCTAACTGTTCTTTCACTACTACAAAACTTAAAGAATCTCTTGGGATCATCTTTTGCCTTATCTGCTATATTCCTTTCCAACTGTCTTTTAGCCGTCCTGATATCCTTCTTAATGGTTGCCCGCATGTTCTCATACACCCTACGATTCACCTTGAAGTGATTAGTCTTATATGCCTTATAAAGCAGTTTTTCCCTTTGCAGCTTCTTTTTAAGTCTTTATTAACCCACTGTGGATTTTTTTTCAAATGTAGGTATGTTCCTATCCTACATTACATGTAAAACATTTTTAAACCTGTTCCACTGCTCCTCGACTGTATTCACACTTAAAAGCTTATCCCTGACTATCCTCCTTAGACTTTGCCACATCTGCTAAAAATCTGCCTTACCAAAATTCAACTTAACAATTTTAGTCTTTGTATCTGCACTCTTACAAACCACTGAGAATTGTATTATATTATGGTCACTTGACCTTAGTGGTTCAATCACCTCTACACCCTCAATTCTGTCCTGATTATTACAAAATACTAAATTCAGATGTTTCATCCGACATTGGTGCTTTAATATACTGAGTTAAAAAACTTGTGCTCCACCATTTGCAAGGTTATCCCAGTGGATAGTTAACATTCCCCATGAGTCTAATATCCTGCTGTAAACTTGCCTTTTTAATACTACTAAAAGGATGTGTGTTAAAATTACTGTCTGCATTGGGTGGTCTAGAACACACTCCTAAAATAAGACCTCTTTCCCTAATATTTCCAGGCGAAGCCACATGTCCTCACTAAGACGGAGCTCATTGTTCAACTGAAGAGGACTTACATTTAAGTTCTGTTTGACATAAACAGCAACCCCATCTCATTTTCAGTTTTGTCTATCCTTCCTAAAAATGTGTATCCATCTATGTTTTACTCATCTCCATCTTTTTTATTTACCCAGGTTTCTGTTATTGCTATAATATCATAATTATGCTCTGATACATAAAACTCACTTGCCTTATTTTTGATACTTCAAACCTTGGGGGTTGGTGGCAGAATTGGCACTCCAGCCACCATAAAATAAAAAAATTCACACTTGTTCTATTCCATCTGAACTAGTGTGGTGCTGAGGTGTCACTCCTTGCATGGCTGCACTCGGGTCCTAACCTGGGGTCATGAGTTGGTTTGTCATGTGGTGGGTGTATCAGCGCATACTCCTAACTTCCTCCTCCTCCTCCTCCTAGAATTAAGGCAAGCTATTTTTAATGTATTACTCCTTCTATATTTAAACATTGGGTTAGAATTTACATTACTACGCATTTTTATTTCTACACTATTGTTTGTTCTTCCATGTATAATTCTAAACCTGGCCTGTCCTAAACTCCCTGCCTCCCATTCCATAGTTTAAAAAACCCTCGAGTAACCTACTCATATACCTACCCAGTACATTGGTGCCCCTCTGGTTCAGATGTAATCCTTCACAGCAGAACAGGTCCCATCTGTTCCAAAAGAAGTCCCAATGCCCCATAAACCTATACCCTTCTTCCCTGCACCAAGATTTGAGCCCTGCGTTAAGCCTTCTAATCTCCTCAATCTTACCTGGACTGGCACGTGACACAGGCAGAACTTCAGAGAAGATTACCTTGTCATTTACATTTACATCATTTAGCAGACGCTCTTATCCAAAGCGACTTACAACAGTGTTTGTTAGTTTTTTTCGCATACCCCTTGGGGTCAGAGCGCAGGGTCAGCCATTGTACAGCGCCCCCTGGAGCAATTACAGGTTAAGGGCCTTGCTCAAGGGCCCAGCAGAGTAGGATCTCTTTTGGCACTGATGGGGATTCGAACCGGCAACCTTCGGGATACCAGCACAGATCCTTAGCCTCAGAGCCACCACTCCGCCCCGTCAGTTCTGCTCCTTAGCCTGGTACCTAACTCTTTGAATTTGGTTCGCAGAACTGACAGACTATCTTTATGAATTATGGCAATGATGTGTAGTATTGCATTATTTTAGAAGATGTAGTTACTCGCATGAATGAAACCAGCTACACTGGCCGCACTTCAAGAAAAAATTGAAATCAGTCTCACTGTAAACTTTTGCCAGCGTTGTTCAAGCAGTTGTTTGCCATAATCAGAAGTGTCTGCACACTCATTTTAACCATTTTGAACATCTGTTATAAATGTAGAAGTCAAAAATTACTTAAATTCATCTCCTGATATCTGTATGAATTGAATATCACAACTTTAATACAGGTGTTTCTTATGTGGAAGTGTGTATAAGTTTTTTGGCCCCCTCTGTATAATCAGTGAGGCAAGACACTGATGGCTTGGTGAAAAGAACAACAACTCTGGCTACTTCCATACAGCAAACAGCATCATGGGAATTGCAGTTGTGTTGCATACGGTCAGAGAGAGAGAGAGAAAGAGAGGTAGGGAGCATACACTGATTACAGCACGTTGCCATACCCACCACATGGCAAACCACCTGGACAGTCAGACACAAGTTCTCCTGTCAAGTTTTCTTTTATAAATCTCCATGTTTGCGTGTGAACTTTTGTACGTACATTTCAAGCCTACTTTTTTGTACGCATCTTCATAAATGAGGCCCCTGGTGTCCTACATTGGATTGGTTCCTGTCTTAAACCTTAGTAGCATAGCTTTTGGCCCTTGTGAACATGAATTCAGGGCTGGGGGTTCATGTTGTTTCTGATACCTATGTATGTTTCTGTTTTGCTATCAAAACAGGGTCACGGGAACCTATGATGCTAGTATTGATGCTGGTATTGATGCGGGAACCGATGATGCTGGTGAATTCAGTGCTTAACATTGAAAAAAATCAAAAACCTGATGGATGAATTCCCCCCATGCTATTTTTCTATATGCTAATCTTTTTATAATGGGGCATAATTTAAAAAGTGACTTTGATAATAAGTATGTCTTTACAAACTTCCAAAAAATGATTTCTTCATTTTTTTTTTTTGCTCCTTGAGCTTTATTGATTGTTGATACATATGAATCATGCGAATTTTTATTCTGCCCTTCTTCTAATTCAAACCTTTCAACAATATGTTCCATTCAGTCTTTATTAGCTCCTTGTGGACCTAAGGTTATCTTTTCAATTTGCAACCAATAAACCATCAGGATATACTAGAGAAAGAGTTGATTTTATTTGGGGCTAATTAGGATCTCTTCACTTGATGTCAGGTAAATGTAGATTGCCTTTTGTATAAAATCTGTTACATGATTGGTTAAATAGGGACACAGTTACATCCCTCGGTGAAAGATGAATGGGCTTATAACTTACTAAATTTTTAGCTTTCCTTAATGTTTTGTTTTTCATATAAAAATATTGGTTACAATATTAAATAGATCTTATAAATGGTGAAAAAGGCTTATCATGATTTTTCTTACTCAACCTATTCGTCACCCACCATTGTCTTTTTTTAAGATCAGTGGAATTTAAATCAATTAATCTAGGCTCTTCAAACTTAACAGAGTTTCAGTTAAAGTAGGAAATGTTCAGAGCTCAGGAAGCAGGTGTAACACATCAATACAGCTGAACTTAGAAGTTGTGCTTTATAAAATGAAAGTGATCCTTCACTTGGACTCTGTCAAGTCGTTCTGGAATCCACCTCAGGGTTCTCTCACTGCTGTACTTTCCTACAATTTGAAGGGATCTGAACGAGACAATCTTACAAAAACAGGCCCTCTACTTAGGAACAGCAGAAAGGGCCACTTCAAAATGCAAGAGATCATCTCCTAAAAGTTTTATTTCTAGCAATCTGCACTTATGCTTCTAAACATAACCTTTTAGCATTGCATTAGCATGGTGGGACACTCAACTAAACAGATCACAAATTCTCTAAACAAGTTTTCCATTTTGGAAACAAAGTAATGGTGGTATCACTTTAGATTAGGTGTCCCTAATATGCTGTACTTACCATGTAATTACCTGTATTACTGTATTACAGAGTAACTAGGTGTTATTACCTTGTATTTACTATGTAATACAGTGTAACACTTTAATTAAATACTCAATTGTAATTGTTATTCCACAATTTTTATAAGTACATATGTATCTACCACAAATAAAATAAGTAAATAAATTGTCTATATTATTATTTATGCTGTTTAAGTCATGTTCTTTGGAATTTTTTATGTGTTTTTTGTTTTCTACTTGTAGAGATTTTGTAATTTATTATAATTCTATTGAATGAGGTGCTTTGTTTCAGCTAGGGTATGCCCCTTGTCTTAGGTTGATTTTCTTTTGTATTGTTACTTCTGTTATTTTTGAATTATGATTAATGTGATTTTTGTTATTATTCAATTTTTCTTAATATTATTAGATTAGATTAGATCATCTTTATTAATCCCAAGAGGAAATTCACATGAATACAGCAGCAGAAAGTAGCTAAAAGTGCTCCAAGGGAGCGCCTCCTGGAGGAGATGGAGAGGATTTTCTCATGATGGCATCCAATTTTGCCATCATCCTCTTTTCTACAACAGCTTCCAGTGTGTCCAGGGTCCATCCTGTGATGGTACATGCTTTTCTGATAAATTTATTCAGGCATTGTACTTTCTGAGCTAAAGTTGTTTCCCCCGCTAGACTACAGCATAAAACACCACACTGGCTACAATGGACTTATAGAACGTTTCCAGCAGTCTGCTGCACACATCAAAAGACCTAAATCTCCTTAGCAAGCACAGTCTGCTCTGGCCCTTTTTATACAGTGCCACTGTGTTGTCTGACCAATTAAGTTTGTTGTTTATATTGATCCCCAGATACTTGTAGCTATGCATCACTTCCATGTCTTCCCCCTGGATGGCAACAGATCTCAGAGGCTCTTTGGCACTTCTGAAGTCCACCACCAGTTCTTTTGTCTTGCTGATATTGAGCTGCAAGTTGTTCTCCATGCATCACAAAATGAAGTTCTCCACAACATTCTTGTGCTCTGACTTGCCTCCATTATTAATGCAGCCAATGA
This sequence comes from Erpetoichthys calabaricus, assembly GCF_900747795.2. Lineage (NCBI taxonomy): Eukaryota > Metazoa > Chordata > Cladistia > Polypteriformes > Polypteridae > Erpetoichthys > Erpetoichthys calabaricus. The sequence goes on from NC_041405.2 coordinate 126,976,710, forward strand.
TGGATGAGTCATCTGAAAATTTGTGTAGATGGCAAGAGCTGGTATAATGCTGGAAATCTGTTGTGTACAAGAGTGAACAGGAAGGAAGACAGGACAGTTCCCTTAGGTGCTCCAGTATTACACACCACTATTTCTGACACACAGTCCTTCAGCGTCACAAACCGCTGTCTGTTGGTCAGGTAGTCCATGATCCAGGAGATTGTGGGGGTATCAAGATTCAAAGGCTTGAGGTTTTCTCCTAGAAGATAAGGCTGAATGGTGTTAGAAGCAATTGAAAAGTCAAAGAACACTATCCTGCCTGTGGTCTTTGTCCAAGAGGGAGTAGGCTATGGGCAGAATATAGATCTTCCATACCTATATGTGTCTGATAGACAAATGGCAGAACTCCAGATGTTCTGAGACCAGGGCTTATAGCTGGTTTAGGGCCAGCCTCTCAAAGGTCTTCCTGATGTATAAAGTAAGAGCAACTGGTCTGAAGTCCTTGGAATCACTGGAATGACCTTTATTTGGCACTGGGACCACACAGCATTTTTTCCACTGTTGAGGAACCTTCTGCAAATTCAGGGAAAGGGAGAACAGGTCTTGTGGGACCCCACAGAGCTGGCTAGTACATGTTTTCAGCACCTTGGGGCTGATTCCATCTGGCCCAGAAGCCTTGTTTATGCAGACTTTTTCCAGCTCTCTCATCACTTCGTCAGCAGAGACACAAAGTCCAGAAAGAGGAGAGGAGCTGGAGACCACAGGTGTGATGTCATCGTGGGGGAAGGTTGTGCATGGTGCAGATGTCAGTTGGGAAACCAGAACTTTCACAGATGCTACTAGTGTTAGGAGTTGTACTAACAAGAATGAGTTAACCTGTTGAAGAACTGGTTCAGTTCATTAGCTCTGTTCTTGTTCCCTTCCTCAAGATGTTTTACAGCCTGCTTGTAGCCAGCGATAGTCCTCAACCCATTCCACACTTTCTTCATGTTATTTTGTTGTAACTTGCACTCATGTTTGTGTCTTTTGGAACTGTACCTGTTTATTTTATTTTTATCTCCAGACCTGAAAGCTCTCTCAATAAGGCTTCCAAGTATTTTGTGATTCATGGTTTGGTGTTGGGGAAACAGTACACTGTCATTCTGGGGACTGTGTTATCCACACAGAACTTGATGCTGTGATACAGTGGCCGAGTTCTTCAATGTCCTGGCCGTTATGTTACACATCATTTACTATTTCTGTATTGTGAATTTATGTTTTTTGATTATGTTTCTTGTGCTTTATGAGTGCAATCCCAACAGGAAGGGACACCATGATCTCACTGCTGAGGGATGCTCTCAGCCTTTATATTCATTTGTAACTTTTATTGTTGAACTAGCAAAATACCCGCGCTTCGCAGCGGAGAAGTAGTGTGTTAAAGAGGTTATGAAAAAAAAAAAGGAAACATTTTAAAAATAACGTAACATGATTGTCAATGTAATTGTGTTGTCATTGTTATGAGTGTTGCTGTCTTTTATATATATAATATACACACACAGACACACATAAACATATATATACATATACATATATATATACATATCTACATATACACATATCTACATATACATACGTATATACACATATACACATCCACATAAACATATATATACATATACAAATTTACATATCTACATATATATATATATATATATAGACATACATATATACATACATACATTCACATATATATATATATATATATATATACTGTATATAAAGATATGTACTTATTGGCTCCTGTATTTAGGATATAGCAGGTTGGATAATGGACAGATGGACATCTGTATGCATAGCCGTATTTGCCCGTTTTCGTTTTTTTTCTTTGTTCAGTAATATTTCAGTAAACCCGGAGCTTGTCAGTTCAAATCCTGGTACTGACACCACTGTGTGACCCTGAGGAAGTCACTTCACCTGCCTGTGCTGCAAAAAACAAAAGTAATGTAACAAATTGTACCTCAGATGTTGTAAGTTGGTGGAATAAAGGCATAAGTAAAATAGATAAATATGTATTATACACATAGGAACTATTCATTTATTTTCAGTTAAGTCATCTGCAGCAAACTTTTATAAATGAGGGTTTCTGATTTTTAGATAGTGCAAACTGTTTCTTCTTCATTGACGTTTTCTCTTGGAGAGCTTTTTTCATTTCATTGAAAATGAAAGCAGCAGCTGCCAAAATATGTAGCTTTCTTATTAATTTTTCAACATTGTGTAAAATAAATGTATAAAGTAACATAAAAGGTTTAAATACTGGTTATTCTTTTACACTAAAATATTACTAAAGAGATACAAAAAAAGTAAAATGGATATGTTCTTTTTCTTTAAGGAGATTAAATATTACTGAAGAAAGAAAAAAAAAAATGAAACAGCCAAATGGGGCTATGCATACGAACTTAAAAGGTTTAAATAAAACAGAAATATATATTTTATTTTTACTTGCTTAACTTGTGGAGGGTGTATCCTGTAGCAAAGCCGTAACTTTTTTCGTGAAAGCCCGTTTCAGTCAATAAGTCTTAAAAAAACGTGTAAAGATATTGACAATAAGCTAAGTCATCTGCAGCAAACTTTTATAAATGAGGATTTCTCCTTTTTAGATAGTGCAAACTGTTTCTTCTTCATTGACGTTTTCTCTTGGAGAGCTTTTTTCATTTCATTGAAAATGAAAGCAGCAGCTGCCAAAATATGTAGCTTTCTTATTAATTTTTCAACATTGTGTAAAATAAATGTATAAAGTAACATAAAAGGTTTAAATACTGGTTATCCTTTTACACTAAAATATTACTAAAGAGATACAAAAAAAGTAAAATGGATATGTTCTTTTTCTTTAAGGAGATTAAATATTACTGAAGAAAGAAAAAAAAAAATTAAACAGCCAAATGGGGCTATGCATACGAACTTAAAAGGTTTAAATAAAACAGAAATATATATTTTATTTTTACTTGCTTAACTTGTGGAGGGTGTATCCTGTAGCAAAGCCCTAACTTTTTTCGTGAAAGCCCGTTTCAGTAAATAAGTGTTAAAAACAGGTGTAAAGATATTGACAATAAGCTACGCAAACCCAGGAAGACATGGAATCGTTTAAATCAAGTATCATTACATCTTCCTTTCTTAAAGAGAAGTAAGGCAGTACTTATAAGCTTACATATTTATATATAGACATACATATATATATACATATATATCTGAAGCCGTGCAAGCACACTCTTGAGAATGCAACGTATAGTTGTACAGAAGAAAAGCAATCTTGCCTCAAATGAATGGCAACGTTTTGTAGGTCTATGAACTTAATTTAAACTTTAGGTTTACACGGTGCTTTCTTTCCGAAGTACCTGCACTCATGAATATGTCTGTATGTGTCAGTCGGTCAAATCCACGCGCTTCGCACCAGCGAAGTACCGCTTTTAAATTTTTATTAAGAAGAAAATAAAAAGTTTTTAAATTGAGGGAAAATATACTAATAACAGTTTGTTAAGGATCTGTTTTTTTGTGAAGCTGCCTTTACTCGAGTGATCACTTCGACCTGACTTGGTGGCCAAGTATAAGCGTTACCTCGTAGGTAACCACCCATACAATCAGATTGTGAATCAGACTACGAATGCCGTGAATGTAATTACACACTCACTGCAGTTGCTTACGGTAATCGAACCTCGGACGTCAGCGCTAGAGGGGCTTAGCAGCGGTGAAGTATTGCTTTTAAATTTTAATTAAGAACAAAAGAAAACCTCAGAGCTTCGATTCCCAAAAGGGAGTGAAGTGAGTGTCCGGTTACCTACCAGGTAACGCTTATGGTTGGACAGCAAGTGACGTAACATCAGCCACGGTGCCTTCAGTTGTGAGAAGCAGATCATAGAATGATTGAAAAGAGTTTTGCATTTACCTTTTTAGTAAAAGGCGAGCTTTTAAACCTGAGAAATCACCCCGTAAATGCACACGTTTAATTGCACATGTGTTAATATGTATGGTTACACAGTATTAAAAGACAGTGAAGAACGTGATTTACCTTTGTTCCCGTGTTTGATAAAAGGCGAGCTTTTAAGCCTGAGAAATCACCCCGTAAATGCACACGTTTAATTGCACGTGTTAATATGTATGCTTACACAGTATTAAAAGACACTCAAAAATTAACGTCATTTACCATCAACCACGGTGCCTTCAGTTGTGAGAAGCAGATCATAGAATGATTGAAAATAGTTTTGCATTTACCTTTTTAGTAAAAGGCAAGCTTTTAAGCCTGAGAAATCACCCCGTAAATGCACACGTTTAATTGCACATGTGTAAATATGTATGGTTACACAGTATTAAAAGACAGTGAACAACGTCAGTTACCTTTGTTCCCGCGTTTGATAAAAGGCGAGCTTTTAAGCCTGAGAAATCACCCCGTAAATGCACACATTTAATTGCACATGTGTTAATATGTATGCTTACACAGTATTAAAAGACGTCATTTACCTTCGTTCCCGCGTTTGACTCGTGCTGTAAATGTCTTCTTTGTTTTTAGTTCACGTGATTACGTAGGAGGCGTGATGACGCGATGCGTGACTCCGCCTCCTCCATTAGAGCAGGGGTAGGCAACGTCGGTCCTGGAGTGCCACAGTATGTGCAGGTTTTTGTTCCAACCCAGTTCCTTAACGAGAACTCAATTATTGCTGATGAAGCACATATTGCTTAAGTGACATTTTAATGCTTCATTTTAGTGGTCTCGCTTGTTAAGGTTCTCCAACCTTAATTGCTTATTTCAATCTTAAACTGCTGCATTCAGTGTTTTAATTGCTCCTTATTAGCAATAAGATGTAAAAGACAAAGCAGCCAGCAGTTCTCCAGCTAGCTTTTTTCCAATTACATCTGTGTGTGTTCATCATGCACGGTTTGATTTAATAAAACACTTGATAGAAAAATGTGACAGACTGAAAATGATCTGTTTTAGGCTTCAAATCATTTGGATGATATCCTTGGAAAGGAAAAAAATCTACGATATAAAAGCCTTACATTGCACAGACTAACAAGCCATAAAATTAAATAAGGTCTGAGATTGGCAATGATTGGTTTCTAATTAAGCAATTGGGTTGGAATGAAAACCTGTAGCCACTGCGGCTCACCAGGACCGACATTGCCTACCCCTGTTTTACATCTTATTGCTAATAAGGAGCAATTAAAACACTGAATGCAGCAGTTTATGATTGAAATAAGCAATTAAGGTTGGAGAACCTTAACAAGCGAGACCACTAAAATGAAGCATTAAAATGTCACTTAAGCAATATGTGCTTCATCAACAATAATTGAGTTCTCGTTAAGGAACTGGGTTGGAACAAAAACCTGCACATACTGTGGCACTCCAGGACCGACGTTGCCTACCCCTGCATTAGAGTATATGGACAAAAAATATGTTCCAGTTATGACCATTACGCGTAGAATTTTGAAATGAAACCTGCCTAACTTTTGTAAGTAAGCTGTAAGGAATGAGCCTGCCAAATTTCAGCCTTCCACCTACACGGGAAGTTCGAGAATTAGTGATGAGTCAGTCAGTCAGTCAGTCAGTCAGTCAGTGAGTCAGTGAGGGCTTTGCCTTTTATTAATATGTATAGATTGTCTGGCACAGTATTTATTTTTTTCCTTCTTGTTTCTGGATTTTCTCTCTGATTAATGAATATAAATTGTTTGCCTTGGGTTGCTTTTTTATGCATACTGTACATTTTTACCTGTTTTCACCTTTTCTGCTTTACTTGTTTATTCATCCTTTATTTTTAATTATTTAATAAAGTCTTTACATTTGAGGAAACCTGTTTTGTTATCCTCTCCTATGAATGCCAATTTTGTGTATTTTGGATAGTTTTGAATTTTAAATGCCTGAGCCCCATTATCAGCCTTTGTAGGCATTACAACCTGCCTTTTGAGTGTAGGATCAGGCTACCTTGGGCAAAGTTTCTGTCTTAGTGACACCAGTGAAGTCCTAGTCTGGGTTTTTGTGACATTTTGAGGCCTGTTTACCTCATTTTGACAACATTAGGAGGCAAGGCTATATGGAAAACTTACAATCTAAATAAGGATTATGTTTTTTAGCAGCTGCTTTGGGCTCATTTTGGATTTCTTGCATTTTTAAAAGTGCTCATCTCTGGGTTTTCATTTTTTTTTTCTGTTGTCTAGGCTAATTTTAAGACTAAGAACATGCATCTTTTGTCTTTTTGTTTGCTTCTGATAGACAACCTTTTCCTACTTTTTGATTTTGTTTGTTTTGGAATCTTTTGTTAAAAAAACTCTTTCAGTATGAAAGAACTTTGACGTCTTTTCTGAGGCCTAGTCAGGCATGAATCCTCCAATTTTCCTTAGGTCAGGCATGCCTTGGGGTGAGATTTGTTTTGTGGGCTATTTTGGAAACCTTCCCCCTTTGTTATTTTGTGCTGTCAGAGCAATCACAACAATTGTTATAAGGACTGTTGGCTTTGATTCCATATTTTTCTTTTAACCCTAACCCAGGGAACACTTGGATGAATCGAGTGGGGCTCTTTAAGGCTATTTTGATCTTACTGAGCAATTCTTTTTCCGTGGACTTAATCCTCCCAAGACACTTTACAGACCTTCCTGAGAAAAGAGAAGAAAATGCTTTGAAGTATCTGTAGCTACTCATCCACTCCCTGGGTTTTTCTTGTGCTCCCAGATTGAACATCACAAGCAGGAGGTGTGAAATATGACATATAGGTTTTCTGGCCACATGAAAATGTGAAATGTCTGCTTAGACTAGCAGAAATAATATTAGCCAAAGATGGGCTGCCCATTAAGAGAATACACTGTATGTACTGTATTTCTGTTACTAAATGAAACCATTTTTAGATAGTCACTATGTGCTCTCAGTCTGTTTTCAGAAATACAAAGTAGTATGTGCTTAATGTTTTTCTGAAATATATAATAAACTGTAAACATATTATATAAAGAGCATTTACTCAAACACTAATTTCTTTTTGTTCTTTTTTTTTACAAGGAGCCACTTAATAGTTAGTACACACTGTTCTATTGGCACAGAATCTATAGCTCCTTAGTAAGATTTATTGTCTTATTCATGTCTGCTTATTATTTAAAAGAATAAAAATCATATTGATAACACTTTTATGAAATCATAATCAAGAAAAGGATGGTAAAGCAAAAAAGGGAAATGGCAGCACATCTTTGATCTAAATTTATAAAGAACAAAACTAGCACCAGTGATCACTTTAGAGGGCACAAAAGATGAATGGAGTATCCACGAGTCAGCATGGCATGTTTTCATAAACGTGACTTGATGATCAAAAGTCAAAAATATTCATTGAATATTTTTTTACTTAACAACTACTTTAATGTGAAACATTTTTCAAATAACCAGACTCACAGTACCACTGTAGAAATACCAAGAAATGCTTCAGCGCTGTTAATTTTTCATGACTTCTTTTAGGAACAGTTCTCAAAAAGGCAACATTTAAGGTCTCTTTAAAAAAGAGCTCTCGTATTCAATACCATAGACACAGAATTACTAGACGCCGCATGACCAGCAGCATTGTAAGTCAACGTCACCGCCATATTGCGAGTGGCACTGCTATGGAGTGAAGTAATGGATAAAGATGCCTCAAGCATGTGCTGCTTGGGATTGTACAAACCACTGTATACTCAAAACCAGATCCCAGGGGATTACATTTCATAGGTAAAGCTGAACAATTGTTTTTGGTATATTTGGCCATTAGAAAATCCCATTTTATAATCTTAACTTTAGCTATGCCAGACTAAGATAGCAATGCTATGCATTTATGTGCTCACGTAAGCCTCCAAAAAACATTTTGGCTAAACGTATTTAGTCACTAACTATGTAGCTGTCCTGTGTTGTGTGCCATGCTAGTTTGGTAACAGATGCTCTACCGGCATCATATGATCAAAGCTACCACTTGCTCACATTTAAAAACAAAGGAGGTTTGATGATTCCTTCTGAGGGTACAGTCAAGGTGGTCAAAGTAGCTGAGTGTGTTATCCGACAGTCGACATTAGGACAAGCTGTCAGTTTGTTCGGCGTGAGATTGGTTCAGATTATGTGTTTTTTCTCAAGGAGCACACTGAGGAAACACAGTTTGAAACTGACAACCATCATTTTATGCTTATGTCTTTAGTTGTGTCTGTCTTCCACAAACTAAGGCTGCACCATATTGCCAGACTGAATACTCTCAAATTACAGAGTGGCAACACAAGGAAAAAGCTATGTAAGACAGTTCTGTTTCATGGATTTTAGATCCTATTCTGTATATATTTAAGTAACCACATTGTGTGTGTATGTCTGTGTGAGAGAGAAGAGAGAGAGAAAGAGAGAGAGAGAGCGAGATTGAGAGAGGAATGAGTGAAATATTTTCAGAAATTATTAAGCCAATTTGTATACAATAAAATTGTTTATTTTTGTCATTGAGTGTATCATTTCACTGTTAAAAGAAAGACAAACAAAGATAACTGGCAGTAACAGTGGAAAATTCACAATTGGTAGTTAGAAAAGATAAGTTTTGAGGGTAGTTTTAAAATGTGTTATTGAATCGAGCTGACGTATATGAGAGGAAAGAGAATTCCAGAGTCGAGGAGCACAATGAGAGACACTCGAGCTCCCATAGAACAGAGTTTGATGTGCGGCACAGAAAGTAGAGCTGCAGATGGGGATCTGAGTGAGCGAGAGGGAGCGTAAGTCTGTTGGAGATCAGTGAGGTTGTGGGGAGCTTTAAATGTTAAGAGCAGTATTTTGTATTGTATTCTGTAGTTAACAGGGAGCCAGTGAAGTTGAGAGAGAATAGATGTAATATGTTCAGTGGATTTAGAACAGCAGGTTATTATCCTGGCAGCAGAATTTTGAAGAAGTAGTAAGCGATGGATACGTTTTTGTGGGATGCCAGATTGAATAGCATTACAGTAATCTATACGTGGGGTGACTAGGGCATTAACCAGTATTTCAGTACTGTGTTGCATAAGAACAGGACAAAGTCTAGAAATGTTTCGGAGATGGAAGAAGGCAGTCCGAGAAATGTTACTTATATGGGAGAAATTATTTAATAATAATAATAATAATAATAATAACAATTATTATTATTATTATTTAATAATTGCCATTATTAGTATATAAAAGGATATAAATAATTGCATTTAAATGATTCGCCAAAATCTGTTGTATGTAAACGATACTGTTTTAAATGTTATTGTTTTTTCATCAGAAAACCCAGTTTCCACGTCTACCTGTATTAGTTTAAATGGCACTTTTGCCACTTGCAATATGGCGGACATGCTGACATATCGTGTCGACTGGGCAACACAGGTAATGCGGCGTCGATCTATATATGTCTATGTTTAATACAACAGAAGGACCCCTGAATTTGTTGTTTTCACTTATTGCATTTCAAAATTCTAAAAACAGTGCCAATTTTTCAATTGGCTGATAGAGTCATGGTTAATGCAACATACAAAAACAGAAATGCATACTGATAACATTATGTTCATGGATGCCTAAAATGTGTGAATCTGTTGGAAACTTGAACTTCAAATTTCACCTCTGGTATTATTCTGGTGTGTGTATATTTACTTATTTATTATTTACAGTATCTATCTATCTATTGTCACACACAAGCAATTGGGAGGCAGCTAGAGGGCCTAAATAATAGTTATACCACAGCAGACCAGGGTGTGGCAAGCTGTACCAACTTTCTCTCTCTGTCCTCTGCAGACTATCCATAGGAAATCCCACTAGGTGCTGGTGCTATTGATGACGTCACTTCCAGTACTGGCGCTATCGATGATGCCACTGTTCCGGTACCAGCGCCATGGATGACGTCACTAACCCAAAGACGGCACTTCCGGTCCTGGCACTATGAACAACATCAGTTCCGATCAACATGACATCACTTCCGGTTCTGGTCAAGATTCATTTCCTGTCACGGCCTTTAAATCCGCCATATTCTCAAACTAAAGTCAGTTCTGTTTTGGATTTCAAACTGAACACAACTCAAAAAAATTCCCATTTGCAACCAGGGCATATTATATGGGTGGCTGCTCCAAACCTTTGATGTCTCTTGGCTATACACTATCTATCTATCTATCTATCTATCTATCTATCTATCTATCTATCTATCTATCTATCTATCTATCTATCTATCTATCTATCTATCTAATTAATCCTGCACAATTTATAAAGAAAGTATAACTAAAGAAGAGAATACACTGTTACCTTATTGTTCACCTGTGATGTCAATCTCCACCTAGTTCAAAGAAACTGAATCTACACTAGTGTGAATTCTGATGTAAACAACTGTAGGCAAAATGAACCATCTAGAATTCTCAGGTGAATAGGTTGGTTTTAATGAAAACTAGCAACCATACTGTAGGTGCCATATTATATTGAAGGTGAGAGGGCTTTGCATGCCATAAGACATAAAATCAGAAGTTTCCTTTCCTGAAAGAGTAATATTATAAAACCCTTTGGTGAAGGAAGTACACTTTTGTGATGTTTGATGCTTGCTTTGAATTCTAGTGAGCTACTCCGTGAAATGTCTCACATGTTTTAAAATGACAACACAAAAAAAGAACAAATATTACTTTTGCATTGACCTTCTTTTTAACAGCTAATGGAACCACTAATGATAAACTGTGGACAGTATATGCACACTATAAGATACCTTATATTACGGATAAGAAGGATAAAATGTTCAAAATGGCAAGGCAATAGGCATAAATAGTTTGGGTTTTTGCAAACTGTTTTATGCTATAAACAAAATTACCTGGGGGCATGTGTTTTTATCTTGTTTATTTGGTAACTATGGAAACAGAAGCCTCATTGGTCTATGATTACACCTAAGATGAAAGGATGATGGCTAAGGGCCAGAGGGTCATTCTCTGTTGGCAAAGCTAGAAGAAAATATATGATTTCCAACAGCCATAATGGTTAATTAACTGGAGTACACACTAAAAATGCCATTCATTGTCCCAGTGATGGGAGAATAAAGTCCCATTTGAAAGGTAATAAGTGTCATATTTATTAAAGATACATCTACATGTTGGCAAAAGCAATGGGAATTTTTTTATAGAAGGGTTTTGTTATTATTATTTTATTTCAGTTGATTCTACAATGATTTTTTTGAGATTCTGGCTAAGTAAGGCTACATTGAGATGTTGTGTTTCTCATTTAATTAAAAACATTGATAATGCTGAGTGCAACACTGTTAAATGACTCATTGTGTATTACTACAATGAAACATCAGATGATTTAAAATCTGCCTTTTTTGGAATGAACATTCCCAGGTTGATTGTCCTTGTGGAGGTTAGTGGGCCTTAAGATGCCCTTGTGTCTCATCCAGGGCTGATTTCTGCCTTTTCTTCAGTGGTGCCAGGATTGACTTTACTTCCATATGACTTTTGAAGAGTTTAGCCAGATGTAGAAAACTGATCAATTCTTCTTAACCTCTTTTTATAATTTGTAGCCAGTGTGTCATACAGGGAAATAAAGGCCTTTTGATTCAATCACCACCACTATTTAACTACATGACTCTGAGGAAGTCTTTTAAATTGACAATGCTCACATTGTAGAAATATATGAATAATAAATCACTAGTTTGCATGGACTGATACTCTTAAATATTACAGTAAAGCTCTTTTCAGTGAACAAACTGTTTACTAAGTTACATAATGCAATCTTGAACTAGCATAATCCAATTTAGAGTTGCAGGGAGCTAGAGCCGATCCTGTCAATATATAGTATAAGGCAGGAACTAAGCTTGAACAGAGACCAGCCCCCTTAAGAACTCACTAACAGGTGCAACCACACTCACATGGGTTCAACCCAGGTTTCTCAGTTTATCTCAGAAGGAATGCTTTTTGATTTTGAAACAAAAGCCGCGCATCCAAAGACAAACAAATGCAGACTTGAGTAGAATGTGCAGTGAGTAGGTGTGGATGTGGAACCCAAGGCAGTCAACCCTTGAGGAATACTAATAATCCTCTTACATTTTATTTGGAACTAGCAAAATACCCGCGCTTCGCAACGGAGAAGTAATGTGTTAAAGAGGTTATGAAAAAAAAAGGAAACATTTTAAAAATAACGTAACATGATTGTCAATGTAATTGTGTTGTCATTGTTATGAGTGTTGCTGTCTTTTATATATATAATATGCACACACACACACATAAACATATATATACATAAACATATATATATACATATCTACATATACACATATCTACATATACATACGTATATACACATCCACATAAACATATATATACATATACAAATTTACATATCTACATATATATATATATAGACATAGATATATACATACATACATTCACATATATATATATATATATATATATATATATATATATATATATATATATATATATATATATATATATATATATATATATATATATATATATATATATACATATGTACTTATTGGCTCCTGTATTTAGGATATGGCAGGTTGGATAATGGATGGATGGACATTTGTATGCATAGTCCTATTTGCCCATTTTTGTTTTTTTTCTTTCTTCAGTAATATTTCAGCAAACCCGGAGCTTGTCAGTTCAAATCCTGGTACTGACACCACTGTGTGACCCTGAGGAAGTCACTTCACCTGCCTGTGCTGCAAAAAACAAAAGTAATGTAACAAATTGTATTTCAGATGTTGTAAGTTGGTGGAATAAAGGCATAAGTCAAATAGATAAATATGTATTATACACATAGGAAGTATTCATTTATTTTCAGTTAAGTCACCTGCAGCAAACTTTTATAAATGAGGATTTCTCCTTTTTAGATAGTGCAAACTGTTTCTTCTTCATTGACGTTTTCTCTTGGAGAGCTTTTTTCATTTCATTGAAAATGAAAGCAGCAGCTGCCAAAATATGTAGCTTTCTTATTAATTTTTCAACATTGTGTAAAATAAATGTATAAAGTAACATAAAAGGTTTAAATACTGGTTATTCTTTTACACTAAAATATTACTACACAGATACAAAAAAAGTAAAATGGATATGTTCTTTTTCTTTAAGGAGATGAAATATTACTGAAGAAATAAAAAAAAAATTAAACAGCCAAATGGGGCTATGCATATGAACTTAAAAGGTTTAAATAAAACAGAAATATATATTTTATTTTTACTTGGTTAACTTGTGGAGGGTGTATCCTGTAGCAAAGCCCTAACTGTTTTCGTGAAAGCCCGTTTCAGTCAATAAGTCTTATGTGTGTGTTTATGTATGTGTGTATATATATGTAGATATGTGTATATGTAGATATGTATATATATGTATATGTATATAAATGTTTATGTGTGTGTGTATATTATATATATAATATATATATATATATATATAAAAGACAGCAACACTTATAACAATGACAACACAATTAAATTGACAATCATGTTACGTTATTTTGAAAATGTTTCCTTTTTTTTTCATAACCTCTTTAACACACTACTTCTCTGCTGCGAAGCGCGGGTATTTTGCTAGTATATACATATATATATATATATATATATATACATATATAAATATATATATATATATATATATATACATATACACACATACATGCAGTTTCAATAACATAGAAATCAATATAAATATTAACATTATTATCATATGAGAATATGAAGTAATATATAAGAAGCACATTTCATATAAATATAAATTATTAAACAGTAAAATCTTCTTCTGTAATTTGCTACCGTGGCAATTTGTGTGTCTGTCCAGGATTTTAAATCACCTGTAGCTCGCAAACCGTTTCACCTATTGACTTGAAATCTGGTACACATATAGTACGTCACGTCTACTATCCGCTTTATGGGTGATGATTGTATTACTCTTTTTATGTTTATTTTATTTTATTGTAGAATCAACTCCTATCTGCGCACACCAGGGCGGCCGTGGGCGGATGCGTATGGTGTATTCACTCCATGTTATCGTGCATTGCGCTGTCACTGGTATTTTGATAAAAGAATTTGAACAACATATAAGAAGCGTATAAATTATTAAACAGTAAAACATTAACATTTAAGAAGTAAAGTTAGATTAAGTACTACTGCAGTGCCCTCGGGTATACCTCATTTTTGTTTGTCCATTACATGCTTAAATGTATACATTTTTTGGTGTACCTACCCGAGAACACGCGACATATAACCGAGCGTGGGAGAAGCATGGATTTTAAACACGCGTTGAGTTCATCTGCTGGTCTCCCTCGTGGAATAACTGGTAATGTTTGAATAAAATCTACAGCGAGTAAAACGACATTACCTCCTATTTTTTTTTTTACGATCTCTGAGATGTTGCTTTTTTCGGTTCAAGGCTTCATAAGCTCTTTTATGTTGTATGGTGTACTTATCCCAAACCATCATCTTTGAATGTTGCAAGACTTTCGGCTTGTATGTAGATCGGGGTAATTACATTCATTCCATTCCTAGTCTGAATCACAATCTGATTGTATGGGTGGTTACCTGGCACTGTAGGGTTGCCACCCATCCTTTAAAATACGGAATCGTGCCGCATTTCAGAATGAAATTGCGCGTCCCGTTTTGAATCAATACTGGACGGGATTTCTCCCGTATTTTTTTTATCATTTTTTTTAAAGCAGCGTCTCATGCAAATCATCCCACACGCATTTTATGAAGATGCCTCCTTTCCTACTTTTGATTGGGTAATACTTGATGTCATCGTTAGTTTGATTGGTCTTTTTAACTGTCCAGTGAGGAGGGCGTGTGTTTTAAGTAGAGTCTGGAAAGTGTTGGCACTGAGATGTGGCATCAGCGCCAGAGTTGAAGCCCCTAATGTTGCGGTCAGCAAGTCGGCTAACATCCGCCATGTGCCGTCTTTCAGTTGCGAGAAGCAGATCATAGAATGGTTGAAACTGTTGCCCCTAACGTTGCGCCACGGCGTGTGGTTCGTTTATACCTCGCGTCTTCTCATTAAACTTTTATCTCGCGAATATGTTATTGCAATCCACAGCGGGAGCGTTTCTATAAACTTAATTTAAACTTACGTTTTACACCGTGCTTTGTTTCCCTTATGAACATGCTTGTATGCTTAAGTCGCTCCGTTCTCAATTGTTTAATTAATTTTTTGCTGTTCGCTGTTTGCGGCTCTTCCTCCATTTCCCCCTACTTCGTTCTTTTATCTCGCGAATATGTTATTGCAATCCTTAACGGGAGCGTTTCAATAAACTGATTGAAAATAGTTTTGCATTTACCTTTTTAGTAAAAGGCGAGCTTTTAAGCCTGAGAAATCACCCCGTAAATGCACACGTTTAATTGCACATGTGTTAATATGTATAGTTACACAGTATTAAAAGACAGTGAACAACGTCAGTTACCTTTGTTCCCACGTTTGATAAAAGGCGAGCTTTTAAGCCTGAGAAATCACCCCGTAAATGCACACGTTTAATTGCACATGTGTTAATATGTATGCTTACACAGTATTAAAAGACAGTCAAAAATTAACGTCATTTACCTTCGTTCCCGCGTGTGACTCGTGCTGTAAATCTCTTCCTTGTTTTTAGTTCACGTGATTACGTAGGAGGCGTGATGACGCGATACGTGACTCCGCCTCCTCCATTACAGTGTATGGACAAAAAATATGTTCCAGTTATGACCATTACGCTTTGAATTTCGAAATGAAACCTGCCTAACTTTTGTAAGTAAGCTGTAAGGAATGAGCCTGCCAAATTTCAGCCTTCCACCTACACGGGAAGTTGGAGAATTAGTGATGAGTGAGTCAGTCAGTCAGTCAGTCAGTGAGTCAGTCAGTCAGTGAGGGCTTTGCCTTTTATTATTATAGATAATACAGGAGTGAGAAATGGAATTGTCTGGTACATTTCTATTCTGTGTTACTAGCAGTGAATGTTTGGATTTCTTAATCTAAACAGCATAATTGTTTTTATGATGCTCATTCTTTTATTACTTTTTATGTACTCAAAAAATATTAATGGTGTTCTTGTAGTTTTTCTAGAGTGCTTGAAAATATGTTTAATTCATTCTTGGTCTTTTTCTATGGGCTTGTTATGATAATGCAGCACAAAATAGACAGAAAGGGTGAACACGACACAAAATTAAAAAATAATAATAATGATAAAAAGTCACAGCAGACTGCCTTGGCAACAGGCCTCACCAGCAGAAGCCTGGCCCCAAACTCAAAAGATCAGCTTTAAGGTTTACATAGGCACAAAATGGGGCTCAGGCTTTTAAAAGTTCAAAATTCTCTAAATACTCAAAATATATAAACATTTCCTTCAAGAAAGAGGATAACCATAAACCCCTGGCTTGAGAAGAATCTTTATAAATAATTTATTTATAATAAGGAAAATTAGAGGAGCAAAGGCAAAACAAGGAAAAAAGCAGAAGAGGCATAAAGGCTAGCAGGTTCAATTTGTAAATCTAGAAATGAAATCCTAAGGCAAAGTAAAAACAACCACAAACCAGAAAATCCAAAAAGAACTTACAAATAAATAAACTTAACTCCACAACTCTTGATACACCTCTGAGGGACTTATTTCTTAATCTGAATATAAAGGCAGAGGGTGGTCCCTCTGCAATGATATCATGGTGGAACCACATACTGGGGTTAGGGTTAGGGGGTTTACATCCACAAAATACAAGGAACACAATCAAAAAACATTAATACACAATGCCTAAATACTAAATACTGTATAAACATAACAATAGTAACAAAAACAAAATAGTAACAAAACCCATGAAAAACAATAATTCTAAAACAAAAGAAATAACAATGAAAAGCAAAATAAATATAAGCCACAGAACAAACTCTTGCTGGAATATAACTGGGCTGAATTTATTTTGTAACAAATTATTTTGTTTAACCATTATATCTTTTATTTATCTACAACGGCACATTTGATTTTTCAGAGAACCCTATTTTGTAATCCCTTCATCAAGATGGAGGTGTTTGGTTGCTAGGGCTGTACGACTCAGAAATTGCAGTACATGACATCATCAGTGCAACATTATTTAAGTAAGGTAAAGCTCAGTTTACTATAAGGTTATGGACAAATTTGCAAATGTGTTTGGTGTACTTTGGTTTAGAATCAGAGTTAATGGTCTTTCTGTCAATGCTTATTTGACTTTGACTTTTGCCTGGGTTTTAGCGTTTGGTTCTCAGTATTGCCTGAATAAAAATAACAACTTTGGAAAATCTCTAAACAATGAGATTTAGTTAGAGGTTAGGATTTTGATGTATGGTTTAGTTTTCATCATTAGCCTCCTGGTTTACTTTGCTATTTTTCATTTTACTGGTCTTTTTCCAAATGTATTCCATTCACTGAGTAGTTGACATTGAGATTGAGCAATAAGCAATCGCAATACATTTATCCTTGGTGCTTGCCACTGTCATAAATTTAAGTTAAAGACTGAACACAGAATTATATGATTGCTTTCTAAAATTAAACCTTCTACTAATGCCTCAGAGCAAATTGTAGTAGTTTATTGAAAACATCACTTGTTGTTATCTTTATTGAATGCTGAAAGTAACTAATAAAATTTAATTGAACAGCATTGTCCACAATTACTTCACACTGGATACTTTTATACCTTTTTAATGTAAACATATTTAAATATTAGCATTTTTTATGATTTATTTCAGAATCACCATTTCTTTTAATAGTTTAATAAGTTCTAATTTTGTGTCTAGAATTATATTTCAGAATAGATAAAGAATAGAAATTGCTTTAACTTGTTTTGGAAATGGTGTTAAATTTCCTGTTGGCCAATGCAGGAAATGCTACAGTTGCTTTGGTTTTAGATTTAAGTGAAGCATTTGACCTAATTAACAACTGGGTTCTAGTACACAGGCCTGAGAATTGAATTGACCTACCAGTTCTCAGGTAGTTTACTTCACCTAATATAATCATTTTCATTTCCTAGTCATTTTCTAACCCACTTAGTCCTGAGAGTCTGCTGTAGCCTATCCCAGATAGCATAAGGCACAAGGCAGGAACAATCCCCAAGCAGGGCACCAGTCCTTCGTAGGGCAAACACTCACACTCGCTTCAACCACACACTAGAGCCAATTTAGCGTCACCAATCCAACTAACCTACATATCTTTAGATTGTGGGAGAAGACTAACCCAAGTAGACACAGGGAGAATATGGAAACTCCACACAGGGAGAACCCATGATGCAAACTCTGGTCTCCTTACTGCAAAGCAGCAGCACTACCACTGCATCACTGTGCTGCCCATAATCATTTTCAATACTAGCAAAATTCTAAAATCAGTACTTCCTCATTTCTGTTTCAGTTCGAGTTTATTGTGTTATGTCTGACGTAATTAGAAAGCCGCACGAGCAGTATTTTAAAAAATAAAGATCACAATCTTAAGGAACTTCACAAAGAGAAAAATCAAGAAATGAGAAAAAGACTAACACCAAAAAGAATCAAAATTTTAAACAGAAGACACAAATCATAGTTTCTTTTTAAATCAGAAACAAAGCTCCAAATCTAATATCCTTTTCCTGACTACTTATTAACATACAGTATGGTGCTTCTTATGATAAATAGCTCCAATGTTATTATCTCATAGGACATGTGTTATTTCTTGTGCCATTCTCAAAAGACTGACAAAATACATCATTAACCATAAACAGTTCGTATCCCTGCTTCAGCACCACAATATGGTGTCACCTATGAACACAAAATGAAGATATGATAAGTAATAAATTTGAAGCAATAATAATTACATTGTTAAATATCCTGAAATATCAAAATAATAATAAAAAACACATTTCTAAGTGAATGCATGCATGCTTACATATTGTTTTGTGGGCAGAGTACTATGAACGGCTCATCTGCATGTCTAAACAGGGCGCAGTGCTGCAACAAGTCTTTATTCTTTTGACATTGTGTGATGTCTTTCAGAAAAGGGAATGGTTTGTGTAGATGAATAAAGCAATGTCAGCTATGTATAAGCAACAGTTTTTCTTGATTTTTCTTACTGAATCACTGACGATACTTCTGAGGTGTAGACATTAAGAAATCCTACACCAGATAAAACAGCATTCAAAGCAAAGCAATCAGTTGTAATCAATAATGCTTCTTTTATCTAAAATGTAATAGGGAAGGTCACAGCTCTCAGCCAGGAAAATGTCAGCAAATGCTCAAATCGACACACAAGACATTTTTGTCAAAATCCACAAATAGATAGATAGATAGATAGATAGATAGATAGATAGATAGATAGATAGATAGATAGATAGATAGATAGATAGATAGATAGATAGATAGATAGATAGATAGATAGATAGATAGATAGATAGATAGATAGATAGATAGATAGATAGATAGATACTTTATTTGTCTCCAGAGGGAATTTGAGTTTTTACAGAAGCTCTTTAAATACATAATTACATATATAGGTAGGTAAGTAAGTAAGTAAATAAATAGATAGATATATACACACACACACACTTTGGTCTGAACAAAGAACAAAAATAAAAAGAAAAAAATGTTCTGACTTGGCTGCCAAAGTCACAGTGAGACATTATGCAGATGTATTGCTGTTGTATAAAGGAGCCCCTGTAGCATTTCTTGACACACTTCTGCTGGATAATTCATTGGCTGAAAGTCCTCAGTATTAAGTGTGTCAGAGAGTCACTGCCAGTGCAGCATTGTTCATAATGGCATTCAGTTCTATTTTAATCCTCTCCTTCACTATGACCTCTGGAGGTCGAGTGAGTCCTATAACCAAGCCTTCCCACTTAATTAGCTTGTTGATGGGTCTCTCTTGAATTGATGTTACTAGTTGCTGACAATTCTCTTTGTACCAAGAAACAAAGTTCTCCACCTGACTCCTATTCTCTGTCTCATCCGTTTTATCAATACACACCATTAAGTGAAGAATCATCAGAGAATTTCTGCAAGTGACATGACCTGGTGTTATATTTGTAGTCTGAGGAGTACAGAGTGAAGAGAAAATGAGGCAGGCATGTTCCTTGTGGTGCTTCAGTGTTGCTCACATCCATATCAGAAACACAGTCCTTGAGCTTCACAAACTGCAGCCTGCCCGAGAGATAGTCCATTATCCAGAACACCATAGTCTTATCCACCTGCAGATCCCTGAGCATAACCCCTCATCAGGGATGGCTGGATGGTAGTGAAGGAACTGCAGAAATCAAAAAACATTATCCTCACAGTGCTGCCGGCTTTGTCCTGCTGAAAATAAGCCTTGTGGAGCAGATAGATCATTACATTTCCCACTCCAATCTTTGTCTGATAGGCAAACTGCAGTGGGTCCAGGTGGTCTACCACAATAAGACTCATATACCTGTAGTCCAGGACCAGATCATCAATAGTATTGTTTTTTTTTATTACGTTCTTTGTGATATCACTCACATAAGAGTTACCCTTTAATTAAAGGAAGCTATCCTGTTATATCCTTACTACACTACCATCTTTGACCATCTTCTTTCCTGTCTGAATTTTAAAATAATTAAAGTTTTGTTTTTCAAAAACATGTTTAAAAACAACAATTAAATAATAAAGTATTTAAGTTCTTAGTTACAGCTTGTCCTTGACTTAGACTTTTGGTTTAGCCATGTTTATGAAAGTTCCACCAAATGTTTGATGCCTGCTGATTTAACATTGCTACTGGCTTCTAAACCTCCCTACTTTCTTTTTCTTTCACTGTTGTGAATGTTATGAAAGATGTTCCTGTTGGTCACATCATTTAAGCAATGGAAGAAATCTCATGAAGGGAACATGCCAGGGTCAGAACTGAGAATTTCCTTTCAAGCAATAACACCTGTTACAGTATATAGGTTTATAGATAAAACTCTAGACAGAGGTTGGCACAGTGGTAGCACTGCTGCCTCGCAGTAAAGAGACCCGGGTTTGCTTCCTGGGTCCTCCCTGCGCGGAGTCTGCATGTTCTCCCCATGTCTGCGTGGGTTTCCTCCGGGTGCTCCAGTTTCCTCCCACAGTCCAAAGACATGCAGGTTAGGTGCATTGGCAATCCTAAATTTTCCTTGGTGTGTGTGGGTGTGTGTGTGTGTGTGCCCTGCAGGGGGCTGGCGCCCTGCCCGGGGTTTTTTCCTGCCTTGTTCCCTGTGCTGGCTGGGATTGGCTCCAGCAGACCCCCGTGACCCTGTGTTAGGATATAGCGGGTTGGACAATGACTGACTGACTGACTCTAGACAGACACTTCATGCATGAGACACCTGCTTCTGAGGCTGGGAGATGGCTTCCTGTAGACCACCAAGGCTGTTTCAGCAAGCCATACAAACAAGACAGAAACAGACCTTTACTAGAACCGCTATTGGGCAGCAATAGTCCCAGTGAACCCTTTCTGGAATAGTGACCAAAAAGAAACAAGATGCTGCCCCACTGCTTGTTCGATAATTAGATAGGTACATGACAGGCATTTTCTTTTTGAATGTATGTCTCAACAGACAAAAGACAACTACCTCTCTGCTAAAAATGTGGCTTAACATATACATAAGAGTTGTCACTTATTGTGAGTCTGCCAGTTAAAAAGGACAGCTACAAGTCGAAGTGATATGGTTCTCTAAACAGGGACAAAGCAAAAAAATAATCTCTAAATCTAAGCTTTTTATACTTAGTGTTGCAACACTGTAAAATATCACAATGCGGCTTGAGGAGTATCACGAAGGTAATGCTTTAATTTGTTCTAAATTTTCAATTTCAATTTTGACTTCTAAATAGAACAAAAATAATCAGGTAAAAACAACAGATGAGGGGTTCAAGTCTTGATCTGAGTTGAACCTTGGAGCATTAGAACATTACAAAAATTATGATGAGAATGGGACATTTAGCATAACAAGCTCATCCTTGATGTCCAAAATAACATCAAGTCCCTAAAGACCTACTCTCCACCACACTATATGATAATTTAGTTCATGTGTCTGTCTTTACCTGTATGAAGAAAAACTATCTAACATTAGTGCAAAATCTTTCTGTAGCAAGTTTTCAAGCGTGTCCCTGTGTTCTTGTTGCATGATTTAGCAACAAAGATTTAAAGCAACAACTGGGATCTACTGTACTAAATCATTTTGTAATTTTAAACACTTTAATCATGTAATCTCTTAATCCCGGTTTGCTTAAACTGAAAAGGTTCAACTTCTTTTTTTTTTTTGTAATATGGAGACCAAAACTGAACACAGTAGTCCAGTAGTGGCCTCACTAGTACGTGATGTAATTTAAGCATAGCCTCCTTTGATTTATAATCCACACATCATGATATATAACCTGAGATCCTATTTGCTTTCTTGATTGCTTCAGTACACTGTCTGGATGTATACACAGAGTATACTGCTTTGTATGCTTTTGTTGCTTCCTCATAGAATACAAGCATATTACTGAAATATGACCTTCCTCATCTGAACCCATGTTGAGTATACAGTAATACTGCTGTTCTAGACATGTGCTGGATGATATTTTTCCTAATAATTCTTTCGATTAATTTACCAGTGAAGCACATTAAGCTGACAGGCCTATAGTTACTTAGATCAGCCCAATCACCCTTTTTATATAACAAGATGATATTTGCTAGCCTCCAGTCTTTAGGAATTTCCCTAGTGAGCACAGGTTTTCAAAAAATATGTGTCAAAGGTTTATATATGTACTCACTAACTTCTGTAAACACTTAGGGATAAATGTTATCTGGTCCTGGTGATCTGTTAGATTTCAGCCTATTTAAACTAAGCAGTATTTCTTCCTCTACAATTTCGAAGTCACCAAGTACTTCCTTAGTAGACCTCATTACTTTTTGGGAGATTACCAGCTTCTTTACACATATAAACTTCAATAAAGTACAAGTTAAAAGCATTTGGTATTTTATTGCCTGTATAGTCTAGTTCACCTTTGCAGTTTCTAAGACTCTTCATTTCCTCCTTGACTGTTCTTTTATTGCTAAAATATAACTTATAAATAAATTTCTCTTTGGGTCATCTTTCACTTTTTTGTGATATTTCTCTCCATCTGTCTTTTAGCTTTCCTAGTATCCTTTTAACCATTGCTTTCATGCTCTTATATGCCTTACATTTAGTGCTTCAGTTACTTGGTTTATATGCCTTTTACAGCTATTTTCCTTTTGAATTTATTTTTTAGCTCCTTATTTATCCGCCTCTGAATTTTCTTTAATTTCTTACTGATTCTAAAATTTGTTGCTAACTTCCTCATCTTTTCATTAGCAGCTGACCATGTCTCACAGATTTCCCAAGCCCTTGATCCTTCTGGGTTTCCAGGTGTTTAGATGGTCGCTTGACTGAAGTTGGCATCTATTTTGACCCAGGACACAAACAGAGAGAGATACTGAATTGAAGAATCACTC
The DNA here is from genome assembly GCF_900747795.2 of Erpetoichthys calabaricus. Lineage (NCBI taxonomy): Eukaryota > Metazoa > Chordata > Cladistia > Polypteriformes > Polypteridae > Erpetoichthys > Erpetoichthys calabaricus. Next base: position 127,000,057 of record NC_041405.2, read on the forward strand.
CTGATTCAGTTTTATACTGTAGAGTTTCTTATTAGCTGCAGTGGCCAGGACTTTTTGTTTTAACTATTTTGTTGATTTTCATTTAAACAGGTATATGCAGATTGGTTCCCCAATATTTTGATCCCATGTACATCCTTCCTTTATCACAATGTAAATTTAAATGTGCACTCTGCCAAAACATTGTGAAATGTATTGTATTAAGGTCATGAGATCCTAATAGTCCAATCATCTTTACCTCCTCTATTCTGTCAAGATTATTACAGAATACTAAATCTAGACAGATACCCCCCAGCCCTATTGGTCATTAACAAAATGTGCTAAAAACAGTCAGTGACTTTGCATAACAGGATGCCAGCTAAGGACTGTTGGTAAGACCCGGTGGTTAGTGAATAACATATAATACTAATCTTACTTAAACTAAGTTTCCCTTTTTCCCTCTCTTTACAGTTAGAACTAAAATGTCATTTAAATGAATATAATGTGTACTTTTGTTAAATCTTTCTTGTATGCATTGTGTGTCTAGCCAGCACCAACTTAAGATGCAGACTACTTGTTAAGTGTGAGTTGGCTGATGTAGCTAAATGTGCTTTGCTGACATTGGAGAGGCTCTTTAAAGTCGTGATATTAACCCTGTTATGCAATAAGAAAAGGAAAATCATAAATGTGGCACATTATTAAAACATTAAAACACAGAAAGTTTACAATGTCTTAATAAAAAATATGTGGGTTAACTGGTCTCAAATTTGATCTAGCAGCAATAAAACCAACCAGTCATATTTGAGTCACTTACTTTTGAAAATCTTTAATTAAACAAAAAATTGTTTAAAAATTGTTTGTGAAAGTAAACATGTTTTTCCTTCTGTGCTATCCTGCTAAAATGATACTAGATATGTATCAGGCAGCGTTGTGACTCTGAGGCTAAGAATCTGCGCTGGTATCTGGAAGGTTGCTGGTTCCACTCCTGTTACTGCTAGAACCCATATGTTGCTAAATCTAATAATTAAAAACAACAAGGTAGTGTAAGTTTGTAAAAAAAAAAAAAACGAAAAAAAAAAATCAAGTACAAAAAGCATCACCAAATAAGGTAATTTATTTTTTTACTGTTTTATGCTGGAGCCACCTCTTGACCTGCTTTAACCAGCAAAACATCACCAGAATGAATTATAAATAAAGGTGTCTATGACTTCATCATCGTGACACATCCAATGATGTCTTTAATTTGCAGCACTTATGAATTCTATAACATAAAGAAAACAAATCGGAAACACCAAACAAAAATAAGCAACAGTGTGCTCAATTCTTATGCCCAACAAGCTTCTCAATTCTATTAATCTAATTTGTCCAGAATAATATCAAGTTGAGTTTTGTAGGCCCCTAAAATATTACAATTGATTTTACTAACTGGTAACTTACTATATGCCCCTGTGTTCTTTTTGAAGAATTTGTTTAAAGTAATAGCCTGGATCTAACTTACTTATTCCCTTCATGGTCATAAACAATTCAATAATGACAAATTTTAATATCTGTTTACTTAAACTTAATAAGTTCAACTTTTTCAGCCTAGTTGCTTTTCTCTGGACTTTCTCTAGTGGCTGCTACATCCTTTTTATAATATAGAGAAACAGTACTCCACATGAGTTGTCACAAGTGATTTTGGTCTTGAGCAGAGAAGACTGCATAGAAACTTAATCCAGGTCTTCAAAATTCTCAAAGGTATTGATAAAGCAGATTCAGCAGAATGTTTTTAACTAAATAGTCACTCTCATGTGTACTCAAAGGCATCACTGGAAATTAAAGGTAAGTGCATTTAGGAATGAAACCAGGAAGCCCTTATTCACTCAAACAGTTATGGGAATCTGGAACTAACTACCAAGTCATGAAGCTGAAGTGGAAACCTTGACCACCTTTATGAAGGGCCCGGATGAGATATTGGGACAGCTTAGCTATTGGCTAAACAAACAACCATGTTGGACTGAATGGTCTCCTCTCATTTGTCAAATTTCTTATGTTTCTAATCTAATAATTTATTAGCATTGTTCCTTGTTTCTGCACCCTGTTTCCTTAAGGTTAGTTCTTCAACAAGAACGTGAGGACACAGATCGAAACCAGATTTTTTCAATTTAGATATTATGCTTTTCAGACATAAATTTTCTGTATTTTATTGTATTTAACTTAATGTTTATGTCCATGTCAGGAGGACACAATCTCAGTGCTTTCCTTCAAAGGTTCTGAGGCTGTACTCAGTGAAGTGTACAATATAAAATGTACAATATAAAAACTGAATTAGTAAACTATACACTTATCTGTGTCAATCTGATTCCAAAAAGTCAACCGATTACTCTAAGCACTTAATGTAACAACAAAAACATTTAAAATTCAAAGAGTACACAGACCACAGATGTGGTCAAATTTGTTGGTACCTCTCCACAAAAAAAGAACAGCCCACAATTGTCTCTGAAATAACTTGAAGCTGACAAAAGTAATTGTCACCCATCATTGTTTATTCCATATTTAACAAAAATCAAACTTTGCCTCAGAGTTTTGATTCAACAGAATATTTCAAATAATAACACAAAAGAAAATGGCATGGACAAAAATGATTGGACCTTTAACGTATATTTTGTTGCATAACCTTTAGAGGCAATCACTGCAAACAATGGATTCCTAGAGCTTTCAATGAGATTTTTGCACCTGTCAACAGGTAGTTTGGCCCACTCTTCCTGAGCAAACTCCTCCAGCTTTGTCAGCTTTGAAGGGGCCTTCTCCAGACTACAGATTTCAGTTCTTCCATAGAAATTAAATGGGATTCAAATCAGGGCGCATAGAAGGCCACTACAGAATAGTTCAATGCTTTGTTCTTAACTGTCCTTGGGTGCTTTTAGCTGTGTGTTTTGTGCCTTATCCTGTTGGAGGATCCATGAAATGCAATGCAAATGACGCAGAGCTTTCTGACTCTGGGTAGTACGATTCACTCCAGAATGTCTTGATTGTTTTGATATTTCATTGTTCCCTGCACAGACTCAGGGCACCCTGTGCCAGATGCAGCAAAGTAGCCCCAAAACATAACTGACCCTCCATCGCGTTTCACAGTAGGCATGGTGTTCTTTTCTTTGCAAGCCTCATTGTTTCCATCTGTGGACACTGAGCTTATGTGTCTTGCCAAAAAAATCTAGTTTTGTCTCATCTGTCCAAAGGACATTCTCTCAGAAGCATTGCAGACGGTCAATGTGCATTTTAGGAAATCCCATACTGGCTTCTTCATGTTTTTCTTTCAACAGTAGAGTCCTCCTGGGTCTTCATCCATTAAGCCCACTGTCACTCAAAATGTGATGGATGGTGCGATCAGACACTGATGGACCTCGACCTTGGAGTTCAGCTTCTATCCCTTTGGAAGTTGTTCTTGGCATTCTGTCTACCATTCTCACTATCCTTCTGCCCATTCTGTGGTCAGTTTATCTCTTGCAGCCATATCCAAGGAGGTAGGCTACAGTCCCACGGACCTCAAACTTCTTATATTGCAGCTGTTCTCACAGGGACATCAGACTGCTTGGAGATGGTCTTCTAGCCTTTGCCTTTGACATGCTTGTCTATAATTTTCTTTCTGATGTCTTCAGACAGCTCTCTTCTTTATTTTCTCTTGTCCATGTTCAGTGTGGGACACACGATGAAACCAAACAGGATAGTGACTACTTTTCTCTGTTTAAATAAGACAAATGACTGTTTACACGACATGTGACTGTGTGATATTAATCAAGGAAAATAGCTAATCCATCTTTTTATGACCTTTTCTTCATTTGAACTAGTGTGAGGCTGAGGTGTCACCAATTACACAGCTGCATTTGTGTCACAAATTGGGATCCTGAAGTGGTCCGCTGTTTCAGTGCATGCTCCCAACCTAGGAGAACCAACAAATGTGTCCAAGTAATTTTAGAAATATCTTTGTAGAATAAGCAAAACTGTATTTCTTTTCACACTTGCTTTGATTTACTCGATGACATATCAAAGGCATGCAGTCATACAAGAACAATTGCTTTTCATTTAATCACTTTTAACAAGGCAAACTGAAATTTTTCAATGAGCTGTAATCATACCATTAAATTTGAGCAAGTCCATATCAGAGCACCTTTTTTTCAATACTGTACTAGACGTTCTGCAGACGGAAGATAATCCAGGCGCCGAGTAAGAATGAACTGACGGTACGCCGTAAGGCTCATTTATAAATGATCGATTATTGCCAAACAAGCTAACTATATGTGTTTGAATGTTTTAAAGAAAATCAGAATGTGCACATGTTAGTAATAGAAACTCAAAGAGAATAAACATGCTGTCTACCAGTTTCCTCATAGCAACTAATCTAACGAATTAAGATGTAAACACTATGTGCTGTCATGTGCCATGTAAAGGTATGCTATTTGACTACATTTCCCGAGGTGCTTCAACTTTAACTTCCGCCAAGGGAACCAATGGCCTGTACATATCGAGAATCACATGACTTACACGAGAAGTTCTTTTCTCTAAATCTGTGAAGCGGAATCAAGAGAGTAGTTCACAATACTGGATGAGTTTTGGTAAGAAGTGTTTAATTTAAGCATTCGTAGTTACTTGTTGGGCTTCATCTTACGTGCTACTGATTTTACACTGTAGCCAAATATGGACGTCAGTTGTCTAAGAGTAACTTACTAGAGCAAAGATGTAAGAGTCAGGCCTTCGATTTCCTGGTTCAAACGGGCAGCTTCTGGTGCCCTAATTAGGTAGTTACCAATATAGCCAATGTCTGTAAGTTAGTTGGCCACGGTAATGAGTTTACAGAGAAGACAGGATATCAAACAAAGTGAGCTTTTCAAGCCTGGGTCCGCGGCATGTTGAAGGAACACCAGCTGATGCTGTCGAGTTCGTTTGTTTTTTTGACGCTCAGCTACTTTGATTGTGTCTGTTTAGGCTTTGCCCGTAAAAACCTCTGCAAACAAAGTGTTTCCTTAAATGCAGTGCTGCGGTTTGTGGTTACCTTATAATGTGTTTATATACAATTGTGCAAATTGCTAAACGCTGCATTTGCGAAACGTGTGTTTTTAGAGTATAGACATCGCGATGTGACGTAAGTTTGAAAAATGACACCCTAACCCTGTTGAGAACTGGCTTGTCTCAGTAAAATTTCATTCATGTCAATTGTAAAAATTATCAGTCTCATTGTATTTAATACTGTTCCATCATTTAGTAGAGTTAACGGATCTCCGAGTAATTTTACTATTGTTGATAATAAGAAATAATATTCAAACTGGGACCTCAGTAACCCTTAACATGGTATATAGCATTTATATACACATCCACATCTACACAGGGGCATTGATGCGTGTTAAAGTTCAAAAGTTTATCAGGCAGCTGAGGCAGATCAGTCTTTGTGGATCCAGGAATTCTCGCTCAATGTCTGATCGACTTAAATGAACTGGTTTCTCAATTTTACGTGGTCAGTGTGTCAGTAGTGCCAGGCCACTTGATAGGACATAAATGTGGTGTTAGTCGGTTCAAGTAATATCCTTCATGTTACGAGTGTGCTGCACATGCTAATACTGAGAATTTAATCACGAACCTGATTCATTAGTTCGTTTAGTTCATTTCGTACCTTGTATGTACTTAATGGCTTCAAAGTTCCCTTTTCTCTTCACCGTGAACGCAGTCTTTAAATGTTTGTGTCTTGCAACTCAATTACCAGCTGCTGATAGTGTGTTTATTTAGATTTTAAATGCAAGCTGTTTTTATTTGTTTAATTTGTGCCAAGTTAGGTTTGATGAGGTGCTTTGTGTTGTGTAATGTGACTTGAATCAGCAACTTTGTGATTATATAGTACAGTGTCCTTGTCATAGGACTGTGGAACCTACATCTTGTATTTGTTCCATTTTACATGTGGAAGATTTTAATAATAAAAAAAAATGTATACTATTGCATAATTAAGTAGTTGTAGGAACTGTAATATTTATGATTCTTTAGTGCAATAAATTGTGAATCAGTAGATAATGAATACTTGAAAACTTAATTACAATGCACAAGTAGGCAGGGCAGTAAAGCAAGTTTAAATTTGAATTCCCCACCTAACAACCTTGTTCAGATTAATGTGAACTGGTCATTCTTGAATAAAGGTGTTCATTTAAAGTCAACAATTCACCATGTTTAAGTAATCATCAAAAAGTCAAGAGTTTCATTGCAAAATGGTATAAATCCATGTTAGACAAACAATTGCAGTGTAGAATACAAGGTAAAAATTTTATAAGTTTATTGACTTATTGAGGCGTTTTATTTTCAAAAGTAAAACTTTACGTAATGTAAAATATAAAGTAAATTTAAATATAGAAGTGAATGCTTAAAATAAGAAGACAGGATAACCAGAAAATAAAGAGGAAAAGCAAAAATTTATTCAAAAACACAGCAAAGAATTTCACAATGTCACCAGGCAGTTCCACAATAATATCAGGAAAAGCCTTATGAAGTGCAGTTTATGCATTAATTATTCCCAAGAGTACATACACACTGCATTGAGAGACTGTTGTGATACACTGCACAGTGCACACATATTCACAACCTTCATTTTGCAGCTGTTTCTGAATTGCCAGTACCAGGCAAATGAAACAATATGAAGCACATTACGAGTTTGTAAGTCAATTTAATAATAATGCTCTGTTAAATGTATGTGTAAAAACAGGAGGAGACAAAAATTTAAGTGATGAATGACTGGTGAAAAATAACCTATGACATGAAGTAGTTCTGTTGCTTAATGACAGGAGGAGTTAAAAATGACAATGTGCTAAAATGGGTACTGAAGGTATAGTGTATATGTTTCAATATACAATGTATAAGACCAAATCTCAGTACTCACTATATTTTGCTGTATGTGCTAAAGTGTAAAGTATGTATGGTTAAGAAAAAATTCTTTTTAATGACATTTCATACATGATTAACAATAAATCACTAAAACAAATACATGTAAAAAGAAAAAAAAGAGTAAATGAAGCACTTTGTCAATGCTGACAACAGTGAAACATCTTAATGTCTCAATGGACATTTAAAAGAAGACACTTTCTGTTTTAGGTTGTTGGACCTGACGAGAAGTAACGTTTATTGCATTCTGAATTTGAACTGTACGTTTTAGCTTGTAAGACAATAACATGCGTCATGTTTTTTTCCTAAAATGTGGTCTCAGTACCGTATGGGGCTCTTAATCAATGATCTTTCTGCAGCATGAATACCTGATATCACTTTGATTTTTATTGCTAGAAATTCATTGGTAGCTCATGATCTTTGGTTGACTTGGTCATGTTGACTTGGTTTTAAAATAAGCAGCTTGTGATTTATATATTTTAGCACACCAGACATAACCTTTGGCCACTTACGAAATCAACACTATGAAGTACTGCTTTTAACTTCAGGGTTAATGCATTTTGCAGACAGAGGGCATAATTTTATCTTTTAAATATTGGGAAACATTAGAAAAAATAGGCAGGTTTCCTTTTCTAAAGTATCTACCTTGTATGTGATGCAATGTTTGTTTTCAATTACATTTATTTGTATTTGAGGCAGATTTGATTGATGGATTGGATCCAAATATATTCTCAATAATCGGGTCTGAATATCCTTGTGACCTGGGGTTTTAATAAGGTGGCTATCTCTTTAGCATGTTGTAGTGATTAAAGGATTTTGGCATCTGGAAGAGCATCCAGCCATAAACATCTTTGCTTATGATTTGAAGGGAGTTCTTACTGGCGAAAACTGAGTGAACCCAGAAAATGGCAATTAAAGTGAGACGTAATGAAAGGTATGCAGGTGTCTAAAGGTCTGAAAAACCATAATATCCCATGTGTTTAGTATTTTATACAGTACTATTGGAACATTGATTTTCATCCAAACACTGTAACTGCTTTTCCTACACTAAAAACAATCTGTGTTTCTTTTATTAATTAACTAGGGGGCTTTGCTTGCCAACCCCCGTCCTGCGCTACGCGCCAGCCACTTTGCATCTCTGCCTCTCGTGTATGTGGGTTTCACTTTCACCAAACAACAAATCTTTTAATTCTTGCACATATGCTTCTTCATTGGGAAGAAACGCTACTTTTCCCTGATGGCAACATGAATTAGACGATCTACAAGTCTCTGAGTTTAAATCCGAACAATATATTCAATCTCTTTTCGCTGTTCCGTTATTTCACCAAGTAATAATTTCCATTTGTTTGCGCTATTGCGATCTTTGACATTTGAATGTAAAAGAATATTTGTGTGCTTTGTATTAATTTTGGCATCATATTACATATTGATGCAACATTGTTGTATTTTACAGATGCTTTCCCTATTCATTTTGCATGATCAGACGCTTCCTTTTTTTTTTTTTTTTTTTTTAATTTTTTTTAAAATCGCAATGCTCTTTTAGCTACTGCAGCCATCATTTACTATAGTTTAGCCCTGTATGGTATTCCTTGACTGACTGCTCCTGCCCTTAGTAATGAACTAGTGTCCTGCACGATCAAGTATCAAGCATGTCCAGCACAACTTATCTCCAGCCTACAATAGGTTTTTTTACTTTAACATTTTACTGTAGATTGTTTGTTAATGTAGCAGTTTTCTGATGAACACTTAAAGCTTTATTTTTACAGAATTTTACTGAGTTGCTACAAAAAAATAGGAAATACTTATTAAGACTATTATAACATTAATTATATTGTTTTACTTAATTTGTGAAATATGTATAACCTCGCTGTGCCTCTGTTTATATAAAAGCGAGATGGACACTGAAACTGCAGACCTCCAGGAGGAAGAAAAGAAGCATAGCTGGCAAAAACAATATTAATGGCTTTGATCAAGTACAATTCTTGCTTGGGTTTCTTATGAGTATTACAGGGGTTGCAAAGTGTCCACAGCTCCATTTTCTCTTTGATTATGTCACTTTGTTCAGAACAAGAATGTTATTTTTGTGTAGGGCTGTATTTTCTTGTCTCGTACTTGTTTAAGTTTTCACATACTTTTTAAGCAACAGTGCAAGTTTCATAAGCACTTAATGCTTTACAAACACATTTTGAGAAAAAAAGAAAAAATAATAGTAATAAGAAAAAACTAATAGGATCCATAATTTTTAATATGTGATCAAATATGTTTGAATCATTTCTTTTTTTAATAATGAATATTCAAACCATAATTTTTAGCTAATTTGACAACCATAATGTGCAGTTATTCTATGTTAATAACTGTGCTCATTTTAATCAAATAATTATAATTACTTCACCTTGATAAAAAAGAATAACATTTACCACTACTGCTACCATATCTATCATGTGGTCTTTTTGTTGTATTTGCTGGAAATGCTTTGGACAGTTAATGTAGTGCTTAGAGGTAGGCATGTTATGACTACCACTTATGTAGTGAATTGTTAAGTTTTTTTGAGTTATTCAAACATTACAGGCAAATTTTAATTAGACATTTTTGTGGAAAATGTAATGGTTATTCTAGAGATGCCTGGCTAATTGTTGAGAAACTACAGTATATTGTTGTATGTCTCCTGTAATGTATGAGTGTCACTTTAACTCAAAATTGAAATGAAAGTGTAAATAAAAAACAATACATTTTTCACCTTTTCTGTATCACTTCAAGTTTTTTTTTCTTTTCCCAGTACAAGCAAGCACTGTTAGCAAAAGTTTAGTTTCAGACTGTTTAAAAAAAAAAAAAAAGGCTAAAGTTGAGCAGCCTAGTCTATAAAAGTGGACAGTGAACATATTAAGGGTTCCTTTTTCAGAGGTGTACTGTGTAATGTGCTTATGGGTTCTTGAGCATGTCTAATAATAATAAATATCTGATAACTTGAAATGGTAGGTATTGTATTGCAGGACCCTTGTAGGTATGTTGTTCTTTGCAAATGGCAGTGAATTGTTCTTTTCTTGTTTATTTTTATGCCTAATATCGTTTACATGAACATAAGGCAGGTGTCTCCTTTCATGCAGGCTGAATATTGTGTTTCAGAAACTCAAAAACTCAAAAATATCTTCAAGAGTGGGACATTTGGGTCAAACCCTTCCCCACCCCACCATCTAATTCCATTGTGGCTTAGCTGGGATTTGGAGCCTAAGGTGAAATATCTATACTGTATAGGCTTCCAACAATGCAGGTAATGCAGAAAGTATCACTGGATGGCTTGCCATGGCAAGGCACATTCATAAGCAGACCAAGAGTCTTTCCAGTTTAGTCAGACATGCAGGTGCTCACTCTTGGTTTGTGGATTGGGGTATCAGGTTGGACAGTACAAGCTTCAAAATGTGCAAACTACATGGGGACTATGGCTGGATCGAAATTTGAACACTGATCCCTGTAAGTATGAAGTACCAGAGCTCACCATTACTCTAACAGTACTGTTATGTGTTTAATATTTAGATATCCATTTTTGGTTTAAAGCTGTACAAGGAAGTAACTTGTAGCAGACTTGTTTGCCTATTATAGAATGATTGATAGAACATTGTGTCCCCGGGTAGAATTTGGTTTTTACAGAAACTCTTTAAATATTCATTGAAAAATCTGCATTTAACCAATGGTTAGTGGGTAAATTCATATATTGCTTTTGTCTTTTAACCTCTGCCCGTTTTAGTACAAGCACAGTATGTCAGGTTAAAATCCAGCCTAGTGGAAAAACACAGATCAGAAGATTAAATCAGGCATTCTAGATTTTGATGCGAGTTAATAAGAATAGGTGATGTGATTTTAAAATAAAAAAAGTGAATCTAAGCAAATGGTCATATGACATAACACGTGTGCAGCAAATATTTAACGATCAATCTAATAGGTATTTGCTGTTGAGCACATGGCTTTGTTTCCAGTAAATGTAAATATTTTTTACTGGCCAATACTTAGAGCAAACAGTGTCTAAAAATGCTTTGCCAGCAATCTGTCTTTAAAATTCCATGCCATTTACTTTATTTATATAAAAACAAAAAAAAAAGTCATTTTTCTTTTATTGATTTTATGGAATATTTCACTCATCTTTGGAAAATCTATTGTAAAATGAGGATTTATCCAAGTACTTGTCTGGATTAAAGAGATGTGAGATACAACCTAGTTTGTTGTCCGTCCATCCATTATCCAACTCGCTACATCCTAACTACAGGGTCATGGGGGGTCTGCTGGAGCCAATCCCAGCCAACACAGGGCGCAAGGCAGGAAAAAACCCCGGGCAGGGCGTCAGCCCCCCGCAGGGCACACACACACACACCAAGCACACACTAAGCTAGGTGTGGGCGGTATGACCAAAATTCTATATCACTGTATTTTTTAAATTATCCCGGTTTCATGGCATTCGACGGTATTTTTTTCCCCATGCATGTCAAGTCAAGTCAACTTTATTTATAAAGCACTTTACGTACAACAGCCGCTGACCATGAGTGGATGTTAACCACATTTTCCACTGCAATTACTGGCTAAGAATAACCTATTCCACTGTCAAGAGTATTGTACATTGTACAAACAAAAAAAAACATTTTAATGTGCACACAAGTATTAATACAGTTTTGCATTGCCCCATAAAGTGATAGTTTTCAAGGGGGTGGCACTAATGGAGAAGGTATCACATTGCATGACAGATGCAGTCAAAATATAGAACCTTTTTATTGAACAAATTTTGCAAAAACAAACTATAATTTTGACAACATATTTTCAACCATACAAAGAGGCATTTAGACTTAGTAAAATATCCAGAAGTGCTTGTCAAAAATTGTATTGCACCGAATATGTCTTAGAAAAGGAATAAATAGTAAATATTTTTTTGTAAACCAACTACACTTTCTGTTAATGTTAACAATCTCTGTCCACTGACACGTTAAAGTGACTTTTTAAACAACTTTATCATCATTAAACTGCATAATATTTAAACTAATAAATAATAACAATAAAATAAATAATAGTATTATTACTGATAGTTGCACTATTACTTCAAGCCCAGGTGCATTGCACAGTATTCACCAAATTAAAATAAAATAAAACAAGTGCAACTTGGTGATGACATCTTTACCAACTGAACCATCATTTAGGCAAACTGCATTAATATGGACCTTGCTTCAAGCTAAGCTATACTGGGTAGAAAAAAACAAACTATATGTCGAGAACAAAGTCAACATTTCCACTTTATTCTCGCCGTTTATGTCGAGATTAAAGTTGACATTTCCACTTTATTCTCATAGTTTACTTCATAATTAAAGTAGAATGTCGTAAACTAAACTTCTTCCTAAAATTAATGTTTAATCAATTACTTAATTTACCCCGTCATAAATTAATGCAGCACATTAAATGCTTTGTGTTACGTTCCCCGACCCAGTGGTTAATCACTACGCTTCTTAAACTGACTTCCTCCGCACTAAGAGAAGACAGTAATCACCATACAGAATCCATTCACTTCATGATATTCCTGCTTTCTGAAAATTTAGAATGCTAAGATAAATACTTGATATAATTTTCATGATGAAATGCATTAAAGCAGGTATTACACATGCACGGTAGTGAGGCGGTAGTGCTGCTCCCTCGCAGTAAGGGGTCCCCAGGTGTATGTTCAGTGTAGAGAACTTTATGGCAGGTGTGACGAGGCTCCAAAAAACTGGATGTATGATGTATTGTGTAAATGTTGGGTTTCTGATCTGCTGGTCGGAGACATGAACACAGAATTCAATGCATGTTCTTCTGAGCGGGCTATCTTTATTGCATGCATGCTGTCTCTATCTGACGTACCAAAACCCCAGTTCCTTTTTCCTTCCTTCCTTTTTCTTTCACCACATAACCAATCACCACACGATAAACGTCTTTGTGAAATTAAAACTAGTTATAAACATAGCCCACGGAGTGTTCAGAACTTTAAAAATATCTTCGTTATACATGTTTAATTATGCCATCCATTCAGAGTTGCTCCCATCTCTGAACGAGTTGCCAGCACATCGCAGGATGAATACAAGCAAAACATACACTAGCAGGGTCAATATAGCACAACACAACCCCACATCCTACATGACTTTGAAAGGAAACTGAAGCACGCCGAGTAAACCCACCAGAAAAACATGCAAATGCAAGGCAGGCACGCTGCCGTGCCCCCATATGATTAATGCATGCTTTGCATTTCACCATGAAAATTATATTAAGTATTTATCTTAGCATTCTAAATGTTCAGAGAGCAGGAAGATCATGAAGTGAATGTATTCTGTGTGGCGATCGCTGCCGGCGCCTCCTCTTAGTGCAAGAAGAAGTCAGTTTAAGAATCACTTAACACAAAGCATTTAATGTGCTATATAACTTATGACGGGGTTTGAGAAAATCTAGTAAAATAAATATTCATTTTACGATGAAGTTTAGTTTACGATGTTCTACTTTAATGACAAATTACGAGAATAAAGTCAACATGTCGTCACACTATTACACAGTACCCAGGTACATTACACTGTATTGAAAACAAATAAAACAAGTACAACTTGGCTTGCAGTATTATCCAGTAGTATAGAAACAGTATTTACACATCTGACCTTTTAAAACTAAAGTATCTCCAGGCGACGGACGTGACTCCTTTTTTTCAGCAAAAGTTCTTCTGTTCATCATGTTCAACTTTACTTTTAGTTCAGTTTCGGAATGCTCTCTGTCCATTTTCACCGCGTGGCATACCTATGCTACCGCCCTCTATTTGGTGGTGTAGCAGTGAAAAAGAGCCCTAGTGCAACAAATCTGTGTTTAGCGGTGTAGCGGTGAAAAAGGTCCCCACTTGAACAGTTTCCCGCTGCGCCACGTTCCGAACGTCGTTTAGGCAATTTAAACCGGTGTTGCGGTATAAGAAAAATCCATATCATAAAAAAAAATAAACGGTTTTCGGTATGAACCGGTATACCGCCCAGCACTACACTAAGCACACACTACGGACAATTTACGATTGCCAATGCACCTAACCTGCATGTCTTTGGACTGTGGGCGCTAGCCCATCGCAGCTCGTTTGTCATGCAAGTGTGAAATGGATTTAGATTATTTTGAAAATAATAAGTCAAATAGCTTGTTATATATAATGTCTTTTGAAAGATTTTGCCTTTACACTGCTTTCAAATGAGCTAGTGTCTTTTAAATCACTGGACTGCCTCCCATGCCAGTTTCTTTACTGCATAATTTTGAAAATCAAATAGCTGCTAGCTTGTCTGATCCAGTAATTCCTACAGTATATCTTTTAACCTTTGAAATCCTTTGCTGTGCCTTAAAGTTTACAACTTTTTAAAAGGAGTAGTCTGTTCACTCACCATCTTATACCCATTTTTGATGCTAAATTTTTACCCCACCACCCCATTATCATTTTTGATAGGTAGTTTTGTTTCTTGAAATAAATAAAAATAACTCTTGTGTTGGTTTATATGGTTTTTATTGTCACATGTACAGGGTACAGTGAAATTCTTTCTTGCATGTGCTAATCAACATGCAACACTCCATCACTCTTGTGATGTTGCCTCTTCATTCACAGTACTTTTCAAACACTCGTCAAAATGCCAGAGTCCTGAATTACAGCATTTCATGCAACTACATTATCACTAGTCATGGCCAGACTTAAGTCATTTAGCTGAATCTTAAGAGTCTGTAGCCTTTCTATGAATATAGCAGAATAATGGGTGTGTATTATTTTAAATTATATGTCAGTGGAAGATGAATGAAAAAGAAGGACCATTCAGTTTTAACTTGTTTGTATGGCAGCTTCTCTTATACTCTTAATTCTTATGTAGCTCTTTGACTGCCTTGTTACATACATTTACCTGAGACACAATTGTTCATGGGTTATAGTAAATAAAACAAAATGACCACATTAGTTATTTTCCTTTCAAAACAATTGTATTGTGTTAGTGGATGGAAAATGTTTAAATGAACTGAAACAACTCAAAGAAAACAAAACAGTTGGGAACAGTTATTCAGAAAGCTTAATAAGATGGAGAAGTGATTGTGATGTCTGACCATTTTAAGGTGCAAAATCAGAGAACAGATTCAATCAGCATCATTAAAAGAAGTGTTTAATCTGGGAACCAGGATAAATTAAATGTTCTTGAAATGCTGTTAGTTAAACAGGATAGCTGCTTGTTTCAAGATATTCCAGAAGAATATAAGGTTAGATTTGTAGTTCATAGAGATTTCTTTTGCTATTTACAGTTTTGGGCTCAAGAGAAATTACCTATAAAAGGGTATCCTGTTATTATTGTTAGAAATATTAATTTGTGCTTAGGGTGGGCCAGTAGTTGTCATTTATTCAGACTTTGGATTACTTCACTTTGATTGTAATGTTACAATGTTAAGTCTGCTGTAGTTCAGTAAAATATTAGATGTGTTTATATTGTGCTGGATCTAGACCTAATGAAACTAACCTAGAAATATTGTGTTATCTGCCATGTGCAAATTGTTGTCTCTACATGCACACTGTTACTGAAGCACTTTCAGAAGAGATTTAAAAACAGATCAAAGATCATGTCAGCAAAATTTAATCCAGACTATTTCTTAGCTGAAACTGGACCTGATATAAGCCACTTCCCGGGAAAACTACTTCTAACTAGGTCTGATGCCTTTGATTTGCACATTCATAATTGATGCTGGTCTTCTGCCTAGTGCTGTGGAGATAGGTTCCAGAAATTATTGACTTTGCTTTGGTAAACATTTAATGCAGATTTTCTCTGCATCTAAAAATATGGAGGTACTCTTGTGTGTCCAACTTGCGTCCTTAGGGATTTGCATCTTCTAAATTCCATAATTTTGTTGGTGTTCAGATGGTCTTGGAAGAATATAGGTCTCTGGAGCCATCAACCGTGGTTTCAGTATTGCATGTTTGTGTTGATCGTAATGTTTTTATCCATCCATCCATCCATCCATTTACCAACCTGCTGAATCCGAACACAGGGTCACGGGGGTCTGCTGGAGCCAATCCCAGCCAACACAGGGCACAAGGCAGGAAACTATCCCGGGCAGGGTGCCAACCCACTGCAGGACACACACAAACACACCCACACATCAAGCACACACTAGGGCCAATGTAGAATCGCCAATCCACCTAACCAGCATGTCTTTGGACTGTGGGAGGAAACCGGAGCGCCCGGAGGAAACCCACGCAGACACGGGGAGAACATGCAAACTCCACGCAGGGAGGACCCGGGAAGCGAACCCAGGTCCCCAGGTCTCCCAACTGCGAGGCAGCAGCGCTACCCACTGCGCCACCGTGCCGCCCTAATGTTTTTATAATTACAGAAATTATTTTGATTGGCCACCAACCACAAAGTCCATTTACATTCTTTTTCTCTTCATGTAGAGGCAATTGATGTCATGAACATTTTGATTAAGTTCTCTCTCCTGATTTTGGGAAGGGCCTTGGTTTGCAATTGCCATAATCGAGGTGTAACCTGTTGTAAGATCTTTGCTGTTGTGGTTAAATTTCTTGAATGAAGTCTGAAGGAGACAGAGCTACTGAGGTAAATCCGCTTCTTAGGCACACAAACAAGTGCACTCTTATGGTAGGATCAATACACATTTTGAGATTTAATATAAAACTGCTGCACCAGATGTAATGTATTTTCTTTGATTCTGTATACAACCAGTGTTACATCACACGTTTGTTTTATATCATTATGGAACACCCATCCCCTAGGCTTTTCAGATTGCCACTTGATCAGTGATCCTTACATTATGTATAACTACATAAGAATGCTAGCAATGGACTAGCTTGTTTATTTTGAAATATCAGTAATCATGCCAAATGATTTAAGCTGTTCCTCAAACAGAAATATTGATATTTTCCCTAAATTTATTTATATACAGTAGCTCCCTGTAGAAATTGTTCTAATTTTAATGGGGGATAAAGTAGTAATCTTCCAATTTGGATTAGCTAAGACAATTTATTCATTATTCACTCTTTATTTCATCATAATTCCCTCTTCATCATACTTTTTCTCTATTTAATCCAAACAGGGTTTTGAATAGATATTTGACTATAGTATTAAAGATTATAAAACATTCTAATTTGAACAATAAATGATACCCTTTGTGTCACTTTCACTGTATTTTGATAGGTTATTGTAAAAGGCCAGTCATATTTCACTGTTTATATAAAAAAAAAAAAAAAAAAAATCCTTGCCGCACTCTTCAGGGGTTTTTTTGTGTTTTTTTTTTTTTTTTTTTTTTTTTTTAAACTTAGGTGGCTAAGTGTCTAAGGCAGCAGTCTTAAATCTTTGTTCTTCAGAACCCTGTCAAATCTGATTTTCATTTAGTAATTATTAATCAGAGACCACAGCCTGCCTTTCACACTGTTCATTTCTGTGCTTAATATGTGAATTTGAGAATAAGAAGTGATGTGTGGTTTACTTGTCAAAGAAACAAAATTCAGACAAATGTGTACTGCTGTCTTTGGTTTACATAAAAATTAGAATTTCTTTTTTTGCTAGCAAGTAACATTTGCAAGTAACATTTCACCATACAGTCCTCCTCAGACTAATGACAGTATTACAATTCCTTCAAATGAAAAAATATTTTTTGCTTGCTAAGATATGTAAATAAAGATGTTTTATTCTCCTCTTTTCTCACCTGTTTTTTTGAGTAGACGAGTTTTTTCGTAGACTCTTGTAATTCTAGTGTTAAGTAGATAACTGGGTTGTTGTTCATTCTTTAGTCAGAAATACTTAGTAGTTTGCATGCCTAAATTTTCAGTAGGATTTGCCAAAAGTGACAATTGCTCATTATGATTTTACTCCCCTCTTTTGCTATTTATGAGCTATGTGATGAAGAGTGTGTGCTAATAACTCTGACACACTTCTATGGGATGCATTCTTAGTCCCACCTGTATATGTGCCTTAATAATTTTGGGTTTTTTAGGAGTAGATCTTAAGAAACCAGATACATCTGTTTTTGGTATCCAATATACAGCAGTCAATATCTGTCTATATACTGAGTTACACATTAATTCTAGCTTTATGAGGATTTTCTTGTATGTCAATTCTATTTTCATGTTGGTTTATATTAAGGACCAGTAAAAAAGATCAATTAATTCATCCTGCCATCAATCAGTTATGTGTGCTGTTGGCGATAGTTTTTTTTCAGCTTCTTGTTTAGATCCCATTGTGTGTTTTGGTTGAAGGCTCCACCCTTTTCATGAATACTGATGAGTTACCATAGAGTGGCAAAACGCATAAAAATATTCATGTCAAAACCTTTTTAATATTTTATTTGGGCACAGTAAAAAACTTGTGAAATGAATTACTGACTTTGTTGTTTACCATTCAATAATTTAGACTGATAGCATACTGCTCGTAATAAACAAACTTTATTTTGCTCGGCATCTTTTCATAGACAGCAGCATGCTAAGATATTTAAAGTATAGTCATCAGTTCATTTTTTCCATGTTCAAGTTTAGTATACTATGCATTAGTTATGAGTAAAGCAAGTTTTTTTTTCTTTTTTTTTTGATTCATGAAACCCTGCAGTCATGTAAGTTATGTCAGAACTGTGAAAAAAGCACACGGAACATCCAGATTCATATCCAATGCATTTTTTTCAACTATTCTTTCATAGAGAATTGTTTACACTTTTCTATATGCTTTTGATTCTTTGTGAATATATCTCTCCTTTCGTAGTGAAGTTTTCTGACAAGCTCTGCCTTTGCTGCTACAGGAAACACAGTATGCTTAATTGATTAATTGGATAGCTTAAGTCCTCCCCTATCTCCTGTTCCCGCTGTTTTCTGGATCTACAAATAGCAGTGGTTACAAGTGTTTTTTAATATAAAAATGACTAGTTGCAATTCTATTTTTAATATCTATAGGTAAACTCTGACTAGTGAGAAACAATTTGGTCAGGTAATAATTCATGATATGTCCAACATTTAATTTGTGGCTAGCATCGGATGCATTACGTGTCAATATTTTAACTGTCACTAGTCTGCTTTCTATCTCGGATGCTGTTGTGAGTAATACAACTAGCACTTTACAATACATGCAATACTTTTTACTGCTGAGCAGAAATGCAAACACACCACCCTCACCCACTCTCACCTCAGAGTACTGCAACCTCCACCTATCCTTCTGCTGATGCCAGCATAGGAGAGAGTTTCCCCCCACCCATAATTACAGCAGCCCAGGTAAGCAGTTGGCTGAGGAGACTTCGTGCCAGCAAAGCAGTGGGTCCAGATGGAGTATCGCCACGACTGCTGAAGGCCTGTGCGTTGGAGCTGGGGAGTCCTCTACAGCAGGGGTCCCCAACCACCGGTCCGCGACCCACTACCGGGCCGCAGCCATCTGACAGCCAGGCCGCGAGAGAACTGCTGGCAACGGAGACTCACTCAGACTTTTCAGAACGCTTGGCGGGCAGGGCTTTGCAGCAGCGGAGAGAGAGGAGAGAGACCGAGGTGAGAGAGTATTACAACAAAGTATTGTTATGGTTCCGACAGTTTCCCCATATGACACGAGTCTATAGAAATCGCGTTACTACGAAGTACATTCAGCAGATGCTTTCATTACAATGAAGTGACCTTGAAATGCTTGAATGAATCATCCACAGAGCAGTTAGATCTGTGGTCGCAGCTCAGATGTGCACGTTTGCACAACGATCCCGAAACAGAAACATTGTAAAAAAAATTCTTTCTTCAAACTTTCCTCGTACTGTTTTTTTTTTTTTTTTTTGCAGTTTTTGTTTTCTGTGGTTTTCAGTGATACCTTTTGCTTATTGCTTGTCAACATTTGAAAAACATCCATTGGAATTTAACTCATTGTCACCCTCCTATAGAAACGGCAGACACGAAAAAAACGATAACAGTGTTAATGTTTGTGATGTGCAATCTGTTGGAATGGCAAATGCAAAGCATATGTCTTTGTTATATGCAAAAAAGAAGAAAAATCTCAGGTTGCAAACGTATGCGAACTGCTTAATAACTTAATAATAATAGAAATGTTATGTAAATTGTGTATAAAACTGCCCGCCCCCGACCGGTCCGTGGAAAAATTTGCATCTAATAAAGTGGTCCTTGCTGTCAAAAAGGTTGGGGACCACTGCTCTACAGCACATCTTCAACCTGAGCCTGGAACAGGGGAGAGTCCCGAGGCTTTGGAAAACATCTTGCATCACCCCAGTCCGAAAGGTATTACGTCCTAGTGAGCTGAACGACTTCCGGCCTGTCACTCTGACGTCACATGTGATGAAGACCATGGAGCGGCTGCTGCTTCACCACCTGAGGCCACAGGTCCACCACGCCCTCTGCAGTTTGCATACCAGGTGAAGATGGGAGCGGAGGATGCCATCATCTACATGCTACACCGATCCCTCTCCCACTTGGACAGAGGCAGTGGTGCAGTAAGAATTATGTTTCTGGACTTGTCTAACGCCTTCAACACAATCCAACCTCTGCTCCTTAGGGACAAGCTGACAGAGATGGGAGTAGATTCATACCTGGTAGCATGGATCGTGGACTGTCTTACAAACAGACCTCAGTATGTGCGTCTCGGGAACTGCAGGTCTGACATTGTGGTCAGCAACACAGGAGCGCCGCTGGGGACTGTACTTTCTCTGGTCCTGTTCAGCCTATATACATCGGATTTCCAATACAACTCGGAGTCCTGCTACGTGCGTAAATTTATGTACGTAAATTGGACTGGACTGCCAATACTAATGCTCTGTGCAAGAGAGGTCAGAGCCGACTATACTTCCTTAGAAGGCTGCCGTTCTTCAACATCTGCAATAAGATGCTGCAAATATTCTATCACACGGTTGTGGCGAGTGCCCTCTTCTACGCAGTGGTGTGCTGGGGAGGCAGCATAAAGAAGAGGGATGCCTCACGCCTGGACAAACTGGTGAGGAAGGCAGGTTCTATTGTAGGCACAGAGCTGGACAGTTTGACATCTGTGGCAGAGCGATGGGCGCTGAACAGGCTCCTGTCAATCATGGAGAATCCACTGCATCCACTAAACAGTATCATCTCCAGACAGAGGAGCAGCTTCAGCGACAGACTGCTGTCAATGTCCTGCTCCACTGACAGACTGAGGAGATCGTTCCTCCCCCACACTGTGTGACTCTTCAATTCCACCTGGGGGAGTAAACGTTAACATTATACAAAGTTATTGTCTGTTTTACCTGCATTTTTTTTTATCACTGTTTAATATTGTTTCCTTATCAGTATGCTGCTGCTGGAGTATGTGAATTTCCCCTTGGGATTAATAAAGTATCTATCTACCTACCTACCTACCTAATAAATAAATTCCTGACTTTGCTATAACTGCTGTGCTTTCTTCTTCAGCCTGTTGAACACATCATCGCGCTGGCATGGTTCATCATGTGGCAGAGTTCTAAATCTTGCATCCATCAAAGAGTTCTCCACAAGAAAATCAAAGTCCCTACTGTATCTGCCTGTGAAGTTTGCAGTCTTCATGTTTGACACAGTGGTTCAGTCTTTCTTGTTTGGTGCCATGCTCACTTAATCATGTGCTTCTGTGGCACAATTACAGACACTGGGGATATGTTCATCATATAGCACTGTGGTAGCTGACTTGATGTGTTTAAGCAGTTGTACAATGTCCTTGGTGTCACTAATGTTAGTGCCATCCAGCATGTTGATTTCTCGTGCATTTCGCTGTGTCTGTGTGCTTATGAGGTCTGCTACTATTGCTGCTTGGTGCTCAAGATAACAATCAAAAGCTTTTCCAGTGTACTATTCCACTGCTTTGTAATGCTGACTATTAGTATACTTGATGCAAGGCCCAGTAATTTCTGTTTGGTGGTGAATACAGCTTTAGCTCTGGGGCTCCAGTGGAAAAAAACGATGACCTGTCTCACTCGACCAAGCCGATGACTAACACATGGTATGCTCAAGCCTGCCTGGGTAGCCAAATTCAGAGTACTAGCCAACCCGCGGCGTAGCATACGCCGCATAATTATGTATTGATGGGTGAACACTTCCTGAACAACACAGTTGTCCAAATGGGGTGGGTTTGTGGATACCACTGTGAGTGAATGAAAAGATAGACCTCTGGAGAGAGCAACATATAATTGTCCGTGACTGAAAGCGGGATCGTCTGTGACGAAGAAGGCCACACTGGGGAAAGTTACTTCGTCGGTAGGGATAAGTGTCAGTACTTGTAGATTAAGGTGTAGCGAGTCTTCGTTGTTGACGCTTAATATAGCTTTTGTACTGAGATGTTCCGGAGTCACAGTTGAGAAACACCTTTTTAATGTGTTTTAAGCACAGGGGAAAAATGAACATGTGAAACATCCGTAATGTAATAAGCCACCAAGAAAACTAACATTGCAACAATGCTATCTACGACCCGATCTCTGTAAACAGAAGTGAAAACAAAATCGAGCCCAGTGTATTCTTTAACTGCCTTGTAGCGCTGTAGTAGTGCTGTTGCTTTGCAGTAAGGAGACTGTGGAAGATTGTGGTTTCGCTTCCTGGTTCGTCCCTGTGTGGATAGCGCTTTGAATACTGAGAACACCGCTATATCAATGTAACGAAGTATTAACAGGAAATTGTCTTCGTATAATAGTAAAAGGCAAATTATCCGCGACAAACAAACTGTTTTACACACTGAATACCAACCCGTGGCATAGTATACACCACATAATCACGCTGCTTTTTGAATGTTTTTTAAGCAGAGGGAAAAAAATGAACATTTGCAAAATCCATAACGCTGCTTTCAGAAAGTACAATGCACACGCGTTTAATTTGTCGGCCACTTTTTGCAGTCCGTCTTTTCTGGTTTGGGCTGCTTTTGCAATGTTACCGCTTGTGCATATTAAATCTTGAAATCCTTCGAGTAACTAATTAACTAACTAACACCAACCCAACCACACACACAGCTTGTGTGAAACAAATGCGCCTGTACTTTCATAATTTTGTTGCAGCCTATAGTGGAATCAGGCACAGAGAAGGTCAGCTGCTGAGAGAGCGTCTCGACTGTTGCAGGGCCTGCATCGGTGAAGCAGGTGAGACGCTAATGAAACGGAGGCACAGGGCTTACTGGTTTTTAAAGACTGCTTCCTTCATTGTGTTTTAACCTCAGTTTTAAAGTATTGTTTTAAGGATCCCATGGGATACCCCTCGCAAACTGTTTTAGATACGGGCCGGGGAATAAGGAGTGTTGGTGGGCAGGGAAACGTTTTCAGTGTTCCTGCAGGACCATCTAAGAAGACGCATGTTTGTCACGGATGCGAATTGCTGTATGTAGCGTGTAAAACAGTTCGCGATGTTGCACACGGTCGTGCGTTGTAACCGAAAAGTCAACGTGGCTCAGAGCTGCATCTGGACTGTAGCACAGACAAACAGAAATAACGGTGTGTTTTCTGAGGCGTCGCGTCCGAGTTGGTGGGTGTGGCTCTGCGAGTTTTCGTCGTATCCAATAGTCTTAGACTTGGTGGGCGTGGCTCCTTCCTGCGTGCTTTCATGGGTGTGGGCGTGGCTCCTTCCTGCGTGCTTTCATGGGTGTCTTGCCCGCTCTGGCGGCGGCTTAGAGAATTATATATATAGATGTGCAAGGAGCAAAGCCCAGCCTCTCTGACTGCTACATACATGTTACATGCATTATCAGTAAAAATAGTGATGTTGCAATTGGCCCTGTCAAGTTCCCACTCCAAAACACCTGATTTCAGCTCCTTAGCAATTTTGCATCCAGAATATATTTCAAAAAGAGGCTGTCTATAGTTATTCTCTTACAGTGCTTGCAAATGGTCTTTGTCTTATCAACTATTTTCTCTCCATTTTCTCTTTTAACCGTATATACAAAATGCTGCCAGAAAGCAGACTTAAAAGACAATGGGACATCCTCAGTTTCTACTTTGCCTGACTCCAGTATTGTTTAGGCTACTCTGCGCTGACAAACACTCGGACTATGGCCAGGGCTTGTTAATAAATATGATGCTGACTGCACCATCTGTTGTTAAAAATGAGCATTTAATATTTAACTACTCACACTGGTGTATTTCGTACATCAATCTGTTATTTTTGTCCAAAATCCTTTTACTTGAACCTACCAGCAGGATCCTCCATCTATCCTCAACTTGATTCACTACAAGTACAGTGTCGCAATGCCGTCCCTCCAGTGTGCCCCCATTGGTTTTATGAGTGGATGCACAGTCGCAAGTTCCATATAGTGCATTTCGTACACTGCATGGGTACTTCCATATGTATGACAATGATGAGATGTTCTTGTTGCAGTGACTTTTTTTGTAAAGAACATTCAACAACTGAAGTGAAATGTGCTACATGAGCAAAGCCTGCAGTGGATGAAAGTGTGACCAGTGACGAATGAGTGCTGGAGAAGTGAATCAGATTTGTTTTCAGATAGTCTTCGACTATGTCATACTACTCAGTAGTATGGTATTAAATTACATTAAAAACATGTACAATTTAAAATTATTGCAATATTTTATATTACAACCTCACAGTGTACATATAAATAGCCATTTTAACACTGGCACATAAAGTACACCATGTGAGTACTTATGAGATGAAAAATGGTGCAAATAGTTAAGGGTTAAGAGAGAACGCATAACTTTTTGTTAGCGCTTATAGAAACCGATTCCACGTCATTGCGATGAACATCTATATATCTACGAAGCATATTGTATTTTTGAATGACAAAATTTTGTGGCATAGAATACCGTTACATTCCTAACTAGTAGTCATAATTTTTTTTTATTAAACTTTAATCAATTTTCTTTGTCCAGAATTTGGAATAATTGCATTGCTCAGGCACAGTGTTACCTTTGCTGTGGCTTTCAAATTTTTTTTGCATCCTTACCATGATTAATGGAGTAAGGATGTGGTGAGGAGTTTCTGAAGTTTCTGGTAATATTAGAGCTTGACTGTGCTTCTTTCATATTCTTCTTTTTTTTTTTTTTTTTTTTTTTTTTCTTTTCAACCACAAAAGTGTGTTTGTTTATGCTGAAGCTCATGGGACACTCGCTGCCACATGCATACTGAACACATTCAGGGAATAACAAACCCCCTTTCCATATATTAAGCTGACCAATCTGAGCTCCTCTGGGTTCCACAATATCAAAATCCACAAATTTTTGAGTAAATATTCTATTAAAGGTTGATTTTTTTTTTTCTGTTTTTTGTCTTTCCCCCCCCCCCCCCCCAATTATGTATACTTAATAGATTTTGACACACAAGAAAAAAAAGGATCTTCTAATCTTAAAACTTCAAGGTGTATGATGTAGCATCAGGGGTTAGAAATTAAATGGACGATGAAAAGTGAAGGCCACTTAATTCAGCTACATCTAATTTTATGTTCAACTATTCCTAATCACTTCAAACGAGCACATTCAAAGAATAACAAAAGTGACAAGCCACAGAAAAAGGACAAAAACACCAGGCAATATAGCAGTATATCAGTATCTAGAAATATGTATGTATTAGTTTAATAAGTGTTTCTTAGTGTCAGTGGTAATATTGTACTGAGTGTACACACTGACAGATTACACGCCGTACTATTGCTCAGGGTCATAGTTTGACTGGGATAGTGAGTGAACCAGTAGCCTTTCTTTACTGTCAAACACCATAACTTAATAGACTGTGACAGCTGCCAGTAATTGACAGCATTAGTGAATATTACAGGTAGCTAAGACCGTAAACTTTAATTTTCAAATAAATATTAAGTTGGTATATTAATGATTAGGAAGAAATGTCTTTTAGTGTACAAAGGTTTCAGACACTTGTAGTGAACAGTGAGGCCTTCTCTGTAGCTTTAATCAAAACACACTGCTACATTCCTCTGGGATCTCTATGGTCACAGAATTTTGTAATCTCTGCAGTGTTTCCTTTTTTTCTCCTGCTCAAGAATTTTCCCATCTTTCACAAAGCACTTTCATTTCTTTTCTCAGATGTTTCTGGTCTGTGACAAAGCTCAGTGTGATCCCTTACTCGCAGGAGAGCTCGTTTTCATGCTTCGATTAAGGACTGCAATCTGAGCAAGCAGCTGGTATAACCTAGTTCTACACCCCCATCTCTCAGGACTTCAAGAGACTAAACAACTTAATATGCTTTCACCATGACCAAATTTGACTCGCATCATTTGCATGTAATCTCATTTGAAGCATTTAACTACTTTAGCAAATTGTCAGTTTGTTGCTTTCACTTGGCCTATTTCATTTTTTTCTGTTTATGAGTAGTAATATTTATGTAATAGAAATTAGAAATGTGAATTGCATATTTTTTACTTTTGAGATGTTAATAGCTGCCAAGGGTTAGATTTTTTTTTTTTTTTGTAACAGTGATGTTATGATGTCTATTTCATATGTTAAAGAATAATAATTTGATTTTTAGGCACAGCTGTTGTGACTTTTATTTATTTAAATTCTTTTGAATGTTGTAGCAAAAGCACAGTACATAAATATTTGTCTAGTGAGTGGTGAAAAACATTGTGTGTTTGACTTCAGTGGGGGTACAGTGCAAGAGGACAGTTTGGATTCAACGCTATATGATAACTTCAGGCAAGAAATGAACTGTATGCACAGCTGCAGTGGAGGTCTTTTTTCCTGTGTTATTGCCAGTCTTTTGTCAGTAAAACAGCAGCCCATTTCAAACTTAGTTTGATTTGGATATTTAAACAAACTTGAAAGGGGGTCTCTTTCTGAACACTTCATAGATGTCTGAACCATTTGTTATATGCGGCAGCAGCTGTAGACAGAATACAAGGAGGTTCTGAGCTCTTGCTATTTATAAATCAAATACAGTGTGCAAGTAAACACATTTAAATTTAAAATACAAATAGTATGATCAGTGTCAAAATAAAGATTTTATTTGTCAATGTCCAAGACAAATTAAAAATTGTGCTATCATTTCTCCTCTTCATGTCTGCCCGCTTCTATTAGGTTTCCATTATCTTATCAATGGGAGCAGTGTGGTAAAATTTCACACATCATTTATAAAGTTTAAACAGTCAAGTGAAAAAGAGAGAGATTTTACATTTCTTGATTTTACTGGCACAGTATAGAGTGATGCTGCCTTACAACTCTAGGACATTCTTTTCATTCCCAAGTCTCAGTTTATCAGTGTATGATTTGCATATTCTCCCAGTGTCCTCGTAGATGTTCCCTCTCTATCCTTAAGACTTGTCATACTGATTAATTGGCTGCACTTAGTTGTCCTCGTATAAGTTAGCATGTTCTGAGATAAACATAATACCCTGTCCAGGATCTATTCCTACCTTGCATCTTATTTTGCTGGATTAGGTCCCAACCCCTGATAAACCAAATTTACTCCAATTTATGCTGTAAATTCACCAAGGTTGATTAGATCTGTCTTTTTGTCTCCTTTTTTCTGTTCTCTCCCCCTGTCCTGCACAGGCTCCTCTTTGTACTGCTAGAGATGCAGGAGCCCTGATTACTGTCCTTGGAGCACTAATGAGGCAGTCGACTGAACCACACACATCTACATATGAATGCCCTATCAGCCACTTCTGGAGCTGCTCTGCTACGCTATCATGCACACTTCTGTCCTGTATTTATGTAGTTAAAACTACACACTGCCACGGACCGTTACGTGCTTCACCACATAGACAAACACTGAGTCTCTAGGGTTTTGTACTTAACATGAATACCACTTTGTAACTTGTAATCTTCAGAAACAGTTATTGTAACAGTAGGATTACTTGGGTAGGTTAAGAATGAATCATATTTACAGTGCATCCGGAAAGTATTCACAGCACATCACTTTTTCCACATTTTGTTATGTTACAGCCTTATTCCAAAATGGATTAAATTCATTTTTTTCCTCAGAATTCTACACACAACACCCCATAATGACAACGTGAAAAAAGTTTACTTGAAGATTTTGCAAATTTATTAAAAATAAAAAAACTGAGAAATCACATGTACATAAGTATTCACAGCCTTTGCCATGAAGCTCAAAATTGAGCTCAGGTGCATCCTGTTTCCCCTGATCATCCTTGAGATGTTTATGC
This sequence comes from Erpetoichthys calabaricus, assembly GCF_900747795.2. Taxonomy (NCBI): domain Eukaryota; kingdom Metazoa; phylum Chordata; class Cladistia; order Polypteriformes; family Polypteridae; genus Erpetoichthys; species Erpetoichthys calabaricus. Next base: position 127,027,998 of record NC_041405.2, read on the forward strand.
AGCTTCATTGGAGTCCACCTGTGGTAAATTCAGTTGACTGGACATGATTTGGAAAGGCACACACCTGTCTATATAAGGTCCCACAGTTGACAGTTCATGTCAGAGCACAAACCAAGCATGAAGTCAAAGGAATTGTCTGTAGACCTCCGAGACAGGATTGTCTCGAGGCACAAATCTGGGGAAGGTTACAGAAACATTTCTGCTGCTTTGAAGGTCCCAATGAGCACAGTGGCCTCCATCATCCGTAAGTGGAAGAAGTTCGAAACCACCAGGACTCTTCCTAGAGCTGGCCGGCCGTCTAAACTGAGCGATCGGGGGAGAAGGGCCTTAGTCAGGGAGGTGACCAAGAACCCGATGGTCACTCTGTCAGAGCTCCATAGGTCCTCTCTGGAGAGAGGGAGAACCTTCCAGAAGGACAACCATCTCTGCAGCAATCCACCAATCAGGCCTGTATGGTAGAGTGGCCAGACGGAAGACACTCCTTAGTAAAAGGCACATGGCAGCTCGCCTGGAGTTTGCCAAAAGGCACCTGAAGGACTCTCAGACCATGAGAGAAAATTCTCTGGTCTGATGAGACAAAGATTGAACTCTTTGGCGTGAATGCCTGGCGTCACGTTTGGAGGAAACCTGGCACCATCCCTACAGTGAAGCATGGTGGTGGCAGCATCATGCTGTGGGGATGTTTTTCAGCGGCAGGAACTGGGAGACTAGTCAGGATAAAGGGAAAGATGACTGCAGCAATGTACAGAGACATCCTGGATGAAAACTTGCTCCAGAGCGCTCTTGACCTCAGACTGGGGCGACGGTTCATCTTTCAGCAGGACAACAACCCTAAGCACACAGCCAAGATATCAAAGGAGTGGCTTCAGGACAACTCTGTGAATGTTCTTGAGTGGCCCAGCCAGAGCCCAGACTTGAATCTGATTGAACATCTCTGGAGAGATCTTAAAATTGCTGTGCACCGACGCTTCCCATCCAACCTGATGGAGCTTGAGAGGTGCTGCAAAGAGGAATGGGCGAAACTGGCCAAGGATAGGTGTGCCAAGCTTGTGGCATCATATTCAAAAAGACTTGAGGCTGTAATTGCTGCCAAAGGTGCATCGACAAAGTATTGAGCAAAGGCTGTGAATACTTGTTATTTCTCAGTTTTTTTATTTTTAATAAATTTGCAAAAACCTCAAGTAAACTTTTTTCACATTGTCATTATGGGGTGTTGTGTGTAGAATTCTGAGGAAAAAAATGAATTTAATCCATTTTGGAATAAGGCTGTAACATAACAAAATGTGGAAAAAGTGATGCGCTGTGAATACTTTCCGGATGCACTGTAGATATTCAGTTACAATCACCATTGTTGCCATTTTAAAATCTATCTAATGTATTTATTATAGTGTAAAACCTCGATTATCCGTCACTCAGTTAAACATCAGCCTACTTTAACTGTCGGGGGGAAAAAAAAAAAAAACATTGCACACACCAGCGTCCACCTATTACTACTGCCGCACAATACGCTGCAAGCTCCACACATTGGAAGAACTAGCTCAGTGTTTTTCCTCAGCACCATGTGTCGTGCCATATTTTGAAATCACAGTGTCAGTTGCATACCTTTAGCTTTAATAGCGTTTTGTACCTTTTCTCTTTTGTTATATTTAAACTACTGTATATTGTTACAGCTCATAAACACTCTGTGTGTGGTGTTGGAATTCTCAAAGAAAAGTTTAATTATTAAACGTTTACGAAACGGCAAAAGCGCTTCAAGTATTGCTTTCATTTATGGAGTAGGAAGAACAACAGTGTATGATATAAAATGTGATGCTGAAAAAATTGAAAAACGTGTCAAATGGAAACCACTGACGGTAATGTTATTCTGTATTAATGATGTTCTACATTGAAATTTTCTTTTTAAATACCGTTTCATTATGTTTTGTTAATGTATTGTGACGTGCAGCTAGCTTGTGATGCACTGTGTGGGAACAGAAAGAGCAGAATGCTGTGTAAGTGATAGGACTGGGTGAAGGGCTTCTGAGAGGTGCGGACGCATCTGTTAGGAGATGAGTGATAGGAGAATTTAAGAGAAAAAGGAGGGTGCAGCAGAAGGAAGTTTTGAGTAGTGGGTCCGGAGACAATAAGCAGGAGTTTTTGCAGTATAGAAAATAACAGAATGTAAGTGGCAGGAGATAATTATTGGTAGGGAAAGCATTCTTTTATTGTTTTGGAGATGTGCTCTGTAACTTAGATAACGGTGTACAAGTTCCATTTGTTACGGAACGAAGACTCCAAGTAAAATGTAGAAAACTCCAGTTCCTATGAATAATATTTGCTTATTACGCTGGTCCATCCATCCATCCAACCATTTTCCAACCCGCTGAATCCGAACACAGGGTCACAGGGGTCTGCTGGAGCCAATCCCAGCCAACACAGGGCACAAGGCAGGAACCAATCCTGGGCAGGGTGCCAACCCACCGCTGGGGACACACAAACACACCAAGCACACACTAGGGCCAATTTAGAATTGCCAATCCACCTAACCTGCATGTCTTTGGACTGTGGGAGGAAACCGGAGCACCCGGAGGAAACCCACGCAGACACGGGGAGAACATGCAAACTCCACGCAGGGAGGACCCGGGAAGCGAACCCGGGTCTCCTAACTGCAAGGCAGCAGCGCTACCACTGCGCCACCGTGCTGCCCTATTACGCTGGTCATTACTATATTATATAAATTTTGTTAATAATATATTACATTTTGTTAATATAGTGGCTGACCCCTGACGGATAATCAAGGTTTTACTGTATTTAAATGTATTGTTCAGAATGGGTAATGCACCTAAAGCTATGTTTGGAACTGGATAGTACTTGGATGGCAGACTGTCTAGGAAAAGCTTGGGTTACTGCTAAAGAGGCTTTGGTACAGTCATCAGGCGGTGCTTACCCTGTGGTCTGTGTGTCGATCACAATGCCCCAGTGCAGTGATTTGAACACTGTGCTGTAAAAATTGACACATCCTTAAGATGAGACTTAAAATTGAGGTATTGACTGTGTCGTCGTAAGAGATCCCTGGGCATGTTTAGAAAGATCCTGATGTCCTACAAAATTGCTTGCCTCAGCTTGGTCATTCTGGCCCCCTAATTATCCCCTCTCACCCCTTCACCACCTAATAGCCAATGTGTGGTGAGAACACTGTCATGAGAATGGCTACTGTAGCATCATACAGTTGGATGGTACACATTGGTAGTGGTTGAAGTGGTTCTCCACTGTATATGAAAGTGCTTTGAACAGGTTAAAAAAGCACTTGCAGTTAATTATTTTAAATTAAAATATTTATTGCTTGTCTTGGTTGTGATAGCACTAATGGTAAGATGTCTGAAAACAATGACTATCAAATATACTGTTGAGCATACCTTTGCAATTCTTCCCATGTCATGGGTTTTCACTTTTTTCTGTTTACATATTTTGCACCCTACCCGTATTGTAAATATTTGTGCCTAACATTTCTGATAATTTTTTGGATTAAGAAATAAAAGCCCAGGATTAGTTAACAAAGCTCATTACTCTGTATGAGCTATATACCATCATCTTGTAACAAAAATACTTGTATTTGCAATTTAGCTTTGTCTTTTCCCATGAGATGTTAATTCTTTGTTTTGTCCTTTACAGAAATGTTGTTTGTATACGGATTATATAAAATTTGACGCTGATGTTTTGATGATCTCCAATCTCATGTGTATTCTTTAGTGCAGCAGTCATTTTTGTTTATTCTCTGAAGCACCCCTTCTGTACCAGATGAAAATAACATCCTTAAAGTGTGAAGATTTTGTTTCTCAATATTTGCTTTCCTTTTGACATTTTTCTTTATTTCTCTGACAAACTCTGCTTTGATGATAATCCTGACACATGTAAGATTCTGTATCATAAAGAAAAATATTAACTTCAGGTGCCTAATAATCTTAATTTTTCCACCAATTTTATGGAATGTTGTATGAAAAGTGATTTTGTTGAAAGTCAGATGTTTTGAGCTTGACATTTTTAATGAACTAAAATATCTTTAACAGAATTTGAACATATGCAGTACAATTTAATCATATGAAGTAGAATTATATAGGGGATAAATTTAATTGAAAGTGTATATTAAAAGCTTTATACAATCTTGCAGTGCCTAGTTACTGATGCTCTTGATGTCCACTATGTCAGCTCCAAGGTTAGAGCCCATTGTTTTGAATGGCCTTTTCCAGTACAGTATTAGCATCCCTATTCTGAAATGTTCCAAAATCCGAAACAGAAGCCACTGTTTTTCAGTTACGAAGATAGTGTAGGAGTCGATGTAAGGCTGTAAGAATTGGCAGCTATATTCATGAAAATATGAACTGTAAAATAAGCATTTGAAGTAAAAGATGTCACACCCTGTCAAAAGCAACTGAAAAGTACTGCTGTAAGAGAGTTAATAACAAAGAGCCACAAGAGATGCAGGTTTCAGTATTCAAAACACCTGAATTGGTAAATGTGCCTGACGACACCAGTAGAAGAATGAAAGAGGCTGCACAGCACCCACCTTCTCACTGCACATCTGAACAAATAACTCTGGGAGATTAATATTACTGTCCAATTGGAAATGCCAATATGTTATGCCAAAAAATAGCCACAGTGTTTTACCACATGGTATATCCATAGACCATAATGCTTATCTAAAAGACTTTGCCATTGTTATGCCATGACTACAGTAGATATTGTAGCAGACAGAAGCACTTCTCAGTGACATGGAGCCAAGTAACTTCAGTGATTGTGTGTGTCTGTCTGTTCTGCCTCAGCACACATTACAGGGCAGAGGTTAATTGCCAAGCTTCAGTTAGCTTTTGCTACTGAGCTCCTGAATGGATAACCGCAATTTCAGCTTTTTATTTTCTAACAGCATCAAGTCTTCCGCTCTCTCCCTGAAACTCCAGTAATTTAAATTGCACAGACTGCAGGAACTGAGGATGGGCGTTTTAGGAAGATGCAAATATTTGTAATCTGAAAATATCCATTATTCAAAATACTTCTGGTTGTGGTAGTCTTGTATCCTAGCATGGTACACAAACTTCAGATGAATAAAAAAAAAAGTCTTTAAGTGGGACATTTTAAATTTACTTAAGGAGAAGGAGAATGTCATGAGTTGCTATTTTGATAGTAAGAAAGAAAAGAAGCACATTTATCAGAGAAAAGCTCCACATATGCCACAGTTTTTCATAACATGGCCAAATACCGCCTTCCCCCACCAATAAGGAAACAAACCAAATGTAGATATGTTGTTTTGAGCCTTCTGTCTTAACCTCAGCTATTAAGGTGATTTTGCAGGAAAGAAGCAATGTTTTAAACTTAATCACTAATAGTGCTTCTTTGACTCAAAAGTCATGTTATTGTAATATAGTTTTCTTTAACTTTGTAGGTTCTACATTTATTTTAAAATCTCCCTGAACTTATGGCTTCAGCATCTGTATCAGCATTAAATTCTAATTCTTTGGAAAACAGTTCCAGTAAGAATGTAAGTATGGTTTTGGGATTTATTTTTCTTAAGTAATATTGTTTATCTCTTATATACAGTGGTGTGAAAAACTATTTGCCCCCTTCCTGATTTCTTATTCTTTTGCATGTTTGTCACACAAAATGTTTCTGATCATCAAACACATTTAACCATTAGTCAAATATAACACAAGTAAACACAAAATGCAGTTTTTAAATGATGGTTTTTATTATTTAGGGAGAAAAAAAATCCAAACCTACATGGCCCTGTGTGAAAAAGTAATTGCCCCCTGAACCTAATAACTGGTTGGGCCACCCTTAGCAGCAATAACTGCAATCAAGCATTTGCGATAACTTGCAATGAGTCTTTTACAGCGCTCTGGAGGAATTTTGGCCCACTCATCTTTGCAAAATTGTTGTAATTCAGCTTTATTTGAGGGTTTTCTAGCATGAACTGCCTTTTTAAGGTCATGCCATAGCATCTCAATTGGATTCAGGTCAGGACTTTGACTAGGCCACTCCAAAGTCTTCATTTTGTTTTTCTTCAGCCATTCAGAGGTGGATTTGCTGGTGTGTTTTGGGTCATTGTCTTGTTGCAGCACCCAAGATCGCTTCAGCTTGAGTTGACGAACAGATGGCCGGACATTCTCCTTCAGGATTTTTTGGTAGACAGTAGAATTCATGGTTCCATCTATCACAGCAAGCCTTCCAGGTCCTGAAGCAGCAAAACAACCCCAGACCATCACACTACCACCACCCTATTTTACTGTTGGTATGATGTTCTTTTTCTGAAATGCTGTGTTCCTTTTACGCCAGATGTAACGGGACATTTGCCTTCCAAAACGTTCAACTTTTGTCTCATCAGTCCACAAGGTATTTTCCCAAAAGTCTTGGCAATCATTGAGATGTTTCTTAGCAAAATTGAGACGAGCCCTAATGTTCTTTTTGCTTAACAGTGGTTTGCGTCTTGGAAATCTGCCATGCAGGCCGTTTTTGCCCAGTCTCTTTCTTATGGTGGAGTCGTGAACACTGACCTTAATTGAGGCAAGTGAGGCCTGCAGTTCTTTAGACGTTGTCCTGGGGTCTTTTGTGACCTCTCGGATGAGTCGTCTCTGCGCTCTTGGGGTAATTTTGGTCGGCCGGCCACTCCTGGGAAGGTTCACCACTGTTCCATGTTTTTGCCATTTGTGGATAATGGCTCTCACTGTGGTTCGCTGGAGTCCCAAAGCTTTAGAAATGGCTTTATAACCTTTACCAGACTGATAGATCTCAATTACTTCTGTTCTCATTTGTTCCTGAATTTCTTTGGATCTTGGCATGATGTCTAGCTTTTGAGGTGCTTTTGGTCTACTTCTCTGCGTCAGGCAGCTCCTATTTAAGTGATTTCTTGATTGAAACAGGTGTGGCAGTAATCAGGCCTGGGGGTGGCTACGGAAATTGAACTCAGGTGTGATACACCACAGTTAGGTTATTTTTTAACAAGGGGGCAATTACTTTTTCACACAGGGCCATGTAGGTTTGGATTTTTTTTCTCCCTAAATAATAAAAACCATCATTTAAAAACTGCATTTTGTGTTTACTTGTGTTATATTTGACTAATGGTTAAATGTGTTTGATGATCAGAAACATTTTGTGTGACAAACATGCAAAAGAATAAGAAATCAGGAAGGGGGCAAATAGTTTTTCACACCACTGTATACAACTGTTTTGTATTATTTTTAACCAAAGCCTCTAACTCGTAAGATCAAGAAATCAAATCTTGGAATTTTACATTTTTAGTGTGTAAAAATTGCAAACTTTTTGAGATCAACAGTGTTTGTAGCAATGCACATTACTATATACAATAAATGTAAGATGGCTGTATTAAAAATGATCAATATATTATTCTTTTTGACTGATTTATACCAAGGCAAGATTCAAAATGAACAATAATGAAATTGTAAATACATATGATTTGATTAGAATTTTTAAGATAGCTTTTTGAAAAGCTTGTAATCAAACTAAACCAAAGTTAATTGACAGATACTTGTGAATTTGACTCCAAAGTTACATTAAGTACAGTAGTTCCCACAGAAATTGGATATAGCAGTGAGGACATCCCTTTTTGTAGGTATATTGAGGAAGTTGGATCTGGTTGGTTTCCATAGAAAAATGCCACTTTCTTAGTCTCATGACCATTTGTGTTTTTTGTTTTTTAGCGTTTTTCAGTTACTTTTTTGTGGGTTATTATGCATATTTTTGGTTATGATGATTGTTTCTATTGTGCAAAGTGATAATCCAGGTAATTAAAAATAATAATAATAATAATAATTTTAACAATTATTTTAATAACAAGTAAACAATGATTGAATAAAATAAATAAGCTAAATAACAAAACACAAAAGGAATTTTTAATTAAAAAATAGTTCTCTGAATAAGATGAAAATTGTAGCTGCTGTGATGATGCAAATTTACTGAGTAACAGAGCTAATATTCAAAAGGTATTCATTTTCTGCAGGTGAGCAGTGTCTCTTCTTCTTTCTTGTTAAGAACACACATCATGTACAATAAGTACATCAGGTCAGGTTGGGGATCATGCGCTGGTACAGTGCATTGGTGCACCCACCAGTACATTCCAACATTTTAATAGACATTGCAAGGGAAATGTTACAGTGAAGTGGTGAAATAAAGTTGCAGTGCGTTTCTGTTTAACAGCGTTTTTTTTTTTTTTTCTTTTTCTTTTAAATCTGAGGTTGCGTCTAGTATAGTCATAGTTTTCTACGCAGCCTGCATGAAACAGCATACAATGACAAAGTTTCAGTTGTGTCTGAACATATGTAATTTAGTTTGTTGCAACATGTCAATATAAAGTAATACAAAATGTTGACAGCCCTTACTAAAATTATATGCATGTTGTCATTGGACTACCCTATTACTGCTTGGACACTTAGTACACCCTTGTTGCCCAGAAGGCAATAATGATATTTAGCTGAACAAAACACTTGAGAGTATGTACAATAATGAATAAATACTATAGCTTGACCAGTTTATTAGTGCAGGTGAATCACAAGGAAATCTGGTTATGTAATCATTCAGTGCATAAGAAAATATATAGATACATTTTAAATGGGTATTGATTTTACGTAGACTGCTAAAACACCCGTAGTAGACATTGAGTGTTGCCTCTAAAGCACAGCTTTACAAAAGCTCTGACAAATCAATTAAACAGAAATAGATCTTTTCATGCACAGTTTTCACGGTTTGAATTTAGAAAAGTTTTATCTGTGAAAAATGGTTAAGATTTTCATGGGAAGTTCTGAAAATGGATGGTTAATGCTTGATCCAAAACCGGTACAATATCATATTCTCTGACCTTAGGAGGAATTCAAGCTTTACCATCCATACTTTGGATATTTTGTGAGCCACAAGTAAAAAAAAAAAAAAAAAAAAAAAAAAATAAATGTCACATTTTCCAGAAAATAGTTCTTTACCAAACTTTAAGAAACATATATTTTTCATGACTTGCTGCTCCAGGATTGGTTCTTGCCTTGCATGCTCTGTTTCTTTAATTGATGCTGATGGCTGAAATGCTGAGCTGGAGAGACTGAGTTTCAAAATTGAATAAATTAATTTTCTTGAAAGTTTTCTGGCCTGAACCATAATTGTGGATTTCACTTTAATTTGTAAACATGTAAAATTTGACATGTTTTATCAGAGTTAATTCTGTGAAATGTATTTTGACTTTGCAGTATATGTATTGGATTTCTGACATTTGTTTGCTTCAGAAGCATATTTATTTATTTATGCAGACATTAAAAGAAGTATCAAGAATACTGGCCAAAGATGTTTCAAATTTACATTTGTATTTTCCAAGGAAAATAGTAAACGTAGTGTTTTATCCAAGTATGTTTGGCAGGATTACTTCAGCAGTTGACCTAGGATAATCTTCCACTGTGCTGGTAAATCAATAGCATTTTTATTTTTATTCATTTTTTTTTTAAATTTTATTGAATTTATTAAAATCAAATAAACTTGACTTGCATGTATGGAATGTTAAGAAAATTAGGTTTGAAACAAATCAACCCCCACCCCTGAGAAAGAGAGCTAGGCCAACAATAAAACTTTTAATAGTAGTAAAAAGGGAATAGAGTCCATTTCCTCAATTTAAATGCTTATTCTAAAATGTTATTGATTAGATCCTGCCAGGTTTTAAAGAAGTTTTTTTACAGATCTTCTAAGTGAGAATTTGATTTTTTTCCTATTTCAGATAATGTATATCATCGGTTATCCACGGACTTAAAAGAGGTGAATTCAGATTCTTCCAGCTGAGCAAGAGAAGTCTATGTGCCAATAGTGTAGTAAAGGCAATTGCAGTTTGTTTGTCCTTCTCCACTTTAAGCCCATCTGGGAATACACCAAACACAACTGTTAGTGGATTAAGAGGGATTGTGACTCCAAGGCTGTCTGAATGGCATTTAAAGATTTTGGTCCAAAATTATGTTCATTTGGTGCACATCCAAAACATATATGGCCCAATGAGGCTGGAACTTGACTGCAACATTTGCAGGTTGGAATCTGCCCTGGAAACATTTTGGACAATTTTAAACGTGACAGACATGCTTGATTATATAATTTTAAGTTTAATAATTGTATATTTTGCGCATATGGAGCTTGTATATTTTGCGCATATGGAGCTAGAGTAAATTCTGTGCATGGTAGCCTTCCACTCACACACACAGAGATCCTTTTCCCACTGTACTCTGGGATCTTTGAAAGGGAGGGACTTTAAAAGGTTTTTCATATATTGCAGAAATGTTGTCTGTTGTACTCAAGATTGATCAATATTTTTTGTGGAATAAAGCTTGGTGGGAGGTGAGGAAAATTGGGCAGGTTTTGTTTAACAAAGTTTCTGATTTGGAGGTAGTGAAAGAAATGTGTTGCTGGAAAGTTAAATTTGGAATGTAATTGTTCGTAGGATGCAAAGATGTTGTCTGTGTGCAGGTCTCTAATTGATCCCGAATGTTTTCCAGACATTATAAACTGCGTATGTTTGAGAGGGTGGATAAAGGTTGTTATTGTGCAGAGATGCCACAGATAAAAGCTTCTCTGTCTTGAAGTACTTCCTACATTGGTTCCATATCCTAAGTGAAAGAAGCACATTTGGGTTGTTAGTATATTGGCGATTACTTGTACTTATTGGGGTACAAAGCAAGGAATATAAAGAAGTACTGCAGGATTTTACTTCTATTGCGGACCAAGCTTGTGTATGTTCATTTATTTGTGTCAATGTCCAGTTTTTTATTGCTTGTATATTTGCTGCCTAGTAATAAAATTGAAAGTTAGGTAGAGCCATGCCACCTTCTACCTTAGGCCTTTCTTTGTAGGGTCACCCTTTGGATACGCAGATGTGTTGAATTCCAAATAAATGAGGTTATGTTTGAATCTAACTTCTTAAAAAATGATTTATGTATGTATATTGGAATGTTTTAAAATAGAAAAAGAAGCTTAGGGAGGATATTCATCTTGACAGTGTTCATTTCCAGCTAAAGTGAGATGGAGGTTAGACCATCTATGCCAGTCTTGCTTAATTTTTAACATACAGATAGAAACATTTTGTTGATAAAGAGCTTTATGTGATGTTTACCCCTAGGTATTTAAACTGATCTACAATGATTAAAGGGAAGGTGTCCAATCTAATATTGTGTGCTTGAGAGTTCACTGGAAAGATCACACTTTTATTCAAATTAATTCTGAGACCATAAGTCTTTTGAAATTCTGTCAGTGCTTTATCCAAGTATGTTTGACAAGATTACTACAGTAAAACAGTTGACCTCAGATAATCTTCCACTGTGTTGGTAAATCAATAGCATTTTTAGATATGCTTTATTTGTTAAATTTAGAAAAAAGGCAGGAAACAGAAAATTAATGATAAAACACTTAATGGGGCTAATGGGATGTTGAGTTACATAGCGTAAGGGTGTCTAGCCTCCCTTCGGTTGACTTTATAAATACTGTGCTATGGCTAGACCAGTGTACTGTCCCAGTCAGACTCTCTACATGCCACTGTCCCAGGAACAGAGGGTTGTACCCAGACTGATGATTGGCACCAGAAACAACAAACCGATAAAGCTGTTCCCTGCTTTTCCATTTTTGTGTGCTTTTTGCTAAAATGCAAGTATTTTATGTTTCTATTTCTTTCACACACATTAACACTTAATGCACATAATAACCCCTCCACATGGACACCCTACACGGCAATATTGGCTACATTGTTAGTGTATTGAAGATGATGCAATATGGTCATCAAACCAACAGTGTGGAGAAAAAAAAAAAAAAAAAAACAACAACACTAACCACAAAGTTGAAAACTTTATACCAGAAGTAATCGTCAATATTCCTCCTGGATTCACTGAGTGCTGGTTTAGAATTTGCAAAGGCAGAATTTACTGCAAAGTGATATTTTCTGTGTTGTGAGATTGCTTGCAGGCAGATTAACGTGTCCACAATCATTTGAGGGATCTTGTCTGTTTTGTGTATATTGGACTGGAATTTAATTTTAACACACCATTGTACAGCCAGCAAAGTACTTCATACAAAAATGTATTTACTGCAGTGCCTGCATAATTTTCTGTAATGAGAAATTAGCAATATGTAAAATGCAGAACAAATACATTTTTGAGGGAAAGGTCAGGACAGCTAGAAGAAGAAAGGAGTGGCATTGCGTTTTTATGGACCTGGAGAAAGCATATGACAGGGTGCCTAGAGTGGAGTTGTGGTATTATATGAGGAAGTCGGGAGTGGCAGAGAAGTATATAAGTTATGCAGGATATGTACGAGGGAAGTGTGACAAGGGATGAGGTCTGCTGTAGAGTGACAGATGCATTCAAGGATTTCATCAGGGATCGGCTCTGAGCCCTTTCTTATTTGCAATGGTGATGGACAGGTTGACAGACGAGATTAGACAGGAGTCCCTGTGGACTGTGATGTTTACTGTTGACATTGTGATGTGTAGCGAGAGTAGGGAGCAGGTTGAGGAGAACCTGGAGAGGTGGAGATATGCTGTAGAGAGGAGAGGAATGAAGGTCAGTAGGAACAAGACATTACATTTGTGTAAATGAGAGGGAGGTCAGAGGAGTAGTGAGGATGCAGGGAGTAGAGTTGGGGAAGGTGGATGAGTTTTTAAATACTTGGGATCAATAGTACAGAGTAATGGGGACTTTGGAAGAGAGGTGAAGAAGAGAGTGCAGGCAGAGTGGAGTGCTTGGAGAAGAGTGTCAGGAGTGTTTTGTGACAATCTGGTATCGGCAAGAGTAAAAGGTAAGTTCTACAAGACAGTAGTGAGACCAGCTATGTTATATGGGTTGGAGACGGTGACACTGACCAAAAAACAGGTACAGAGCTAGAAGTGGCAGAGTTAAAGATGTTGAGATTTGTAGTGGGTGTGGCGAGGATGGACAAGATTAGAAATTAGTACATCAGAGAAGCTCAGGTTGAATGGTTTGAAGACAGTCAGAGAGTAGAGATTACGTTGGTTTGGACATATGCAGAGGAGAGATGCTGGATATTTTGGGAAAAGGATGCAAAGAATGGAGCTGCCAGGCAAGAGGGAAAGAGGATGGCCTAAGAGAAGGTTTATGGATATGGTGAGAGAAGACATGCAGGTGGTGGATGAATCAAAGCAAGATGCAGAGGACAGGAGGAAGTGGAAAAGATTATCTGGTGTGGCAACCCCTAACAGGAGCAGCTGAAAGACAAAGAAGAAGGTCAGGACAGCTAAATAGGAATGGAGTTAAGAAAATGTATATGGGGAACTTATGGTATCTCTGGTTACTCTATGTATAATACACTTGTAAGGTCATATTGGAAATACTGTGAAGAGTTTTGCTACTCATCTTTTTTAAAAAAAAAAAAAAAAAAAACAGGTCAAAACTTGAATGTCCAGAAAAAATTGACTAGACTGAATCAAAGACTGTGGGGTAAAGGAAAAGCTGAAGCACTTGAAACCATTTAGCATACATAAGCAAAGACAAAAGATATATATATTCTTATTATAATATTATTACTTTAATCTGTTATAAAATCTTTTTAGGAGCATGGGGATACAGAAAGCATCTGGTTAAGAGTTGATTTTGTTCAAATGATAAATATTTCTTCACTCAGTCTCCTGCAGATACATGGAACAATTTACCATATAGGGTAATTGAATTACTTTGCTTCATTTTTTTTTTTTTTTTTTTTTTTTTTTTTTTTTTTTAGAAACATTAGGAGAATAAGAATTAATGAACTATACCGAGTTGTACCATTTTCATGAGTAGTTAGAACATAAAAAGAAATTATAAAAAATGTGACATATGAGAGTAGACAGTTCAGTCCGTCATTCATTGTTGGTTTAGCTAATAGCTAAGCTGTCCCAATATCTCATCCAGATACTTTTTAAAGGTTTTCAATGTTTCTGCTTCAGCTATAAGTCTTGGTAGTTTCTTCCAGATTCCCATAACTCTTTAAGTAATGATTTCTGGCTTCAGTTCTAAATACACTTCCCATTAATTTCCACACTTTGAGTACATGATTCACAGTTAAGGTGAAACAGTTCTGCTGGATCTTCGTTATCAATGTTTTTAAGAATTTTGAAGCCCTGAATTTAAGTCCCCACACAGTCTCTTCTGCTTGAGAATAAAATTGTGTAATTTTCTGGGTTTTTTGGAATTGGATGTGACATTAAGTCCTGAGATACACTTGAAGCTGTGCAGAGAAGAGCAACCAAGTGCTGCTACAGTGTCTTTCTTGTAGAGGGGTGACCAGGGGCCTCATGTATAATGCCATGCGTAGATTTCAGACTGAAACATGGCTTATGGACAAAAACAGAAATGTGCGTACGCACAAAAAAAAATCCAGATGCATAAATCTGTGTGTACACCAAGTTTCACATTCTTCCACTACATAAATCCTGGTCAACGTGAAATGTAACGCCCCACCCTGACTCCTTCCAGAATCACGCCTCTTTGAATATGTTAATTAATATAAATTGCTCCTTATTTTCAGCGTTCTGTGAAAAGACATTGGCCAAAGCACAGGAAAAAAAAAAAAGAATTTCAGCGAATACCAATTTGTGGCAAGGAAAAACATACTATTTGTTGGTTTAAACAATGGTATAAACAACAAAAGGAAGATGATCGAGTGACATAGAGTGGTGGAGAAACTTCAAAGTTCAAGTTCAAAAATGTCTGAAATAAAAAAAAGAAGTGGTCAGATATCAAGTTGCTGTTAAAACTTTAATCTCGAAATTTCCACTTTTTAAGTATGTAGTTTGTTTTGTCATTAAAGTAGAACATCATAAATTTCACCTTAAAATTATTTAATTTACTAGTTTCTCAAATCCCATCATAACTAAAGTAGCATGTTAAATGCTTTGTATTCTGTGTGTTCTTCTGTGTACTCTGTGTGTGAATCACTATGACCTTCGATGAAATCATTTATTGCAGCAGTACTGTATCGTTCAAACGTACTAACCCCCAAATTCCTGTCCGTCTTTTTCTTTCTCCCAGTAACCAATCACTACACAATCAGCTTTGTAATATATGTCAAGCCATCTGTAAGCTTAGATTGGTGATTCTTCAAAACGTTTAAGGAACATTGAAATATCTTCATTGTACATGTTTAATTGTTCCATCCAGGGTCATAGCAGTCCCAGCAAGCATACAGCGCGAGGCAGGAACAATCCCTGAATGGGGCACTGACTCATTGCTACCTCTGCGCCACTGTGCCCACAAGTTTAATTATTAACAGTATACATTATTTAAATAAAGTTAAAAATTTATCTTTATAATGCAATATACATACTTTACTGCATCCATCCATCCATTTTCCAACCCGCTGAATCCAAACTGCTTTACTGCATTTCATCTTAAAAATATCAAGAGCTCCAAGAAGATAGCGCTTCAAAATCTAAATCGACTTAGAAGCCAGTTGTTATCATATGTAAATTCCTTTATTGTTATTGTATGGTACAATGAGATTCAATATGTAAATCCTCCATAAACTTATTTGCCTATAAAATGATAAAATAACAGTAATAATGATATTAATAATAATAATACTGTTAAAAAAAAACAATGAAACATACAAATATGAAAGCATAAGTACAATGTACATGTATTGCAAGATCGTGCAAATGGTTCATAAAGTGGCTCAGGTTGTGCAAGTTTACAGTGAGGTGATTGTACTTGTAAGTACAAACACTTCTACCAGGAGCACTTGATGGAATGATTGAGTGTGTTTAGAGCTCTTGGAATGAAACTTTTTGAACCGCAAGGTCCCTACAGGAAAGGCTTGGAAGCATTTGCCGTATGGGAGCAGTTCAAATGGACTGTGAGCATGGCTGAGGCAGAATGTGCTAGATGCTGTATCCCGATAATCCTCTTTCCAATCAGCTGCTGTCGAGCTGTGATTCCACACTCGGATACAGTGGGTTAAAATACTCTGAGTGGTGCACTGAGAGTAACAACGCTGAAGCACCTGTGGTATTTGGAATAGTTTGGCCATTCCATTCACAATTATATTGTTACAAGTTGATTACAATCAGATGCCTTAAACTAATAAATGATATGCGGTTAATTTCAGTTTATTTGATAAAGCTGTGTCAGGGATGTGAATCTAAAAAAGAAAGGGAAACCACACAGGAACAGTAGCACTGCTTTGACACTGGGTGCCGCCAATTTGCAAAACTGAGCCAAAAACTTGCATATGCAATGGATTGAGCTGGCATGAGAAAGTGCGTGGCTTTATGCCAAGTTTAGTTTTTATACATCGCGATGTGAGCATGAAATTATATTCGACAAGTCTTACAATAATGCAACTTAACATTTTATTTGCCTTTATAATTGCTTTTGTGCTTTGCTTAGGTGATGAAAATGTTGCGTCAGCTCTAAGATTGTGTCTCCCATTTTGTATTTAATGATGTTCTCTTTACCTACATGTAACACATTTCTATGTTTTAACTGCTTTTTAAAAGTGTTTGCCCAGTTCTGAAACTGTTGTTTGCCATACCTTCAATTTTAGTATCATCAGTGATTTTCACAAGCTTACTAACCATACTGGAATCAATGTCGTTAATATATATCAGAACAAGTAACGGTCCAAGGGCAGACCCTTGAGGGGACTCCACTAATAACCATGTGGAACATTCTTCTCTTATTTGTACTCCTTGTCTCTTGCCAGTTAACCAACTTGAGAGCCACTTTGTATACATTACCTCTGATACCACTCTAGTTTCTAGGAGTGTTTCAGAGGCTTTTTGAAAGTCTAAGGTAAATTAATGTCTACTTAAGCCTAAGTAAAAATGCTTTTCTCTTGTCAGCTATTTCTGTTGCGTGTTCAAAAAAAAAATCTAAAGGTTTGGTTTGGCCAGATCTTCCTCTCCTAAACCAATGCAGGCTGCTATTTAGTGTATTATTTTCAAATAAATAAGAATAGTTCTATATTCTTATCATGATATATACTGCCTTTGCATTCAATATGTCTACAATGGAAGTATTTGTTTTCATGCCATCTTTCAATCCCTGTTTAACTGATTTCTTTTGGTAATCCCATTACATTACAGCTCTAACAGATATGTTACTGACAGAATCACAGCTTTGCCACATTTTGCCTGATAAATTAAATTTTTTTTTGGGTCATTAAAATATCTTTTAATGAAAGTGAAATTGTAAGACGATTTCCACAGAGCAGACCAATGTTTTATTTTCCCAGGGTGTGAATTTAAATTTTTTTTTTTTTTTACACATGCATTTAAGGTATCAAGAGAAAGTCTTAGAATGGAGCCATTGACAAATATACCATATTTGCCAGGGGAAGAAAAAGTTACAGGTAAGTCTTACCACCTTTGCTCTTACTGTTGTGTTTTGACCCTATCATATTAACATCTTTTTTCTGTGAGCTACTGTCTTTAAAAGATTAGACTAAAATGTTTTTACGGCATTTTGCAAAAATGTCTTTAAAACTGCTTTTTTAAGTGGTTCTGCATAAAATCGATAAAACTAGTATGCAAAAATGAGTGGATATCACCAAGATTGTGCCCAGTATTATTGAACAGCAAATGCAAAATTTCTGTTGTTATAGGCACAATTTTATAGTTATGATTAAAAATAAATATGACAAGTAATCACAGATAATAAGGGGAACACTTTAAATGTTGGATTACTGGCTTCCCCAAATCTCTCCTCATAACACTTAATACACATTTACTAATAAATGCATCTAGACATACACAGAGGTCTCCAAAAGTTAATAGTTTTTGTGATGCTTAAATAATTTAAGTAAGGCAAGCCAAATTAGTAGGTTTTCTGATTTGTTAATCTGGGTATATGTGTAATGATATGTACAGTGGAACCTCGAGATACGATCACCTCTGTATACGAGAAATTCAAAATACGAGGAAAGTATGAGCGAAAAATTCAGATCTAAATGCGAGCATTGGCTCGCGTAACGAGCCACGAGCCAGGCTGTGGGTATAGCTCGCAGCTTAGTGAGGGGGCGTGGTAGCAGTTGCGAGCCGCGATCTGCGGTGTCTGCGTTTCTCACTTAAGTGCACAGGTGGGAAACTGCCCACATCTATGATTGTTCCTGTGGCTGATGGGCTGCAGCTGCCATGTCCTCCCCGCATATATAGAGAAGCGCGAGCCGGTTAAGGGGGAAAAGAAGTAAAAGAAAAGAGAGGAGAGAGAGCGCGCGCGCAGAGGCAGGCAGGCATCAGGAAGTTGGTGCGGGAGAGCGAGCGAGCGCAGGCTCGCGTGTAGCTGAACAGTGAGCTGAACAGGCGAGCCAAACAGCTGAAGCAGGACGGTGTAGAGAAGGTCAGCTGCATTAAGAGTGTCTCGCCTGTTGCAGAGCCCGCAGGTGAGACGCTAACAGAAAAGAAGCACCGGGGATTGTCATCTGTTTTTTAAAGACTGCATCCTTTTGACGTTTTAACCTCGTGTTAAAGGATTGTTATTCTTGTGTATTTTAAACCTCCACTTCACAACTGTTTTAAGGATTATTTATTTAAAGATTTATTGAATGCTCTACTGCACTTTGGACACCTGTTTTGATTCTTTTAATAATCAGTTATATTATTTACCAGTGTTATTTATTAAAGGTAGACTACAGTATATATAATTTATCAGTGTTATTTGTTAGGAAAATTGATTTTTATGTTAATATATTTGGGGTGCGGAACGGATTAACTGGATTTCCATTATTTTCAATGGGGAAGTTTGTTCTAGATATGAGAAATTCGCTATACAAGCTCAGTGCTGGAACGAATTAAACTCGTATCTAGAGGTTCCACTGTATTATATTAGAAGATCAGTCATTTCTCAGTTGCAGAAAATGTAGGATTCTAGCATGTGGCTAACTATACTAGCAAGCAGAGATTTTGTGTATTATGTTGTACTCCAGCAATTTCAAATGCTGCATCATCACCTATTGTTGAATTTTATCTTCCCAAAATATGCTTTAAAGCAGTGTTTCCCAACCACTGTGTCACGGGCTACCACTGGTGGGTTGCAAGTTGTTTATAATAGAGCTGTGAACTGATGGTTTCTTGTCAATTCATGTCAATTTTCGATTTTTTCCTGACAGTTTGCAATTAGATTCAAAATAATACCTATACATTTAAAAATAAAAAAAGTATTTACCAAACAAGTTAACAAGTCTGCCTCTGTAAATTAATCCTCAATAGAATGCAATAAACTAGGGCTTTTCAAATAGGAAGCTGCAGCAGCCTTGCCAAGGTTAACATTCTTAAAAAATGAACCCAGATTTTAAAGATTGTCTTTAAATAAGTATATGTGAAAGTATGACAAAAAACCTCTGAGTGAAACTTTTGAGACAAAGAAAACAAAGTAGCTATATTTTATTTGTATTAAATACATTCTCTTAGTTCACAGTGCAACATTTTGACAAGTATCATTTGACTAAATGTAAACAGTTTACTCAGGGTTTCCCAAACTTATTTAAGCCGAGGTCTCCCAAAGCATTGTACCTTTTGATCAGGGCCCCCACTAATATAATACCAGTGCTGCAAAGTAGAAAATGATCTTGGATCTCTAACACAGCATGATTTGGGATCACAGTAGACCTATCAAGATCAAAGTAAATGCTTAACTATTGTAGACTACTGACACACATGATATTAAACATTGTCACAGTTCTGTTCAAAATGCTCACCACGAGTTGGTCGCCTATGGTAAGTATGATTTTGCTTTCCTTCAAAGAACAGTGGATCTTCTGCCCAATCCTAGTGTAATGTGCATAAAAACTGTTATGACTCAAACTGAATTTTGCCTTCCTGCCGCTTGCCAAAAGGGTGACTAAGCAAACTGTTAGTGATTTACAATTCACGTTTCTTTTGGCGGGAAAATCATTCAACATACTTAATGAACTAGGGGATTTGTCAACTACTTTAGCTTTCTGAAAATGGATTTTCAATGTGTCGATTCAAAAAAGTTAACTTTAACATGGAGGGATTAATAAAATTCTCTCTTGATTTAATCTAGCAACAGTAGTTTATAATGGTAGTGTGCCTTTTCCCCTGCTCTGAGGATAACACTTGAATCACCAATGGACACACACCCTAACACCCCATTCCCCAAAGTGGGTAGCAAAGACACTTACATGGGGGGAAAAAGTAGGTTGTAACACCAAAAAGATTGAGAAATGCTGCTTAAGGATCAATAAAACATCAGTTTTAAGTGATTAGGTGAAGCAAGTCCTGAAATAGGCAACCAAAAAAAATCTGTTAGAATCCTACAAATCCATATTGAAGGAACTAAAAAGAAATGTTATAAAAATCACATGCATAACTATATAAAAAGTGATGCTGAAAAACCTGATTATTGGTGCATCCATTTTATTTACAGAATTTTTCTGTGGTGCTAGTGTACCTCACTGTAGAATTAGTTAATTCTCTTGCCATATTGGCTTTTGAAAGAACACTAAGACCCCTTAATCTTTGCTGCTGGTATACCAATCTTTTTCAAATTAATTTGCTTGCCTTCTTGCCTTGCCATTTCTGCTTCTAGTTTTCTCTTACTTGAATTCCAGAAGTTACTGACATTAATTCTGGAATTTGCTTTTTAAACATTTTGCAAAATAAAGCAGTGAAATTTAAGTTTAATTCCCTGTTTATCCAGAATAGTTAAAAGGAGGCATTTCATGTAATTTGTGCAGAATGTTCACTACCTGCCCCCTTACAGTATTTTGCATTACAATTTATGTTTAGCCATATCTCAGTAAAAACTATTATGTTGTAGTATATAAAAATGTTTTAAACCTCTGATCAGTAGTTTGGAAAATTATTTACTGTATTTAGTGCATCATTTGGACTTTTTTCCTACACAGATAAAGAAATCATTTATATGTGTCCCTTTAATGGTGCGGTGAAGGGAAAAGTAACCATTACAAACTATAGACTGTACTTCAAGAGTTTTGAAGTGGTAAGTATCATAATTCATTGACTCATTTTGTTACTGGTAAATATTAGGCACACATTTTCAGGTGAATCATTTTGTTTGAGATATTTTTTAAAAATACAGTGAATATGGAGTGATATGAATAGAGTAGCTGATCCTTATAAAAACAAGACTGATTTTCCTCACAGGATGTCATAATAAAACTTGTGGTGTGTGTGCGTGGGAAGGTTGCTTTAAAATGACATCTCTCCCTCTGTCGCATATGCACATGTGTCCAAGGACACATTTATTACAACAGTAATGTGAGAAAATATAATCAATGCAAGTAAAATATATATTTTTTTTTCCTCTAAAAGTAAACTCAAGCAATTGCATAGTTTTCTCAGTTCACTTTTGGAAAAGCAAATCCAAACACTGTTTTGACATTTGTTTTGTTTTTTTTATTTAAAAAGTTTTGTTAAGAATTCTGAAAATACTATTATATGAGAGACTGCTGGGATTATGAAACATCTTTTCATTTGATAGTCTTGTTTGCAGCCTTTTTGTTAACGAGTACATCAATCTGCAGACTTGCTCTCATTAATATTTTTATTTCTTCACGCCAAAAATGACTTCAATGACAGCCAGCCATATTCATTTATAGAAAATGAAATGCCTCTGAATTCTGATGTGGAGGTTGTAAATGTTACCTATGTGCATTATTTGATAGCCTTAAATATGTTTAGTCTTCAGAGCAAGAGAGAAATGACTAGTTGAAATTCTTAATAGAAAATGTACATTGGACAGACTTATAGCCATATAAAATGTATCGATGTAGAGTTTAAAACTTTATATATTGTTTGTGATCAAGTTGTTTTTTTTGTTTGGAAGTGCATAATTACATTTAGTTTTAAGTTTTGTCTTTAAACTGTAGTATCCATTCTGAGTTAATATGGACTTAAAATATCTCTTTAGTGGAACAGGTGTATTTCAGTATACAGAAAGTGTGGAAAACAAAAAAAATAGTTTTATAATTAAGGGACTTTTTCTTTTAATTAAGACATGTACATTTTGGTAGAGGTATGGCGCAGTGGAGCAGCAGTTATAACTGTAGCCACAGGCATCTGGTGTCTTGAGTTTGAATTCTGTGACCGGTGGTTGTCTTTGCGGAGTCTACAGTTCTCTTCATGACTGTGCAGGTTTTCCTATAGGTTCTGATGTTGTTCTCCTACATCCCAAAGACATAAGTGTTAGCTTAACAGTGTTTACAAACTGGCCTATGTGTGAAGATGTGTTTGTGCTAGCTATTTGTCATTTTTTCCCCTTGTCAATATGTCACTTGGACTTTCTTTAAATATCTTATGTTAGGTACAGATATGCAGTCAATACTTTCAAATGAATTAAACATAATGAAATCGCCTTCTGTGGGCAGTCCCATTGAAACACGATGTCAGAAGGATTGTCTCCATGGAAGTCTTGCATGTCTTCAGTGACAAACCTGGAGGCACGGAATAACATTTTGTTGAAGTGAGTAAAATATGAGACATACATAGAGAAAGAAACAAAACAAGTAGTTGAAAGTGTCTTTGATGTAAAACTTCCTAATGAAGAATTTATCTTGCATGTTCCTATGCAGTAAATTAAGATTTGAAAATTAAAATTTTCATGTGAGGAGTGTCCTTGTGAAGTGCACATCAGATCTCTTCAGTGTTAGTGATGGGGGGAATTTGTATTACATCCACGAGTAGTAGAAGAAAATTGAACTATTTTTAATGAAATGGTCAGTAAGAAAGCCAGCATCAATGTATTTTATTTATTCAGATTAGACTGGGGGAAATGGGGGGGGGGGGGGGGGGGGAATAAATTGTTTTATGGGCCAGTGACAAAGTTGTAATAGGTTGTTAGATAGCCACAGATGACTGAATAATATGTGGTCAAAGTAGGAAGATCGATGATTGTGAAGGAAAGTCTTTTGGCTGATGAATGTAATGTCCACAGGGCTTTAATACCACAGATAAGGATGACTTTAGGTTTTTGCAGGCAGATTGATGAAAACTGTCCAAGACAGATGGCCACTTAAACTGAGAAAGAACCATTACACCTGCATCATGGGGTTTGGGGTGGGGGGGATTAGAACCATACACTTATATTTACTTTTTCTTTTTTTTTTTTAAATCATCATGACAAGATAATCAACAAGACATCTCTTGCATAATATAAATGTAGATACAATGTAGCTCAACCATCACTTATAATCTCTCTGAATATGTTGCTTGAAGATTAAAATTGAAATAAGGGCCATGTTCCTGTGAACACAAATAACATTTTTTCGAGAAAACATAGTTTATTATTTCTGTAAATTAGCTTGAGAAAACTAATGTGTTTTTGAGGGAGGTGCATTATGTGTTGGACACAATTCGGTTATTAAATCAACTATGGCATAAGTGCATTAAGGAGAAAATTAAGGCAAAAATCAGACAGCAATAATTCAAATACCTAAAAAATATGAAAATGGAAATGTTATAATTAATTTAAAAAGTGAATAATTTTTATAAGAAAAAAAAACTTCCATGCTTCACAACATTAAACTTCCATCCCCCATGTCAGATACAGTTGTAGAGTTGATTTTTATTATCCAGTTGTTTTGTTGCTAGCAGCTGGTGAATTATTTTTAAATCTCTCTTAAGATCTTTGCATAATATAACAACTCATTATGTGTATTTTTTCCTTTAAGGATAAAGTATTTTGGTTTTTTTTTTTCTCCACAGCATTATTTTTTTTTTTTTTCATCAAGCACCCAATAATTATAAATTGGATTATTCAGATGTAGGAAATAGTTGGATTTTTATTGTTCCTCTCATTTGTGAACTCATCACCAAGAGTTAATCTGCTGTTGATTAATGTTTTTCCCCCTTGCAGGATCCCAGCATAATCTTAGATGTGCCGCTTGGAGTCCTTAGTCGGATTGAGAAGATGGGAGGCGCTTCTAGCAGAGGAGAAAATTCTTATGGGCTAGAAATTACTTGCAAGGTAACTGTCAGATTCTTTTATTTGGAATTCTGACCACAACCAACAATCAAATGACATCTGTTTACATTAAAAAGGAGTATTACCAATTGACAAGTTGTGAGATGCTTTTGTACCATGATTGTCAATAAATGACTTATGCATTTAGGAAATTTTCTCTCATAACGCATACACTTACCTCAAAAGATAAAGTTGACTTTCAGATGGACAATGTCTTCAGATCTTGGATCAAAATGTTTTTAAATTTATATCCATCATATAACACCAAGGTGTGTTTTTTTTTTTTTTTTTTAGACAAGCCAGAATATCCATCTAATTTAAAATAATTGATTTCATTGACTATGCCATGGTGCAGTATGCTATGTTAATTTTATTGGTACTTGTGTTGAAGCTGATTGGCTTAACAAATCTAACAATCAGAATAATTGGTTTGAAATCCAAAAAATAAAAAAATCATAATTAGAAAACTGCTGCTGCCGCCTTACAGCTCCAGGAGGCTATGTTTGAATCTGTAAAGATTGTAGAATTTCACCTGATTTCTTAGTGGTTTTCTCTATGTAGTCTACTTTAGTTTCCCCTCCCACATTCCAAAGGTTAGGTTGATTGACTACTTTGACGCTGGCCCTAAGGGTGTGTGGGTGATAGTATGCCTTATAATGGTCTGGTGCTCTATCCAGGCTAGGTTCACACCTTGTACCTAAAGCTGTAAGATAGACTTTGAAAGGCAACAGACTGTATTGAATAGCGAATTTTGAAAATTGATTTGTGGATAAAGTAAATACAAGATACAAGACATTTGGTTACTACAAAAAAAACATCAGTGGTTAGATTTAGTGAGATTAAACTAAACCAGTAACTTGTTTATACACCCTGCCTGTCTCATGCTATATTGCTTTTATATTCATTTTGTGTGTCTTGTGTATTAGATATTGTGCAATTTTTAATTGCAGCTTAATTGTACTTGTAAAATAGGACATGAGAAGCTTGAGGTTTGCACTAAAACAAGAAGGACATAGCAGAAGAGATATTTTTGACAGCCTTTTTAAATTTGCCTTTCCACAGTCCCATAATATGGTGAGTATTCAAAAAATAAGCCGTTTTTTGTGAATTTAAATGATTTTGCTTTCATGAAACTGGTTCTGCTCAATTCCTTTTTGTAGTGGAAAATCATTAAGTGTAATGAGAAAATGTATGCACTAAACCGTTACCTCAACCTTTTGTAAAGTTCATGAGAGAATGTTCTTAATGAAGCTTAATGCTACGGTGCAATTCTGCAGTCAGATGTTTTAGAGTTGTGTTTTGTCCACATTTACCTCAGCTGTTGGTGTCTTGTTGTCTGACTTCTGTGTTCCACATTAAACATTACGTTTGTCAGAATTTGACACTAAAAGCTCCCGGCCTTAGAGTCCCCTCTTTTCCATTTTTTTTCTGTTCACAACAGCTAATATAATGGACAGCTGATTCTGCTTAGTGTTTAAGTGAATTAAAAAAAAAAAAACACAGGATATTAATTTCATAATTATCTTAGTGATCACTTTACTGTGAAACACCAGCTCCTAACTGAGTTTATAACCATATTAACTCAGGTATTTCTTTTGTCAATTACCTGTTGGTAACGATTTTGTTTCTGTTTCTACTGATACCCATAAGAAAGTGTCGTCTTTTGCCATATATCTGTAAGTCGCTATGTACGTTATATTGTGTTTTATTTTAGTGTTCTCAGAGATTTTCAGCCTTCTTACTGTTGTCTCCATGATTATTAATATGGGTCTGAAGGTTGTTTCAGTTTTTCTTGATAGATGAGTTATATTACATTATTCTGATGTTAAAGTAGCTTACTCTACTCGATTTCTTCCTGTTGTTGTAGATGGAGCTAGGCTTTAAATACCAAAACGTTATTTCCTGATCAAAGTTAAATAAGCAAATGCAATTTTTTTTTAAGAACCAGTGCTGTTGTTCAGGTGCTTTAGTAACCAATAAAGAGATGTAAACCACAAGCCTGGCCATACTACTTCTATGTTGCTGGAAATGTAAGTAAAATAGAAGACAGATGGAAGTGGAACTTTAAAATATGAGTGATGGGGGAACAAAATCCTCCTTGTATCTTCTGCTATCAGAATAGTATAAATCAGATAAAAAGCTGATTCATAAATAGGGTGAGAGTGTGTTGTTTCTGGTTTATGTGTGTATCTTTGAAGCCTGTTGGTTGAATCTAATGAAGGTTTTAACTTTGCAGTCATTAAAATTAAAATGGGTCCAAGCAGCAATAGTCCTGCTACTATTTCCTTTTAAATGATGTTCTGCATTTACAGTCAGGAGTCTTCTTGGAAGGGATTAAAATTCAAGTCTCAGTGTGGATAAACATGCTTTGATGAAGGTTACAGCTGCCTGCAACACACTTCTGGATTTAATATAGCATATTACTGTTAAATAGAGAGTGCAAGATAAAACATTACAGCACAAAGACTTTAAAGGGGAAAATAATATTTTCATTGCATGTGCTACATGCAGTGTCATATGAAATGAGATAGAAGCAGTATATACATCCAGTATTTTCCAATTCATCCAAATGTTGTATTTTTGTAATGGACATATTTAATAAAGGATACTTTTTATAATGTTCAAGGGCCAAATTTTAAATCTAAAAAAAAAAGTTCAACATACTAGAAAAATGTTTAATAATGGTTTGTTTTCTTTTCTTATAGCCATTTTTTGCTTTTTTAAGTCAAGAAAAGTTTCTTGAAAATGGCTGGAACGTTTATAGTCCCATTAATGAATACAAAAGGCAGGTGAGTAATATTTAAACTAAAATTATTTTTTATGCAGCTAGAATCATAGAAAAAAATAACAAATTGTTTTATTTAAAAAAGCCCCTTTTTTAACATGAAACTGCACTTAGATGTGCACTGTTTCAGAAAATGTAAGGCTGCTCGTCAATAACATTCATGCATTTTGTCACTCACCCTATCATGCATGTATTACATTTGTATGCACTTCTGTTTGTTTGTATATTTATTATGTCTATAAGGATTGTTATGAGATTGAGACGGATTAAAAACATTCAAAAAGCATTAAATATTTCCTATAGTAGGGGGTCAATCTTGCTGCTTCTTTACACACATTATTAACTGTATAATATGTGCGCTTTTTTCTTTTAAGGTATGTTAATGCATTAAAAATATGTGGCAAAAGTTTTTTATTTCGCACATTAAATGTTTATGCTTACTGTATGAAAATAGTAGCACGTGTTTTACAACAATTTGTTCTATTACCATCAAGAAGATTACACACTAAAGTAATTACACTACTAAATTTTGTTCAGTACACAGTGTTACTTCTGTTACTGAATCTCTTAGAAGGTCCATTACAATGAAGTCAACAAAAAATTAGGTATGGCGTGTGAAAATTCAAGCACCTCTCTACTAAAGCACAGTGGAAGTCACCTCTCAATATGGTATAATTGTTGCTTGTCGCCGATATAGTACATACTGTAGAACAGTAAGTAATTATACATGAGTGCTTAGGTATTTCACTGTAGTTATTTAAGTATTTTTCTAAAGTAATATAATTTGCACAGTATGTCATGAAAGTGTAAAGTAATATTTATATTATATGATAGAAATTAAAATGCAGATTATAAAGAGCGTAGAGGCTGGTTTTTAAAAACAAAATGCAATATTGCAGAATCTGGGGGTTAGTACACAGGATTAAAGGAGTGGGAGTAAAGCATTCAAGAGGGGATGTGAATAGAGAGCTCTACTAAAATCCATTGACCTTGGGGTGTGGCTACTGGTGAGCCTGTTTACCATCCATAGGCATGGTTCAGCTCATGGAGTTGAGAAAGTGAATAAGGTATATAGTGTCACCTTTGACTCCATGTGAGTAGATACAGAGCTGGCTGTGTGAATATCCAGAAGATAAAGCAGTTGGTGACTGGGTGGAGCCACATCAATGGCATTGGAGGTACCCACCTAAATACCAAAACATCCACCTCCCCAGCCAGGTCATTACAATATGTATTCATATTCCTCCAGTTGTACATCCACCACTAGTAATTAAGTTTCTTATAATGAACTAAAGCCCTTGAATGTGTTATCTTTGTTAACTGAGGTTTTACTGTGTTAAACACTGAACAATAATACTTCGAAAACATTTACATTTTTCTCATACTTGGAATATTTTAGATATTAAAAAAAGTTTGCAAATTTGCACAAAAGCCTGAATCCATAAGTGGATGTGTGAGCAATCTTTGTGAAAGCTTTATTAGATTTTCTTAGAGCGGCTAGTTAAACAGATATTTGCAGACAAGAGTTAATTGCCAGAGATTCTCAGTGCTGTCTTTCAAATTTCTTTTTGTAATCTTCACTATGGCTTTTACTTAGTGCTGGGCGGTATACCGGTTCATACCGAAAACCGTTTTTTATTTTTTTTATGGTATGGATTTTTCTTATACCGCAACACCGGTTTAAATTGCCTAAATGACGTTCGGAACGTGGCGCAGCGAGAAACTGTTCAAGTGGGGACCTTTTTCACCGCTACACCGCTAAACACAGATTTGTTGCACTAGGGCTCTTTTTCACTGCTACACCACCAAATAGTGGGCAGTAGCATAGGTATGCCGCGCGGTGAAAATGGACAGAGAGACGAAAAAAAGCAGTCACATCTGTCGCCTGGAGATGCTTTAGTTTTAAAAGGTCAGATGTGTAAATGCTGTTTTGACTTTATTCTCGACATTTCCACTTTAATCTTGACGCTTATGATGAGAATATATTCTTTTGACTTTATTCTCGTAATTTGTCATTAAAGTAGAACATCGTAAACTAAACTTCATCATAAAATGAATATTTAATTTACTAGATTTTCTCAAACCCCGTCATAAGTTATATAGCACATTAAATGCTTTGTGTTAAGTGATTCGTTCAGAGATGGGCGCAACTCTGATTTTTAAAGTTCTGAACACTCCGTGGGCTAAGTTTATAACTAATTTTAATTTCACAAAGACGTTTATCTTGTGGTGATTGGTTATGTGGTTATGTGGTGAAAGAAAAAGGAAGGATAGGAACTGGGGTTTTGGTAGCCTACGTCAGATAGAGACAGCATGCATGCAATAAAGATAGCCCGCTCAGAAGAACATGCATTGAATTCTGTGTTCGTGTCTCCGACCAGCAGATCACAAACCCAACATTTACACAATATTTAAGTTAAACCTATGCGATAGCTATTCATACATCCAGTTTTTTGGAGCCTCGTCACACCTGCCATAAAGTTCTCTACACTGAACATACACCTGGGGACCCCTTACTGCGAGGGAGCAGCACTACCGCCTCACTACCGTGCATATGTAATACCTGCTTTAATGCATTTCATCATGAAAATGATATCAAGTATTTATCTTAGCATTCTAAATTTTCAGAAAGCAGGAATATCATGAAGTGAATGGATTCTGTATGGTGATCGCTTAAGAAGCGTAGTGATTAACCACTGGGTCGGGGAACATAACACAAAGCATTTAATGTGCTGCATTAATTTATGACTGGGTAAATTAAGTAATTGATTAAACACTGATTTTAGGAAGAAGTTTAGTTTACGACATTCTACTTTAAGGGTTAGGGTTACATAATTATGTACATAATTATGAAGTAAACTATGAGAATAAAGTGGAAATGTCGACTTTAATCTCAACATAAATGGCGAGAATAAAGTGGAAATGTTGACTTTGTTCTCGACATATAGTTTGTTTTTTTCTTCCCAGTATAGCTTAGCTTGAAGCAAGGTCCATATTAATGCAGTTTGCCTAAATGATGGTTCAGCTGGTAAAGATGTCATCACCAAGTTGCACTTGTTGTATTTTATTTTAATTTGGTGAATACTGTGTAACACACCTGGGCTTGAAGTCTTGAAGTAATAGTGCAACTATCAGTAATAATACTATTATATTATAATATTATAATAAATATTTACTATTTATTCCTTTTCTAAGACATATTTGGTGCAATACAATTTTTGACAAGCACTTCTGGATATTTTACTAAGTCTAAATGCCTCTTTGTATGGTTGAAAATATGTTGTCAAAATTATAGTTTGTTTTTGCAAAAGTTGTTCAATAAAAAGGTTCTACATTTTGACTGCATCTGTCATGCAGTGTGATACCTTCTCCATTAGTGCCACCCCCTTGAAAACTATCACTTTATGGGGCAATGCAAAACTGTATTAATACTTGTGTGCACATTAAAATGTTTTTTTTTGTACAATACTCTTGACAATGGAATAGGTTATTCTTAGCCAGTAATTGCAGTGGAAAAACAGTGGTTAACATCCACTCATGCATGGGGAAAAAAATACCGTCGGAATACCGTGAAACCGGGATAATTTAGAAAAATACCGTGATATAGAATTTTGGTCATACCGCCCACCCCTACTTTTACTACTTTATTGCTTAAGTCAACCAGTAGAGATGGGGGTCAAAAATTAGCAAACACTGTTTAGCGCTTTACTTATGGCATCTGGTAAAAGGCATGGTTGGATCATCTATACTAATAAAAGGCAAAGCCCTCACTCACTGACTCACTCATCACTAATTCTCCAGGTAGAAGGCTGAAACTTGGCAGGTTCATTCCTTACAGCTTACTTACAAAAGTTAAGCAGGTTTCATTTTGAAATTCTACGTGTAACGGTCATAACTGAATCCTACTTACGTACATATATACGTCCATAGCCTGCAGCTCAGTCACCGTGTGAGGCGGGGTTGCGTCCTGCATCCCCCGGCCTCACACGTAGTTGGCTGCCTGCCTATATTGCGTCTCCCATCCCCATGCCTCCCACGTAGTTGGCTGCCTGCCTATTTTACACGTTTGGTGACGATTTGAGTAGTGGACACTTTGATGTTTATGAATGTTTCAACACTCAAAAGCTGGATGCGAAGTTATCAATGAAACCAGTTGTATGCTTACAACGCTTGACAGATGCCGAATGTCACTTCAACAACACAAGTCCTGCAAATACTAACGTAATTGAAACAAACCATGAAACTCAAACCGATTATGACAGCAGCAATCCAAGCTGTGAGAAAACAGTAAAAAAGAGGTGTGTCAGACGTCGTGGTACATTTTCTGATGCAGCTAGATGGAAACAACTTTGTGACACTGCCGCCAAATACTCGCAGAAAAATCCACAAGTTAATAGACACGCTGTCTCTAAATATTCGCACGCAAATCCACAAGTTAATAGAGCTTCTGTTTCTAGGTATGATCCCAATAATAAAAAGCGGCTCATATGAAAACAACAGGTTTGGCTCAAAAAAGCCGATTGTGGATTTGCGTACAGCCACCGAAACTTTGTAACGGCACAAGACTTCAGGTCACGTGTCTGCAAAAGAGCCTAATTGAGGCAACTATTTTTACTGGCAGTGGCTTAGGGGAGAGAGTTTTTATTCCTCGCATCCCCGTTATACCCTCTGATCTCCCATTTCAATTCGAACGCCTCCAATTTCCACTAAGGCTCTGCTTCGCAATGACAATTAATAAGTCTCAGGGACAGACCCTACAAAAGGTTGGCATTGATTTGAGGCAAGATTGCTTTTCACATGGCCAACTGTACATTGCATGCTCAAGAGTAGCTCGGCGCACAGCTTGGTCATATTACAACCGGAGGGCCGGATGTGCAGCGGCGCTATTTAATGACACTTGCCTAACGCTTGACTTTATTGAAAAGAAACTGAATGTGCAGCTGCGCTATTTAATGACACTTGCCTAACGCTTGATTTTATTGAAAAGAAACTGAACGTGCAGCAGCACTATTTAATGACACTTGCCTAACGCCTAACTTTATTGAAAAGAAACTGAACGTGCAGCAGTGCTATTTAATGACACTTGCCTAATACTTGACTTGGGAAAAAAACTGAACGTGCAGCCGTGCTATTTAATGACACTTGCCTAACGCTTGACTTTATTGAAAAGAAACTGAATGTGCAGCGGCGCTATTTAATGACACTTGCCTAACTCATTTCAGAAACATTCTAAAGGGGAGAACTAAACAAAGCTCCTTGGACAGGTTTCTATTGAAACGCTCTGTGAATGAAAGTGAAGAAAGCATGGCAAAAAAGAAAAAAACTAGTGAAGAAGAAAATTAAGTTAAGCAAAAGTGAAGTGAAAGAAAAAAACATTACAATACGCTAATCGGCTTCACCAACATCTGTTTATTTCTTTAGATTCTCTTTTATGTATTAGGTTTTATTTTGTTTGTGTACAATATTTGTTCATTATAAATACATTTTTATTATGTTGAAAACATTTAACAAAGAATTGGGGTGGTTTTTTGGGGGCTGGCACAGATTAATCTCATTTCAATTAATTTCAATGGGGAAAATTGATTTGAGATGCGAGCATTTTGACTTACAAGCTCGATCACGGAACGAATTAACTTCGTATCTCAAGGTATCACTGTATAAGAAACATAATTATTGGTTATCTCACTTTTGTTTGCTACCTCATATGATTATGAATGACTATTGCAGATCTGTCCTGAATTGTAGAATGTAGCGTCATTCGGCTCCTTGCAGATCCGGCATTCCGGGTTACATTTCTGCTTCAGGTGGTTTATCTGTGTGGATTATACATATTTTCCAATATCTCTGTGGGAGTTTTGTCCACATTCCTAATGTCATGCCAGTTAAGGTATTTTGCAGTTTTAAATTGGCCCAGAGAGTGTGTGTAATGGACTGGTGTATTTTCCAGGGCCATTTCTGGTCTTGTGCTAGAAGGGTGGGGTCCACCTAACTGTGATCTTGAATTAGATTAAGTGGGTTTGCTTGAGATATTTTTTGGTATATTCTTCAAAACAGCAAAAACAAATAATGTGGCCATAGTCATCGGCTGGTTAAAAAAAACAATGTAACAATGTCACAATGAAATTGTTCCACCATCCTTCAAAATGCGTTAAGATATTATTGTGATTTGCATCTCAAAAGGGTGACAAGTGTGTATACCTCCATTAAATATAACTGGTTGCTGGGCACATTGTAAAAGGAAAAAAAATATGTACAAACATTGTTTTATTTAAGCTTTGATAAATATTTTATTTATAGTCACAACTGACTTTTGTACTGCACTAAAAAATTGCCACTAAATTTAAAATTACATTTATGTAAAAGTCAAAGCAAAAGTCTTAAAAAATAATCTCTTCATAAAATAAAAGGGCATCATGTTAGCTTAGAATAGAGTTTAATATTAGGAGCTGCTTTTCAAAAATTAAAAATAGGCTCTTTTTTGAAATTAGTTCAAATATCATATGAAAATATTATTTGATTGCATATGTTTTTTCCATTATTTTCTGCATATGATTTGTAAATGTTCTTTGAGTAATGTTTCTCATCAAAAACAAAACCCTGACTTACAGTATGCCTTCATATTTGAATCAAGTAAAATTTTCAATCTTATGCAAATTGTAAAATTATCATCGTAACTGGCAGTTTGTTTTGAACGTTAAAACAGACTGGTCTTTTTGATAATAGGCCATTCAACCTGATAAGCCTTTCAGTCTCATTCACCTAATTTCTGCAAAACAGCAAGTCAAATTTTCAAAGTGCCACTGTGTTCTCTATGTGAACACACATTTATAATGTTTATGTGAAATTATGCCTTATACAAGTTACCATCTGTATTCCCACATTCATGTTGAAGAATTTATTTTAAAGTAACAGCCAGGATCCACTTTACTAATTCCCCTCATACTTTTAAACATTTCAGTCTTGTCACGCATACTCTGCCCTCCCAAAATCATTTTAATTGCTCCTCTGAGGACTTTCTATTGTGCTGTTACAGTATGTCTTTTTATAACATGGAAATCAAAATTGCACATAGTACTCCAAATGAGGCTTCACAAGTTTATTATATAGCTTAATCTTAACCTCTCTTGATTTGGACTTCATGCCTGTTTATATATAACTAAATATCCTATTGGCTGTCTTAATTGCTTCTGTACACTGTATGGATGAAGAAAGTGAAGTGTCCACTACAGCTCCTAGCTCCTTCTCATATGGTGCACATTCATGTTTTAAACCACCCATTGTATATTCATATCTTACATTCTTACTTTCTGCAGGTAATACCTAAATTTATGTACATTAATTTTCATCTGTCATAAATATGCCCCATGCTGTATTACATCCTGGCCCCTCTGTAATGTTTGGTCTGATTCTTTATTATTTGCCATTCAGCTTAATTTTGTATGATCTGAGACTTAAAAAGGTTGCTTGCTATTTTATATTCCTACCAAGATCATTTATGTACATAAATATGAGCAGCAGCACTACCACTAATAACTTCAACTAATTCAGAATAAATTTCATGTTGAAGCAGATGTTGTACCTATCTACATACTGTACCTTGATTTCCCACATTTTTAAGTTTTTATACCTAACCTCTCAGGACGGAGCTTATCAAAAGACTTCTTAAAAACAAGTTAATTTATTATCCCCTCTTATCCTATACTTTTTAGCTTCCTTCGAAGAATTCCATTTGATAAGGAAAATGTTATCTCCCTTGTCTAATTAATTGTGGACCAGTCTGCCACATGATGCACTGTGTTTTTCTTGATGATTGCTTCTATTAATTTATATGCATGTTAAGTTTACTGGTCTATGGTTTGATCAATTACATTTTTATATATGTATATATATATATATATATATATATATATATATATTATACATATATATATATAAAATGTACTTGTTTTTTTTCCCCATTTTTCTATACTTTCTGCATTTGAAGTATTAAGCAAACCAGTTCTGGCATTCAGTAGCATAATTTAATCTCCCAGTGCTCATTATTGTACTGTATCATAAGATGTTACAAAGAAAGATTTGAATGTAAAAATTTGTTTGCTTTACCTGAGATCACATACTACACATTTCAGATCACATCCTGTTGCTTTGCTAAGTTGTGCCCCTATTTGAAGATATAATAACAAAAAGACTTTTCAAAAGTAAGGATTTATTTATAGGGTGATGATATACAATGAGACATATTCAGCACATAATATTCACATATGATCTGTTTTAAATAAAGACAGTTTAACAAAATAACTTTCACAAGAACATTAGATAGAGCCATCAGAAAACAATATTTTTGGCTCTGTTCAACACTAGTCCATCCAGGTGGTATTTGATAATAAAAAACAAATGATTTTCTGTATCGATCAGTCCAACAATCCATTTCTAAAAATTTGTAAAAACTAAGTTTATAGTTAATGGCAAACATTTCTATTACTACTTTATTACTTTCTCAGCTCATTTAACAAAAGAATGACTTGAAGGTGTAAGCCTCTTCTTACTGTAGATTTGATTGTAAATAAATGTTAAGCTTTAAGTAAGTGACCTCTAAGTTATTCAATTTTTTAATATTTTAGAGTTTTTCATCTGCTTCCTAATCAAAGAGGAGCAGACATTTCAAATGTTTCTTCATTCTTTTTTTTATGTTCTAGGGTTTGCCAAACGAAAAATGGAGAATTACATTTGTGAATGAGAAGTATGAATTGTGTGATACATACCCTACGATTCTTGTGGTGCCTTTTAAAGCAAGTGATGAGGATCTAAGAAGAGTTGCAGTATTCCGATCCCGTGGTAGAATACCGGCAAGTATTAACTTTAGTAAACTAAATGCACTTTGAGTAAAAGGAATATTCTTTTTAATAATCACCATATCTAAAGTTTCAGGTTTTATATCAATGAGTAAAGAGCTCCTCTGCCACTTATTTTATGCTGTTCACACACACTATACTCAAAGGTTAAATTGGTGTCGAATGTTTTAATTTTATACACCAGCACCGGTCAGGCGTGGTAGTCCCAAACGTGTTGTGAGGGTCTGCTGGGAACGTCTGGCAGAGCCCCCTGTCAGAAGTAGCTTCAACTCCCACCTCCGCAGAACTTCGACCACATCCCGAGGGAGGTGGGGGACATTGAGTCCGAATGGGCCATGTTCCGTGCCTCTATTGTTGAGGCAGCTGACTGGAGCTGTGGCCATAAGGTGGTCGGTGCCTGTCGTGGCGGCAATCCCCGAACCGTTGGTGGACACCGGCGGGTGAAGGATGCCGTCAAGCTGAAGAAGGAGTCCAACAGGACCCTTTTGTCCTGTGGGACCCTGGAGGCAGCTGATAGGTACCGGGCAGGCCAAGCGGAATGCGGCTTTGATGGTTGCTGAGGCAAAAACTCGGGCATGGGAGGAGTTTGGGGAGGCCATGGAGAACGACTTTCGGACGGCTTTGAGGAGATTCTGGTCCACCATCCGGCGTCTCAGGAAGGGGAAGCAGTGCAGTGTCAACACTGTATATGGTGGGGATGGTGCGCTGCTGACCTCGACTCGAGACGTTGTGGGTCGGTGGGGGGAGTACTTCGAAGACCTCCTCAATCCCATTAACATGCCTTCCAATGAGGAAGCAGAGCCTGAGAACTCGGAGGTGGGCTCCCCCCATCTCTGGGACTGAGGTCACCGAGGTGGTCAAAAAACTCCTTGGTGGCAGGGCCCCGGGGTGGATGAGATACGCCCGGAGTTCCTCAAGGCTCTGGATGTTGTAGGACTGTCTTGGTTGACACGCCTTTGCAACATCGCATGGACATCAGGGACAGTGCCTCTGGATTGGCAGACCGGGGTGGTAGTCCCCCTCTTTAAGAAGGGGGATCGGAGGGTGTGTTCCAACTACAGAGGGATTATACTCCTCAGCCTCCCTGGAAAAGTCTATTCAGGGGGTCCTGGAGAGGAGGGTCCGTCGGATAGTCGAGCCTCGGATTCAGGAGGAACAGTGTGGTTTTTCGTCCTGGTCGCGGAACAGTGGACCAGCTCTATCCCCTTAGCAGGGTCCTGGAGGGTGCATGGGAGTTTGCCCAACCAGTCTACATGTGTTTTGTGGACTTGGAAAAGGCATTCGACCGTGTCCCTCGGGGAATCCTGTGGGGGGTACTCCGAGAGTATGGGGGACCGGCCCCCCTGATAAGGGCTGTTCGGTCCCTGTACGATCGGTGCCAGAGCTTGGTCCGCATTGCCGGCAGTAAGTCGAACCCGTTTCCAGTGAGAGTTGGACTCCGCCAGGGCTGCCCTTTGTCACCGATTCTGTTCATAACTTTTATGGACAGAATTTCTAGGCGCAGCCAGGGTGTTGAGGGGGTCCGGTTTGGTGGGCTCAGGATTGGGTCACTGCTTTTTGCAGATGATGTTGTCCTGTTTGCTTCATCAGGCCGGGATCTTCAGCTCTCTCTGGATCGGTTCGCAGCTGAGTGTGAAGCGGCTGGGATGAGAATCAGCACCTCCAAATCCGAGACCATGGTCCTCAGCCGGAAAAGGGTGGAGTGCCCTCTCAGGGTTGGTAGTGAGATCCTGCCCCAAGTGGAGGAGTTCAAATATCTCGGGGTCTTGTTCACGAGTGAGGGAAGAATGGAGTGTGAGATCGACAGGCAGATCGGTGCGGCATCCGCAGTAATGCGGGCGCTGCATCGGTCTGTCGTGGTGAAAAAGGAGCTGAGCCGCAAGGCGAAGCTCTCAATTTACCAGTCGATCTATGTTCCTACCCTCACCTATGGTCATGAGCTATGGGTAGTGACCGAAAGAACGAGATCGCGAATACAAGCGGCTGAAAT
This sequence comes from Erpetoichthys calabaricus, assembly GCF_900747795.2. Classification (NCBI taxonomy): domain Eukaryota; kingdom Metazoa; phylum Chordata; class Cladistia; order Polypteriformes; family Polypteridae; genus Erpetoichthys; species Erpetoichthys calabaricus. Next base: position 127,065,552 of record NC_041405.2, read on the forward strand.
GAGTTTCCTCCGCAGGGTGTCTGGGCTTTCCCTTAAAGATAGGGTGAGAAGCTCAGTCATCCGGGAGGGGCTCAGAGTAGAGCCGCTGCTCCTCCGCATCGAGAGGAGTCAGATGAGGTGGCTCGGGCATCTGATCAGGATGCCTCCTGGACGCCTCCCTGGTGAGGTGTTCCGGGCACGTCTAACCGGGAGGAGGCCCCGGGGAAGACCCAGGACACGTTGGAGGGACTATGTCTCTCGACTGGCCTGGGAACGCCTTGGGATTCTCCAGGAAGAGCTAGAAGAAGTGGCCGGGGAGAGGGAAGTCTGGGCATCTCTGCTCAAGCTGCTGCCCCCACGACCCGACCTCGGATAAGCGGGAGACGATGGATGGATGGACGGTCACCAGCACCAGAAGTTAAAACTATTAATAAAGAAATGATTTCAGTCACGGGTGCTGCCACATGCAGTCCAACGGAGAAGGAAAACCTTCTGTTTTTATTTTATAGTAGGAGGAACAGTCAGGGTTACTCATCCAACCTCCTCATCTGTAGAGAAATGCAGTGGTGATCAATGATTTATTATCTTTGGTCCTGCATATTACATCAGTAAGTAAAAGACAAGGTAACCCCAAGGTGACTGAGAACTAAACGTTTTTTTCAGTCCGAAAACATAAATAGAGCATACTGAAAAGGCACATTTCTACAGCTTGACAGGAATACTTTATTGAGAAGAATGCTAGGAATTATTTTGTTAGAGTTAAGAAAATAGTTTAGTTTTATAGTTTGCATTTTAGTTTTTTCCACATTTGAATAAAAAATTATTATTATTATGGTGTGTTTACCATTTTAAAATAAATAAAACTTGTTAGCCAGATTTTTATTACAGCAAAATATTATTACTGTACTTTAAACATTTTCACATTACTTGGTTTTAACAAACAGCAAAAAGTGAAAACAATTTTCATTGTATTACAGAGAAACTAAAGATATTTTTTACTTCATCTTAAGGCATAGAAATGAGCAAGTAGAAGCTTTCATTCATTATTTTTCTTCATTGAAATACAAGGGAAAGTACTGTTTAAACCTAAAATGAAACTTATTTTCTATTGCCAGAAGAAAATGCTTGGAATATCATTTTATTTACAGAAAACAGAGAGGCTACATAAAATTTTACCAAATATCCAGATGCACCTTATACAGTAGTTGGTCATAAAATTAGAATATCATGACAAAGTTAATTTATTTCAGTAATTCCACACAAAAAGTGAAACTTGTATATTAGATTCATTCATTACACACAGACTGATGTATTTCAAATGTTTATTTCTTTTAATGTTGATGATTATAACTGACAACTAATGAAAGTCCCAAATTCAGTACGGGCAATCCTAGCACCTAGAAACGAGGAAGACAAATGAATTTATGCCAAAAATGTTGATCAGTAAGAAGGCAAAATGGTTAAATGCATATCAATAGACTATGCTGAAACAGATGGTGGTGATCGTGTGGAAGACAACAACTTACAATATCACGAAGATTATCTACAACCGTTAACACTGTACGGTCTTCCACCGCACAGATTACTGTAGAAAGAAAGGTGTATCCAAGAAAGGTAATGTAGTACATCTCCTGCGGATAACATTAGACACCAAAGGAAATCTTGATATGCCATTTGTATTAAAACGTTAACAGTTTCCTGTTAGAATAGCTTTTGCAAAGACAATTAACAAATCTCAGAACTAAACATTCGAAAAAGTCATTTTATTTAATAGAGAGAAAGAAACGAAATGCAATCACGGGCAGTTATATGTCACATGGATGCAAATGTAACACTTCACATGAAAATTAAACTTTGTTTAAATTGTACATTCACATCCCTATACGCGAGCGGCAAAACCACAAAGAGGCTAGCGCGTAGCACTGGCCAGGGGGTTGACGAGCGACGCGAGCAAGGGGCAAAGCCCCTTAGTATATAAAAGATGGAAAAAATATCATGACACAATAAGAACTGTTTTACTATTTTTCCACTGTCTTATATTAGCACTGTTGGCGGAGAGAGTGTCGACCTTGTCGAGAGGTTTACTTACCTTGGCAGTTACATTCATGTCTCTGGTCACTCTTCCTATGAAGTTAGTAGACGGATTGGGAGAGCATGGGGGGGTCATGAGGTCGCTGGAAAGGGGTGTGTGGCACTCCCGATATCTATGCAAAACGATGAAGGTCCAAGTCTTTAGAGTCCTGGTGCTTCCTATCTTGCTATATGGTTGCGAGGCATAGACGCTATCCAGTGACCTGAGACGAAAACTGGACTCCTTTGGTACTGTGTTTCTCCGGAAAATCCTTGGCTACTGTTGGTTTGACTTTGTGTCGAATTAGCATTGCTAATGGAGTCCTGAATGAGGCACATTACCTGCATTGTGAGGGAGCGTCAGTTACAGCACTACGGCCATGTGGTGCGTTTCCCCGAGGGTGATCCGGCTCGTAAGATCCTCATTGTCGGGGACCTGAGTGGCTGGACTAGGCCAAGGGGTCGCCCACGTAACACCTGACTGAGGCAGATAGAGGGTCATTTCCAGAAGGTCGGACTGGACCGTGTGTCTGCCTGGGGGGTTGCCAACCGGGATCCCGAGTTGTTTCGTTGTGTAGTGGGTGCGGCAACACACTGTACCAGTGCATGCTCCCCAACTTGACTTGAATATTAGTACTATTAATAATTCTCATACCTCTAGAGTAAATTGAAATTCTTACTTTCTTGTGTGACCAGTGTGCAGCATGTTGCCACTCTCAGGCGCCATGATAAACAAGAATATATTAGAATACATAACTATTTTAATTAATAGAAACCCAAATCATCTTACCAGATGTACTTATTAGTCCTATGTCTATGCTTAAACCTGGACAACTTAGAAAGGAAAAAAAAATCCTAATATCCGTACATATTTCAAATAAGGCTACAGTCATCATTGATAAATGCTGTGTCGTCTTCTGCTCGCTTCTGCTTCTTGGTCAGATGAGAGTGATGCCAAAATCAAACGGCAACTAAAATGTTTGTTGGTAGTGCTTGGCAAAAAATCTCAATAGGAGAAACTGTCACTTCACTGATGTGAGTGGATCAGAAGCTTAATGAATGTATTGTATACAAATGATTACTAAACAAATACAGTTTTGTTCTAATATGATTTATTCTAATTTGCCTTATTTCTAATAATTATATGAAAATTGAAGCAGGAAAAAGTAGTACTACAGTAATCCCTCACTTATCGCGGGAGATAGGTTCCAAGGCCGACCGCGATAACTGAATTTCCGCAAAGTAGGGACACCATATTTATTTAATTACTTAACGTGTATTTGGACGTTTTTAAACCCTCCCTGTATTGTTTACAACCCACCCTTTACTCTATTAATAACAGGGACAACTGCTAAGCAATATGAAATCGGTAGATAAGTTTACACTTACTGTATAGCGAAGTACACATAGCTATATATAACGTGATGATGGTGATGAATATGCTGCGCAGTAAAAATGATGACGATGAAGGTGATAATCCCCTGAATGCAGTAGCAAGAGCACGTTAATGCTGAATGAATGAGATGAGACTTCCTGGTTAATTCAGCACTCCGTCGCTGAGCCAATCAGCAGCACACAGGAACTTAACTGCGTGCTCTGATTGGGTAGCTTCTCAGCCATCCGCCAATAGCATCTCTTGTATGAAATCAACTGGGCAAACCAACTGAGGAAGCAAATACCAGAAGTAAAAAGACCCATTGTCCGCAGAAACCCGCGAAGCAGCGAAAAATCCGCGTTATATATTTAGATATGCTTACATATAAAATCCGCGAAGTTGTGAATCCGTGAAAAGTGAACCGCGAAGTAGTGAGGGATTACTGTATTGCAAAAGATTAAAACATTTATAGAGAAAATTCTCAGAAGTAAAGCAAGAAATTCTTTAATATTGCCTTATTTTCATACATGTTTAAATATACCCCCAAAAACCTGTTTTGATATCTATATCTAAATACTTGCTAGAGGATACTACATATCATTATTGAAAGTTGTACCAGACACCCTGGTAATGTGTTAAATGAAAATATATGACTGAATCATGAATAAGTCTCAAGTACGGCTTTGTAACAGATTACCCCACAAATTTTAAGTTTTTTTTTTTGTTTTTATGATGTAACCAGGTTTAGCTTTGATTGAAGATAAAAAAAAGTTTACATCAGTCACTTTTCTATATTTTAGATAGAATAGAATTATTAAAAAAAAAAATACCAATACTGTGCTTTAGTAATCTTACCTCAGTTCATATGTGTGCTTGGTAAAAGATAGTTTTACTTTTGAATTAGAGTTTGACATTCAAAATAGACCAGCTGATGTGAGTGATGTAAGATATCCTATATAATGAGTGTATAGCATTTGTAAAATATATGGAGTAATAAAGTTGCCAGATGGCTGCTAGCATCGCACATGTTAAGTGCTTAAGCCTGACACACAGCTTGAAAAATGTATTATATTTTATGGTGATTAAAGCAGAAATTAATTTAAATGTCAAACGTCTTGCAAATATCTCTTAAATACTACTTTAGGGGCCTGCTGTTGAACATATTTGAAGAGTAAAATAAGATTGACGTGCTACAATTGAGAATGATTTACTGTAACCATTCAACTAATGTTAATGTTAATTTTATTTGTAATATACCTGTTAAATCTTCAAACAGAGAAATAAATCACTGGTATTAACTTGAATAATTTAATTACTAGCAACTAATAACAGAAATGTGCTTTTTAAAATTTGCATGCAGAGTTTTTACATTTTGCAATGTTTAGTCTTGCACAAATGTCAAAGTTTTGTCAGTTTTTAATTAGTTTTAAATGTCTTAAATGAATCCTGAAAAAAGTAGATTTCAAAGGATGGTGTTTGTTTTTTAAACGATATTTTTGAGGACTTTGGACCTTATAAAAGTTTTGTCTTCTTTCTGGATTGCATAAGTTGTTTTAGTTGATAAATTTAAGGAAAGATCACATACCCAAGAAAAGTAAATAAATAAACAGAAATAATATAACCTACTATGACATACTGAACCATGTTCAGTCTTGTGGGTGGTGGAGCATATCCCTACAGTATTGTACCTCATTGTATGGTCTACTTATGCACTCCCAACAGTACTCATACTCTCATGGAACCAATTTAGAAACACCTAATAATGGGACACATACTGTACACTTTGGGGAATTTGGTAAGACAGTTAGTTAAAATTAATTTGTCAGCAGATATCTTTAAAAAATGATTATCTCGATGAGGATAATTGTGTTGCTATGGCCTCCTGTCTATACACTCTTGAAGTCACATAGAGTATCTAAAGTAATATTTAAATGAAGAAAATTATAGATGGTGATAATTCCTAATTAGGAAGAATATTAAAATAATACTAATAATAAAGAAAAGGAAGCTGTATTACACCACCTGTCAAAGCTGACTGTTAGATCACAGAAGACACTTACTAGGGAAGCCGCTGAAGTTAAATAAATAATAATCACCCACAGGGCTTAGTGAATAAAAGTAAAGTTATATCTATCAGTAGGTTAGGGTGTTATAATTGAATGTTGTCAGTAAGTATGACTTTTTGTGATTAGGGTGTAGGTGGGTGAATTGTAAATACTGTATTACATGTTTGCTGTTGTAGGCAAAACCAAGAGGGGCAGTGAACATAGCTTCTTTAAACTACCAAGGACTATTCTCTCTAAGCTTATCTAATTCGTTCTCGGTCTGGTGAGGTGAATTTTGTGTCAAAATTACTCTGGTTTTTTTATTGTCTTTTTGGGAGTGTTTCCTTGTTAGTTAGCACAAATGTCAGAGAAATATGTTTGCAAAAGCAGAGGCAGACTGTTAGATTTGCTGAGTCACACAGTAAGTCACCAGTAAAATAAGAACTCCCAAGCCATTGACTTAAATTCCAACTATATGCCTAGTATATCCTGCTCCCTGTATATATAAACAAATGGGGAGAAAACAATTTGATTCCTGAATGTGTATTTGTTTCATTTGGGGTTGGAATTGAGACCTGGTATGTTGTCATCAGTAATCGAAAAATGATTTTGATGGAATTCATTTATTTTTTGTGGATCATGCAATTTAGTTGGCACAGTGGGGCTACACATTAAACGAACAAACTTTCTATTCACTATTTTAAATATTTTTTTTCTGTATTATTTTGCCTTTTCTCTTGCAAGTCCAAGCCATTTTATTTTCTTTTTAGTTTATTTTTTGCATAGTACTGTTTATACAAACACAGTGCTGCGATAAATTCTGTCATCACATGTGAACACAATTCCTTAATCCTTGTGTCCTCGTGTGAATACAACATTATCAATTGCACGTTGGACAATGACTGACTGACATAGCTATCCAGTTCATAAATGGGATACTTGGTAGTCCTTGTCCAGGAAAATCGTAAATAGGATAGGAAACAAATATGTACTCTTACCTGCATCAGGCTTTATGTAAGACCATGTTTACTGTATGAATACAACTTTCACTCCACAATTACAGGAATTCAGTAGCCTCAATCTTTTTGATTACCACTACACAAGAAAAAGATTGTTGGAAAACCACCCTTTATTGTATTCATAGAGCAGTCCAGTGTTGACCGGTTTGCCAAGATGACTGAGTTAACACTCATATATTTTAGAAATTCCCCAAATGACAGATACATTAATTTATTTTGTTGTAATATTGTTTTATAGATCCTCTCTTGGATTCATCCTGAGAATCAAGCTGTAATTATGAGGTGCAGTCAGCCTTTGGTGGGAATGAGTGGGAAGCGCAATAAAGATGATGAGAAGTACCTAGATGTTATTAGAGAAGCAAATGGGCAAACTGCAAAGCTAATTATTTATGATGCCAGGCCAAACGTTAATGCAGTAGCCAACAAGGTAAGCAGAACATTTCTATTGTTACAGTGATTTGATGTCTGAATTCTTACTGTTTGAGGAAACACAGTTCTTCATAATGCTCAAAGTAATTAAAACTCTTCAAGCTATTAGAACTCTATCTTTGTCAGTATGTCTACCATGTAGTCCTCGTTACTACAGTTAGGATGCATGACGTACTATGTTGTCCCATTCATGTTGTTTATAGGCACAGATTGAGCATAAACTTTCTGAAGCAAGTTACCTGTAATATTATATACCAGAAGCAATATCGGTTTGTGACCTCATGAAATACATAACATTATGATTCTGAACTAGTATGCTAATATGTTTCTGTATGAAGTATGCGTTTTTGTCATGTTCAGGGGGTTTCTTCCAGGGTCATGTTTCCTTACTGATTATTTACATTAGTTAATTTTAGTGGCTGACTTACACTCATGTCTGTTTTTGTGTTATTGGATTAGACTAGAAGCCCATTTGTCTGTGATCATTTCTGCCAAGTCAGGCTCCAGAGTTCCATGACACACACGTGTTTAAGTAAGACATATTTACAGTAATAGTGAACATATTGATTTCTGACATAAACATGTTTATTTAATCTTAATGTGCAACAGCTGCTACAAAATGCTTTTGAATGTTGCAGATTAGAATATTTGTTCATTATGTTTTAATTTTTTTTATTTTGGTTTTTCTCAATTTTTCCTCTTAACTCTCATTTCAAAGCTAGCTGTATGCTGGTGTATGACAGCTCTGTCTAGTTTTCTACTTTAGTGAACATTTGCTATATAGCTTTTAATGTTGATATCCCTGTGATTTCTCAGTTTTTGCCCACCGTAATCTATCGTCTATGGGGGAGGAGTGAAAGCTTAAGATTCATCAAAAGTTTCAGTCTCTGGTTTTCGATGGATCTCAACGTTTCAGGGTCTCCCCGATGCCAAAAACATCGATCTCGAAGATGTGTGTATGTGTCACAGTTTCTTGAAGATCAACTAGAGCTATAACAGCTGGATGGAAAAATTCCAAACTCGAAATTTAAGCCTACTATGGGATGATGATGTATTGATTAGTTTTTGAGCCAAATCGCGCAAAGAAAAAGAGGCAATCTAGAGTAATCATCAAATACCACAATTCTGCAATTAATCAGGGAGCTCAGCATCAGAGCGGTAAATAATTACTGAAATGTTATAGAATAGTTTGGGTAACTTGGTTCCTAGGGTGCAAAGCCCACTGACACTGACGTACGAATTTTTTTTTTTTTTAATTGGGTTACAGATGATTTATTTGGAAATGCTGTAATGCAGATCTTATGTATTCTACATATATAACAACTTTGAATCAATTCAGTCTATTGGACAAATACTCCATGTGCATTAGAGTCGTTTTTCCAGTACCTGCTGTATATGGTATTGCTCCATAAATATAAGGAAGTGTACATTTTAGAGTAGCTTCTCCATGTTGAAGATAGACAACATGTTTCAAAAACTCCATCATTTGTTTAGTCAAGAACATACAAAATATTTCCAAATCAGTGTTTTACATTGGAAGACATTCTGGCAATTATGTCTTTATTTGCACAAAATTTCAAAACAGTATAAGCAGCCAAACTTCTCAAAAGCAGTTTGATCGATTTAGCAATATTTATTATTAGGACACCTTGCATAGTAATGCAGCCCTGTAGGTATCAAGCAAAAAAAAAAAATCCATTTGAACGAAATTATTATTAATTCGTTCACAGATTATTATTGTTTTTACCCTTTTCAGTCCAGTTTTTATTATAGAGCCCTGTATGGTTTTCCTGGCATACAGCTCAGTGAACTATAAGTGAACTATAAAGTGTGTGCCAAAATCGGCGAACCAGAAAAAGAACTAGTTGGAAGACAGTCATGGTTGAAATTGTTCTTTTGAGGAGTCCTGAAACAAGTTTCAAATGCAGGAGAAGTTACGAGAATTGATTTATGGAATTTTCTCTGAGAATGTGATATTCTGGAGTCAGTGGTGGAAATGTTAATAGAAGAAAAGGTAAGTTTAAAATCTAGTTGATAATGGCACTGAATATGGATGGGTATCGAAAACCAGTATTGAATTGGTACTGGTTCTAGACAGGTAGTTAGCAACATGTCAATAAGCTCCTGAAAAAATGATAATTCATTCTAACATTAGCAGCATTTTTAAATTCCTAACTGTCCCCTAATCATGACTGCACTGCAGATGTCAGGCGATCACGTTTCAGGCTCATGGCTACATGTATAGCAAAGAGTAATTTGTCTTGCAATTATTTTTTTTTTGTTTTAGTTATGAACATCCACAAAATGAATTGTTGTTAATAGTTAGTAGCATACTGATTGTATTGTAATGATCCAGCTGGAGATTCAGAGGGACATGTGATTGTACAGCTACTGAGCACTGCGCTTTCAGAAGGCGCAGTGCAATATGCAAATGAAACACCTCAGCAGTATCAGGAGGTCCCGTTAAAAGGGTGGAAGGAGAGCGAGAGACTTGATGGAGGGTGGAAAGTTCTGGAACAGCATGTGTGTGCTGTCTCGGCATGTGTAGGGACAAGAAGGAAACAGCACAAAATGAATGAGCAAGTACTGTAGAAGGAAATGAGCGAAAGAGCACCGTGCTTCAGGCTGTAATACTGAAGTGGAATACGAGCAGTGTAAAAGAGTTAAACGAGTCCGATTTATGATTAGAAAGTTGAGACATCTCCTAAGGTTAGAACAGTGTGAGTTCAGATGGAAGGGAATTAACAAAGACACTTTGAGCAGCTGTTCAAAACTGATCTTATGGCTAGGTTGTTAGATATCTCTGGGTCCACGGTTCTTGAGGTTAATCCTCCAATTAGCTGTGAACGATGCAGTTTCGCTGAGTTTGCACAGGTGGTGAACCAGCTGAGGGAAGGGAAGGCTGTAGGGATCTGGGGTGAACTTCTCCAGGCTTGGTGGTAAGGCTGTCCTCCTGGCATTGCAAGCAATCTTTGCTTCCGTTTCGGAGACTGGTGTCATCCCAACTGACTGGAAAATGAGACTTGTCGTCCCTATCTGGAAAGGGAAGGGTGATTGCCTGAATTGCAGCAACTACAGGGGGATAACACTGTTCTTAATGCCGGGTAAGGTTCTTGCTAGTGTTGTCTTCAATAGGATCTGTGATCACTTGGTCACCTGCCCGCAACCAGAGCAGTCTGGTTTTATGATCTATGTTAATAATTGCTATTCATTCCAGAAAAATGTGACATTCTATTCTGACACTGAAGGTACAAGCTGGCGTATCCATATTACTAACCGAGAATGGTAAACCGGATGGTATGGACTCAGGTTTACTAACTAAACCGGATGGCATGGACGCAGGTACACGGCAATGGGACCATGAGACGTACTACGCAGGCGCGTACAGCGCACATCTCATAAACCACAATCGAAGTCGTATCCACCGCGAACGAAGGACTCACGGCCCAAAAACGAAACAGCTCAACGGACGTGAATGAGAAATGAAGCAATAAGGCGCCCATTGGTAACGACTACCGACACAGCCACGCCAAAAAGAGGATTCTGTGCTGCAGCCCGGATTCAAACGGAAGAGGCTACAGCGGCCCCACAGGTCCACAAAGATGGTACGAAAGGCGCAGGCGTCACCGCCATATTGTGGGTGGCACTACTACGGAAGGCGCAGGCGTCGCCGCCATATTGTGCATGGCACTATCTGTGGAGTGAAGTGAGGAGTAATGTGCTGCTTGGAATCGTACAAACCGCTGAACGCTTTACACCAAATTCAAACACAATACAGCTCAACGATACAAACACGAGCTCACCTGGATAAGATCAATGAACGCAGGCGCCTACAACACGCGTCTGAAACTGCAGAAGCACAGCAGACACGGGTTCAAAATGAATGAGCTCGACTGACGGATATACAAACACGCGCCCGGCTGGATAAAATCAATGTACGCAGGCGCCTACAATGCGCGTCTGAAATGCCGCAAGCAAAGCGGGCACGGCTCCAAGACAAACGAGCTCATCATATAAGAGCTCACCCATCAAAAGACACTCAGTCATGTGGTACACACAGATCATGTGCTCTCAGCACATATAAAGCGTATAAGGACAATACGGAGAATAGAGACCCAAAGGCGTTGCAGAGAAAAAAAGGCAGATAAAATATTATGAAAGCAGTGGAATTCGAAAGGCTCCAACAAACGATGGCGCGATACACATGCAGAGAAAGGTACAGAATATGAAAGCAGTTAGATCCACAAGTATTGTAGCATCCCAGCCAGGTTCAGGGCTTTTTGGTTTTAAGTGACTGTTAGGTCCGATTGAGGGAGGATGGAGTTCAGCACGGAAGACTGATAGCGGGGTATTGATTGATGCGGTAAGGGGGGGGGTGTTGGAGAGGGTGCTAGAAAGTTGTGTTTGGAGTTAGGAAGTCGGCGATTGTTCAAGTAAAACTTTTGTGACATTTTATCATATCAGTCGCTACAGTATCAAAGAACAGATAGAAAAGATCGCATTACCGCAAACAAAAGGTGATTAATCATCAGAAACAGGGGTAATTGAAAACAGCAGGACAAATCGAGGTTCGAAATAAAAGGTAAAGAGTAAACAACAAAGTCTTTTCGCATTTGCATCATTCAAAGCACAAAACGTGGATTTACACAATAATGGACCATACGCTATGAGAATCTGTAGTCCCAGAACAGTTAAAACAACAAGAAGTTAAATTTCAAAGAATACACAATTCGGTCAGGTGTATATTGATGATCACAGAGAAGCGATGCAAATTTTACCCAACGCCGGGGGTAGGCGAGCGAAGCGAGCAGGGGGCGGAGCCCCCTTGTTACTGCTGACAAACACACCCCACTTTCAGAAAGTATTGGAGATTTAAATAATTTTTATATATAAAAGGTTTTATTTAATACAGGTCACAGTACTTTTTGCTTATCAATACAACCACACTGCAACCAAGCAAAGCAGCACAGAAAAAAGAGGGCATTACTAACAGCTCTCCAGTGAACTTCACTGCACTGTTTGATTTAGTGCAGTTGCATTAAGGCACAGTTATTACAAATCTGTACTTGCTTCTGTGCCTTTCTCCCCTCTTTCTATATCTCTTTATTATAAAAAAAAAATCTTGGAAGGGAGGTGAGACATGATTTTCTCGGAAGACAATTTGACATCCTGCAAGAGATACTTTAATATCCCGTGAGACAAGGCAGTGAGACAACATTTAAAACAAGTTCACGGACATCTAACCTAGCAGTTGTTGGAATGCTTTTGGCAGAGACACTTGCTCTTAAAACAACGAGAAAGCAACAAGCAGAACATGCAGCAAGCCAGCAGATGATCCGAGTGCTTCTCCTGAGCGTGCGTTCAGCCCCCCAAATCCCAACTCACTTTACAACGCGAGCGGCAGAGACGCGAAGTGGCAAAAGGACAGCTGCTGTACAGGCTTTTAAATGATCGACGTGCAGTGCAACAAACATAACAGGCAGCTCGCCAGCAGCAGCAGCAAGACAACATGATCCGACAGCATCTCCTTAGCGTGTTCAGCCGCCCCTACTTCACAACGCGAGCAGCGTTACGTCCTGCGAGAAAGAGATTTAACCACACCCAGGGCCGGAAATTAAAGACAATTATTGTTTTTACAAAAGTTTTAAAGTTAAAGTGAAAATAATGCATATGTAACAATTCCCATGAGAATAACAATCTCTTTAAATTGTATATCTGGTAAACCAAACTCGGGGTTGGGTGAGCGAAGCCCCCTAGTCATATATATCATGATCTAAGATAAATAAAAGATACAGAAGGAGCATCTTTGGGCTGAGAAATGTTGCTACTTTATATAAGTGGATAGGAGTTATTACCGTTATTTTAAATCTTATTTTATTTATTTTGTATTAATCAATTTGATTTATTATTTAATAGGCATAGGAGAGAAGGTGATTGCTTTTTTTTAATACTTGTTTCTGGAAAGATGTGCTACTCTATTTTTTTGTTAAGAATATATTATAAAGTCAGAATATTTTTATTGTGCGAGACTATTGATATTGTAAATAGTTTTTCCTGACAATAATGTATTTTAAAAAGTTCTATATGTTTAATAGTTCTATAATGTTTAAGCTTAGCTTATGGTAGTGAAGCAGCACTACATGAACAGGAAACTAACTTATTTTTGAAAAAGGTTATATTAAAATAACTTGAATCTCTTCACATTGTGTCATGTCTTTATTTTATGCTCTATATTATGGAGGGTAGTATCAATAAAGAGTATAGATAAGTATATGTTGATAAGCAGTATCAATATTGATAAAATCCTAAAGATACTCTGAACAGCGTGGAATAGACTGAAACCTATTGGCTGGCTGTACTCTTTCGATTCCAGTTCACTAAACTGCATACCAGGAACAATAAATAGCCAGTGAATTAAGAGTCAGGGAAAAAATAATCGGCTTGAATGAATTACAATATGTATGTGTGTGTATATATAATATATATACATATACAGTTAGGTCCATAAATATTTGGACAGAGACAACTTTTTTCTAATTTTGGTTCTGTACATTACCACAATGAATTTTAAATGAAACAACTCAGATGTAGTTGAAGTGCAGACTTTCAGCTTTAATTCAGTGGGGTGAACAAAACAATTGCATAAAAATGTGAGGCAACTAAAGCATTTTTTTAACACAATCCCTTCATTTCAGGGTCTCAAAAGTAATTGGACAATTGACTCCAAGGCTATTTCATAGGCAGGTGTGGGCAAGTCCATCGTTATGTCATTATCAATTATGCAGATAAAAGGCCTGGAGTTGATTTGAGGTGTGGTGCTTGCATGTGGAAGATTTTGCTGTGAACAGACAACATGCGGTCAAAGGAGCTCTCCATGCAGATGAAAGAAGCCATCCTTAAGCTGCGAAAACAGAAAAAACCCATCTGAGAAATTGCTACAATATTACGAGTGGCATGTATGTATGTGTGTGTTGGAGGTATGGGCTTTTTGGCTGCAACTCTTCCATGAAGACCACTTCTGGCCAGACTTCTCCGGACAGTAGATGGGTGTACCTGGGTCCCACTGGTTTCTGCCAGTTCTGAGCTGATGGAACTGCTGGACATCTTCCGATTTCGAAGGGTGGTAAGCTTGATATGTCTTTCATCTGCTGCACTAAGTTTCCTTGGCCGACCACTGCGTCTACGATCCTCAACGTTGCCCATTTCTTTGTGCTTCTTCAAAAGAGCTTGAACAGCACATCTTGAAACCCCAGTCTGCTTTGAAATCTTTGTCTGGGAGAGACCTTGCTGATGCAGTATAACTACCTTGTGTCTTGTTGCTGTGCTCAATCTTGCCATGATATGAAACTGTCTTCCACAACCTCACCTTGGTAGCAGAGTTCGGCTGTTCCTCACCCAGTTTTAAGCCTCCTACACAGCTGTTTCTGTTTCAGTTAATGACTGTGTTTCAACCTATGTGTGACATTGATGACCATTAGCACCTGTTTGGTATAATTGGTTGATCATACACCTGACTATAATCCTACAAAATCCCTGACTTTGTGCAAGTGTACCTATAAGAATTGATGCTGGTTTGAAGGCAAAAGGTAGTAACACCAAATATTGATTTGATTTAGATTTTTCTTTTGTTCACTCACTTTGCATGTTGTAAATTGATAACAATAAACAGTCTTTATTTATATTTCTGAAAGCATTCTTTGTTTACAGCATTTTTTCACACCTGCCTAAAACTTTTGCACAGTACTGTATATGCGTGTGTGTGTATATGTGTGTATATGTATGTGTGTATATATATATATATATATATATATATATATATATATATATATATGTATAATATAAAAATATAAAAAAATTTTCCCCCGGTCTGACACCTACGGGACTGTGTATAATAATACTGAAAATAATACAGGGATGTATATCCTACAAAATGAGTTATTCATGCTTTGTAAGTGTAACAGTTTTCTTTGACATTAAGGGAGAATGTGTTTGAAAAGCAATTTATGCATTTTTGTTTTATAAAAAGGAGTATATTGACATGCTTAGGTGTCTTATGCTCAACCTGTTGACTGTCAGGCTGGTAGAATTATGTTGAGGTAGCTTCTTCCCACAGTTAAGACGCACTTTAAATTCACACTTACCACAGTAGACTTTGTTATTCTTGCTACAAAAGGTGACTCTGCCATATATTAAAGTGTGGGGAATGCGTACTTAACACAAACACCACATTTCCCTGTTCTCTTAAGATCTTTTTCAAACATAAATGAATTGGCTATTAAATAAAGCTAATTTTGTGTTTCAGTGCTTTCAAGTAAAAAATATTAGAGAATAACATTTCTAAGGCCCTTCACTGATAAAAATTACATAAAATGCAAAATATTAAAAGACAAATGTCAACAAAAGTTAAGCTAAGTGCATAAATAGTTGATGCACAATTGAAACTATTTAAACTGATTCAGAACAAGTACCTTCAACTTGTAAAGTGTTAAACTTTTGGCAGTCTGCATCAGATAATGTAGGGATTATAAAAAAAAACTTGAGAAAGATGTCTGTCTATGATGGAGAATAAAAAGTGAGTATTGCCTTTATATGAAGCAGGCACAGACAAAATAATTATCTACATTAAGGACTTCTGTTCTTCTTATACAGGTGCATCTCAATAAATTAGAATATCATCGAAAAGTTAATTTATTTGAGTAATTCAATTCAGAAAGTGAAACTCATAGATTCATTACACACAGAGTGATATATTTCAGGCATTTATTTCTTTTCATTTTGCTGATTATAGCTTATAGGTAATGAAAACTAAAAATCTCAGAAAATTAGAATATTACATAAGACCAATAAAAACAAAAGATTTTTAACACAGAAATGTTGGCCTACTGAAAAGTATGTCAATGTACGCACTCAATACTTGGTCGGGGCTCCTTTTGCATGATTTATTGCATCAATGCTTTGTGGCATGGAGGCGATCAGCCTGTGGCACTGCTGAGGTGTTATGGAAGACCAGGATGCTTTGATAGTGGCCATCCACTTGTTTTATCATTTTGCTGATTATGGCTTATAGCTAATGAAAACCCAAAATTCAGTATCTCAGTAAATTAGAATATTGTGAAAAAGTTCAATATTGTAGACTCCTGCTGTCACACTCCACTCAGCTAATTAACCCAAAACATCTGCAAAGGTGTCCTGTGCCTTTAAATGGTCTCTCAGTCTGATTCAGTAGTCCACACAATTATGGGGAAGACTACTGACTTGACAGTTGTCCCGAAGACAGTCATTGACACCCTACACAAGGAGGGTAAGTCACAAAAGGTTATTGCTAAAGAAGCTAGCTGTTCACAGAGTGCTGTATCCAAGCATATTAATGGAAAGTTGAGTGGAAGAAAAAAATGTGGCATAAAAAGGTACACAAGCAACAGGGATAACCGCAGCCTTGAGAGGATTGTGAAGCACAGCCCATTCCAGAATTTGGGGTGGACTGCGGCTGGAGTCAGTGCTTCAAGAGCCACCACACACAGACATATCCAGAACATGGGCTACAACTGTCTTACCTGGGCTAAGGAGAAAACGGACTGGACTCTGTTGCTCAGTGGTTCCAAGTTCGTCTTTTCAGATGAAAGTAAATGTTGCATTTCATTTGGAAATCAAGGTCCCATAGTCTGGAGAAAGAGTGAAGAGGCACAGAAGTTTTCACAGTCGGTGATGATTTGGGGAGCCAATGTCATCTGCTGGTGTTGGTCTACTGTGTTTTGTCAAGTCCAAAGTCCGCGCAGCCATCTACCAGGAAATCTTAGAGCACTTCATGCTTCCCTCTGCTGACAAGCTTTATGGAGATGCTGATTTCATTTTCCAGCAGGACTTTGCATCTGCCCACACTGCCAAAAGTACCAATACCTGATTTAATGACCATGGTATCACTGTGCTTGATTGGCCAGCAAACTTGCCTGACCTAAATTGTCAAGTGGAAGATGAGAGACACCAGACCCAACAATGCAGACGAGCTGATGGCCACTATCAAAGCATTCTAGGCTTCCATAACACCTCAGCAGTGTCACAGGCTGATCGTCCTCCATGCCACGAAGCATTGATGCAGTAATTCATGCAAAAGGAGACCCGACCAAGTATTGAGTGCGTACATGGACATTCTTTTTAGTAGTCCAACATTTCTGCATTAAAAATCTTTTTCGTTTTTATTTGTCTTACGTAGTATTCTAATTTTCTGAGATACTGAATCAGCAAAATGAAAAGAAATAAATGCTTGAAATATATCACTGTGTATAATGAATCTATATAATACGAGTTTCACTTTTAGAATTGAATTACTGACGGGACTCTGTATAATAATACTGAAAAATAATACAGGGATGTATATCCTACAAATGAGTTATTCATGCTTTGTAAGTGTAACAGTTTTCTTTAACATTAAGGGAGAATGTGTTGAAAAGCAATTTATGCATTTTTGTTTTATAAAAAGGAGTATATCACCGTGTATAATGAATCTATGTAATACGAGTTTCACTTTTAGAATTGAATTACTGACTTTTCAATGATATTCTGATTTATTGAGATGCACCTGTACATGTTTATTTTATTCGTTTACTTATAATTTTCTAGATGGATCATGCTCCAAATGTTTTTACCTTTATATGAATCTGATTTTTTTACTGTTCTCTCTGATGTAGGAGATGAAGTTTATAGCATTTGTTTTTACTTGCCAGTGCCACTGATATGGTAGGTTGCTGCAGTCCATCATCACAAGTGGCATGTTTGGGTTATCTGTGGTAATGCATTGTGCATGTACTGATTTTTTTTGTTTTAACACAGCATTACACAGTTTTTAGTAACCTTTGTTCCCTTTTCACTGGAGAATACCCCCAATTTGAGTTAAATTACTTAATTTACACTGAAAGCATTTATTCTGTTTCTAGATGTAAAACACTCGGACATGTAACTTAAATACTTCCGTCATGCATCTATTTACTGTAAATGAACAATGCCTTAAAGTAATGCTGCTTTAGACACTGCAATGCATCATGGTGATTAAAATTCCTAAAGCATATTTAATCATATAATCGTAATCATTAACATTTAGTTTAGACCCTTGATAAAAGATAATTAAACAGGGAGTTCTGATATAAGTTTGTCTTTAAATCTGTAGGCAACTGGAGGAGGTTATGAAGGCGAAGATGCTTATCAAAATGCTGAGCTTATCTTCTTGGACATCCATAACATTCATGTCATGAGAGAATCCCTTAAAAAACTGAAAGACATTGTCTACCCGAACGTTGAGGAATCACACTGGCTTTCCAGCCTGGAATCAACACATTGGCTTGAGCATATTAAGGTACACATAATGCAGACATCCTTTGAAAGACAAGCTGTGAAACATGTAGTGTGTCCGATTTAACTCTGCTGTGATTTTTCTAAATTACATTAAGATTTGTTGGAAAGAGGAGAATATGGCATTTGCAAATCAGCACAAATCATTTATTAAAAAAATAGGAGGATCTTTACTCTGCCTTTTTTTTTCTTGCAGTATTGAACTTCACAAATTGTCGCAGCCTTATGTGTGCAGTACTGGCATAGTCACTTTTATCTGTTCCTTATGAATAGTAAGGATGTAGTGCAAAAACCTAACAGTATGTTTGCAAACCCATCTAGAAGCTTACTTTTTGTCATTTTCAGGATATTTACAGAAGCATCTTTGTAAAAGTCTTAATTGCTAATTATAGACATGGGCAATTGCAAAATTATATTTTGAGATTTAATTAAATAGGGGTTTATGCAACAAAATCAACTGGCTTAATTACAGTTGTTTTGGTTTAGAAATGATAAAATCCTTTTTTTTTCCAGCTCTCTTTGGAGGTGGGTTGTGTTCAACACATTCTTTTAATTTCATCTGCTACCACTTCCATTCAGTGTCTTCTTGACCTCATTTTCTCCCCTGCCATAGTAGTGCAGCACATAGTAGTACATTTTTCACTTATTCTTTTATTGTTCTTACTACATATACCTACATAACCCTTTTGAAATTCAACTTTCCTCCTATACTATAATCGTTTCTCATAATACACCACCAGTCTTACTGTATTCTCCATCAAACTCTTCATTAGTACCTTGGAAGCTTACATTTACTGGTATAGCAGTTGATTCTTATTGATTTTGTAATTTAAATAACACCTTCATAAAGTAATATAAAACTTTGACAGTTTTTTTGTTTTTGTGTTAACTTCAAGTTTATGGTAATGTAACATGCTTCTCTTTATTTTTTTTTTTCCTCTTCTTCTTTTGATTGATTGGCAGTCATCTCTGAAATAAGGAATTAAGCTAACCATTCATACTAATAACCAAATTAAGAAAAAGAGGAACAGACTTGGCTTTGGTTCATCTCATATTGATACATTCTTACAAGATTAAAATCTGTTCTTGAAATGTTGAGGCTTTACTCATTTCAAATAACAAATCCTTAATTTGTAACATTTTTCAGCATAAAACTAAGACTGTTCTCAACACATTAAATTTAACACAGCTGCTTTAGCAAATGAAACATATTTAAACCTTTTCTGTTCAGTACCTTTCCTTTTACATCTGAAATTGCAGAAAAAATGTAGTAAACTGCTTATCTTTTTTTTATAGCTTGTCTTATCAGGTGCAATTCAGGTAGCTGATAAAGTATCTTCTGGAAATTCAGTGGTGGTTCATTGCAGTGATGGCTGGGATAGAACTGCACAACTCACTTCACTTTCCATGCTAATGTTAGATAGCTATTTCAGAACAATATATGGCTTTGAAGTCCTTGTGCAAAAAAGAGTGGATCAGTTTTGGCCACAAATTCTCATCTGTAAGTATATCCTAAGATACAGTGTTTTGATATATAAATTTATTCTCTGTGTCAAATATTACAAAGCTGGTGGAATTTATCCCCCTATTGCCCCATAGTTTAATATTTTATGCTAATGGCCAGAATAATATCCTTATTATGGTATTGACTACTTTGTTGTAACATCATATGCTTCCCCTTGAATACCATCTACATCCCCATTTAAAGTCCAATATAACCTAACTTTCAGAAAAATCTAATTCTTAAATGTGGAGTGCAGTTCAATTTAAAACACCTGTTTAGGGTCACTTGGTAATTAGGCAGAGAGAACTGAACATCAGCTGTTTGATATTGAATAGAAATTTTTATGAATGTTATGTGAGGAATAGTTTTCTCTTTGAGAGTGAGACATGGATGATTAAGATGGAACATGAAGTAAAGCCAGAAAGAACAGAGATGAGAGAGATTAGGTGGATTTGTACAGTGTTGCAGAATGAGTGAAACATGAAGGAGAAGGCTGAGTTATGAGAAAGAGTTGGTGTTATGTCTACAAAAGTGTATTGTATTTTTACCATGGTAGCCAATTCCAGGTCATTATTTTCCATTGATTTTTCTCAACCTCTTACACCACAGGTTGAGGGGCTGGTATTTATTGTGGCCATATTGAGCAGTGTTTGAAGCCATGCTGCCAGTCCATTACAGGTCACAATAAGTGAAAGGTGCAGAATTAGATAGAGACTTTATTGCTGCTGTTTAGTAAGTGTTGGTCGGGACTGGTGATACTGGAATCATCCATGTGATTTTCAGTTTAAGTAGACATCAAGTAAAGAGTATGGTTGAGGTTAATGCTACATTTATTTTTTCACATCATGATGTTTCACATCTTCCTTACTTTTTCATTTTACTTAATTTTCATGTTATTTTTCTAATTAAGGTTTTGAGATACATAATATTGTTTAATAAACTATGTACTAGCTATTTATCTTTGCTGACAAATTGAGGGTACAAGTTACTATCTGTATGCATGGATGTGATGGGAATGTACTATAGTATAGTTTTTATAATTCCACTGTGTACTAGCTATTATCTTTGCTGACAAATTGAGGTACAAGTTACTATCTGTATGCATGGATGTGATGGGAATGTACTATAGTATAGTTTTTATAATTCCACATAGAAGTATCTGCAGTTTAAGAAATGCAGTCTTAGCCCATGCAGCACTTATTTAAGCATTGCCATATTATTCAAACATTAATGGTATGACTGTTTGATAGAACTATATATTTTATTTTGTTTTTAAATTTTCAGAGAATTGGCCATGGAGATAAAAATCACACAGATGCAGACAGGTCTCCTATTTTCTTGCAGTTTATTGATTGTGTTTGGCAAATGACAAAACAGGTAAGGCTAATTTTGAGTTGTATTAGAAATTTTGGCTTTATTTGCACGTTACCCAAAAAGTAGTTTTTTTTTTTTTTTTTTTAAGTTCTTTTAAGATTTGCTTTTTCTTTTATTATCTGTTTCATAATCCAGCATGTCTGGTGGTCTATGCCTATACCTTTAGATTGTACTGTCTTTTGTTAGGTGTATTTTATGTAATAAATGTTTCAGTACGCCTTAATTTTGCTTTTTCAGACCCCAAAACTAGATTTCTTCCTTAAAGTTTAACAATGTCATTTATTCTATCAGCTTATCTTTGGACCATTGAATAAAACTTGTGAGAAAAATGAGGGAGGCATTTCTGGTTAAGGAAAGGTTAGGTATTTTTTTTAAAGTCAAAATTATTTTTTCAAAACAGTGGCACATATTAATTTGCACTGGACACTGGGATTTTTAAATGTAGCACTGGCTACTAATTAAGAAATTGACTTAACAAAGTGCTGCAGTCATTGTACCTTTCCAGGACCCTTAATAGAAATATCTGAAATAGATAGCAGAGAGTCCAGATTTCACTGTTAACTGCCACAAAGTTGAGGTGAGGAACTGTGGATCATTTCACTCAATGTCAGTCATATGTGGGAGTATAATGTTTTAAGAATGGGTCCAACAAGAGCTTCATAGAAAGGGTACCTAAACCACATATTAAACCTGAAAATACATTTTTTATTGGTAACATGTAACCGTGATTAGAAGGGAAAATGGTCATCTGGTTAAATGAGGTGTCCTTCTCCTTATACTCAACAAACAGATTAATACATGTCAAATGAAGGCTACTACACAGGCCCAAATGCCAGTCACCTACTGTGAAATGTTCTGGTGACTCCATTGAGATGTGGTGGGTATTTGTCCTGAAACAGTTTAGGTCCATTGATTATCATAAATGGCAGTGGTAAATTGCAATACTTGCAAAGCAAGTGAGGCACTTCTGTCCGTAATGGTAGCTGAATAGCCCAGCAGGAGAATGTTCCCAATATGGAAGATATGAGTAATGAGCTGGAAGAACGTAACGGTGACATGAAATATACACCATCAGGCCCTAATTTCAACTTCATTTTAGCAATTGATGGACAGCTTTTTCCACAAAACTGTCACGAGTATGTATATATGTAATGATGAAGTTTACCAGGGAAAAATAGTGTAGCATCCTTCTAGTGCCTTTCCAGGCACTTGAAGTATTATGGATTATGGTGGTGGCACCAAATTGAGTCATTTTAAATAAGTACTTTCTGTATTTTTTTTATCAATGTAATTTCTATTTGAAGCATACTGTTTGTCACTATACAATTAGAGTCCAAAAATATTTATAGCAAACAAAAATTATAAAATATTACTGGAAATATCTGTAGCATTTCATAAACTACAAAAAAATTAAAAACAGTTTTACAGCACATACCGGTATTCTTTGAGCAATACAGTAAGATTGTCTATTGGTATTTTTTAACTGGTAAATAAACACTACCTATTAGGTATTTTATATGACAATATGTCTGCAGTCTAACAGTATAATAAACAAGATAAACTTTGTAATTTGAACTTGGTTTATTTGCAATTTTTTTTTTATGTTTTCAGTTTCCTACTGCATTTGAGTTCAATGAACATTTTCTGATTACCATTGTGGATCATCTGTATAGTTGTCGTTTTGGCACCTTTTTGTTTAACTGTGAAAGTGTTAGAGATTCCCAGGTAAGAATTAACCTTATTCTGTTAATTAACATTGCATTTTTTCATAAATGGGAGGGAGGTACATTCCAACATAGTCTACAATTACAGTTTTAATTATGTCACTATAAATGTATTTTTTTTACAGACTTAATATTTGAGAGAAAAATACAATGGAAATCTTACCTGTAACCCACTGAGCTGTTACCATTTTTAATTTTATCCACTTACTTCAAATATAGTTCCCTTCGTACTAGGCTCTTACTCAGGTGTTTATCTTTACAAATACTGTTATAATAAAGAAAAAAAATATTTTTTTTTTGTAAAAGTACTTAAATGTGCACATATGGATTACTACTTTTGATGTTCTTGTCATCTTTTTAAAATTTCTAATGAATAATGATGATAATGATAATGAAACTTAAAGCAAGTGAATAAAGAGAATTGGTTCAAGTGAACACAAATTTCTGATTGCTCATACTTTTTGAAGAAAATAATATTTCAAAGCCATCTCATCAATTAGCCAATTCCTAGATAATTTACAACATATTACAGTCTTCTTCTTTCAGCTGCTCCCGTTAGGGGTTGCCACAGCGGATCATCTTCTTCCATATCTTTCTCTCCTCTGCATCTTGTTCTGTTACACCCATCACCTGCATGTCCTCTCACCACATCCATAAACCTTCGCTTAGGCCTTCCTCTTTTTCTCTTCCCTGGCAGCTCTATCCTTAGCATCCTTCTCCCAATATACCCAACATTTCTCCTCTGCACATGTCCAAACCAACGCAATCTCGCCTCTCTGACTTTGTCTCCCAACCGTCCAACTTGAGCTGACCCTCTAATGTACTCATTTCTAATCCTATCCATTCTCGTCACACCCAGTGCAAATCTTAGCATCTTTAACTTACTACCTCCAGCTCTGTCTCCTGCTTTCTGGTCAAACCACCGTCTCCAACCCATATAACATAGCTGGACTCACTACCATCCTGTAGACCTTCCCTTTCACTCTTGCTGATACCCGTCTGTCACAAATTACTCCTGACACTCTTCTCTACCCATTCCACCCTGCCTGCACTCTCTTTTTGACCTCTCTTCCACAATCCCCATTACTCTGTACTGTTGATCCCAAGTATTTAAACTCATCCGCCTTTGCCAACTCTACTCCCTGCATCCTCAACATTCCACTGACTTCCCTCTCATTTACACACATGTATTCTGTCTTGTTCCTACTGACCTTCATCCCTCTCCTCTCTAGAGCATATCTCCACCTCTCCAGGATCTTCTCACCTGCTCCCTACTATCGCTACAGATCACAATGTCATCAGCAAACATCATAGTACACGGAGACTCCTGTCTAATCTCATCTGTCAACCTGTCCATCGCCATTGCAAATAAGAAAGGGTTCAGAGCCGATCCCTGATGTAATCCCACCTCCAACTTGAATGCATCCGTCACTCCTACCGCAGACCTCACCACTGTCGCACTTCCCTTGTATATATCCTGTACAACTCTTACGTACTCCTCTGCCACTCCTGACTTCCTCATACAATACCACAGCTCCTGTCGAGGCACCCTGTTATATGCTTTCTCCAGGTCCACAAAGACGCAATGCAACTCCTTCTGTGCTTCTCTAAACTTCTCCATCAACATCCTTGGAGCAAACATGGCATCTGTGGTGCTCTTTCTTGGCATGAAACCATACTGCTGCTGACTAATCATCACCTCACTTCTTAACCTAGCTTCCACTACTCTTTCCCATAATTTCATGCTGTGGCTCATCAGTTGTATTCCCCTGTAGTTAGTGCAGTCTTGCACATCCCCCTTATTCTTAAATATCGGCACCAGTACACTTCTTCTCCACTCCTCAGGCATCCTCTCACTTTCCAAGATTCCATTAAACAATCTGGTTAAAAACTTCACTGCCATCTCTCCTAAACATCTCCATGCTTCCATAGGTATGTCATGTGGACCAACGGCCTTTCCATTTTTCATCCTCTTCATAGCTGTCCGTACTTCCTCCTTGCTAATCCATTGCACTTCCTGATTCAGTATCTCCACATCATCCAATCTCTTCTCTCTCTCGTTTTCTTCATTCATCAGCCTCTCAAAGTACTCTTTCCTTCTGCTCAACACACTCTCCTCGCTTCTGAGTATGTTTCCATCTTTATCCTTTATCTCCCTAACCTGCTGCACATCTTTCCCAGCTCGGTCCCCTCTGTCTAGCCAATCGGTACAGGTCCTTTTCTCCCTCCTTAGTGTCCAACCTCTCATACAACTCATTATACGCCTTTTCTTTAGCCTTCGCCACCTCTCTCTTCACCTTGTGCCAATATTTTGTTACCTAGTAAGCTTTTTGTAGTTGAAGAGTTTATATCAGACACGATAAATATCTGGTTGTCACTTTGCATTTTAATCAATGAAATTAAACACTTAAGGGTCACTTAACACTAGAATTACCAGAGCCTACGAAAAAACTTAGATCCGTCCCACCTTAACTCTTTTAGGGCTAATTTTTTTTTTGTTTCTTTTCTCCCAGGGCTGAATATTTTTCCAAAAACTAACATTTTTAAAAAAGAACACAAAGCAATTGTTTAACACATCAAATCAACAAAAAAATTTACTTTTGACAAATGTTACTGTCTTGCATGTTGTATGAGCCTGCATTACTCTATGATTTCACATACATATCACATACATTTTACACAGCAAAGTCTGATCTCGCTCAAAGCAGCCAATTTCAGTCATTGCCACATTGCACTCCTTACAATATGTGTTGCTTTGATGCCTATTTTTCAATTGTCTGTTGCTGCACTTTCTAACATATATTGTTAGTGTGTACTGTAGAGAGACAAGTCACCCATTTGCCATCGTGCCATGCCACTGCCACCAAGTTTTCTGCCTGCATGAAAACCGTATTGTCACCTCTTTTCATCTTCTGAAACTTTATGAACTTTATGTATGGCATTATAGCCTGGACACAACAGATCACCAGCTGCTGTACTTCAGGCTGCTCTCTCCTGATGCTGCTTTTCAGCCACTATCAGACGAGACAAACAGGTAGGCAGAGATTTTTTTTGAATCGTGGGCTGCGTTTGCATCGCATTCTCGTTTTTCAAAGTGGAAACCCACAACGAAAGACGAGATGAAGCGCGCTGTGGCATTACAAATAGAGATGGGACAGAACTGGTGATATAACTTCAGGGAGCATTGGTCCAAACGTGCTTTGTCCCCTGGTGGCTTAGGTACGTGCTGCTGCAAAGTTTTATTCACTTCTGTAATAAACAGAAGCAAATCCCATGGGGTGAGCCAGGCTATAATGCCATACATAAGTTCATAAAGTTTCAGAAGATGAAAAGAGGTGACAATACGGTTTTCATGCAGGCAGAAAACTTGGTGGCAGTGGCATGGCACGATGGCAAATGGATGACTTGTCTCTCTACAGTACACACTAACAATATATGTGAGAAAGTGCAGCAACAGACAATTGAAAAATAGGCACCAAAGCAACACATATGGTAAGGAGTGCAATGTGGCAATGACTGAAATTGGCTGCTTTGAGGGAGATCAGACTTTGCTGTGTAAAATGTATGTGATATGTATGTGAAATCATAGAGTATGCAGGCTCATACAACATGCAAGACAGTAACATTTGTCAAAAGAAAATATTTTTTGTTGATTTGATATGTTAAACAATTGCTTTGTGTTCTTTTTTAAAAAATGTTAGTTTTTGGAAAAATTTTCAGCCCTGGGAGAAAAGAAACAAAAAAAAAATTAGCCCTAAAAGAGTTAATTCAGATTTATTCTCTCAAAGCTAACCTTTACAAGTATCATAAATTACACCGGCTGTTACAGACTGGAATCAAATGTATGTTTTTATTCTAAAATAGTAAGAATACAAGCAGCTCACTTCTTGAAACGGACTTGTCCAGGGTCGAACCCGTGAAATTTTGATTACCAGTCAGTAGTTGATACCGTTGCGCCACCAAAGCGCTCGTAGCAAATGCGTGTCAATGTCGCACCCTAACGCGGGTTCTTTTTCTGCAGTTATATTTTTGAATAAAAGTGCATTTGTTCTGTTATATTTGTACATTTTGTGAAAGTGTTTCTTTCATATTTGGAATTCAGACTTCACACATTATATACTTCATGTCTACATTTTGTCAATTATTACTAAAACATGAAAAACATTTCTGTTTTAACGATGTGTTTACATAGATCATTGTAGACACGGAACACACATGAAATGCAAGTGTTCTAAATAACGATATAGTATTTATAAAAGGTGTCATTTTGCTTGACTTCTCACTCTATACAACTTGCAACTGACATGCAGGTAAACAGACTTGAGTTGAGAAAACTGTGCGGGGTGGGGGATGTGATAGCAGGCTGCTTGCTGTTTGCTGCTTATCCACACATTTACAGGACAAAGGACTCTGACGGAGAGGTGAGAAGCGATTTAAGGTGGGACGGATCTACGAGTTTTTTCGTAGGCTGTGGTAATTCTAGTGTTAATATACGTACTAATTTTGGCAGATCATATTACAAATAAATGTATTTTTAATAGATGTGAATAGTGTACAGTATTTCTTTGCAAACACAGTATCCACTGCATCCGTTTTCTGACAGAACGCAACACAATACAAATGTGTGTTGCGCTTCATAATGTGAAGTTTTGTTGGTGTAGTTTTGTTACTTGCTATATAACATTCAAACAAGCACTGAACAAAAACTTACATGTTGGTTTTATTGGCTGTGTGTGTCTGCATCAATATTGATGACTCTGCATTCAAATTGATTATTTTACTAGAGCAATGTTATTTTTGCTTTTGTCTAAGAAAGACCACATGTTTCTATCCCAATTCATTATTTTAATGTTCCATATACTCACAATTAAAATGTGTTCAGTGGAATATATCTCATTCTCACTAAGATAGATATTCCTTTGAAACTGCATATTTTAGAAATAGATTTTCACAAATGTGTGTCCAGAACATGATTGTGTCAATAAATTTGAAGAATTTTAATTTCTTTTTGCTAATTTAAAAAAAAAATCCTTAATTAGCAAAATTTCTTAAATATAAAGCATTTTGGAACAATCTTTTCAATTAATTACATAAAATATCTTTAAATGTATCAAAAATTTTCTATTGAGGACATAAAACTGGAATGCACATAATCAGAAAAACATGTTTCCTGTTGTAGATATAAGAATCGATTCTTTTCAAATAATCTATACAGCCAAGGAGGCCAAGAGATGGTGTTGCTGG